>NC_135385.1:17214256-17814256 GCF_049243985.1 Paroedura picta | reverse complement strand
ACTGCTAATTTATAGACAAAAGCATAAAGTATTGAGTTTAACTTCAGGAAGTGCATTCCCAAGAGATCAACTTCTCTGATATTTATTTTCCTTGCTTCATGTTTAGTGATGTGTCCTGTTTGAAGTGAAATAATAATTAGAGTCACTGAATAAAAACATATTTTGCTGTGCTACATTAGCAAATTTACTACGTACGCTGCAAGAGATTCTTAGCTGGAAATTAGAGCAGTTTTCTAAAATCACTGTCTTGTTTCAATAGTGCCTTTTGACTGAGTTGCTTTTTTAGGCATGGATGACCAGAATACACCTTAATGTTCTCATTTCCCTCTCTTAGGGAGAGAAAACTGATTTTGATTTATTGAAGGATCAGCTGTTGGATCCAAACATAAAAGTAAGGCATTTTCAATATGCTTGCTCCTGAAAGAGAAAATTAAAAAATTGAATATCCACCATAGGTTTTCTGTACATTTCTTAAAAAAAAAAAACTTTTAGTGTTTTTAACCTCTCTTATCAGCAGACTCTGCTTATGAATTGCATCTTTAGAAATGGCCTTCTTTCCTGATAGAGCGGAATAGCTGTTTGAAGGAGGAATTGAACTTTTAGGGGCGTATCGTGTTATCAGTTTAACTTTTCTTTCTCATGTCTGTTGTATTCAGTGTTGCTTACAGAGATGTCATGGCTGTTACTCATACTTCTCTCAAAGAAATCTTTTTCATCCTTTGTTTTCATTGTCTGCCCACTGCCTTTTGGAAGGAAGATTCAGTAATGTGCCTATTTTATCAAAAGCATTGTGTTTGTGGATCTTAGTAGGTAGAGAGGGTTACTTATCATACATTAAGTTGCCTTTTATGAAAAACCAACCTGGGGAGAAATTTTTTGACACCATTCTATCATCATTTGGTAATGTTTTATTGTTATTTCCCTTTATGGATACTCTGCCTTTCTATATAGCAGTAAAAGATCTTCTGAGTCTGCCTTTCTGCCCAACCAGCATCCTGTAGCTGGTAGCTAACGTTGTTCTCCGCTCCTCTACTTTACCCTCACAAGAACACTGTGGTGGACTAGGTTGTGGGTGTGTGGCTGACTCAAGGTCACCCAGGAACTTTTCATGGCAGAGTGGGGATTTGAACCTGGGTGTGCCAGATCATAGTCCAGCCCTCTAACCACGACACCACACTGGCTGTCACAATAGACCAGTCGTCCAGTAAATATAAACTCCCCATAGTTGCAATGAGCGTTAAAACATTTAAGAACTTTTTAAATAGATTAGCTGTACTTTAAAAAATATAGCTATGTGTTTTAGAAAATGTTTTAAGCAACATTGTCTTAATTATCCTCCCTTGTGGGTGTGATTTTTTTTTAATGTCATTGTATTGGGGTTGTGATCACAATTAAGGATAATTTGTAGAGTTTATTTATTTATGTGTTTTTCGCAGTTATATACCGGCCTCCCCGAAGGCTCAGGGCGGTTTACATGGAACTGAAGAAACTGTACATGAAACATTACATATAATTAATTATAGCGTTAATATTATTGACTGATAATAACAAAGTAACTGTACAACATTAATAATAATACAACAGGTCCAGGAGTCTTGGTGGATTTCCGGGGGGGGGGGGAGAGGGAAGCAGGGGCCCTGCTGATGTTGTTGGTTGATTGTGCCTGGCCAAATGCCTGGTGGAACAGCTCCCTTTTGCAGCCCTGCAGAACTGCTTTAGCTCCGTCAGGGCCCTGATCTCATTGGGGAGCCCGTTCCGCCAGGTGGGGGCCGGGACAGAGAAGGCTCTGTCCCTGGTCGAGGCCAGGTGGACTTCTTTAGGGCCAGGGACCATCAGCCGGTTGGGGGTGGCGGAGCGTAGAGCTCTTTCGGGGGCATAGGCAGGTTTTGTGAAGCGCTTTTCCTCTCCCCCTGCAGAGAGACGATTTATTTAAAGACACATACAAGTCTTTAAAGAATACACATAGGGAGACTGAATGGCTTATTTTTAATTTTTTAAATTAACATTCAGCTTTGTAAAAAAAAAGCAATTGCTTCTTTATTTTCAGGATGACCAGATTGTTAATTGGCTACGTGAGTTCCGGTCTTCTGTCGGAATCCTGACCAAGGAGTTTGAACAGCTAGTCAGAATCTTATTGGTAAGCATGCACTGCCTGTGGGCGATACCCTAGTGGGTCCTTTCTATGCCATCCACCCAGTCCACGTTCTCCTTGCTCGTATCTACCACCCTGCAGAAAGTACCTTGGCTCCGAAGAAGCCAAGCCGTGGAGGAGGAGTACTTGACTTTCCTGAGCAACTTGGTGTCAGCACAGACCATCTACCTCCGGCCGTGTCTTGCTATGATCGTTTCGCACTTTATTCCCGGTGAGCAGTCCCCTCCCCCTGGTGGTTATTGTAACTGAAGAAGGTGTGCAGGTTGCTTTTTTTTTATTTGTTGATCAGTGAGGCTTCTTAGCAGGGTTGTTGTGGGAAAGGGAAAAATAACGCCCATCGATGTCAGCTACCCTGAGCTCCTTGGGAGAAGAGTGGGTTAGGTCGGAATGGAGTGCAGTTCTTATGAAGATAACTGGAACATGCAAAATCTTTTGAGAAGCAGTCAGAGACAGGGGCGCATGGCGAAGACTTTAGTCGGACACGACTAAACAGATGACATCATCCTCATCGAACCTTTTAAAAGCCAGCAGCCAGCCTTACAGGAGGGCAGTATTGAAATACAATTAATTAATTAGTAAAATAGTCCTTCCTACTTTGGATTATGCTCTCTCTTAATACTCCTCTTTCTGGACCCTCAGCATGCAAAAAGAACTGGTGTCCAAACAGCTGCAAAAATGGTTCCAGGTTCCTAAATCATAGAACCATAGAAGAATCGTAGAATCATAGAGTTGGAAGGGGCCATACAGGCCATCTAGTCTTAGAATCATAGAATCATAGAGTTGGAAGGGGCCAGACAGGCCATCTAGTCATAGAATCATAGAGTTGGAAGGGGCCAGGCAGGCCATCTAGTCATAGAATCATAGAATCATAGAGTTGGAAGGGGCCATACAGGCCATCTAGTCCAACCCGCTGCTCAAGCATCCAAGAAAAGTGTGCATCCAACCTTTGCTCGAAGACTGCCAGTATCCCATTTGGCTGTCTGCTAGGGCAGGGGTAGTCAACCTGTGGTCCTCCAGATGTCCATGGACTACAATTCCCATGAGCCCCTGCCAGTGTTTGCTAGGGCAGCTGACTTAGAATGGGACTCCAATCCTCAAAGCACTTAGTGGTTCTCAAGTCTCAACCGGGTGACCGTCCTCTCTCCACCTCTGTGATGAATTTAAATTTGTGTCTTGTTAGAACGCCGAGAGCGTTTCCTTAAAAGGTGGCCAGAAAATGCGTTGAACGTGTCGTTCATTGTCTGCAGTCTGGAATGCAGCGGGATTTGGCCGATGACGTTTTAGGTAGTGCCTCGTATCTTAAATCCCGTCCGGCCCCGTGGCTGTCGTTTTAAGCGGCGCATTTAAACAGAATCCTGTTTCTTGCCAGCTCGAATCACCGTACGGGAGGGCGATGTGGACATCTCTGATTCCGATGACGACGGCGAAAGTGAGTGCTGTTGCGGAATTCGGTGCTCGCGGAATAGTTTTGCCTGTAGAGAATATTATTTCCTATTTAATACACTGAAACTAGTTCCGCAAAGCCTCCGAAGAGTAGTGCTTCAGTGTATTTCGGATGGAGGAATAAGTGTGAATTGTAAAGTAAAGGTCAAGATATCCCCTGTGCAAGCACCGAGTCATGTCTGACCCTTGGGGTGACGCCCTCCAGCGTTTTCATGGCAGACTCAATACAGGGTGGTTTGCCAGTGCCTTCCCCAGTCATTACCATTTACCCCCCAGCAAGCTGGATCCTCATTTGACCGACCTCGGAAGGATGGAAGGCTGAGTCGACCTTGAGCCGGCTGCTGGGATTGAACTCCCAGCCTTATGTGCAGAGCTTCAGACTGCATGTCTGCTGCCTTACCACTCTGCGCCACAAGAGGCTCATAGGTGTGAATTGTACTTCTCTTTAATATCCGTGAAAGGTTTACTGTCCACTCAACCACGTGGATTTCATGGTAAACCCCATTGGGGTTGGGTAGGTAGAGGGCCCCACGTTTAGGTCCCACCATCTCCAGTTTAAAGATTCCCAGGCAGCAAGTGGTGGCAATGATCTTTTTAGAACTCATAAAAATAGTGCTGAAGCATGTGGGCCAATATATAATCTACATGTTTCCTCAGGCTTTTGAAGGACATCCTTTTTGCTGTTGGTAGAAATCTGTTCAGCGACTTGGAAACCTTTTTGGCCAAACACAGAATGTGCTCAGGCTTGGGACCTGGGATCACCAGTCGACTCTTTGAACGTTGTTTCTGTCTGGTGGCAGTTCAGGGACATCAGATGACAATATTAGGACCGGAGTAGCAAGCGAAGCCATCTGTCTTGAGAAACGAGAGGAGAAATCTGCCTGGATTGTTGTGACAATTCTCTCTTTTTTCCCCCCCATTTCTTGCAGCTATTACCAGGTCTTTTAACACATGTCACAGAGCGTTGCAAACGATTGCCAGATACGTCCCCTTGTAAGTTCCTTCAGTTCTACATGGCTTGTTGTGTTAGCTTTTTGTTTGCCTGTTGTGTTTGCTTTCTCCCTGCCCAGAAAGTGAAATGAATCGTACAGCATTTAGAGCAGCAAGGCTTTTTAGAAAGCCTTCAAGCAGCTCTGCTATTTAAAAGGGTAACCTTTCTTTGTTTACAGCGTAGACAGGCACTCCGTTCCCATTCGTTATTATTATTTATTATTATTATTAATTGTTTGTATGTTATTGTTATTTGTATTGCAGGACACCCCAGTTTCTTATGCCGGTGCTCACTGAAAATTTCCCCTTCATTAGCAAATCAGAAAGGACTCTGGTAAGGCGATTATACCTTCTTGTTTCTTTTGTTGGCTTATTCAAATATTTACCTCTCTCCTTCCTTTGTAGCTCAGGTGGCTACAGATCGCAATTTTAAGCACGCAGAATAAAATAAGACCCCAAATAACCATCCTCCTCCTCCTCCTACGAATACCTGCAGCTACACCCCATCCCAGCAAATCAAGCAGTTTGCAATTCCTCCTAAATACTTCCCGAGATTTAGAGGGCCTCTCTCTCTCCGTTTTTGTCTTTTGCATGTTGGGTGTGTTGAGTGCTGTCAGGTTGCTTCCAACATGGTAATCCTGTGAATTAGTGACCTCCAAACTGTCCTGTGATGTTCATTATCAGCCTTGCTCCGGTCTTGCAAGTTGAGAGCCATGGCTTCCTTGTTGTGATGCCTCTGTTGATCCAGCCCAAGGCTGCATTTGTCTCCTTTACTGCCGCATCACTGTGTCTGCTCATATTTAGCTAACAGTCCACAAGTACCCCAAGATCTCATTCACACAAACTGCTACCCAGGAGTGTATCTCCCATCCAGCTTGCATGCTTCTCATTTTTGTGACCCAGATGTAGAACTCTGCACTTCTCCTTATGAATTGCATCTTGTTCTCATAGGTCCACTTTTCCAGCATGTTCAGATCTTGTTGAACTCTATCTTCCGGGGTGTTCGCTACTCCTCCTAACTTGGTGTCATCCAGAAATTTAATGGGGAGTCCCTCTATCCTCCCGTCCAGATTCCTGATAAAAATGTTGAAAAGTAGCATGCCCAGTACCAAGCCCTTTGGCACCTCCCTCCCTCCCTCCAATCTGATGAAATACCATTCACCACCACTCTTGGGGGTGCAGTCTTCTAGCCAGTTCCCTACCCCCCTAACCATCCTAAAATCCAATCTACTGTCCTCTAGTTTACCCATCAGAACATCATGGGGAACCCTTTCAGAAACCTTACTGAAATCCAGGTAAACAACATCCATTGAGTTTCCACGATCTAATAAGCCCGTCACTCAGTCAAAGATGGAGAGCAGGATGGCAAAATAGGTACTGAGCCTTCCTGTTTTCTTCCTCTCCTCTATCATAGTTTCTCCGTCTTCCCCAAACAGCGGGCCTATGGCCTCGTTTCTTCCTTTGCATTATATAACCTAAACCCATCTCTCTCCAAAGCTTACGTATTGCCACCACCAACACTTTGGTTGTGTCAGAGGAACTCTGTGCTGGTCGGCCCTTACAGTCCCGACATCACAGGAGAGGCTAATGAAGACATTGTGAGCTCCTGCTGTAATTTCAGCAGGCGTTTCTACAGCGCTTTGGGCTGCCTCTTGAATCAGGATCAGTGAAACCACCAACGTTGATACTTGGATCTTTGTTGGTTTCCAGGGTCTCAGGGGTTCCCCTGCCCCTTGCCAGGAAGCCGCCCTTCCTTATCCTCAAAATGATGTTTGTATTACAGCAATGCTACGTACACAACGTGCTTCGGATTAGCAGCTACATCCCAGGGCTGAGGCATGACATTTTGGAGCTCGTGACTGAAAGGTTGTTAAAGATTGATGTAAGTATAAAGGTAAAGGTAAAGGTATCCCCTGTGCAAGCACCAGGTCATGTCTGACCCTTGGGGTGACGCCCTCTAGCGTTTCCATGGCAGACTCAATACGGGGTGGTTTGCCAGTGCCTTCCCCAGTCATTACCGTTTACCCCCCAGCAGCAAGCTGGGTCCTCATTTGACCGACCTCGGAAGGATGGAAGGCTGAGTCAACCTTGAGCCGGCTTCTGGAATCGAACTCCCAGCCTCATGGGCAGACAGCTTCAGACTGCATGTCTGCTGCCTTACCACTCTGCGCCACAAGAGGCTCATGATGTGTTTAACCCAAGCTAAAATGAGGTCTGTACGGGTGTTCACCGAACGCATCTTTAGAAATACTCCATGCCCTGCCGTTTGTAACAGGTGAGTGCCCCAAGAAGAGACATTGAAGCCGCTGAAGCTGCCGACCGCAAGGAAGCCTGCGAGGAAGGACTCTTCGACATGGTAATTTGCTTGGCAAAGTCAGAAGCAATGGCTGGGTTGAGCCAAAATCATGTGGTTTTGCATATATTTTTTTAAAAAAATCTCTACCTTTCTATACCACCCACCCTTGTGGTTTACAGTAGGAGTGCTGGTACAACACAGGAAAAAAAACTACTTAACTGTGGGTGTGACCTTGGTACTGTGGGTGTGACCTTGGCTAATGGGTGTCTGCTCACTAGTTGCCCTGTGTTATCTCTGTTGCGCACAGCGGGTGGTAGTAAGGGGAGGGTCCCAGTTGATGGTTGCTTTCTGGTGTTGCTTTGTTGACCTCAACTGGAGGCTTGAGTGGAGGAGCTCCATTTTGCAGGCCCTGCGGGAACTGTCTGAGTTACATGAATGAGACTTGGGTTCATTGGTTTGGGGGAAGGGTGGGATTAAAAAACAAAACTGGATTAGGTGCTGAAGTCAAGCCTACATGCCACTCTGAGCATCATCCCCATGAAGACAGTCAAAATTGTATTTGTATGAAGCCGGGAACGAATGGGCTCATGGGCAATGTCTTGAAGTATTAGCATTCATGTCCCCAGCATTGTATTTTAATAGGATGAAGACGAGGAGAACGAAGAGGATGACATGATGGCTCATCCAGCTGCAGAGCGGCTGGATATCCTGATGATCATCTTGTTTTCCTATATTAAGGACGGCTGCCATGCAAATGGTAATGCGGTTCTTGACTTCCGGCTTGAATTTTCTGCCTCTGCCACCATACCTACCGAGTGCTCACTGTCAGTGTGGGGTTTGTCTATAGATTTCCCGTTCTTTAAAACAAAATTAGCCCTCAAAGAGGTTTGTGAACACATTAATTAAAATCATATCTTGGTAAAAAGGACACGGTAATTAATACTTTCCAGACCTGAAAACAGATTTAAACGCTCAGAAAAAGAGAATGGCCTAGGCTGCGGCTAAAAAATAGTAAAGAAAGTATTTACACAGCTCTCCTGGGGGAGAAGAAGAAGAAGAGTTGGTTCTTATATGCCGCTTTTCCCTACCCGAAGGAGTCTCAGAGCGGCTTACAGTCGCCTTCCCTTTCCTCTCCCCACAACAGACACCCTGTGGGGTGGGTGAGGCTGAGAGAGCCCTGAGATTCCTGCTCGGTCAGAACAGCTTTCTCAGTGCCGTGGCAAGCCCAAGGTCACCCAGCTGGCTGCATGTGGGGGAGTGAGGATTCTAAACCAGCTCACTGGAGTAGAAATCAGCGCTCCTAACCACTACACCAAGGGAAATTTCAAAGATTGTGGGGGGGGGGGGGGAGCGCACTGCAGAGAAACTTATGCCAGCCTTCAGATACAAAAGAAGGGCCTCTGAAGAAGATCTCGTAATCCACTGGGGTTTTCCCCACTCTGGGTTTCTTTGAGAATCATGGGTTCAGCTTGTAGAAATTACTAAACCAACGTGGGGAGGAGCAGTGGCCAAGCTGTGCAGTGGAGTTAGTGTAGAAGGCAGTGGAAAATACTCCTACCGAATACTGACGTCTCTTTCAGCTGTTGTCCAAGTTGCCAGTTCCGCATAGATCAGGGGAAACGGGAGCCAGGCTATGATTTGGGAGACCCAGGTGCACATCCCCGCTTCTACCGCAAATGTTTGGCAGGTGATTTTGGGTCGTTCTCACGCTCTCAGATTAACCTAACTGAATTGGATGGTTGTGAGGATAAAACGGAAATGAATAAGGCGGTGAGCTGCTTTGGGTCACATCGGGAAGAAAGACAAGATATTATTATTATCATCATCATCATCATCATCATCATCATCATCATCATTATTAGAAGTATGATAAAGTATGAGAAATAAATTATATTTATTTCCCACCACTCCCTAAAAGGCTCGCGGCGGGTAACAGTAGTCTTAATCCCACTAAAATACCTATTAAAAGATTTTTAAACATCCCAACACGACAGAAAATTATCTTCCATATGAAAGGAAGGAAGGAAATAGTTTAAGGCCCCCATGAGCATATTGACGCATGGCCTGTCGTTGGTAGCTTGATAGGGAAGAAGATGCATCTTTCTTGCTGTCACGGTATCTGTTCTTACTCTTGCGTAGCAGAACCAGTCGAGAATACAGGAAATAGTTTCTCTTGAAGATGTGTGCTCTCTCTCTCTCAGCACTGCAGCAGGGTCACGAGTTCCTCTTGTCGTTCACAGGCACGCTCGACACTGGGAGAATGAAGGACTTGTATCGAGATCTCGTTCTGATCTTCGACAAACTCATTTTGCCTACCCATGGCTCCTGTCACATCCAGTACATCATGTTCTACCTCTCGAGCTTCAAACTGGTGTGTATGGTTAGATCACAGGCTTCCTTTTACTTGTCACCTGGACGTTTTAGCATGTGGCCATGGAGATGTATGCAGTCTCCCCCCCCTCTCCCCCTTTCCCTACCATTTGGAACACAACACCGTTGTGATTTTTTGCAACTGGCGTTTGAGTAAGATGTCATACCAGATCATGGTTAAGGTTTGGTGTGAGATCTCAGTGGACAAGCTATGCATCGTTGTTGGCTTGGTAAACTGGAATCAGGAACCATGGTTTGGAGTGCACTGCAAATCATATTTTTGTGCAAGCTGCCGTCTGGAGAGAGATATTTCTCTGGTGGGTGCGGCATCTAGAGACGGGAGTGCTGCATAGAAGGGAAAGGGGGGGTAGACAAGTGTCTCCAAATTGTGGCTTCTCAGATTGTATAGAACGGCCTTTCTCAACTTTTTTACTGTTTAGAAACCCTTAAACCTGCTTCAGGATACCCTAGTAGTGGCATAATTGTGCAGAATATGGTTGGGAAGCATAGCTGTGCACATGCCCACCCGGGGCCTCTCCCCCTCCCCCCCCCTTCCAGGCCCATCATTGGCCATTCTGAGAGTTGGGGGTCAACATTGACCACATATGATCATAGGTAAAGGTATCCCCTGTGCCAGCACCAGGTCATGTGACCCTTGGGGTGAGGCCCTCCAGCGTTTTCATGGCAGACTCAATACGGGGTGGTTTGCCATTCCCTTCCCCAGTCATTACCGTTTACCCCCCAGCAAGCTGGGTACTCATTTTACCGGAAGGATGGAAGGCTGAGTCAACCTTGAGCCGGCTGCTGGGATTGAACTCCCAGCCTCATGGGCAGAGCTTTCAGACTGCATGACTGCTGCCTTACCACTGCACCACAAGAGGCTCTTACATATGATCATATCACCTGATAAATGTTTAACCCATTTTTAAAAATATTTTAAGAATTCATTGATTCCCACGCAATCGGGAAACCCAGGGCCGTCAAGAAACCCTGGCGCTTCACAAAACCCTGGTCGAGAAAGAATTCAAGCGCTGGTTTGAATTCTCTCTCAACCAGGGTTCCGTGAAACGCCAGGGTTTGAACACTGGTTCGAATTCTCACCTATAGCTAGCCCAAACATGCTGTGGGAGCTGAGCCGGTGAATCAAGCCACGCTTGGTGAGTGGCCTGGGAAATGCCCCTTCTCTACAGGCCTTAAAGCGACGTGCAAAGTACAAACAATACAATACACCGGTAAGGACAGCAGTGTAAAAAAATGACCAATAATGTTACATAAACACCGTCTCTTACCAGGGGATCGCCGAAGCCTTTGTGGAGCACCTTTGGAAGAAGCTTCAGAATCCCAACAGCCCCGCAGTGATCAGGCAGGCTGCTGGGAACTACCTTGGCAGCTTTTTGGCACGAGCGAAATTCATCCCTCTTGTGTGAGTAGTCTGCCAGAGTCCTTGGCCTGGTGCAGCGGAGGGGTTTTGGGGAGCGTGTTGGAGGATGCGTGGAGGCTTACAAACAAAACCGACACGATCAGCTAGATATCAGGGGGCAAATTTTCATAGAGTAGTTCAGCCGTGGAATCAGGTTGCCAGAGAAGGTGTTGAGCTCCCCCTCACTGGCTGAATTGAAGCAGCGGCAGGACAGATGTTTATTGTGGACGCTTTAGGCACATGTATCGAGCAGGGGGTTGAAGTAGTTGGCCTCTGGCCTCTTCCAGTTCGGTGATTCTATAAACCAGTGGTCCCCAAGCTTTTTATCACCGGGGACCACTCAACGCTTGTCAATTTTACTGAGGCCCGGTTGGGGGGGGAGGTAGTTTACTCCTCTACTCTCAACCACTGGCCTAACGCTCTCTGATCGCTATGGTAATGTTTAAACATCCCTTCAGAATAAGAGACAGACACGCCACAACAAGGAACATAAGGAACACTTTATTTTCATGGGAATTTTAACTCATGACAATGACAAATCAATGGGAACCCTGAGCTTGTTTCTCTGCAACGAGATAGTCCCATCCGGGAGTGATGGGAGACAAGGACACCCAAAGTGTGTTGTAAAGGGCCGGGGGGGATGAAGTAAAGGGCCGGGGGGGGAGGAGAGAAGGCGTCCTTCGGGGCCCACCTCCAATTAGTCGATGGACCACATGTGGTCCGCAGCCCACAGGTTGGGGATCGCTACTGTATTCCATCCTCATGAACACTGATTATTTCTTTTCCCCGCCACAGTACCGTGAAAGCTTGCCTGGAGCTAGTGGTCAACTGGCTCCACAAGTACATCGACAACCAGGGCACTGGACCCAAGGCCTTTTGTGACATCGCTCTGCACGGCCCCTTCTACGCTGCATGCCAGGCTGTGTTCTACGTGGTCGTATTTCGCCACAAGCAGATTCTGGATGGAAACCTCAAGGAAGGTGAGTGCGATACAACGTGGAGGGAATTCCCAGCAGGGCAGCCATGCTGGTGCGCTGCAGCAAAAGCACCGCCGGTGTCCAGTGGCGGTTTAAACATCAGTCATATCAGCCATGGGATTAAGTTTCCGTGTCATGCGCCTCTTTATTCATTCCTTTGGTTTTGTGTCCTGTCGAATGCCGTGGGCTTGCAGCACTCCTTCCAAATGGGCTTTTGTTCCCAAAGGCTTCATGATGTAATGGTTCTCAACCTCCCCTTTAACACCGTTCCTCCCGTCGTGGTGACGCCCAGCCATAAAATGATGCAATTATTCGATGCACAGAAATTAAACCGAAACTGACCAATGGGGTGAAGATCCATGGTTCATGATTGGATATGAATTGGCGGGCGCCTTCAGGAGGAGCGGCAACTGTGTTGGTGCGCCCCCTCCACCAAGCGGCTCACCCTGCTGAAACCCCTGTAAAAGGCTCGTTCGGCCGCCAAAGGGGTCCCAACCCCCAGGCTGAGAACCACTGATGTCATATATGATAAAAATCTGGAGACCAGAGCCCATTTGTGGGTGGGCAGGTCTGTTTGTGTGTGTGTGTGGGTGGAGGGGGTGGCACCTCTGAAAGTCTGCCCTGGAGGCAATCCTAGACTTCTCAAGCATCAGCGGTAGTGACAGTTCACGGAAACCATCAGAAAAGAAGATGCATTTGATTAAACAAGTTGTTGTTTGGGGGGAGGGGGGCTTATGCCAAAGCAAGTCCATCAACCTTCAAGGTGGCCCTGCACTCAACGTCAAAGCAGAACATGTTGGTAGAGCTCATTTGTTGGTAGAACTCGGTGTTGAGTTCCCAGGTGCTCCTTGTGAGAAATCTTGGTCCTGCTTTACACAGCAGCATGGTTAGGTGCTTGAAATGAGATTCTTTGGAGAGTCTCTCACCCTGGTAGGGACGGTCCAGGGAAGCAGTGACTTTATCGAGTCTTATCCCTTATGTCAGTGGTCCCCAACCCCAGGTCCGGGGACCGGGACCGGTCCGTGGATCAGTCAGTACCGGGCCGCGGCTCCTCCTCGTCCTCCTCCCTGGCTGCTGCCACGGGGGCTGCCCTGCCACTCTGCTGCCGGCTCGCCTTTGGTGCTCTCCAGTGGCCACCATGGCTGGGGCTCCCCCTCGGCATGGCACTGCTCAGCTGCTGCTGCCAGCACCCCCCAGTGAGCAGTGGGTAGTCAGGGGTGCCGGTGGGAAAGCAAATGGAGCAGGGGCTCAGGCGGCAAGGTCCCTCAGCAAAAGACTCCCTCCCCCACCCCTGGGCCTCAGTAAAATTGTCAAGCATTGACCAGTCCCTGGTGATAAAAAGGTTGGGGACCACTGCCTTATGTGACAGCTCCAGTGTGAAAACCAGCCTTCATTTGTTGAACTGGAAGGCCAGTTTAGGCATTACTTTCTCCATGCAGTGTTATGGCCACCATCTCTGGGGATATGCTTGTTCAGAGAATAACATGTGAGTTCCATTTGTAATCGCATGCAATTTCAATAGAGTTTTTGGAAAATATTGATGTAAGCCTTGCTTCTTCAGTCATTCATTGGTGTTGTTTCCAAAGGATCACATGTGTGCAAGTGGGCACACATCTGTCAGTAGAGCACATTGCATGGAGAAGGTTTTGAACCCACCCATCCTGCTGTAGAAATTGCAGACGAGCACATGCCAGCACATGGATAAAAGCAGCAGATGTGTTTAGAGGCACACACAATGCATGCTTGCCCGCCAGAGATCTGCTTTAATAACAATCCGTCATCTCCTTCAAGGTTCAGAACAGCCCTAACGCCTATTGTTGCCGTGCCCACAGTATACTCATTCTTTGTGTTGTTTTGCAGGTTTGGCCTTCCTGCAGAGCTTAAATTTTGAGCGCATTGTCATGTGCCACTTAAACCCCCTGAAGGTCTGTCTGCCCTCTGTTGTGAACTTCTTTGCTGCTATTAACAGGTCAGTGTCTTGGATTTTCCGGAATTATGTACAGTCCTCTTGTTATGGAATAACTGCTTGTGTGGGAGGCTGGCTTTGAACAGGAGGAAACTGTGGAGAAAGAAAAGAAGGTTCACGCTCATGGCCCAAAGTTGGGGTCTTTTTGTCCCAGTATGCGCCCCCTTACCCTTCCCAACATTGAACTTCATGTGCCACAGTGTTGCCACGAACCCAGTTCGTGGAGACCTTGCAGCTCTTTCTCAGCCAGCCTTCGTTTCCGCCACCAGTTTTGTGTCATCTCCAAACTTGGCCGCAGTGCTGCTCATCCCTAGGTCCAGTTCAGTTAGGAATAAATTAAACAATATCGGCCTGGGTTGAAATGTTGATGGATCTGTTTCATGTCCCCCCACCCTAGAAATAAAGGTAAAGGTAAAGGTATCCCCTGTGCAAGCACCGAGTCATGTCTGACCCTCAGGGTGAAGCCCTCCAGCGTTTTCATGGCAGACTCAATACGGGGTGGTTTGCCAGTGCCTTCCCCAGTCATTACCATTTACCCCCCAGCAAGCAAGCTGGGTACTCATTTTACCAACCTCGGAAGGAAGGCTGAGTCAACCTTGAGCCGGCTGCTGGGATCGAATCCCCAGCCTCATGGGCAAAGCTTTCAGACGGCTGCCTTACCACTCTGCGCCACAAGAGGCTCTACCCTAGAAATAAAAATATAAAAATAATCCAAGGGCCCAGCTGCTTCTCTGGCTGGTTTCCTGCTCTGGGTAGGTTTTTTAAAATGTCTGTTTGTCTTGATACCTTTATAACCCCCCCGCTCCTTGCAAACTTGGACTAGGCCTTGATCGACGGTTTAATTCCATTCCTTTCTGGTCTGTTTTCCTCTTTATTACAACGGAAGTGAAACTGGCCTTTCTTGCTTTCTTCCAGGAAGTACCAGATTGCATTCTGCGACACAATCATTGAGCGGAATCGGAGGCAGGTTTTGCCGGTCGTGCGGAGCAGCGGTGGGGGTGACTCTGTCGAGACCTGCACCAATCCCCTGGACAGCTTTTTCCCTTTCGACCCTTACATTCTCAAAAGGTATCCCTTTCCCAAAGCAATCGGCTCGGTCATTGCAAAAATGCAACACACTAAGTTTCAGTTAAAGGTCAAGGTATCCCCTGTGCCAGCACCGGGTCATGTCTGCCCCTTGGGGTGATGCCCTCCAGCGTTTTCTTGGCAGACTCAATACGGGGTGGTTTGCCAGTGCCTTCCCCAGTCATTACCGTTTACCCCCCAGCAAACTGGGTGCTCATTTCACCCAATTATCATTGCTTTGGGAACTAGTCTGCTCTTCCCATTTAAATTGTCAAGGCTGAAGCAAAACGCAAGCAAAAAATCACTCCGTGAAAGAAAGACCAACCACTAGGCAGCCATGATTATTCATTACTATGATTTATTAGCTCTGTTTGCAGCCCAGCATATTACAAAACATGAAAACAAATTGACAGAAAATATGTCTAAAAAATGGAACGCTGCCGTGGTACTAGGACCGAAGGACTGGAAATAACCCAAGATCAAAAAATAACGCCGGCAGAAGACTCTCTTAGGCCTGACTTTGTGGTTAGGGCAGGAAGGAAACATCGTCTTGTAAGAGGGAGGCTGCAATAGACTGCCTATCAAGAAGTCAGTCAAGACATCTTAGAATTCCTTGGAAAACGCTTGGTGCCTCCAGAGCAATATGGACAGTGACGTAGTTTGGCTGCTGCTACAGAAATGGCCTTCTCCGTCTTTCAGACGGCAGGCAGCATGTTTCAGGGCCTCTGCGAAATATCTTAGCCTATATGAAAAATGGTTCCTGTTTAGCTGTTTGTCGAACCATGAACTTTAGGCCGAGGCGGATAAAGTAACAATTTGTGAACATAAAAATTGGAAGGTTCATGTTTGCTTCCACCTGGATTTTGGGGAGGTGGGGGGGGGGCATAAGGCTCCATCAACAGTTCTGGATGTCCTCATTCCTTTGAGAAATGGCTTTACAATGCCTAAGCAACAGCCTAAGCGTTGTTATTGACTCTAATTATACAGATGTTGTCTAGATTTTTAAAAATTGTGTCATTTTTGCTTAAAACTTGGGAAGGCAATTCAAGGGAAAAGGTGCATTTCCCTCCATTTTCTCCCCTCTCTCATACTTGTATCGCTGTGTGCTTTGCAGATCAAAGAATATAATTACTCCTTTGTATCAGTTTTGGGAAGAACAGAATGCTGAGGAGATGGAGGTTGCCAGCACCGTTGATGAGGTAGGAAGTCATCTCCATCTGGTTCTCAAAACGCAGACATCCTTTGTGCTTCTCTGTGCAATCCTGAAAAATGTCTCTGCTTTGTGTTTTCTTCCCCGGACAATTCAAATTGTGGTGCAGAATTCCGGGCCATAAGAGTCACCCATAAGTGGCCAACGTTCCTCTTCTAACCCTGGGGTATAAGAACCGTGATAGCATCACCAGTATAGATTCTGAAGCAGTTCTTTATTGCAGCATTCTAGCATGAGATTTACGGCCTTAATTCTGCAAGGCACCTTTCAGATGTCGCCCAGCGTTCCCATTTCCCCTTTCAAAAAGTTCCTATGGCTTTGCGCTTTGTGTTTGTCAGGCGTCCTTTCCATTCTGACATTTTTGCATCTCCTTTGCAGTGCCAAAGCGAAGAAGAAGATGACTTCTTGAAAGGAGAAACTCCTCAGAATGATGGTTTGATCGGCACGACGCCCGACGTGTTTGATGCAGCTCTTTGGGGTCCAGGCAGTTCAGTAGCTTCCCCACCGTTAGCTTCTCTGCAGCGGTAGCTCCAGCCTCCGGCGACAAAAGAACTTTCAAGGGTGAAAAGGTGTTTGCGGAGATCTTTTGGGTCCATATCCTGAACTGCTGATTTCATCAATACCTTTTTGTTAAATGTTATATCAGGTGCGCAGTGATCCTCCGAAGCAGCACGACTGCATTTTACTGAACTCAAGTTGGGTTTTGTATTTTGTACCAAAGAGACTGTAAGGAGAACGAATAATATTATTTCCTGCTTGGAAGGGCCGATACATTAATAGGCCCCCCCTCCCACTGTGTTCAGATTTGTTCTGACTGCCCTGGTGGGTGTTCAGGTGCCTTCCTCACCTGCAGTGGATTTTCAGTTGTTGTTGGTTTATTTTGGCTTTCAAGAACAGCTGGCCACGTTCAACCCCTTGTGCAATTTGACAAAGAGTTTTTGAATTTTTCTTCCCCCTTCAGAATGGAATCCTGAGCTCAGGAGGAATATTGGAAGACTGAAGCCACTTAGCAGCCTTGTCATTCATTCATTCATTCATTCATTCATTCATTCATTCATTCATTCATTCATTCATTCATTCATTCAGTTTATATCCTGTCGCTCTTGGCTGTGCTGGCTCATGGCGGGTTACAGTTTGCCCATTACTCCCAGTAGGAAATTTGGCGTAGCCACAATCCTGTCTCTGCCTGACAGTGTCTAAGTTTGAAACACTCAGCGGCTCTCAGGAACACCTTTCCGCAGGCCACAATTCTGTCTTCCGCCCTTGGCGTGGCCTGCTGTTGACGTGATTTAAGAATGGTCCATCTTTGCAGCTAGGTGGGTCTCAGTGTCCCAGAGTTGCAATGAGCATTGCGTGAGCCACTGTGACTGGGGGTTTCTTTGTTTTGAAATCTCTCGCTATATCCGTTGACTTGGTGCAGATCTGATGCCACCATTGATGTCAGCTGAGTGGAATATGCTGAATCATGACAGTCCTAGCTGTGGCAGAGTAAATGATAGTTATTGGCATTCCAGGTCAAGCCACATCTGGGGCCAGGCAAGCAGAGAAGAGACATCCCCATTTTGCTGCATTTGCTCATGGAATTTGGTTTCAGCAAGATTTTGCTCCGCACGCCTTTCTGAGAGGCATTCAAAGGCTGTCTTTTGGTGGCCATCAAGATATAAGTGTCCCTGTAAGGCACAACTGTGCCAGAAAGTATGCTTGGTTCTCAAAACCTGTAAACTCTATTGAGGCGTCTCAATTAGGGAATACACCTGGAGGTTGAACAGATGAAAATGCATCATGTTTTAACACAGGGTGATCCACCTAGCAAAGTACCCTCCTGAATTCTCTGTAAATATCAATATCAGCAGTAAGGCACTTTTAAAAATCAAGGCCTATAAAAAATGTCACTGGCCAAGCAGCTGCCTTTATTTTATTTATTTTGAGAAAAGTACTTCCTGTACCTCACCTGAAATGAAAAGGTTTATTTTTTGAAAGCGCATTTCATCCCGTGGAGTGCTCCTATGTATATAAATCGAGGTAGGATTGGATCCAAATACTAGAATGGAAAAATCAAGGGGTCAGATGCTGAAAGACATAGGATGCCGGCAAAAATTTCATTCTGTTCATAAGCATTCGGTGTGTGCAAAGTTAGTGCTTCCCAGTTCTTTCTGGGCTGGAGATGCTCAACCTTCAGAAGAGCACAGTTCAGTGAATGGCCTGGAAGCAAATTTTGTTAAGCCCTTTTGTTGAACAAAGTTTTATTGATACGCGTGAAATCAGAGTCCAGGGGCACCTTTAAGACCAACAAAGATTTGAATCAATCTTTGTTGGTCTTAAAGGTGCTACTGGACTCTGATTTTATTGTGCTACTTCAGACCTACACAGCTACCGATTTGAATCTGGTACAGGTGAGTGATGGTTAGTGCACAAACGGCAGCAAAAATGATCTTCAAAAGATGTAGCTCTTCTTAGGATTGCACGGCTCAGAAAATTGCTAGATGGGAACATCCAGTAACCAAAGCATGGGAAATCATGCAGAAAGTTACGTTGGGAGTCCCAAAAGGACGGGCGATGAGAAGTCGCACTTTCTCACTGTGTTGTGTCTGTGTCTTATTTATGCAAAGCAGTTAACTAAGCCGTTTTATGTGAAATATATATGAAATAGAAACATTAACTCGTTTTGAATATTATACTTCATCGCTGCTACGGTTGGTTCTTTGTACAAATATATATATGTAAATTTGGCGTTCAAATAGTGTGTTTTTTTCCCCCCTCCCCGGTGTGATGTCGGTAAGAAAGATAAAATGGAAAAATCTGCTTCCTCTACGGCGTTGGGGAGCCCCTGCTTGCATACAGAAGGTCCCAGGCTCAGTCCCTGGCATCTCCAGATAGGGGGAAAAAATCACAGATAGAAAAATCACAGCTTGTGGGCCACCAGAGAAGGCCTTTGAGAGCATTCGGCCATTCCAGCCTGAAGCACGCAGCGGTGCGACGCAGGGGAGGGGAGGGATGGTGCTGGTGCGGCCCCTCCCCCCCAATTTGGCACAGCAATATGATGGGGACCCGAGGGTGGGAGGGTGCATCTTCTGCATATTTACTTGATGCTCCCAGGCCTTTCCCCTCTATGGGGGGCCGGAATTGTGGCTCTCCAGATGTCCATGGACTACAATGCCCATGAGCCCCTGCCAGCATCTGGAGACACATAGTTTGGCCACCTCTGCTCCACATCCTGCTTTAATGGCTTCGGCTGCAAGCAAGCTATTCTCAGCATTGCCGTGGAAGCAGGGAACCAGCCGCCTGGGCATGGCATTCGTGGGTGGTTATGACACCTGGAAAAGTGGGCGGAGCCTCAAAACACCTCCTGTCCACCACCACCCTGTCCTCTTTGGGCGTGGCAGGGAAGTGTGGCCAGCTGACCACTTCCAGCCCAGTTCTGGGGCTCCTCAAAGCCTGAAAAACATTTCAGGGACCCCTCCTCGGTCAAAAGGCTGTTCTACACAGAATCTACGGTGCTTATACCCTGGGGTTTTCTCACTTTCTGGAGCCATTGGCAGGTTGGCAACTGTATTCATTCATTCATTCATTCATTCATTCATTCATTCATTCATTCATTCATTCAGTTTTGATTTGTTACCTGCCACTCTCAGCCAAGCTCACTCCACCAGGTGGGGGCCAGGACCGAAAAGGAAGCGTGCATGCACATGAAAACTCATACCTTAATAAAAACTTTGCTGGCCTTGAAGGTGCCACGGGACTCCAAATATCTCCATTGGTTGGTTTACGCATAGGCTTGAAAGGAGGCTAAATTTGGCTTCCATTGAAGTATGCAACTGGAGAGTGGAAATGGAAATTATAGTCACAATAACACTATGTACAAATTTGCATCTGTCTGTGCCAGCCGTTCTCAACCAGGGGTTTCTTGAGGGTTACTCAAATGGATGGGAGCCAATTCATTTTGTGTATATGTTTTAAATTAGGCAATATGACCATATATGGTCGTTTACTTCCCCCCCCCTCCCAAAATGGCCAGTTATAGGAGTAGGGGAGGGGACCCAGGGGGGCTACACATCTCTGCTTCCCAACCATATTCTGCATGATTGTGCCACTTCTGGGGTATCTCGACGTCTGACGAATGCTTTGGGGGTTTCTCAATGGTCAACAAGTAGAGAAAAGTGTTTTAAACCTATGAACATTTTTCTACATTTTTTTCCTAATTAAAATACACACTTTTGTGGTGCAACCAAACAAAATCAGAGTCCGGGGGCCTTTAAGACCAACAAAGATTGATTGAAGGCGTAAGCTTTCAAGTGCAAGTCTGAGGAAGAGTGCTTTCACTCAAAAGCTCATGCCTTGAATAAACCTTTGTAGGTCTTCAAGGTGCCCCTGGACTCTGATTTTGTTTTCTTGTGCTGCTTCAGACCCACACGGCTTCCCACTTGAATCTACACTTGTAATACATTTGCATACTCCACGTCTTGGGTCAATTTCCTAGCGCCAAAAGTGCCCGGGCACCTGTTTTCCCCTCGGGAGCCGTGTTCGGGATTCTGCGCTTCCGGCTGGGCGGACTGGGACTCCATTTCCCAGGGCCCTTTGCGGCAAGGCTTCCGTGGGCGGCTCCGCTGCCCTGTCCTGGGAGCTTGCGGGAGGCGGTCGGCGCTGCGTCCCTCCGGAGATGCCTCTGCTGGTGAATGGGAGGCGGGTAGACGTGTCTCAGCTGGCGAGAGAGCCGCTCTATGCCTACCCGGAGCTGGAGGTGAGCTGGCGGGGAGCATTTCGGGGAAACCCATCCGGACGCGCGTGCAAAGCGAAGCCACGCCCCTCGGGTGGCGCCCTGGGATGTTTTTTATTTTATTATTGCACATGCTGTAGTAAAATGTGTGTTCAAGGGGCCGCTGGGGGTTCCCATTAGAGGAGTGAGTCCCTGACGTGCCCTTCGCGACCACGACGTCTGAAGAAGTGATTTAGTACCGGAATAACCATTTGGTGCCCGTGAACTACAATTCCCATGAGCCTCTGCCAGCACGGTGCTGGCAGGGGCTCATGGGAATTGTAGTTTATGGACATATGGAGAGGTACAGTCTAGGATCCGGAGGCCTCCCTATTTAATGAGGGTAACAAGATGCCCTTTTTTCTCTTCTCTGCCCTACCGACTTGTTGGGCCAGTCGTGCACTCTTAGCCTAACCTACCTCACAGGGTTGTTGTGAGAATCAGATGGTGAACCGTGGAAGCTGCTTTGGGTCTTTTGCTTTCAGGGTGTAGGTTGCATGTCACCAGTAGATGACATCATCAGCCAAGGACTCCCTGTTGCTTTGGGCATTGGCTGTCTCTGCAGGCTGCTCCAGTCTGGACCCATCATCTGGGTGCCTGAGGTCTTGTTCAGGCTCTTCCTTTCCCCTGCCCTTGCTTCATCTCCAGGGATGAGGGAGGAGTCAGTGCTGGGCCAGTTGGTTCCTTGCTGTGTGAAACAAAGAAATATTGACCTTCAATGGGGTTTCAAGAAGTATGAAAAACTCCATGAATATGTTACTAATTCCAGAGCAGCCAGAAGAAGAAGAGTTGGTTCTTATATGCCGCTTTTCTCTACCCGAAGGAGTCTCAAAGCGGCTTACAGTCGCCTTCCCTTTCCTCTCCCCACAACAGACACCCTGTGGGGTGGGTGAGGCTGAGAGAGCCCTGATATCACTGCCCGGTCAGAACAGCTTTATCAGTGCCATGGCGAGCCCAAGGTCACCCAGCTGGCTGCATGTGGGGGAGTGCAGAATCGAACCTGGCATGCCAGATTAGAAGTCCGCACTCCTAACCACTACACCAAACCAGCCATGTTGTTGTAGCCAAAATTAAACAGAAGGCCTCTGATATCTTAAGGACTTTGTAGACTCATAAACTTTTGTCATAAATTTTGTCAGATGCTCGTTGTGGGTCCTCGCTAGGTGAATCCAGACGCAGTTATGCTTACCCCCTTCTTAACAGGAGAGAGCCAAGCTGCTACGGAGCCAGGCTGCTCAAACAGTGGGACCCCGAGGCCTTCTGTACGTCCAGCAACGAGAGTTTGCAGCAACCACTCCTAAAGACGGTAGGTGGACATCCAAGAGGGCCTGATGTGGAAGTCCCAAATATACGGCCAAAGTCTTTAATGTTGATCCTTTGCTTTTCCCCCCAGGGTCTGTGTCTATTCTAGGATCTGATGATGCGACCACGTGTCACTTGGTGGTGCTCAGACACACAGGTATGGCACCTGGAAGGAATAGGGAAAAGAGCCTCCTGATGTCACTCATTTAAATCCAGGGGGTTAACAGAGTATTAAATGAGGTCTCCCCCTTCCCCCTTTCCTAATGTGGGCCCCAAAGCATGCAGTATTTAAAGAACAAAGTACGGATTTATCAGGATACCTACAATAATGTTTCTGTTACTAAAAAGGGGAGAAACTTCATGGCAAGCACGAAGAGAAGGTCTGTTTTTTGGAGCAGTGGGGGTTGGGGAGCAAAACCCATTCTGCCTGTGGGTTGCTATAAGAAAATTCCTAAAAATTCCTAGAGCCAAAAGAATTCTGGAGATTGTAGAGCAGTGGTCCCCAACCCGCGGGCCGCATTAAATTAAATTGGGAGTTGCAATCCATTTTTGTGCTTGTTTTTTCCCCAGGTAGTGGGGCCACCTGTCTGACACACTGCGATGGTTCGGATACCGACAAAGAAGTCCTGTTGGTGACCAATGCAGTCAGGGTGCTCTCTCCGAATGCAGAATATGGAAGGTCGGCTCCCCCCCCCCAATTTTAAACATGTGCTTGTTTTTTAATTCAGAGATCTTGAGTGGGAATCCATTTAAAAAAATCGAATGAATAAGTTCTTTGCAGTGGTGAGGTGAAATGAGTTTGGGCATTCCCAGAATTTGAAGCTAGAGTGGTATAGTGGTTAGGACTACTGCCTGAGCCTAATCGCTTGCATTCATGACTACATGAGCCAGTTTGGTGTCGTGGTTAGGAGTGCGGACTTCATGTCTGGCATGCCGGGTGTCATTCTGCGCTCCCCCACATGCAACCAGCTGGGTGACCTTGGGCTCAACACAGCACTGATAAAGCTGTTCTGACCAAGCAGTGATATCAGGGCTCTCTCAGCCTCACCCACCTCACAGGGTGTCTGTTGTGGGGAGAGGAAAGGGAAGGTGACTGTAAGCCGCTTTGAGCCTCCTTCGGGTGGGGAAAAGCGGCTACTCTTCTTCCTCTTCCTCTTCCTCTTCCTCCTCCTCCTCCTCCTCCTCCTCCTCCTCCTCCTCCTCTTCCTCTTCCTCTTCCTCTTCCTCTTCCTCTTCTTCTTCTTCTTCTTCTTCTTCTTCTTCTTCTTCAGTGATATCAGGGCTCTCTCAGCCTCCCCCACCTCACAGGATGTCTGTTGTGGGGAAAGGAAAGGGAAGGCGACTGTAGGCCGCTTTGAGCCTCCTTTGGGTAGGGAAAAGCGGCTACTCCTCTTCTTCTTCTTCTTCTTCTTCTTCTTCTTCCTCCTCCTCCTCCTCCTCCTCCTCCTCCTCCTCCTCCTCCTCTTCTTCTTCTTCTTCTTCTTCTTCTTCTTCTTCTTCTTCAGTGATAACAGGTCTCTCTCAGCCTCACCCACCTCTCAGGGTGTCTGTTGTGGGGAGAGGAAAGGGAAGGCGACTGTAGGCCGCTTTGAGACTCCTTTGGGTAGAGAAAAGCGGCATCTAAGAACCAACTCTTCTTCTTAATAAACTCTCATGCTGTTATTGGAAAGGCCGCCTCAAACTGGCCTCAAGAAAGAGCTGAAGTGTGCATTCCAATGAGAATTAAACCCCGTGAGTGGGATCCCAGAAATTTGATCTGCAAACAGGGTCACCTTGCCCTGAGGCAAGAGGCTATTCCAGTTGTAGAAAGCGGCTACTGTTAGCAAGATCATTATGCAGGAATCAAAGCCCGTCGGCTGAATTGACAAATCCTATCGTCGACTGATGTGTGAATTGAACACAAGAATACAGTAAAGCAGGGGTAGTCAAACTGCGGCCCTCCAGATGTCCATGGACTACAATTCCCAGGAGCCCCTGCCAGCATTTGCTGGCAGGGGCTCCTGGGAACTGTAGTCCATGGACATCTGGAGGGCCGCAGTTTGACTACCCCTGCAGTAAAGGAGGGTGTGGATTCACGCGTGGCCTGTTGAGGCCAGAATTTCAACCTGGGACTTTATGAATGTAATTGGCTTCTGCTACAGAGCTGTTCTCCCCTCGCTTTAAGATGGAAGTTTGCATAATTTCTGCCTCTGGTTGGCTAGGTTGGAACTGCATCTAGTTGGCGGCTTCAGTGATGATAGACACTTATCTCAAGAACTCACCAACCAACTTCTCCGTAAGTCTATACATTCCCCCCCTGCTCCCTCGGTTAAGTGTCAGGGCTCTTGTTTGGGGTCAGAATGGAGAACGTGTGAAATTTGAGGCTCGGGGAAGTTATAAATAAAAGGCCCAAACATTTCACACCAAGAAAAGGGGGATTCCCGACAATTTCTGCCCGACATCTTGCTTCTGTGGATCTTGACGCATGAACATGGTGTACCTGCCCATTGAACACGGCCCCACAGCACAAGATAATAGCGGAAAGTTAAATGAATAATGCAAAGAATAAGACCTTGAGACGTTTTCAGACTACTAAACTGACGTGAGAGAAGGCAAAGGGAAGTGGAAACAGGAATCAACAGGGAAGGTGATGCGTTTCTTCCTGTTGACGTTTTTAGCCTAGTTTACAGTAGCAGAGCCTCTTGTGGCGCAGAGTGGTAAGGCAGTGACATGCTGTCTGAAGCTGTCTGCCCATGAGGCTGGGAGTTCGATCCTAGCAGCCGGCTCAAGGTTGGCTCAGCCTTCCATCCTTCCGAGGTCGGTAAAATGAGCACCCAGCTTGCTGGGGGGTAAACGGTCATGACTGGGGAAGGCACTGGCAAACCACCCCGTATTGAGTCTGCCATGAAAACACTAGAGGGCGTCACCCCAAGGGTCAGACATGACCGGTGCTTGCACAGAGGGGATACCTTGACCTTTACCTTACAGTAGCAGAAGGGGTGCTAGAGGGTTCTACCCAACGTTTGTGGAAGAGATTGTGCTAAGAGGAGAACTGTGGCATCCTGTCAAGGTTCTGGGACAATTTTAGGCCTGCAGTGTTGCTCAGAGGCCTTGACTGGAATCATAGAATCCTAGAGTTGGAAGGGGCCACACAGGCCATCTAGTCATAGAATCATAGAGTTGGAAGGGGCCACACAGGCCATCTAGTCATAGAATCATAGAATCATAGAGTTGGAAGGGGCCACACAGGCCATCTAGTCCAACCCCCTGCTCAACGCAGGATCATAGAATCATAGAATCATAGAGTTGGAAGGGGCCATAAAGGCCATCTAGTCCAACCCCCTGCTCTACGCAGGATCAGCCCTAAGCATCCTAAAGCATCCAAGAACATCTAAACCTCTTCTGCAGTAGCTGTAACCTTTGCACTTAACAAGGAGCATGTGGGCAATTCCGTACAACTTGTCTTTTGTATTAACCATGTGTAACTCTGCGCACGTTTCACGTCTGTTCCTGCACTTGTTTCTAGGAGCTTTTGACCGCTTGCAGGACAATGTCCATTTAGTGACATTCTGCGTGACAGGTAACTGTTTCGGAGCCGTAATCTGTCCCCTTCCCTCGTCATAGATAGATTCAAATGAGTAGCCATGTTGGTCTGAAGTAGCACCATAAAATCAGAGCCCAGTAGCACCTTTAAGACCATCAAAGATTGATTCAAGGTGTGTTTGAGTCTGAGGAAGACTGCTTGCCCTCAAAAGCTCACACCTGTAATAAATCTTTGTTGGTCTTAAAGGTGCCGCTGGGCTCTGATTTTACTGTGAAAAAGGCTGTATGGAGCCAGGTATAAGAAGGGAAGGACTGAATTCTGTATGGGCAGACTTGGAAATCTGTGATATGATTTGATGGGATGATGTTCCTCCTATGTAGGTATCTTAGTTGAATATTTTTTTTAAGGTAAATAATAATAAAAAATACCGGAATTTTAAAAATGGCTTTGCGTTGCCTGTAGCTGTTTCTTTGGTAGCCAAATTAAGCAACGAGGTTGGCCATTGATTCCCACCTTTTTACCTGAAGGCTAGAGAATCGTGGAGCGCCAGAAAAAAAAGCCTTTAGCTCCCTTGACTTATTATCTTATGGTTTAAATTTGTACCTGAAGTTGTGGTGCTTGTTTTTAGCAGCTTTTACGCCCTTCTGTGTTTGCTGGGTGACTTTGCTTCCCCCCCCCCAGTTACACTGACTTTTAATATTTTGTGACTCGTTGGTTTGCATGAGAAGCCGTAACGTTTGCCTCTCTTTTCCCGAACGGCAGAACTGAACGACCGAGAGGAAAAGGGTAATCACTATCCATACGTTTATGGAATCGGTAAGCAAAATTTGAATCTGACAAACCATTCCGCTGAGTGGGTTTCCAGGCAGGCAGGAACTGTTTTGAACTGGTTGGTATTTTGTTTCTCTGTTCAAGAATGCATCCCCTCAGCAGGGGTATTCACAAAGGGGTTGAGTTTTCCTTAACCCTTTTATTGCCCCCTTCAATGATGCTCAGAACGGCATATAAGTTCTGGAACTGTAGACTCTTCTCTTTCTGACTCCATTGAAGTGAGTAGATTTAGAAGGGTATAATGCCCCCTTCCCCTTGAGGTAGCTGAGAATAAACAGCCCAAGTTCATCTAGTACAGGGGTAGTCAACCTGTGGCCCTCCAGATGTTCATGGACTACAATTCCCATGAGCCCCTGCCAGCATTTGCCGGCAGGGGATCATGGGAATTGTAGTCCATGAACATCTGGAGGGCAACAGGGTGACTACCCCTGATCTAGTAGACTTCCTGTTGGGGCTTGGACCTTTATCTTTATCCTGGTACCATTAAAACCAAAGAGGTAAATAAACCAGTTAGCCGATAAAATAAATAAATGACAGAACTTAACCAGACGAACCTGAAATGAAATATATATGAAATCTCCAACCTCTCCTGAAAGGAACAAGGAGAAATAATTCATCAAGGAAGCAAAAGTGTTGTTTTAAAGGAAAAACCATTTAAGTCCAAGCCACATTTCTACTGCAGACAAGAAACAGATGGTACAGAGAAAAAGGGGGAAAAAGAAGCATCCACGGAACACAAGTTATATAGATTTTTGTTTCCGTTTAATCTATATTTTGTTTTTGTTTTTTCCTGTTCAAGGGAAAGCTCCTGTTTTTGTGGCTACGAATATTCACTCGGTTTGCTCATTTCACTAGCAGTACGGTGAATTCAAAGCCTTTCTTTCCAGCTCCCCCTTTAATTTTTGTTCTTTTTTCTCCTCCTAAAGAGGACGCACAAGCCTCTCTTGTTTTAACACACCTGTCCAGTGGAAGATGCATTTAAAACTGAGCTCCCAGTTGCTGGCAGAGGGCCAGCGTGGAGGAGTGGCATATTTCCCCACAAATCGCTCCCAGTGTCCCACTGCAACCTTCTTATGTGAACTCACAGACTCATTTCCTTCCCGACCTTTGAGCCTGCATGTACATGGGTTGGGTGTGACAGACACTAAAACCATATACTTTTATATTTAGCGGAAAATAGACAATGTAAAAGGAAACAAAGATCATGGCATCCGGCCCTCTGAATTCCTGGCAAATAGAAGAATGGAAGAAATGGAGATAGTGACAGATTTTATTTTCCTGGGCTCCAAGATCACTGCAGATGGGGATTGCAGCAAAGAAATTAAAAGATGCTTGCTCCTGGGGAGGAAAGCTATGGCAAATCTAGACAGCATCCTAAAAAGCAGAGACATCACCCTGCCAACAAAAGTGCGTTTAGTCAAGGATATGGTCTTCCCAGTTGCAATGTATGGCTGTGAAAGTTGGACCATAAGGAAGGCCGAGCGTCAAAGAATTGAGGCTTTTGAACTCTGGTGCTGGAGAAGACTCTTGCGAGTCCCTTGGACTGCAAGGCGAACAAACCGGTCAGTCCTAGAGGAGATCAGCCCTGACTGCTCCTTAGAAGGCCAGATTCTGAAGAGGAAACTCAAATACTTTGGCCACCTCATGAGAAGGAAGGACTCCCTGGAGAAGAGCCTAATGCTTGAGCGATCGAGGGCAAAAGAAGAAGGGGACGACAGAGAATGAGGTGGCTGGATGGAGTCACTGAAGCAGTCGGTGCAAACTTAAATGGACTCCGGGGAATGGGAGAGGACAGGAAGGCCTGGAGGATCCTTGTCCAGGGGGCCGCGATGGGTCGGACACGACTTCGCACCTAACAACAACAAAAGGAAAATGGATTCAAAATTTAAGCAGTCGATTCAGTAGTTGTGTATACCCAGAGAAGAAGATGCTAGCGTCTTGTGGATCGCCAGGGTAAAACCAGGAAGACGAAGGTTCACATCGCCCCTCAGCTGTGAAATTCAGCAGGTGGCTTTGGCCCAGTTTCGTACTCTGCCCAAACCATCTGGTGTCTGTGGGGGAGAATAAAATGGAAGCAAAGGGGAAAGATAGATGAAATGCAGATGTGGCCAAACAGGAAGAGGACTAGATCGGAATAAATTCTGCAGCCACATCTGCTGTGTTAAGACTGGCATTAGAATAGGGAGGGAACTGGGATGAAGATCATGTTCAATTTTTAGAAAGCACAGATGGCCTTTTTTGGGATCCAGAAAAGAGCATCTTTGTGATGGGCAACTTTGAAGAAGAGAGGAACACACCAGGCAGCAGTAGGAAAGATATTTTCTCCCATACAGTATTTCGTTGTCCCTGGACAATAAGGACTATGGGCCATTTTCAGTTATCCGTGTTCTCACCTTGCTTTCCAGCAGCAAATGTTAAGACCGGAGAAATTTTCCATGCTACTTTTCCCGACAAAGGACCAGAGGTGGATTTAAGGTCAGCCAGTATCTTAACAGGAGCCCAGGTAAGATGAGAGAGAAGATTTTTCAGGGGACTGCAATGGTGCCTATAATGCCTGTTTTTATAGTGAGGAGGGAAGAGAGAAAACTTGCTGATTCTGGTGTACGTCTGAACTTCATGTTTTCAGGTTTTGTCACACTCCCAGGGCGTCCCTGGGTGGGGTGTGAAGTGGGAGGGTCTGAGAACAGCCACTCCAGGGGCTGCACATTGGCAGGGCTGGATGCTGCAAGCACCAAAAAAGCAAGGGGAGACTGCCAGGATTAGCTTCCTCGGGAGTAAAGGCTGCCTTGGGAGCCGAGACCTGAGTAGTCAGAGCGGGCATGGCAGGAGGGTGTGGGAGAAAAGTGGGAGGGAAGGAGGAAGGGTAGGCAGGAAGTCAGAGAGATGGAAAAGTCTAGGAGGGCAGGAGGGACCAGGGAAGCAGCAGGTTTCTCTCTGGAGGTCTGCTGGCCGGGAAGCCTAACCCTGTGGTTGAGGGCGTGGGGAGTACAGGCCTTAAGTAGGAGCCAGGCCTGGGAATAGGAGTTTGATGTAGGCAGGTAGAGAAGGTAGGAAGATAGGCAGACAACCAGGCTGTTCATAAGGCATTTGGCCCTGGGACTTTGTCAGCTGGGAAAACAGCAAACCGACCAGCCTCGTCCCCTGTTATTGAGAAAAAGTAGAGCTGTTCTATACCCCGATTTTCATCACCCAAAGGAATCTCCAAGCAGCTTACAAACGCCTTCCCCTCCTCACAACAGGTAGGCGGGGCGGGGCGGAGAGGACTGCTCTGTGAGGGGCAGTCCTCGGAGAACTGTGCCTGGCCCAAGGCCACCCAGCTGCCTTCACGTGGGGGAGCGGGGAACCAAACCGGGCTCTCCAGATTAGAGTCGGCCACTCACGGCACCCCGCTGGCTCTCAGGCCGACGAAACGTCGGGGTGAAGAAGCAAGCAGCCCCCAGCTCAAGGAGGCCTGGGCAAAGCCCTGCTTTCTGGACCACACGCCCTGGCCTCCCCGAATGCAAAGTACTTCTGTATGTTGGTTGAAGAGAGGCCTTGGCTTAGTCACACACCTGGAGCCTGGACCCTTAATATCCTGGGTCATGACTCTGTCTTGTCCAACTTAGCCCACTTTGCTTGATTTATTTCTAGCAAGGCTGGTTTATAGCTTTTTGAACTGTAGGGCAGTGTTTCCTCTGCGTTTCGGTGACTTCCTGGATTGGGAAGAGCGAGATTTGTTTTCCCTAACCTTCCTTTTCCCTTTCGGGAATTGCTGAGACCCTGCCCACCAGAGGAGACCAATAACAATGCAACTTTGTACAAAGAGCTTGGATTTCCGGCTTGGATTTCTCTGGCTTGTGCTCTTGGCCTTTTCTTCTGGCTCCTGCCTTACTGAGTGAAAGAGATGGTGCCCTGGGGAGATTCTTCTTTCATTCATATACTTATTTACAGACCAGCTTTACCCCAAGTGGAGGCACCAAGCGGCTTACAATATTTCCCCGTTCTCCATGTTATTTTTCGCAACAACCCTGTAAGGTAGGTTAGGCTGAGAGAAAGTGTCACTGGTCTGATTGGCCAACGTCACCTGGCCACTTTTCATGGCAGAGTGTGGCTCTGAAGTCACTCAGATTGTAGCCCAATGCTCTAACTTACTACACCCCTCTGGCTTCCATAAGCACACTAATTTAGCTGCATATTTTCTTTAAAAAATATCTTCCAACCATTGCGTGCTTTCTTCTACCAAGGCAAAGGTTAGGCCAGAGGTAGTCAAACTGCGGCCCTCCAGATGTCCATGGACTACAATTCCCAGGAGCCCCTGCCAGCATTCGCTGGCAGGGGCTCCTGGGAATTGTAGTCCATGGACATCTGGAGGGCCGCGGTTTGACTACCCCTGGGTTAGGCATTCTGGCTCTGCTTGTGACGAATAGCCTTTTGAAAGTGTGTGCTTTCCCCCTTTGTTTGTAGATGGTTAACATTTATGACTCCAGGAAGGAGCAGCTTTACATTGGGCCGTACTTCTGGATGCCTTTCCCTCATACAGACTTCTGGCTCGAACAGGATGATCAGTACCTATTGCAGGTAATGGGGACGATGGCCACAGAAGAGGGCTGGTCTTTCAGACGTCGTCTTTTCACGGCCTGCCGGCCTTCCCTTCCACCGATGTCTTTTGGCTTGCTTGCCAGTGCACTAAATGTAATTTTTTAAAAAACATTTCTAAATCAGGGCTGTATTGCCCTGTCTTTCAAGGTGAGTATCGTCTTCTCTGACTGCTGGAGGTTATCCAGGTCTTTCCGTGTCACCCGATCCTTTTAGCAGGGAATAAATCTGGGGCAGAGACACAACGCCTCGCCAAAGCGATCCATGAACTGCGTTTTCCCCGTTTGGGTGCGAACTGCAGAAAGGCATGGGTTGAGTCCCTGGCATCACTTCCCTGTCACTCAGAGTAAACACAAAGTCTGGCTCATGAGAAGACCTGAGTTTAAAATGATTTCCCCTCCCCCCTTCTTTTTGCAGAATCTTTCCACATCTCCCCAGGCCGAGCCGCCTCACTTTGTTTCCCACATTCGCGCCACACTGTTATGTTTGAAGGAGCATCCGTTCCCCGACAAGAGCCTGTTCCCCAGCAGGAGACCTTGGATCTACTGCAAGAACGAAGACGGCCTCTGGCAGAGGGTTTCTTCTGAGCAGATCTAACCAGCAGAGGCGGCGTTGAGAAAGCCCGGGCTGCTAAACAGTGAGCTCACAGTCAGAGACTCAGCTGGGCCACAGCAACGTGTGGCAATAGCCATGTGTCATAAGAGGCCTATTCCAGAAGGGAATGCATGATGCTTAATTTCCTACTGCACAGGTAGATAGCCCTTATTTGCACAGCAGGGGCAGGTATCACACACCTGGGTGGATCCAACAAAGACGTTACTGCAGTGATATTATAGTGGCGAGATCTGGCCGCCAGCTTTCCTTGTAATAACACAACGACCGTGTTATAAGGATTTACCTGTATGCATATGTATCATTCTGTAAGACAGCCAGAAGACTCAAGACCCCTTTCCTCTTGGCATAACTGTTCCCCATGCATCTCACTCAGTGCTTTCTCAGGGGGGTCAGTAGAAATATTAAAATAAAAACCTCACGAGGTTTATTTCCCAGTGGAGCTAAAGGCATGTTAAAAACTATACATCGAAGGAACGCTGTTTCGTGTAAATATATTTATAAAAAAAGAGGCCCAAGGTACATGATGCTGTCTTGAAAACCTAGTTCGTTTATCAAAATAATGTCAACGTATTAGAGGACAGAAAAAAGAGGAGCAATAATATATCATTACACATATTAAGTAATCCATTGCAAACAGAAAAGTGATCAAAGCCAACCTGCGCCATGTATAAACGTTGTTTTCTTTACGTGTAGAACTTTTGAGATGTGTCTTTGAGTAACGGGAAATCCTACTTTTATTTGTGAGAAACATGCTGGGGGCACCTAGAGCAGGTAAAACATATCCCTATAGCTCTCCCCTGTTTTCTTCTTCATTCCTTGCCATCATTCTGTAAGAACTTTACTTCTTTATCCATTTCACGCGTCACCGAAGAGCAGGGAGTGATGAAATTAAACTGCGCCAGTGATGTCACCAGCCAGTTTTTATAAACCTGCGTAGAGAAGTAAAATAAAAATGCTGGGAGGAGTGGGCGGGATAGTTTGTTTCCAAAAACGTCTGCTCTTCGTCATCATATAATTTGGTGTATTCCAGGTGTATGCCATTCTGGGCGGGCTGCGTTTCCGCTTACGGAAAGGTGCTCTGCTGTGCTTCCAGCAGGTTAATCTCTCGCATCGTGCTGGCTCCGCCTTCCAGGGCTAGGCCATCTGCTAGGCAAGACCGACGTGGCTGTTTGTTGCTTTAAAAGGGCGGCGCCGTGTCCCGTGTCTTTATCCCACATACCAAAAACTAGGAGTCGCTTCCAATTGAGGCTCTGAATTCCGGATGTCTGGAAAACAGCTAAGCTGGTGTCTTTATGTTTCAGGGACCTGTCGAAATCCCCCCAAACAGATACAAGCGTCCAACCATAGGGAATGTCCTATGTCCTAAGCCAGGGGTAGTCAAACTGCGGCCCTCCAGATGTCCATGGACCACAATTCCCAGAAGCCCCTGCCAGCAAATGCTGGCAGGGGCTTCTGGGAATTGTAGTCCATGGACATCTGGAGGGCCGCAGTTTGACTACCCCTGTCCTAAGCCCTAGGCAGATAGCTGGATGTTAAGGAGTCTTGCTCACGAAATACCTGCAGGTAAAGAAAAAGCCCAGATGTTATTTAGGTGCTGCTTTCCTTGATTTCTGCTCTTGACCGATGAAATAAAGTGCCTTAGAGCAGGGGTAGTCAACCAGTGGTCCTCCAGATGTTCGTGGACTACAATTCCCATGAGCCCCTGCCAGCAAACGCTGGCAGGGGCTCGTGGGAATTGTAGTCCACGAACATCTGGAGGACCACCGGTTGACTACCCCTGCCTTAGAGCAAAGTTTGAGACCAGTGGCACGTTTAAGACCAACAAAGTTTTATTCAAGGTATAAGCTTTCGTGGGCATGCACGCTGACTCAGTCTGTACCCGAAGAAGTATGCAGGCGCCCAAAAGCTTGTCCCTTGAATAAGTCTTTTGGTCTTAACAGGGCCACTGGGTTCAAACGTCTGCTGGTTCAGAGCAGCATGGCTACCCACCTGAATAAAGTGTCTGGGTTCCCTTTAAAAGGGCGGAGGGGTTGTAAAGAGGTACTAAGAAGAAAAAAAGTACTTTGCTTCAGTTCTGATGCAAGGTATCATTCCCTCATGTTCTGACCTTAACTTTGTGGATTGGTGCTCTCACACGATGCTTCCCCTGTGCCCCTGAGCCCTCTGATTGGGCTTTTCCCGGCACGCCTTCCTTTTGGGGATCAACCAAGAAGGGACCAGAAACATTTTTCCTCTTCCTTTTCTTGCCCGCGCTCTGCTTTGTGTTCATGTCCCTCTTCTCCCCAGACAGCCAAGTTTTCCAGGGAATGCTATGTGGAAGGAAAACATCAGGCAAAGCTTGAGCCAGGTCTTTCCCCCCCCCCGCCCCCTTCCCTGAGACAGGGCTTGGGTTCAATTCTGCAGTGAGGGTTCTTGGCAAGGTGGAGTCAGAGGAGGAGGGTGGAGGAAATTCACGGAAGGGTGGCTTCTGCGAGTGGATGGACGCAGAAACACTTCTGACGGAATGGTATTGGGTCTCTGTCTCTCTGTCTCTGTCTCTCTCTGTCTCTCTCTCTGTCTCTCTCTCTCAATTCCTTGTGATCAGGGGACAGGGAACCTGGTTTCGATGGCATGGATTCCTTTGGCAGGCTCTCTTGAATCGACCGAGCCCACTTATGCACCCAAAGTGCAGGGCGGCTGGGCTCACCTTGCCTCTAAGTCCCACATCTGCCCACGCAAAGCAGACATACGCTAGGAAATCACTCCTGCATTTACCCTGCTTCAGAGAGGTTGCCAACAAGATGTACTTTCCTGGCCTTGATGGCGCTTAGGGTACCATCTGGCCCAAATTAATTGGCTGAGCTTTGTGCCTAAGACTGCTTGTCTTGAAGATTGATTGGGGCCCACTGGACTCGAATGTTCATTGAGAAATGTTCTGCTTTTGCTTTTTTTTTTTTGAGTGATGTTGTAAGCCAATTTGGGAAGGGGGGGGGGGGAAAGGCGTACGTGTCTTTAAGTAAGGGCTGCCAGTGAGTGTCTTCAAACCCACAAAAGATCCTCATCATGAACTGTAAATGGGTACATACAAAAAGATACCTTGTGTGTGTTTAACAGTGCTGACACTTTCGCGTTAGGCAAAAAGTTGCCCGAAAATCAGCAAGATCAGTTCCAGGAGACAGGCTTGTGCCTTTGACAGACAAGAGAATGAAAGGGACGGTTATAACTTATACAAATTATATATCTGATGAAATGTCAAGTGGGCAGAAATATGTGCTGAATTTTCATTCTTTATTCAATAAAAGTTCTGCAAATTTTCTAGTGATCTTTCACGAGCATGTGTCTGTGTGAGTTTTTAAAAGGACGCAGGTAGGTAGGTGGCCTTAGGTCTATATCCTAGCTGGAGTCACTGATCTAGAGAAGAAAGTAGCTATTTCTGAGAGCCACACTAGAAAACAGAATCCTGTGTCTAGATCAGCCATTCTCAGCCGTTTTACCATTGAGAAACCCCCCCGGAACAATCTTCAGACTTTGAGAAATCCCAGAAATGGCACGACCGAGCAGAATATGCTCGGGAAGCATGGCTGTGTACATGCCCACCTGGGACCTCTCCCCTTCCCACCCCTCCAGACCCATCAGTGGCCATTTTGGAACGGGGGGGGGGGGGAGGGGAGAGTCATGACCCTTTATAGTCATATCGCAATAAATGTTTTTTTTTTTTAAGTTAAAATATTATAATAATTAACAAACTCTCACCCATTCAGGAAACCCTTCCAGGGCCATCAAGAAACCCGTTTCAGGAAACCCTGGTTGAGAAAGTCAGTTCTAGATACACCGTCAGATATTGTTTCAGGTAGGTATAGCCATTCTAGAGTAGAAGTTTTTTTTCCTCACAACAACCCTTCGAAGCGGGTTGTGTGAACAGCGATTGGCCCAAGGTTTCATGACTTATTGGGAACTAGTAGCAAAGCGTGTTGTGAAAGAAACACAACAGGTTCTAAGCAGCCCATGTTTCCTTGCAATATCCCCGTGCCAGCATGGGAAGGCCTGGGGGGGGGAGTGTGGAAAGGGAGTGTAGGGTCATTTTAAACCAGGGGTAGTCAAACTGCGGCCCTCCAGATGTCCATGGACTACAATTCCCAGGAGCCCCTGCCAGCATTCGCTGGCAGGGGCTCCTGGGAATTGTAGTCCATGGACATCTGGAGGGCCGCAGTTTGACTACCCCTGTTTTAAACACTAGCTCCCAGCCTGCCAAGGCAGGGAGGGAGTGTTAATACAGAGCAGAGCCCCAGGTACCTTACAGCTGATCCTGACAGCTGCAAGGAATGAACATTGGGGGGGGGTGTCCCTTTGAGCCTGTGAAAAAGGAGAGGTGGTGCACCTGTCATCAGCTGGTTACTCTTCAGCTGTTGCTAATGGGCACTCTGCCCACTCACTATCAAATGACCATATCCTTTTGGTCTTTTAACTTTGTATAACTCGGTCTGAACGACTGTAATAAAGTTTGAACTGAACACTCCAATTAAATGCCTCCAGTCAGGCAAGAAGGGGTCCCGGGTGGAAAAGGTTTAAGCCGTGAGCTAGATGGATAAAGTGACGTTCCAGCGACGAGGACCCCAAAACCAACCCGGTCGCCAGGAAACAGCAGCCATCCTTTGTGATCTATTACATGTTATATACCAGTTATGACTCCTTGTTTTTAAATGGTTGAAAAGGTTTTAATGCATTTTCCCGGTTCTACGTACACCACCTTGGGATGTCAAGTGAGGGGCGGTAGAGAAGCCCAACGAAAAAATAAATAAAAATGCTGGGTGGCAGTTCCCTTGGAGCGCTTGTCAGCTCCAGAAATGAGTGTGCGCCTTCAAACATGCTCCAGTGGTTGGTTGAGGCAGAGATCCCATTTCCTTCTTTCACGGTTTTAAAGACTCATCTGGATTTTATTATTTTGTGACTGGACCCCATTTTCTACTTGTGCCTTGCATCTCTGTCTTGCATGCTCGTCCTTTTCCCCGGGGTGCTCTATGGCTGACGGGAACTAGCTTGAAATAGCATCTGCAACAAGATGCATTTTGCATGCTCGAATTAGGTCATTTGCTGTGCGCGAGCACATCCAGCACCTAGGTGGCTTCTCTGACAGGAATGGCACGATGCCGAGGTGCCTGAGAGTTCTCGTAAAGGAGTGATTGCAACTGTGGGGTGGTAAGTGAATTCTCTCCAGGCCAGGCTGGATTCCGGAGCTTTTTGGTGGTGGTGGTCGTGGGGAAAACCTTGGGCATGAAATTGGGGTGTTTGTGGGTGGGCAGGAAGTTGTGAGTTCCTGCATTGTGCAGGGGGTTGGACTAGATGACCCTGGAGGTGCCATCCAACGCTAGGATTCTACTAACCCTTAACCCACTCCTGGTGCTGAGTTGATGGAAGACTGAGAAGTCATAACCTGCACGGTGCATGGGGTTGGACTAGTCAGGGGTAGTCAACCTGTAGTCCTCCAGATGTCCATGGACTACCATTCCCACGAGCCCCTGCCAGCACAGTCCTCCAGATGTTCATGGACTACAATTCCCACGAGCCCCTGCCAGCATGGTCCTCCAGATGTCCATGGACTAAAATTCCCATGAGCCCCTGCCAGCATGGTCCTCCAGATGTCCATGGACTACAATTCCCACGAGCCCCTGCCAGCATGGTCCTCCAGATGTCCATGGACTACAATTCCCATGAGCCCCTGCCAGCATGGTCCTCCAGATGTCCATGGACTAAAATTCCCATGAGCCCCTGCCAGCATGGTCCTCCAGATGTCCATGGACTAAAATTCCCATGAGCCCCTGCCAGCATGGTCCTCCAGATGTCCATGGACTAAAATTCCCACGAGCCCCTGCCAGCATGGTCCTCCAGATGTCCATGGACTAAAATTCCCATGAGCCCCTGCCAGCATGGCCCTCCAGATGTCCATGGACTACAATTCCCACGAGCCCCTGCCAGCATGGTCCTCCAGATGTCCATGGACTACAATTCCCATGAGCCCCTGCCAGCATGGTCCTCCAGATGTCCATGGACTACCATTCCCACGAGCCCCTGCCAGCATGGCCCTCCAGATGTCCATGGACTAAAATTCCCATGAGCCCCTGCCAGCATGGCCCTCCAGATGTCCATGGACTAAAATTCCCAGGAGCCCCTGCCAGCATGGTCCTCCAGATGTCCATGGACTAAAATTCCCATGAGCCCCTGCCAGCATGGTCCTCCAGATGTCCATGGACTACCATTCCCACGAGCCCCTGCCAGCATGGTCCTCCAGATGTCCATGGACTACAATTCCCACGAGCCCCTGACAGCATGGTCCTCCAGATGTCCATGGACTACAATTCCCATGAGCCCCTGCCAGCATGGTCCTCCAGATGTCCATGGACTACAATTCCCATGAGCCCCTGCCAGCTGACGCTGGCAGGAGCTCATGGGAATTGTAGTCCATGGACATCTGGAGGACCCCAGGTTGACCAGCTCCCTCCCAGCTCTAGATGTGCCCCCGAGGCTTCCCAGAACTGCTGCATCCGGGTGAGCAATGCCCGCCCTCCTCCCCCAGCCAGCCAGCCACGCAGCAGGATCTGCAACAGGACGCGGCCGAGCAAACAGGTTCAAAGGAGGAGCCCTTCGGAACGTTCCATTCGGGAGAAGAGCGCGGGGGAGGGGAGGGCGAGCGGAGAAGACGCACCCCCCGGGGAAAGGGTTCGACCGCTCTCGCGCGTGCGCGTGAGGCCTTGCGTCTCCCCGCGGCGCGCGGGCGCCGAGCCCCGCCCCCGCCCCGTACGGGAAGCCGGAAGGCCTCGCTGGTCTCCTAGGTGAGCGGCCGGAGCTCCGCCCTCCCGCGGCCTGGCGCTTCGTCAGCGCTGCCAACGTGGAGGCGGCCGCGGCGAAGGCGGAAGCGCCCCGAGCCTGGGCAGCCTCCGGCCATGGAGAGGTCCTTGGAGAAGGTCAGCGCCGGCCCTGCCTGGCGGGAGGGGGAGGCCCGGGTCGATTTCCTGCGAGGAGGGGGTTGGCGACTGTAAGCCGCTTGGGGAGGGAGAAAGCGGCATACAAAGGCCAACTCTTCCTCCTCTGAAAACCCAAGGGGAATGGTTGAGCCGTTTAATAATCTGCGTGTGGTGCCTTTTTTTTTGGGGGGGGGGGAAAGCGGCATATAAAAGCTGACTCTTGTTCTAAAAATCAAGGGGAATTATTAAGCGGTTTAATAATCTGAGTGCTGTCTTTTGGTGGGGAAAAAGCGGCATATAAAAGCCGACTGGTAGAGAAAATGAGACATGTGAAAGCCAACTCTAAAAATCTAGGGGAATTATTAAGCGGTTTAATAATCTGTGAGTGCTGTCTTCTGGTAGGGAAAAAGCGGCATATAAAAGCCAACTGGTAGAGAAAATGAGACATGTGAAAGCCAGCTCTAAAAATCAAGGGAAATTGATTAAGTGATTTAATATTCTGCAATTTCCTTCTTCTGGTAAAGAAAAAGTATTGTATAAAAGCCAGTTCTTCTAAAAATCAAGGGGAATTGTTAAGCAATTAAATAATCTGTGAGTGCTGTCTTCTGGTAGAGAAAAAGCGGTTTATAAAGCCCAATTCTTCTTCTAAAAATCAAGGGGAATTATTAAGCGATTTAATAATCTATGAGTACTGTGGAAGTGTAATTTTTGATGGTCTTTATAACCTGTGCATACAGTTCAGGACATGGGATGTGCTTCCCCCTTCCTTTCCCTGATCAGATGACCTTCCCAGCAACCCTGTGAGGTAGGCTAGGCAGTTCTGAGGTGCAGCCAGAATGGTTGGCGTGGAGGACGGGTCATGAGAATATCAGGACGAGGGAATTCAAAATATTTATTGTGATTATGTTTAGTGTCATGGGGGATGGCTCTTAATGCATACAGTTTTCAGCCACGGGATCCAGAGTAGCATGCCGTATGCATTGCAAGCCACCCCCCATGACACTAATCATAATCACAATAAATATTTTGAGTTCCCTCAAGTTCCCTATATTATTGTCCTTATATTAATTAATTCTGGTGTTAAAGTGTATAATTCAAGGTGCCGTTGGACTCAACTTTGTTCTGTTGCTTCAAACCAACATGGCTATCTACCTGAATCTATAACTGTCAAATGCTGTGTTCAATGTTACGATTACTCTGAACGTTAATATACATATACTTTTCTACCAAAGAGTGCAGAATAGTGTGTGTGATTTCCCCCTCTTTTATCCTCCAAGCATCTCTGAGCGGTAGGTTGTATTATTGGGGCAGTGGGTGTCTGTCTGCATGGTGTAGTAGTTAGAGCAGCCCTTATCAGCTTTTTTACCATTTAGAAACCCCTGGAGCTTTTTTCAGGCTCCGAGAAACCCTGGAAGTGCTGTGATTGTACAGAATATGATTGTACAGCTACCCAGGTCTCCCCTCTTCCCACCCCCTCCAGGCCCATCATTGGCCATTTTGAGAAGGGGGGGGGACAGGTCAACTTGAACATATATGGTCATATCACACAATGAATGTTTAACACATTTTAAAAATATATATTAACATTTAATTAACTTCTATCCATTCAGGAAGGCCTTCCCGGCCCATCAAGAAAGTGCAGGGTTTCATGAAAGCCTGGATTACAGTGTCAGGCTAGGATCTGGTTCAGCTCCCTCTTTTGCCATGGAAGCTTGCTGGGTAACTGAGCCAGCCATCTACTCTCAGATTGATTTACATCACAGGGTTCTTGTAAGATGGAGGAAAATGTAATGGTGCGGGCCACATTGGGGTATAAATGTCGGTGGGATATAAATGAAGCAAAATAGGGAAAAACTTGCAGCCAAATGTTAGAACATCTGCTTGACAGATCATTAAGACCCATCATAATTGTCGAATTAGTATTATATTGACCAGTCTTGTGGCGCAGAGTGGTAAGGCAGCAGACATGCAGTCAGGAAGCTCTGCCCATGAGGCTGGGAGTTCGATCCCAGCAGCCGGCTCAAGGTTGACTCAGTCTTCCATCCTTCCGAGGTTGGTAAAATGAGGACCCAGCTTGCTGCTGGGGGGTAAACGGTAATGACTGGGGAAGGCACTGGCAAACCACCTCGTATTGAGTCTGCCAAGAAAACGCTAGAGGGCGTCACCCCAAGGGTCAGACATGACCCGGTGCTTGCACAGGGGATACCTTTACCTTTAATCCTCTAATTGCTGCTCCATCAAGGGAAGAGGCTTCTCCCCAGGATCCCTTAGACCAGACTTCCAAGTAGGCTATCAGATGCGTCCTTCATGATATATGGCCCATTGAACAACATGAGCATTCTCCTGTATTGTTGCTGTACTGAGGAGAGGGGGAACAATTCACATTGCTGGATTCTTTAGTCAGAAGCACCTGACCGGTTGTGTGTGTGCGAATTCATAGAGCTATTACCTATAAAGAATAAACTAACCTGAGTAAGATGGATCTGACACCTTGAGAAACAATCTGGGAATGGGCCAGCCGTAAGCAGTTTAGACTGCTTCAGAGTCCTGATTCAAAATATCTGACATTTCCAGCTCTGAGAATCTCTGTAGAGATTAGGGTGTCAGATATGTGTGACTTCCTGCATTCGGAACTACATTGGCTACTATGCATCCATTTTCTGCAGGGGAACCGATCTCTTTGGAGCTGTAATTCTAGGGGATCCCCAGGTCCCACCTGGAGATTGGCATCCCCAATTACAGTCCCAGAGAGTTCTCCTTTCAAAACATCCGTTTTCTCTAGGGGAACTGATCTCTTTAGCCTAGAGCTCTAGTATCATCACTTTGAAATATTTCTCTGCTGTGTACGGGAGATCTTCCCGTTCGCAGCGAGTTACTTGGATGGTTTCCAAACAGTCGCTGTAGTCAAGTTGCAAAGAGGAAAAAGAAAAAAAAATAGCTTCAAGGGCAAAAGGCATATAAACACAGCAAGTCTTATCTCATCCTTGTTGTATTATTATTTACTAGCAGCAAAGCCCGGTGCACTCAACGCTAGAACCAGGGAGGCTGCCCTGACCACAGCGTCCCTGGCATGGCACCAGCCCTGCTCCCTGGGCCATTCAGAGGTGGCTTCAGCTGCCCTGACCTCTCACCCCACACGGGACCACACTAGATAGAGGCTGAATAGCCACCTCACTGAAAGGCTGATTCTGTGAATTTAGGCAGATAGTGAGTGGGTGGGTGGAAGGGATTATGCCAGGGTTTGGCTCTTGTGGCCCTTTCATGCATGCCCAAAGAAATGCCAATCGCCACCTTGGGTTCGGGAGGCAAATTTCCTCCAAGCAGTGGTTTTGGCAAGAAAATGCAGACTTGCTCGCCAAGAGAGATGAGCAAATTTTCAGACACTAAGAGTTCTTTCTTCCCGAAGCTGGCCTGCATATGCTCAGTCCTAATCTGTGCCCACTCAGAAGCCAACCCAGTAAATAACAGTTACAGGCAAGTACAACCTTGTTTCGGACAGATTCATGGAGGAGAGATCCATCAGCGGCATCTGGCCAGCTCAGAACCAAAGAGAACCTGAAGGGGGAATAAAGGGGCCAGTGACTGTATGATAAAATTTGTTGTTAGAATACCAGCGCTAGGAGACACGATAAAAGGAAGGCCTCTGTGCCCAGTTGCTGGCCCTCCAGGGTAACTGTGAGACAGGGTGCTTGACTAGTGGCTTCTCTAGTTGAAAAGACGTCAAGAAGCAGGTCCTGAAAAATACTCCATGCCTGAAGCCCAGGACAGCAGTTGCATACTGGAATTGTGCTGGAGGTATAATTGATTGACTGGGTGTAAAAGAACGTTGAATGTTTCCTCTCATTCATCATTCTTTACAAGAATGGCAGCTTTTAACTGGGGGCACACCAGACATGGCCAGATCCAACAGGGCTTTTCTTATGAAAATATTTTGGGAAGAGGCAGCTTTCAGCAAGAAGTCCCCAGAGTACGACATCCCTTGTGTTTTTCAGTAAATAGGTTTCTTGGATATTTATATTACTTATGCAAGTGAACCAATTGCATGAACCGATTTCAGGATGAATTTGTTCCCAATATCTGTATCGAGTATGTGTGAAAGGGAGCCAGTGACTAAAGAAGCCCTCTATTTGTTTCTGGCTGTAAGTTTTCCTTGTCCTACTTCCAGAAGAGATTTAGACATGGGGTTTTCTGACCTCTGGGGATCAACATGCAGAAAGCAGCCCACCAAGGGCACTTTGGCACAGACGGCCAGAAAGTGGAAACCTGGTGGCCATTGCTTCAGTGGTTGCAGTCCTGTGTGTTCTCTTTGAGATTTCTTTCTCTCCCCGCCCCAGTTAATATCCTCCTTGTCTGCCAAATCAAGAATGCCTTCTGGGGCCACTGCGTTCAACAGAGGCATTGCATCAAAATCACAAGATTTCATAGTCCTGCAATATATCCCATTGGTCAGACCACACTTGCAGTCCTGTGTGCAGTTCTGAAGGCCTCTCTTCAAGAAGTACGTGGACAGATTGGAGAGGGTTCAGAGGGTGTGATGAGAATAATCTGAGGCCTGGGGACCAAACCCTATGAGGAAAGGCTGAAGGGAATGTTTAGCTTGGAGAAGAGGAGGCAGAAAGGGGACATGATGGCTCTCTTTAAGGATTTGAAAGGTTGTCACTTAGAGGAGGGCAGGTCTCAAGTCTGTTTGTCTCCTTCCATCTTACTCCAAATGTATAAGATTAAGGTGGGTAGCTGTGTTGGTCTGAAGCATCAGAACAAAGTTTGAGTCCGGTGGCACCTTTAAGAATAACACATTTTATTTCCACTGTCATGATCCTCAGATTATTTCATAGTCTGAGGAAGAGTGCTTGCACTCAAAAGCTCACGCCTTCAATAAATCTTTGTTGGTCTTAAAGGTGCCACTGGACTCTGATTTTATTGTACATTTTATTCAAGTGTAAGCTTTTGCGTGCAAGCAAATCTTCAAGTCTTCAAGCAAAGGTTGGAGACACACTTTTCTTGGATGCTTTAGGATGCTTTGGGCTGATCCTGCGTTGAGCAGGGGGTTGGACTAGATGGCCTGCATAGCCCCTTCCAACTCTATGATTCTATGAAATGTCTTCTAGCTTGTACATGAAAGATTATTTGAAAGGTTGTCACTTCGAGGTGGCCAGGGAATGGTCCCTGTTGTGGGGAGAGGAAAGGGAAGGCGACTGTAAGCTGCTTTGAGCCTCCTTCGGGTAGGGAAAAGCGGCATATAAGAACCATCTCTTCTTCTTCCTCTTGCCACAACCCTTTAATACAGTTCCTCATGTTGTGGTGGCGCCCAACCATAAAATCATGCAAGGGTTTTTTCGCAGAAATTAAACCCAAACTGACCAATGGCATGAAGATCCATTGTTCAGGATTGTGTATAAATTGGTTTCCCCCCCTCCTCCGGGGTTTCTCCGTTCAGTTCTGCCTCTTGTCCCACCATGCCGATCTTGCTCTTTTCCACTGCTCCAGACAGATAGACGCTCTGTCTCGATCTACCCCGCAAGGCTGTTGTGTGGATGGTTCCCCCACCCCTCCCAGACAAGCTGCTTGCCCTGCTGTGACCCCTCTGAAAGAGTCGTTCAACCCCAAAGGGGTCCCAACTCCCAACTGGTGGTCCACCAGAAAAGCTCCTTTGCCTTTTGCTATAAATGCCTGTACTCAATTAGTTCTCAAGTAACTCATGCTGTCTCTCTAACCCAAACTGCCGTAATGGTTTTAATTGTAGCAAAACCGAATTGTTACAACGAGGACTTTAAAAATAAATCCTACCCCTTTACGTTGACAGCAGGCTGAGCAAGTCAGCCTCTTGCTGGCTTGAATTAGGTCTCCGTTTCAGTATCCAGAGCTGTTATTGTCTTCTGCGACATTATTGAATTTTAAAAAACATTCACTCACTCAAAGACCAACTGCATCTATTTCACACCCCCTTAAAAGTTAAGCAACACCTTCAAGTAAATATTTTAATTTTTCATGCAGGTGCATCATGTGGCGTGGCTGCCAAAGCCAGCTTATTTTAATGGTGCCTGGTATCGGGGTCACAAAAATGAGTCAGATTCGTGGGCCTCAGAATCTGATCATCAAGAGTTAGGAGGAGAAAATCCCTCATACTTGGGCTCAGATATCAACATTTGACGTGCCTGCCACCCAGTTCTGACATGAATTAAAGCACATCTCCGGAGTTCAGTGACAAACCCCTTCAGAAATATTGGGACATTTTGCAGAGTTCATCTATCTGTTGGCTTTCTTTGGTATACGGTGGGGTTTCCGGTGTCTAGAGAAGGGTGGCAGTTTGTAGGGCTAACATGACTATTCCATGCTTAACATTGCAGATGGTCGACACTACCTTAGCAGAAATGGGGAAGAACCTTAACGAGGCCATGAAGATGCTTGAAGACAATCAGAGGTATTTGACAATGGTGACCAAGCACAATCCATCAGTATTGCATGGGCATTGTGGGACAGAACTGTCTCCTTGGTGTGGGACAGGCCATGGTTGGGATTAATATTATTTTGTTCTAGCAAAATTACAGTTTTTGTTTTCCTTCCTGATTTATACGTACCGCATGTTTGCTGTGACATACGATATACACCTAAATATGAACCGTCAGCTGTATGATAGCAAATTACATATCTTTTAAAGCCATGTGCTCTGTCAGATCACCAACATTTGCCCATGTGATCCATGCAAATGCTGACCCAGACACGGGTACGACAGGTACCACCAGGGAATTCTTTAGATCTAACCTTGCAGCATTCCCTCTTGTGCCGACTTACTTTCTCCCACCTACATGCCCTTTATTCATGCAACAGTATTATGGTGTTGTGGAAGGGGGAAGAGAGCAGAATAGAAGCAACTCATAATATTGCGTGTTCCAAGCAGGAAAGCAGAGGAAGATAATGAAAAGAAGTACACCAGAAAAGATATTCCCGGCCCCCTTCAAGGCAGGTAGGTAACCGTGTGGGTTTGTCTTTATCGTTGCTGCTTAGAGAAACAAATGTATGGCTATTTTTCTTGCATCTTTTAAAGCTCCTCTATGACGAATAAAATGAGCCTCTTGTGGCGGAGAGTGGTAAGGCAGCAGACATGCAGTCTGAAAGCTCTGCCCATGAGGCTGGGAGTTCGATCCCAGCAGCCGGCTCAAGGTTGACTCAGCCTTCCATCCTTCCGAGGTGGGTAAAATGAGTACCCAGCTTGCTTGGGGGGTAAATGGTCATGACTGGGGAAGGCACTGGCAAACCACCCCATATTGAGTCTGCCATGAAAACGCTGGAGGGCGTCACCCCAAGGGTCAGACATGACTCGGTGCTTGCACAGGGGATACCTTTACCTTATGACAAGTAAAACGGAGTCAGATCACGGGGTATGTGGCACTGGAGCGGACAGTTGGCTTTGTTTGCTGCGAGCAAATTTTTAAGCCCTAGAATTTCTAGATCTCATTGTCAAATAAGGTGTAATTGCTTGCATATCTGTGAACACGTTCCTCACATTTGTGGAAAGATAATTAGCATTTTCTGGGGTCTACAATTTTGATTGGCTGTGAGGGGAGGAAAAAACCCCTCCCTCCTCCCTTCAAAGCTGACCCCTGTCTATTTCCCCCTACAGGGCAACTCTGAAGGGTGAGCGGTTGAGGCTGGGAAAACAGCACAGGGAGGAAAAGTTTAAGCACACTCAACCTGTCCGGTGACCCCTGGCTGTAATCAGGAACGGGAAGGGGTCAGGTCTGCTTTGATCCTTGATGCAAGGCAGCTTACTCTCCCCCGCCCAAAACCTGCAATTCGGCATCCTTGCCCACCTATCTGCCAGGATTTCCTTAAATCACACAGTGAACTAGAAGCCTTATGTGATCTAGAAAATAGAGGAAGTCATAGAGACATTCCTGTCCAGGTTCTTAGAATCGTAGACTACCAGAAGCTTGCCAGGGTCTTTCACATCATCTACCACCTGGTCCTTTTCATTAGGGATGCCACAAATTAAGCTTGGGATCTCCTGCATTCAAAGCAAAGCAAAGGCTCCACAAGTGAGCCACATTTCCCCATCTTATCCATTTGGTGCCTCAATAATTGTGAAACAGCCTTGGGGGATGAACGGTCCGGCCTCTCCAGGGCCAATCAGGGTGCAGCCAGCTGCACCCTGATTGGCCCCGCCCTCCCTGTCCGAGTTGGAATAGGGCCAATCAGGGTTCGATCACTGTAAACCTGTGGAAAAACACCCTTTAAAATTTTCTTCCTTTCTGTAGTGGGCAAGACATGGTGAGCATTCTCCAGTTAGTTCAGAACCTTATGCATGGGGATGAAGAAGAGGAATCGCAACAATCCTACAGGTAATCATACAGGTGCTCTGCCAAAATATTGCCTGCGAGTTTTCACTTACTGGCTTAGATAATTTGTGTGCTCGTTTTCATGGATGTTTGCAGAGCAGCTAACGAAATCATGGGTGAAAATGTAATAGAATGGTGTTCACTGCCAATCCGAATTTCTCATTGTGCTCGAGTTCGTTGCTGTTTTTCAGTGAATCATTCCCACCTTTGTGTTTGATGTTGAATAACTAACTTCTGTTTGGGTCATGAGGGCAGAGTTTCTGCTGGAAAAAGAGGTCCCAGGAAGCAGCACCTCACCAACCAGTGGCCAGTTTTATGGGTTTTGAGAATGCATTTCACCAAAATATTTTGCAAATGACAGATGGTTGTTACCTGAAACGTACAGAAAAAGCTATGATTTTTTTTTAAAATCTAGTTGATTTTGAAGGGCAAGACTTTGGATCACACAAAGTTTCCTAAGAGTGTTTAAAGTCAAGAGAGAAGGAAACAACTCTGTTTCAGGCTGTAGTACGATATTCTTTTGAATTCGAATGAAATCTGGATGCTTTCGGAAACATACAATAAGCAAACACAAGACACCAAGTGTGTATGCCCAAAGTAATTGTGAAGTCTTTCTGATTTTGTAGGCTCCAGAATGTGGGGGAGCAGGGCCACATGGCTTTGCTAGGACACAGCCTGGCTGCATATATTTCGGTGCTGGACAGAGAGAGACTAAGGAAGCTGACAACCAGGATCCTTTCGGACACCACCCTGTGGCTTTGCAGACTCTTCAGGTTTGCGTGTTTCTTTTTACATTTAAAGTGGCTTTTGACGACCATCGACACAGTAATCAAAACAGTTTTAACTGAAATCACACCGTCGTTTATTTTTTTAATAGTTTTTCGGGTGAGGAGCAGATGGTGCAGGAAGGGGCTTGTATGTCATTTGCCTCTTACTTGGAAATAGGGTTCTTATCGATTATGTGTCACTCATTTGAGGGGGGCAGGAAATAAGACAGTGTCCGCTGTGTAAGCATGGGGCATATTACAGCCCCCCTCCCCAACATCAGAACACAGTTACTTCTTCTGGGATTCTGTGTGTCACATGAACGGGCTTTGCTTAATAAATTTGGAAACATCCAGAGCTTTAATTTAGGAGTTAACCCTCCCCCATGATGAAGGCATGTGCTGCACATGCTTAAAATGTGTGAGAGGATGTTGTGCCTTTAACACTCGCACTGAGTGTTGTCCTGGGCAGTCCCACATGGAAACTGCGCAGGCTAGCCGTTAGAGGATTTTTTAGCTAGCATAGTAACAGAGTACAAGGAGCCTCGTCTAACTGGAGACATCGGGGCTGCATGTGCTCTGCACATCCCCTCAGTTCTTCCTTTGCCATCACTTGAGAAGAATGTTTCCAGCTGGTTTGTCACTTTTATGAAAGAATAAAAGATGTCACGCTTGATGAAGTGTTTGTCCAACAAAATCAGAGTCCAGTGGCACCTTTAAGACTAACAAAGATTGATTCAAGGCGGGAGCTTTTGAATCTTTGTTGGTCTTAAAGGTGCTATTGGACTCTGATTTTGTTGCGCAACTTCAGATCAACAAGACCACGCACTTGAAGTTTTTGTTGTCTTCCTCAAAGATGATTTTTTTACACACAATGTTTTTATTAGCATAAAGCAGATTAGCAAAATGAGCAGAAAGAGTCAGGATACATCAAGCGGTTTAAGTTTAAAAACGGAACGCAAAAATTCAGCCGTAATAAAGGTGACATGGGCATCCTTATCGCTCAACAGAAATTGGCAGATGAGGTCTTTTGAATGATTTCTCCATTTGGGTATAAGAGGTATAATATGCCTTCGGTGGACAATAAACAAGGGACAATCCAGTAAGATATGCTGCATGGTGTCAGGAGTGTTTAATTCGCAGGGACATAGTCTATTTTCGAAAGGAATCTTGGCAAATCTCCCTTGTAATACTTTGGATGGAAAGGCGTTGAGCCGCGCAAGCAAAAACGCTTTTTCCGGCAGATTTTGGGAACTCCAAATTGTGTCCCTTATTCCTCCTTATGTCTCAAAATCGGCCCTGATCTTGAAACTGCCTGGATTTCTACCTTCAAATATCGGCTAATCTTCAGAGATGATAAAAAGCAAATGAACACAATTTAATATGTTTGGGTGAAGGACACAGTGTGCAAAAGCTTCCAGTGCTTCAACCCTAAGACGAGCGCCGATCAAGCTAAAAGCAAGAAGATGGCAGCTGTGACAGCGGGCTCCCTTGAGCCTGGCGTTTTCCAGCTGTTTTTCATCCACTGTCATCGGAAAATTGGCATTCAATGTCATAACACCTTGACGCAGTCAGCATCAACACTTAACGACAACAACAAATTTAACAGCCTCAGGAATGGCTGGGGTATTTAGCATCCCCAAAGGAAGGCCAGGCAATTTACACGTCATTAGATAGCACAGCTTAAATGGACTCCGGGGAATGGCAGAGGACAGGAAGGCCTGGAGGATCATTGTCCATGGGGTCGCGATAGGTCGGACACAACTTCGCAACTAACAGCAACAACCAGATAGCACAGCAAAGGCCCGTAGTGGTAACTTTACACAGGATGATGTGAGGTGGAGGGGGAAATGTACACATTAAGGCCACAACCCTTTGACAGAACCAAACTGGTTCTGACATGCGGTAATTATCAGTTTGGCAAAATCTCTGACACGGAACAAATTGCTTAGTTCTTTTTGTGTGTGATCCTGTTTTCTCTCTGCAAGATGGAAGAATGGCGTTGTCAACAACAGCAAATTCATTTTTGATAGTCTCATTTTGAAGTGCGAGTTTTAGATTTAAATGATCTTTCTGAGTCAGCTGTGACTTTCATGCGCTAGCCGCTCCTCCCGTGAGCTTGCATTTGTTTCACCGTTTCTCTGGAAAGGTTTGAAAACGGCTCTGCGTATTTCCACGAAGACGACCGCGAGGGTCTCTCGAAAGTCTGCCGGCTTGTGATTCACTCGCGCTACGAAGAGTACGCGGCCGAGGGTTTCAACGTGCTCTACGGCAAACAGCCGATGATATACATCAGTTCTGCGGCCCGAGAGGGCTTGGGCCAGTCTCTCTGCAACCAGGTAAGGCAGCATTTGGAGTCTTCCCTGTGCTTGCAGTTCTATTGTCACACTTTAAAAAATTGCCCAGTTGCTATTGAGCATCGGATGAACACAATCCTCCAATATACACGCACAGACACGCCTACACAATGGCCTCGCAATGACAGCCCTATGAGGTAGATCATGCTGAGTGTGTGGTTGGCTCACACTCAGTCACCCACTGAGTCACTCAGTGGGTATCGCGACTGAACAGGGCTGGTGACCTGATTTCTCCCCTTGCATAATCTGACACTGTCTCTTGTGAGCTGTCTCTGTCAACTTGAGCGTTTTAGGGAAATTAAGAAGGTGAGCCAAATCCTGCGTGTTTGACCTGGCCTATCTCTGTGGGGGAGAGCCTCTTGTAGCGCAGAGTGGTAAGGCAGCTATCTGAAAGCTTTGCCCATGAGGCTGGGAGTTCGATCCCAGCAGCCGGCTCAAGGTTGACTCAGCCTTCCGTCCTTCCGAGGTTGGTAAAATGAGTACCCAGCTTGCTGGGGGGTAAACGGTAATGACTGGGGAAGGCACTGGCAAACCACCCCGCATTGAGTCTGCCATGAAAACGCTGGAGGGCATCACCCCAAGGGTCAGACATGACCTGGTGCTTGCACAGGGGATACCTTTACCTTTATCTCTGTGGGGCTCAGTGGTTAGGCCAGCGTGGTCAGACTAGGGGGAACTGGCTTCAAATGAACTCAGTCGCCATACAGCCAGGGGCTGTGATCGCACATAGCTTCACAGAGCTGTGAGGTTAAACTGGAGGAAGAGAAGAGAAAGCCACCAGCCCTGCCTTCAGTTCCTGGGAGGAAAAACAGGATGGCATTTAGGGAAAAGGTTGCTTTATAGCAGGGGTAGTCAAACTGCGGCCCTCCAGATGTCCGTGGACTACAATTCCCAGGAGCCCCTGCCAGCATTCGCTGGCAGGGGCTCCTGGGAATTGCAGTCCATGGACATCTGGAGGGCCGCAGTTTGACTACCCCTGCTTTATAGCTTGCATGTGTAACGAGAACACGAAACAAGCCTCCTGCTTGCAAATGCTCAAGAACCGTCTTCCCCAGTCCTGCAGGGACTCAGAAACATGGAACTATAAAGGGCTAACAAGCTTCTTGCTTTCCACCCAGAGTTCTTTGGGGTTTGTCCCCGGTTGTGGACGGCTGCGTCTCAGCTTCCATTTTGAAAAAAAAATCCCTTGCATAAGAGCTTGGGGGAAATTGCATGTCGTTGGTTTGTTTTTATACGTGCTGGGTGTGAAATACCTCCTGTAAAGATATCTCCCTGTTCTTGTTCACGACTTGAATGCTTCCTCCTCTAGGAGTCTTGAGCTAATCGGGCCACTGTCCTTCTTACGGTTTATTGCACTAGGCCGGTGGTTCTTAACCTTCCTAATGGGTACTAGAGAAAGTTGAATAAAAGGCCTATTTTGTCTATTTTTCGCAAGGGGCGGTTTATGGGGTATTTCTACTCTTTTTCTCTCGCGCAAACTACCGCAAGTCCACTGGCAGAGCGGCAGTGTAAAAATAAGTAAACAATTCCTTCTCTTCCCTTTTTTTTTCTCCTCGTAGCTCGGATTGCCCCTCTCCTGCATGTGCCGGGTGCCTTGCAATACCATGTTTGGCTCTCAGCATCAGATGGTAAGGCTCTCCAGAACAGCAGCCGGGTGGCCTTGGCTGGGTTGCATGCATTAATAATCTGCTCGTTTTCCGTTCTCCCCCCCCCCCCCCCCCCGTGACAGGATGTCGCTTTTCTGGACAGACTGATTAAAGAGGATACTGAGACTGGAAAACTGCCCATACTGCTTGTGGCCAACGCTGGTACGTGATTGTGGTGGTTTGTAAGGGGCCATGTTCGTTCCTGTGCCCACCCGCTCTCCCCTCAGCTTTGTAATTGGCAGCTTTTTTCATGGCCGGCTCTCCCAATGGTTCTGCTTGGGTTTAAGCCCAGTGGCACCGTTAAGACCAGCAAAGATTTATTACGGGTTTTATAAAGATGGTGCTGGACTCTGCCTTGTCCTGCTGCTTCGAACCAACGTATGAATTCAAACCACTTGAATTTTGCTTAGTTTTCACTGGTTTGGCAATTTGCGCAGGGCATCATTGATTTTATTTATTTACGTTGTTTATCTCCTGCCTTTATTTATTTATTTGCTTATTCATTCATTAGGCTTCTGTACTGCCCCTCAACCTGGCATCTCGGCGTGGTGTACAGCAAGGGGTAGTCAAACCTGTGGTCCTCCAGATGTCCATGGACTACAATTCCCAGGAGCCCCTGCCAGCAAACGCTGGCAGGGGCTCCTGGGAATTGTAGTCCATGGACATCTGGAGGACCACAGGTTGACTACCCCTGCGGAACACAGAAACTAGAAAATACATTATAACATTTGTAACCATTTGAGACAAGGAGATATAGGTAGTCTATGTATACAAAGAGTATCAGGTGCTCCCAATGATGTGCTGAGCATTCTAAACTTAGCCCCGCCCATCCCTGGGGGCTTAGAAGGTTCAGCTTGCCAGCTTTAGGTGTGGGAGTCTTTAAAGGCTCCTGGACGAGGTCAGGAGACTTTAAAAGAACCCCCTCCCAGCCCTCGGCTACAGCTGACTGTGAGAAGCTTGTGGGCTCTCACAGTCAACACTAGGGTGGGCTTTAAAGAAACCTCCCAGCCCAGAATCTGGAAGCCTTTGAAAGCTCCCAGCCAAGGTCGGGAGCCTTCAAAGGAAGCCCCTCCCCGCATTACAGCTGACTGTAATGCGGGAGGCGAGATCGGGCAGCATACAAAACCCTTGGCGTGTAGGCCTGATCGGTGCCTGATTGAAACGCAGCACAAATAGACTCAACTCGTACCATAGATTCTTTTCAGTGTGCATGCGTATCGAGATAATATATCCACATGTGGTTGTTTGTGGGATATCAGAGGTGGGAGGGGGTGCATTGCGTGGGGAGAGAACGCCTCTATGTGTTGGGGGGCCTCCTCTCCTCACCCAATGCACCACTTCCACTGCTGAGGCCTCCAGACAGCCACATTCAGACGTGCAATCTTAGCTCGTACGCGCATGAGCAGGAGAGAAGCGGTGGGAGGGGCAGGCTGGATTAAATTCGACCGATCTGTGCAGGTGGAAAAGCTGTGCCATTGTACCATTACATTGTTGCTCTGAGACAAGGGCTTTTTTTTAATTCAGCTCGGTTTCTTAATTCTCCCCCTTCACACACAGTAGCATAATAATCTGATGCAGACAAGAAGCCAAGCTGTATCAAAAAAGCTGGTGTGGAAGAGCCCAGGATGGGTGACCTTGGGCTAGTCACAGTTCTCTTAGAGCCGTTCTTGCAGAAGAGTTCTGTTTGAACTCTCTCAGCCCCACCGGGTGTCTGTTGTAGGGAGAGGAACGGAAAGGTGTTGGCAGACCGCTTTGGGAACCCTTTGGGTAGTGAAAAGCAGGGCATGAAAACAGTTCATCCTCCTCCTCCTCCTAGAACTGTTTTTTGAGCTGTTGCAGCCATGAACGGCCAGTATTTTTGGAGATTCGAGCTTATTTGTCCTCCCCTTCGTTATAGGCACGCCAGGAGCAGGGCATACAGACAAGCTCGGGCGTTTGAAAGAACTCTGCGAACAGTACAGCATGTGGCTCCATGTTGAAGGGTACGATGCAATTTTTGGTGTTAGAACCATGTTTCCTTTCCTGTTAAGCTGACTAGCTAGATATGCCGCCTATCTTCGATCTATAATAATGGTAAATAATGCAGGTAAAAGAGCCTCTTGTGGCGCAGAGTGGTAAGGCAGCCGTCTGAAAGCTTTGCCCATGAGGTTGGGAGTTCAATCCCAGCAGCCGGCTCAAGGTTGACTCAGCCTTCCATCCTTCCGAGGTCGGTAAAATGAATACCCAGCTTGCTGCTGGGGGGTAAACGGTAACGACTGGGGAAGGCACTGGCAAACCACCCTGTATTGAGTCTGCCATGAAAACGCTGGAGGGCGTCACCCCAAGGGTCAGACATGACTCGGTGCTTGCACAGGGGATACCTTTACCTTTTACCTTTACCTTTAATGCAGGTAAGGAAACCTCCTAGTCCCATCTTATTTTTCCTCCAGCAGCTTCCTCATCCTCTGCTACGAATCTGCTTAAAAAAAAATTGAATTAGAAAAGAAACTGTTTTTATGAAGGAACCTAAGTGTGGCAATATGATGAAGAAGAAACAGATGGACACCCTCCCCCCCTAGTACATCTGATGCACCTGTTTCGGCACCGTTCCCAGAAGCATGAAGGAGCGTTAACATATGCTAAGAGTGGCCTGCACTGCATCATGCGCAGTGAGAGCCCGCCGTTCGTGTTGATTGGGACTTGGATTCCCATCCCCACTCACCCCAAGATCACCTTCACACGCACACTGCTACCCAGACGTGCATCTCCCGTCCTTCTCATTTTTGTGACTCAGACGTAGAGCTGTGCACTTCCTGATCGAATTGCATCTTGTTCTCATTTGCCCACTTTTCCAGCGTGTTCAGATCTTGCTGAATTCTACCTTCTGGGGTGTTCGCTGCTCCTCCCAATTTGGTGTCATCCGCAAACTTAATGAGGAGTTTCTACACCCCCTCATCCAGACCACTGATAGAGAAGGAAACCAGGTTGGTCTGGCAGGACATGATGGAGACAGCCGTGCTGACTTTCCCGGATTGACAAATTCTCCTTCATGTGCTTGCAGATCATAGAATCATAGAGTTGGAAGAGGCCACACAGGCCATCTAGTCCAACACAGGATCATAGAATAATAGAATCATAGAGTTGGAAGGGGCCATACAGGCCATCTAGTCCAACCCCCTGCTCAACGCAGGATCATAGAATCATAGAATCATAGAGTTGGAAGCGGCCATACAGGCCATCTAGTCCAACCCCCTGCTCAACGCAGTATCAGCCCTAAGCATCCTAAAGCAAAGATCACCCGTTCTGCTCCATTATCTCCCCTGCAACTGAGATCAGATTTACTGGCCTGAATTTTCGTGGGTCACCTGCCCTCCCTGTTTTGCATAAGCAGGCAATAGCAAGCTACCTCTGAACATCTCCTGCTCTGAAAACCCTGTGGGATCATTACAAGTTGGCTACAACTTAACAACAAGAACAATGGGGTGAAAAAGAATGAAATCCAAGTTTCCAGAGATGCATGATGTATGCTCTTGCAAGCACATGCGAAAGATACAAAGCAGACTTCGCTAATGTATAGTTGTAAAATACTAGGCATGATGATGATGTCTCAAGCAAAAATGTTACCCTTCTGGTGGGAGGCTGTTAATATGTCGTCTGTCCTGAAGATGTCCTTTTAATTTGCTTTTTTCTTCCCCAGGGTGAATTTGGCCACTTTGGCCTTAGGTTATGTCTCTTCTTCTGTACTGGTAAGTCGAGGGGGCTCTTGATAGCCTATTAATCCAAGAAACTCATGTTAAAGAGGTTCAAGTTTTCAAGTACTACAAGATTCAAATTTTGGGGCTTTGTATGTTGCCTCTAAGAGCCTTTTGTGGCGCAGAGTGGTAAGGCAGCAGACATGCAGTCTGAAAGCTCTGCCCATGAGGCTGGGAGTTCAATCCCGGCAGCCGGCTCAAGGTTGACTCAGCCTTCCATCCTTCCGAGGTCGGTAAAATGAGTACCCAGCTTGCTGGGGGGTAAACGGTAATGACTGGGGAAGGCACTGGCAAACCACCCCGTATTGAGTCTGCCATGAAAACGCTAGAGGGCGTCACCCCAAGGGTCAGACACGACCCGGTGCTTGCACAGGGGATACCTTTACCTTTATGTTGCCGCTTCTGCATTAAAAGATTAGAAGACTCACTGACTCTCAACTGTAAACTATAAAATAAAACTGCAAAAATACATTCTCTTTAGGTGCTTCGATTCTTTTGTCTTCACCTTTTGCTTGTAGGGTGTTTGCATGGTTTTCTGTTAAGCGCCTGTGCCTCCTTAGGGGAGGCCCATCTCTCATATTGTATCAGTCAGCGTTCCATGTTTTAAAACTGTTACTTGCTTTGTTTAGGCGGCAACCAAATGCGACAGCATGACCTTGACTCTGGGGCCTTGGTTAGGTCTGCCAGCAGTGCCTGCTGTGACTCTGTACAGACATGAGGATCCGTCCTTGGTAAGCTGATCCGTCTTGGTCGTGCAGCTTGGTCCAGTTCTCTGGTACCCATGCAGGAATGCCCGGTGTGCAGGGATTTATTCATTCTCCTTTGACATAGGATGCATGTGGCGCATGCAGCTAGGGGATACAATTTTGAGGAGCTTGGAAAGTCAGGGTGACAGTGTAGCAGGGCTGGGAACAGCCATCGATAAATGTAATTATTAATAAAAATAAAGACTTGTCAACATATGTTGCTTTAGGATGCTTAGGGCTGATCCTGCGTAGAGCAGGGGGTTGGACTAGATGGCCTGAATGGCCCCTTCCAACTCTATGATTCTAGGATTCTATGATCCTGCGTTGAGCAGGGGGTTGGACTAGATGGCCTGTGTGGCCCCTTCCAACTCTATGATTCTATGATTCTATGATTCTGCGTTGAGCAGGGGGTTGGACTAGATGGCCTGAATGGCCCCTTCTAACTCTAGGATTCTTATGATTCTATGATCCTGCGTTGAGCAGGGGGTTGGACTAGATGGCCTGTGTGGCCCCTTCCAACTCTATGATTCTATGATTCTATGATCCTGCGTTGAGCAGGGGGTTGGACTAGATGGCCTGTGTGGCCCCTTCCAACTCTATGATTCTATGATTCTATGATCCTGCGTTGAGCAGGGGGTTGGACTAGATGGCCTGTGTGGCCCCTTCCAACTCTATAATTTTATGATTCATATGCTAGCATCAGGACTTCAGCAACGTCTCTCAGGAAAGCAAGGCAAACTTGTTTGGGGTGAGAGTTCTGGAAGTTTGTAAATTCTGAATTGAGCCAAAGAGTTTGCTTGGCTCTACTCCCGATGCCGAAGCAAACGGCTACGTCCTTATTTACGTCGGAGCGGGCTATATATGCGTTTCCTCAGCACAAAGAGATTCGAGCAACAATCTCACGGACCGGGGTTTAGAAAATCGCGTCTTTTGCTTTGCAATTCTATCCTGCGCTATTAGAACATGGGATTTAAAAGGAATGTGTGTTTTCGGGGGGAACGAGTTTTAGTAAGCGTTAAACAGCGGTGACGCAAGGAGCAGTGTTGGCAGCTTTTAAACTTCTGCCTCCTCCCCCTTTCAAGTGGAGTTTAAGGGGGCATAGCAAAGGCCAATGGTTTTGACTGTTCTTCAAAGGGTGAGTAGCTGTCGGGAACACGGCCTCTTTTGCTTTAGCTCCCCAGTTGTGGAATAAGTTTGTCTAGTGACTGTGTTACTTGGTGCCTCAGTTCCAGATCAGTGCTGTTTTGTTTGCTCAACTTCTTTGGCTCCTGGCCACATTTGTCTTCAAGGTTTTAGTGCAGGGGTAGTCAAACTGCGGCCCTCCAGATGTCCATGGACTACAATTCCCAGGAGCCCCCTGCCAGCGAATGCTGGCAGGGGGCTCCTGGGAATTGTAGTCCATGGACATCTGGAGGGCCGCAGTTTGACTACCCCGCTTTTGCGTTACTTCAATCTGCTGGCGCTCGTTGGAGCAAAAGCCTGGGTCTGAAGCTCTAAAATGATAAAATGAATAGCTGGTCAAGTATTATCGTTTCTTCTCCAGTCCTTGGCTGCAGGTCTGGCCTCTTGTCAAGCAGCAGAGAAACTTCGTGCCTTGCCACTGTGGCTCTCCTTGCAATACCTCGGCCACGACGGGATTGTGGAAAGAATTAAACATGCCTCTCAGCTGGTGAGGAGCCGGGGATTTGGGGGTGGTTGGAGCTCTCTGGTGGCCAGAAATTGCAGAGCGGTGTGGCTCTGTTCTTCATTGATGACCAAGTGCTCCCGAGAACATCGTAGGGTGTGAAGGCAGTAGGCTGTGTCCTTCCCATGTTGCCAGCGATAGATGCGTCCTCCATGTGGATATCATTCTACATGTACTTTAAAACCGTTCCTGCGTGTCCTCTCCTCTGCTGCCAACAGGAACCTTTCCCTGCCTTCCTCCAAGTGACAACCTTTCAAATACTTAAAGAGGGCTCTCATGTCCCCTCTCAACCTCCTCTTCTCCAGGCTGAACGTTCCCAAGTCCCTCAACCTATCTTCATAGGGCTTGGTCCCCAGTCCCCGGATCATCCAAGTAACAACCTTCCAAATACTTAAAGACAACCATCATGTCCCCTCTCTAGGCTTATTTCAAGATACCATTTTAATAGCTGCAGCCATTAAAAGGTGACACTGTGTCTCCTGTCCTAAATCCAGCGTGTCGAGCTGCCCTGGGCACAGATTTTTACCCAGCTTTCACCCAGCGTGTTGTTCTAACACACCCGAATTTGGTCGTGATCTGATCGACCCCTCTTGTACATCTGCTTGATAAACATCATCCAATCGGCTCATGACGTTATCTTCTATTTTCAAGCACATGTAGGGGCGTTTTCCCTGCCAGGGCACCTTGCCGATATCTTAGTCTGTATCATGGTCCCCGCAGAACATCTTCAGTCTGTACAATATCCATCCTCCATTTCTCTACTGGCAGGACACGTTAAAAGAGGGATACCAGTGCTGGTAACTCCATCGAGTAGCCCCTCTTCCTGTTTCAAGGATGATAGAATTTGCATATCAGTTTGATTCTGGCTTGTTCACTTTCTTGCCCTACTTTGTGTGAGCTGCCTTTCCCCCTCTTTTAATTTTCTCTTCCTATTCAGAGTCAGCGGCTACTGGAGAACCTGAAGAACCAGGATTTTATCAAAACCTCGGTAAGTTTGCCTTTTTGATGGTCCTGTGCGTTTTGGAGCTAAGAAGCCTGATTCTGTCATAACCAGTTGCTCACGTTCTCTCCCAGCGTTCTGTCGCGCTCCCTGATTTGACAAAAAAAAATAGAACCAAGGAGAGGACATTGCAGGTGACGGGGCGAGGGTATGCAAAGAGGGGCTAGTTCTTTTCCCCCTTTTCCCCCCTTTATTATTATTAAAATACAGTTATACAGGGTGGGGGTGGAGCCAGCCGCAAATCTCTTTGCAGGAGTGCATTCTTAACATTCTTCCTGTGCCACATTCCTCATCTGAATGTCTCCCCGTTCCCCAGCAAAGCAACCTGTGGTTGGAGACAAACCAACCAGCATTCTTGGAGAATGTGTTGAAGAGCAGGCAGAACTCGCTCACCACTCCTGGAGCCGGTTCCTGGGGCTTCAGCGAAGGGCTGACACGTCTACAGTGCCCTGCCCTTTCCCAAACCACAGGGGGTGGAAGCACAAGGGGATATCCGCTCTCCGATACCCTTCCTGTCTTGGGAGAATGTGGGGGTGGAGAGGTGGAGTGGACTTGTTGGCTTGGTGTGGTGGTTACAAACAGTGGCCGGGTTTGATTCCCCTCTCCAGCACATGCAGCCAGCTGAGTGGTTTTGGGCTAGTCACGGTCCTGTTAGAGCTGCTTTAACAGAGCAGTTCTGTTAGGGCTCTCTGAACCCCAACTTACTTCACAGGGTGTCTGTTGTGGGGAGAGGAAGGGAAAGGGATTTTAAGTCGCTTTGAAACTCCTTCAGGTAGTGAAAAGCGGGGTGTTAAAACCGACTCTTCTTCCTCTTCTTCCAATGGCCATGATCTGGGCCAGGTAATACAGGGCTACCTGTCTTCTTTAGGGAAGATCAGACCAGCAGACAAACAGAACCTTGGTTAGTGTGTGGGGCCCATTCTGCACGTGTTAGATGTTTTTTTTTTCAGTGTGCTTTTGCAGCTGGATTGCATGGACCAAATAGTACTTGCAGAGTTCTTCTTCTAACAGATTCATCCCTCCCCTACTTTTCTATCTTCAACTTGCATTTCCAAGGTCGAAGATGAATTCAGCTCTCCCGTGGTGGTATTCAGATTTTCCCCAGAACTTCCCCATTTAGGTACGTCCGCTTGCTCCTAAAAACAGCAAGCCCTTGTTTTGTTACGAATATATGTCGTCAATTTGAATGCTGTTATGTTTGTTCTGTATAGAAATAATTCGCGGTTTTAGGTAGCCGTCTACTGCCGGTTCTAGCACCAGCTCTGACTTCAGGAATATTTACAAGGCCCAAATTGTTCAGGACTCCTGGTTGCACCAATTTGACCCTGGACTCTTCTCTCCAATTTTGTGCTCAAAGTAACCTTTTGAGGTGGCAACCTCTAATGGAAGATTGTCGCACGTCAAGGTCTTTCTCCCTTTGTAGCGCCTCCTCTCCCAGCATGGTACAATGGTTAGTATTAGATTACAAGACCCGGCTCCAAATAACCCCTGGCCCATGAAACTACCGGGTACGGCGGACTAATCTACCTTATAGGATTCCGATGATGATAAAATGCAGGAAGGGAGAAACCTCTAGCCTCCTGGAGGAAGGACCGGCTAAAAATTAAACGGATAGAAAAGTCAAAAAGCCAACGAAAACCAGGTCGCTGGATGGTTTTGAATGGCAGCCAGCTGGCCCTTTGCTCATGCAGATATTCGGGAATAACACATCCTTCTATCCAGGTATCTGCTTCTATATGTACAAGAGTGCAGGAGGACTTCAGTATTTTAAGTGAGAAGGGGCTTTTCTGTGGCCTCCCTGTCAGCCAGCTGTTTGGCAGAAGGGGAAAGTTCCCCACCCTCAAAAGGAAGGCCCTCAGGCTCCCCTGCGTCGCTCTTGGAAAGGCCTCCCTCCCTTCAGTCAGGGCCTCTCAGAGGCTCCTTTGCAGCAGGCCTGAAGGGAGGGAGTGGGAGGGAGCACTCTTCACCCTCCTGCCAGCTCTGTCAGGGCTCTGAGGCGATTTACAGTTGGACATGACAGTTAGGACAGCCTTGGGGCGAAAAGGGCTGGCACAGCGTGTCCAAGCCTCTGTTTTCTTCCCCCTTGGCAGCCCTGCTGACCTCCTCTCCCTGTGGTGGTCAGGAGCAGACTGGCAGCCACGTCTCCAGATTGCCCATGGCTGGGCTGGGTGAATGGATTGGCCCCTCCGCTTGTCAGTCCGGGGCCAAGGGGCCAATCCGGGAGTTTGGATCACGGACACAGCCCACCCCCGCCCTCCTTACTGTTTTATTAAGAGGGACAGATGAGTTAGGAATGGCTAGAGTTCCTGGATTTCAAAGTGGAGTTGCTAAGGCGTGTGTTTTATTATTTCCTAAGCTAAAATTGTTATTTCTTGTTTTGATCCAGATAAACTGTTGAGCGCCGGCCAAGGTCCCATGATAACTGGCAATGAGAGATATGTTTGTGATACTTTTAATCAGTGGGTAGGTACAAAGATTTCTTGCTCTTCCGCAGCAGTACTAAAAATCCTTTTCTTGCCACTTCTAAAAAAGAACATTACGGGAAGGGGCTAATGAATTAAAATGGCATTAGAGCAAGTCCATGCAAGAGCCCTGCAAGGTTGCCGTTTTGCTAAAGTGGAGTCTAAATTTCACTGGTTCACCAGCAGCACCGGATCTGTACCTACCAGATTCCCTCTAGCTCTGGGATTGCCTATAAAAAAGCCTAATTAACTGCTATAAATGTTAGCGTCTTGTTAGTCTGTGGACTTGGGGCTGAAAGAGTAAATGACCTGTGGGTAGAACCTTAACACTGAGATCCAGTGTGCTGCAGTGGTTAGACTGTTGTTCTAGGACCTTGTCCAGCCATGTTTGAATCCTGGCTCTGCCAGGGAAACGCTCCCTTTCCACCTAACCTGTCTTGCAAGTTAGTGTGAAGATGAGGAAGGGAGAATAGTCCAATATGCTGTTTTGGAAGAGAATACCTTAAAGTCCACTTACTTGGCGTTTTTGTCTTCAGCTAGGGGAGCAGTTGGCTCAGCTAGTCCCGGCCAGCGGAGTTGACGTGGTGGAACTTGAAGATGAAGGCACTTGTGTACGCTTCAGCCCCTTAATGACTTCTGCAGGTAACAAGAGAACATCTGAATGTTGGCCTACCTAGTAAATTTTCCCTTAGATGCCATGTTTTCTTAAAGAGCAAGTTCATGATCTGTCCCGTTGTATGTTTGTGTGATTGCTTAGACTTATTGTTGCTGGCTTTAAAAGTAATTTTAGTTGCAGTCCCCAGGCCATGAAAAATCAGATGCTCAAATTTAGATCTAAAACTAGAAAAAAAACCAGGAAGACTTCCATGCTAAATATCTTACTTTGCCATGGTGTTTGGTTACCTCACCAGTTTTTCCCGTGCTGATTGCATTTTAACAGAGTTCACACATGCTTCAACGGTCAGTTAATTTTGTTTACTTGAAGCTACTTAAATATTATTATAGCTACTAGTATTAAAGCCCGTTTAAAAAATGGGCTTTAAAAGGGGTGGCAGCTCCCTTTGGTCTGGAAAGCATTCTCGCTGTGGTTCAGTCATTCTCATCCAGTGTGTCTTTGGGGTGCGAGTTTCTCTCTAACAAACAACTGGTCTTCAGGACTGATACAGTGTTCCTCCCTTGCCGTCTCTAGCCGCAGTGAAAGACATAATTATTTCTGAAAGAGAAGGCCTGGCATCTGCTTCCTAGAAAGACATCGAAGCGTCTGGGATTGTAATCGATCTAAACATGTTTTTACCGATACCATGGGACATGTCCCCTGCTGACGGGTCCAACTCTTCAGTTTTAGGAACTGAAGTGCAAGACATTGACCAGTTGGTGGACTGCTTGAAAATGAAGGTTCCCGTGTTGACTTGCACACTCCAGCTGCGAGATGAATTTGAGCAAGAGGTGAAACGAATGGCTGGGCTGTCCTATGTGGATGACCTCAGCTGGCCTGGGCTGGGAGTGGTTAGGTGAGTGCCTTCAATGCCGCAAGAACAGGGGCTCCCAGCATTGCAGAAGCCCCCAGGTGCTTCTGGGATTTGGAGAAGGGTCACTGGGGCAACACAGCAGATTGGTGACCATGTGGGCGGGGCCAGTTACAAAATGTTGATTGGTTGTAGTCACAAAGGAGTTGTTTTCTGGGCTCTGCTAAAGCACCTCCTGCTCCAAGGAGGCAACGGATCAGATTTTTGGAAACCAGTGGGGCTGGTTTGCTTCAAAAATGCTTTGGGTTTTATCCCCAAGTATGATGGATGAGGACCAGGCAGCATCCAGTGCAATGCAGCCTTGATTCATGAAGCAAAGCTTTAGTTATTAGCCAAATAAATTTCTCCTCTACTTTCCTTGCATCGTTGCTGTTTACAGTAAGGCTCAAACATGCCGTTTCACTGACACTTCCGAAGAAGATTTGTAGAACATAAGCTTTCATTTGAACAGCCCTAAATTTTGGCCCATGGCAGGAATCGCCACGTATGCATTTTAATGGGGGTGGGGCACACAGACCATAGGATTCCCTTATTTCCTCGGCATCAGAAATGTTCACTTAGCTCCTTCTCCTTGTGATTTCAAAAAGGTATGAAGGACAGAACAAAGGTCAGCAAGAAGAGAAAGAAGTTGAGAAAATAACCGGTGGGCTCCTGAGGAAGTTGAACGAACTGGAATCCGATCTGTCCTTTTCTTTAGGTGATTTAGCTATGCATAAAAAAAAAAAATGCCGGTTGATTCCCAAAAAATAAGATTGCCAGTCACTCTTTGGTTCCCTTGCTCAGTCTTTGGCTGTGCTTGTGGACATCTTCTTTGTAGACTTAAATGCTGATAGCTCCCTGCAGAAGGCAGCATGATGTAACCTGATCTCAACAGAGTGGACTCCTTGCTGGGGTCACTGTGACCCGAGGGCACTTTATACACTCGCACAGAGCAGTCCTCTGTATCACATCGGCCTGCCGTCATTCTGGACGCACTAATTTAAGGAGCGTGTGGTAGAAGGGGAGGGGCAGGGGAGGGGATTCTCCCAAGAATCCCTCCTGCAAGTCCAGGCTTCACCACCCCCCACCCCCAACTGCTGCAGAGCCTGATGTTGCCGTGCCCATGTCACCAGGGGGCCTGACCTGCGTGGAGACCCAGGGAGGCAGTCCCTCTACATCTAGGCAGTTCAGTCCCGCTGCCAAAAGCTCCTGGGAGATGGCAGGAATGACGGCCATGCGGCCTGCCAGCACTAAACCGCTGCTGAAAGCCCACGGTGTGGGGTCTGCGTCAGCTCCGCAGCACTGGCGAAGGACAGGGCAGCTGCCAGGCAACTCCCCGAGCCTGCATAGCCGAGCCTTGGAGCTCCAATGCAGGCCATGGGCTGCTCAGTCCCTGTGCATGCTGGGAAGATGCTGAGCCCAAGGGAGGGGCTCTTGAAGGTTCGGGCAGGGGAGCCTGGAAGGGGAGGGGAAATAAATGAGATCAGGAAGGGGCTCGGGAGCTGGGAGAAGGAGACAGGGACCGGAAGACTACAGAGGACAGAGCGGAAGGAGAACAGGGACCACAGGACAAATGGAGAGGGAGGAGATGGGGGAAAAGGGAGCCAGGAGAGGCTGGAAGGTGCCATGTGGAGGGAAGTGGGTGAGTCAGGGAATTATAGAATCATAGAGTTGGAAGGGGCCATACAGGCCATCTAGTCATAGAATCATAGAGTTGGAAGGGGCCATACAGGCCATAGAATCATAGAATCATAGAGTTGGAAGGGGCCATACAGGCCATCTAGTCCAACCCCCTGCTCAATGCAGGATCATAGAATCATAGAGTTGGAAGGGGCCACACAGGCCATCTAGTCCAACCCCCTGCTCAACACAGGATCAGCCCAAAGCATCCTAAAGCATCCAAGAAAAGTGTGTCTCCAACCTTTGCTTGAAGACTGCCAGATTGAAAGCTCTGGAGAGAATAGACCCTTGCCCCCTCCCATGTAGCTTCCTCCAAAAGGGGGCACTCACCCGCAAGTGGTGGAGCAGGCACTTGGGGAGCCCTAGCTACTGGGGGGGGGGGGTGTTTGCCTTATTGCATGGCAATGAGATAATGAAAGACACAGAGACAGGGCCTCCAAACAACGGAGGACTCTGGTCCTCTCAATGGGCAATTCCCCCCAAGACAGACGGCAGCAGATGCATAATGAAGAAAGCCCCTCCTGTTATGGAGCCAGGTGGATACATTGGGCAGCTACTGGTCCCCAGACCCCTCAGAGGGCACGGAAGGTCAGAGCCAGGGATGTTCTGTTACAGACACACACACCCCCCAGAGCGGTCTCAAACAGGGCTTTCGAATCCTGGAACCCAGTGCGTTTTAAGGTCGGCGTTGTTCGAGATTCCCAGATCTACATGCCAGCCTGAAGTGTGGCGTCTTGCTTTTCTTTCCTCTTCCCCAGGTCCAGAATTCGGCGGAGAGAAGAACTGTATATACATTGGGATGGTAATGGAGGACCTAGATGTGTCTGAGCTGGTTGAAACGATTGCGGCAACAGGACGGGAAATTGAAGAAAATTCAAGAGTATGTATTTGAAGCCTTCTGAAGGCTTTATTATTTATCTCTATTGAAATTCATTTTATTTACTTTAGCCCAGTTTTCCTGCCTGCCAAGAGCATCCTGTGTCCTTCTTCCGTGTTTGTCACCCCTTCTAATTTAGTATCATCTGCAGATTTAATAAGCATCCCCTCTGTTCCTCCATCCGAATCATTGATCAACTAGTAGAAAAGCCCATTTATAAAAATGGGCGTAAAAAGCGGCATAGGGCAAGTGCGTCCTACCTCAGATTTTGGGAGGAAGCTCCTTGGGGCAGGCAGTGAAGACGCGCGGCTTGGAGGGGGGAAGGGAAGGACGCATGCTGGGGAGTCCGGGCATGCGTGGTGGAGCAGGGGGGCGGGGTGTTGGGGGGCGTCAGCATGAGCAACCAGGCATGCGCATGAGTCCACGCATGCCTGGTTCATTTGGCTGGCGTACTGGGCTGCGCGCAGGGCGCGCAGGTCGGCAGCGTGTCTGCGAGGGCCCAGGGAAGAGAGGGACAGGGAGCAGGAGGACCAGCGGAAGGTGAGTGCGGTCTGGGAGCGGGACTCTGGCGGGGGAAGGGTGCGTTGGTCTATGTGTTGGAAGCGCGGGCTCAGGGTATTGCGCGCCCCTCTTGGCGAGCTGTGGGTGGAGGAGGAGGAGCGTGACCGAGTTGGGCGGGCAGCAGAGAGGAGACGCGGCCCCATAGAGGTGGCTGCTGGCCAGGTCGTTCCCCGAGGGTTTTTGTGGCTTTTGTTTCTCTGTTGGCTGGCTTGGGGGACGGCGCTGCTGCTGCTGGTGCTGCTGTTTGGGCTCGGGGGTCCGGCTGCGGGAAGGCAGCTCGGACCTCGTAGTGGGCGGGTTCTCTGCGCCTCTCTGGGCGTTGCGGGTGGCGGTGGAAGTCCGTGGCCGAGGACGCCGGCCAGGCCCTTTCCCAGACGCTGGCCAGCCCCTTCCCCGAGGCTTTGCCGCTGAGGTGTTTGGCCGTAGGCTGCCTTGTGGGACGCGGCGGTGTGTCCTTCGGCGGCAGGGACTCCTTGGCCGGCGGCTTGACGCGGCGAGAGGCGCTTCGCGCCTCTCGCTGCGTCAAGCCGCCGGCCAGGGAGTCCCCGGCAGTCGCGCTCTGCGCGACTGCCAGGGGCTCCCTTGAGCGGAGGCAGGCGGCTCCAGAGCGGCGTCTTGTCGGCGGAGGCCATCTTCTTGTTGTGGCGGGGGCTACCTCAGGTGGCGGCTTGACGCGGTGAGAGGCGCTTCGCGCCTCTCGCCGCGTCAGGCCGGGAGCAACTGCGAGCCGCGCTGCGCGCGGCTCGCAGTTGCTGGGAATCAGAGAGACCAATCGGCAGGCGCTTTGCGCCTGCTGCTTGGTCCCTCCGATTGTCTGTCATGAGGAAGGGTCCAATCCGGACCCTTCCTCATCCCGGACACATCCCGCCTCAGAACCCCTTACTGTTTTATTTAGTCCGTGGCGCCGCCCGCGGCGCCACGGGCGGTGTACAGATATGTTGAATAACACAAGACCCGGGACAGATCCCTGAGGCGCTCCACTTGTCCTTCCTCGCTAAGAGGATGACAGATCATTAGCCAGCAATCTTAGAGTGCAATCTGTCAACCGTTTTCCTTTGAATGCCGTTTCCTCCTGTCCCTGTGCCCTCTTCCCTCCATCTTTGAATTTGTTTTGGTGCCTCTTCTGCCCTTGATGCTGCTTCCATCTCCTCCGCAAGGGCTTGAAATCTGTTCTTGAGCTCCGGTAGCTCCAAGTGTTGTCTTGCTTGACGTCTTCAGGCTCGTGTTGCAGTAGTAAAGGGGAGGGTCCATAGGAAAGTCAGCTCCCCCATTCTCCTTTGGACTTGTCTCTTCGTTTATATGCAGGTTTGCACAGTGCCTGTCAATGAAATCCTCTCCTTCCTTGACCTCATGCAGTGTTTTAACCCTCTCCTCCAGGCCCCTAATCTTCTCTAAAATCCCCAACAGTTTACACCTATGATAAGAGTAGTTCATCTTGTCTTCACGGAGGAAAACAAACATGGCATACTCCTTGCCAAGTGACTGAATGTCGGCCTTGAGTGTCCATTATTGTATTCCAAAAATAGATACCTTCACTCTAGAATTTCTATATTTTTAGGTTTCAATTGTTAGGGTGATGCCCAAGCAAACAGCAAAAGGCCAAGACCTTTAAGCTCACAGGGTCAAAGCCCAGCACCGAACAAGGCTTGTGATCCCTCTGTTGCACACCACTGCCAGCACACACCTCCTCAATCAGCCACAAACAATACTGAACACAAAGCTCACTCTAGCAGGCTGCAAAGAAGAAGAAGAAGAAGAGTTGGTTCTTATATGCCGCTTTTCCCTACCCGAAGGAGGCTCAAAGCGGCTTACAGTCGCCTTCCCTTTCCTCTCCCCACAACAGACACCCTGTGGGGTGGGTGAGGCTGAGAGAGCCCTGATATCACTGCTTGGTCAGAGCAGTTTTATCAGTGCCGTGGCGAGCCCAAGGTCACCCAGCTGGCTGCATGTGGGGGAGCGCAGAATCGAACCTGGCATGCCAGATTAGAAGTCCTCACTTCTAACCACGACACCAAACTGGCTCTACACCAAAGCACCCACTTGTCCACCAAGACCCTCTCACACATGCATTTGTGCGTGCGTGCGCATGCGTTCGCGCACACACACACACATGCAGAGCTGCATTAGTTAGAGGAGACAAAGGAAGAGACAAAAAAGAACCTTGCCATGTGCTCCTTGCCTTATCCCCAGCTGATCTTTTTAAAAACCTTTATCAGAAAGTAGTGAAGTGGTGTTATTTACATTGGTTTAATCAAGACAGACCTGATTCTTCTAGGCCAGGATTTAGAAAAACAGGCAAAGCACTAACACCCCCATGCCATTTTCTTTCTATCCAGCTGTTGGAAAACATGACAGAAATTGTGCGCAAAGGCATCCAGGAAGCCCAAGTTCAGCTGCAAAAAGCGAATGAGGAAAGACTCTTGGAAGAGGTGAGTGGCATGGAGTCAGCGTTTGTCAGGGAGTGAAGTCATGCAGAGCGTGCGTTTTTCAGCACAAAGCAGAGTATGTTAAAATGTTCATAACCGTTGCCTTGAATTGCAAACTGCATCAGTGCTAGAGATTCAGAGTGGTTTTTTTCCCCTTATGTTTCCGCAGGGGCTGCTCCGGCAAATTCCAGTTGTGGGTTCCGTGCTGAACTGGTTTTCTCCGTTTCATGCTTCACCAAAGGGAAGAACATTTGATCTAACAGCAGGTGGGTTAGTTTACATTAATCTAACAGCAGGTGGGTTTAGAACTAAAACACTGCTCCTGTTTTATATCCTCTACTTCAGGTGTGTCTTCCCTTAACCACTATTTCCATTATTCATAAGTGCTAGGACACAATAGTAGATGTTTGTCATAGAATCATGGAAGGGGCCACACAGGCCATCTAGTCCAACCCCCTGCTCAACGCAGGATCATAGAATCATAGAATCATAGAGTTGGAAGGGGCCATACAGGCCATCTAGTCCAACCCCCAGCTCAACACAGGATCATAGAATCATAGAGTTGGAAGGGGCCACACAGGCCATCTAGTCCAACCCCCTGCTCAACGCAGGATCATAGAATCATAGAATCATAGAGTTGGAAGGGGCCATACAGGCCATCTAGTCCAACCCCCAGCTCAACACAGGATCATAGAATCATAGAGTTGGAAGGGGCCATACAGGCCATCTAGTCCAACCCCCAGCTCAACGCAGGATCATAGAATCCTAGAGTTGGAAGGGGCCATACTGGCCATCTAGTCCAACCCCCAGCTCAACGCAGGATCATAGAATCCTAGAGTTGGAAGGGGCCATACAGGCCATCTAGTCCACCCCCTGCTCAACGCAGGATCATAGAATCATAGAGTTGGAAGGGGCCATACAGGCCATCTAGTCCAACCCCCAGCTCAACGCAGGATCATAGAATCATAGAGTTGGAAGGGGCCATACAGGCCATCTAGTCCAACCCCCAGCTCAACGCAGGATCATAGAATCATAGAATCCTAGAGTTGGAAGGGGCCATACAGGCCATCTAGTCCAACCCCCAGCTCAACGCAGGATCATAGAATCATAGAATCATTGAGTTGGAAGGGGCCATACAGGCCATCTAGTCCAACCCCCTGCTCAACGCAGGATCAGCCCTAAGCATCCTAAAGCAATGTCATGGCAGGGTACCTGGATTTGATTATATGCTCTCTTTTTTGGCAGGTTCTCTTGAATCAACGGAGCCCACTTATGTATCCAAAGTGCAGGGAACCGGGGTTACCCCACCTCCAACTCCCACATCGGCACGGGCAAAGCAAAGGTTCCCTGGTAAGGATTTCTCAAACATTTTAGAGAAGTAGTGAACAGGATAAGTTTAACTGGTCCCGCTAGGTCATTTCTCCCTTTAGCACTTAGGGTGTTATCATCTCAAAATGCTTTGTACTCTAATATAGAATGACTGTTTGCTCTGAGAATTAATTTGGGCCACTGGACGCCAATCATCAGTATGAATTGTCTTACTTTTTGATTGATGGCTATAAGCCATTGAGGGTAGGCATTTTGGCTTGGATAAACCCGAAAGTAGGCGGATCAGTGATTCTTTGAGTACTTTTTCGAGACCCAGCTTGATGCAGTCATTAGGAGTGCGGACTTCTAATCTGGCGAGTCTGGTTTGATTCCACACCTCCCCCACGTGCAGCCAGCTGGGTTACCTTGGGCTCAACACAGCAATGATAAAGCTGTTCTAACTGAGCAGGAATATCAGGGCTCTCTCAGCCTCCCCTCCCTCACAGGGTGTCTGTTGTGGGGAGAGGAAAGGGAAGGTGATTGTAAACTGCTTTGAGACTCCTATTGGAAGAGAAAAGCGGCATCTAAGAACCAACACTGCTGCTGCTTCTTTTTGGGTATATCCAAGCCGAATCAAACATCCTATCAGTTTAAACTAACCGAAGCAGAAAATCGTGGAATTGATTCGGCTGATGCGTCTGGCTGATTGAAAAAGACCTCGGAAGCAGCTGTTTGGTGGAGTTTTAAAATGTCTCCTGCCCCAGACCCACTGAAGCTTTGCAGAGGTTACTGTGGGGGCAGATAGACCCTGCCGAACAGCTGTTTCTGAGAATGCGCTGTTTGGCAGTGTCTTTAAATGTCTACGCCACAGACACTTCTGAAGTTGCAAATAAATTGTTCTCCATCATTTCAGAAGGGCCTTCTGTCTCTGAATGGCCTTGGATTGCGCAGGACATTTAGAGGGCAGTAAATGGGACTGCCTTGGAATGACCCCAGGACTCCTCTTTGTTTCGCTCCCTTTGGAAGGAGGGGGGGGAGTAAAGGGTAGAACTGAGTGGCTGCAAGCCATTTAAACAGCCTGGCTGGCCCACCCATCAGCTGTTCAATTTAGATGGCCGCCATTTAAACCCTCCCTTTTGCTTCCTCTCCTCTGCTTTGGGGAGGGAAGCAAAAGCTTGGAGCCATTCTGACCCTACCAAAGGCCAGAGCCTTTCCCGTGTGTGCCTGGGGTAGTTCAAACCATCCATACGACAACAGGCCAGGTTGTCTCCCTGATTCAGCTTGGGCTGTGCAAGGAGGGGGTGGTCTTCAGTTTGAATCCCAAGCTGATTGAGGGAGAGGAGCCTCTCCCCAGATCAGCTGGCTGCTAGGCTGTGCAGGAGTTGGGCCGTTTGAAACTCTCCCTCAGCCCAAATGGATCCAGGGAGAGACTCCCCTCCGTCAATCGGCTGGTTGTCAGGTGTTTTCAACCCCCCCCCCTCCCAACCACAACCCAACAAACATTTGACCCCTCTGAGAGGCTTCTCTCAATGGGTTAAGCTCTTTGGCAGATTCAGAGGCATTTAAATGGACAGGTAGGTCCCTTTAAACATCTCAGAGCCTGAATCCAAGTGTATTCGAATCACCCGCCCCTGTATCCCTATACTAATACTGGGGTTCGGGTGATTTCGGGCTGTATCTAACGTGTACTGAATGCTTCTTTGGTGACTATCCCTATAAGCCATTTGGGACGGGAATGACCAATTTATCCAAGTAAATACAGTAGACACGCAAGGCTACTAAGCTAGGTTTTTAAAACACACCCTAAACCAGGGGTAGTCAAACTGCATTCGCTGGCAGGGGCTCCTGGGAATTGTAGTCCACGGACATCTGGAAGGCCGTAGTTTGACTACCCCTGCACTAAGCCCTTAACATCGGACTGCTAAATACAAAGAGGCTCTCCACATGTGGTTTTAACACTATCAGCTCTTTCATTTCAGGCCAGAAGCTGTTTAAGAGGTCCTTAAGGGGTTCTGACGGGTACAGTGAGACTAGTTCGGTGAGCCACACCGACGACTTGGGCAGAGGAGAGCCGCAGCTGGGCCCTTCCTCTGCAAGCCCGGGGAACCCCGAGGTGCCAGAACGGGGTGCGCCCCCGACGGAGGAAGCCGCTGAAGACTCCACAGGTGAAATGGTTCAGACTCTGGGAAACACTGGGACGAAATCAGAGGGACAAGAGAATCTCCGATAAGGATCTAGGCCCTGTGCACTGCGACTTTGTACAGAAATATAGGACGTTGTACAGAGCAGGGGAATTTCACAGCGCATTTAAGAATGTGAATAGTGCCACCGTGTGACTAGTAATAACTACTGTTCCTTGTGATTTTTCTGGAGATTTTGCACAAATTTTAGCGGAAGAGGCTCTTTGCTCCTTGTATTTTTCTCTTTCCCTCACTGTTGGCTGATAGCCTTGGTTTGTTTTCTGCACTGGTCACAGCTGCTGTTTGTTTTGCCAAGGTAGTGAGGCTGACCAGACATATGGTATCACCTTCCTTGCAAGAAAACCTGAAGGACTCCTTCTTGCTGATTTTTTTTTTTTTTTAGTCTTTTGTTGGCTAAATAATATTTTGCACTTGGTGCTTTTGTTTTTATCGTTTTGTAAAATGGGTTCATTGTCTAATTACATTAAATAAAACCTATCGGTTGCTCCTTTATTAACTATAAAAAATATTATTGTCCATCCACGGGGCTTTTAACTTCCCGTTTTGTGTTATGAGTTTTTTGTTTAAATTGTTGTTCAATATTGTAAATACCAACCCAATTATTAGTTTATGTTTGCTTCTCGAAATAAGGGTTGATTGATAAAGTGCAAACTAAATGAATGTCTTCCATGCGTGGTTTATTTGGTGTGGTGACTTGCTTTAACTCCGGTACCGAAAGAGAAGTGGAGGATAAAACCATTAATGTACAATCTAACTGTTTTAAGCACTGAAATGGTTTCAGCCCGTGCTTTTCCTAGAAATAGGTATTTAATGCAGATGCTTCCCAAATGCCTTGGTGGCTGTTTTCAGCTGTGTTTTTGTGGTCCGCCATAATTATGCAAACACAATTTTGATATGCTTTGTTAATATTCTGTACTTTTCTAATAAAATAAAAATGTTTAAAGCAACAACAACAAGAAGAACAAGACATCCAATCCTCGAGATTGTTGCTTGTGGACCAGGTTGCCACTAAATTGGGTGTTTTTGTGCGTTACGTGAAGGCTTGGTAGACAGGCCTATATGACTCAAGGCAGATAGGACAGGCATCTTACAACTGATATGCGATGCTTACAGTATTTAAGCATTTAGTGAAATAGTACTGGTGGCGTCCGATAAAATAGCGTAATGCTTAATACTATCTCTGAATAGTATATCTATGGAAATATACCTCCGATAGGTAATGTAGGCATCGTCGGTGCTGATCTGTGACCAGATTGATGAACGCTGCAGGCATCTTAAGAATTAAGTTCATGTGTAGTATTAGCCATCATTCCAGTAGGTATGATATAGAATTCCTATACAAGTGCCATACAGGTGTAGAATCTCTGTGAGAGCCTCTTGTGGCGCAGAGTGGTAAGGCAGCCGTCTGAAAGCTCTGCCCATGAGGCTGGGAGTTCGATCCCAGCAGCCGGCTCAAGGTCGACTCAGCCTTCCCTCCTTCCGAGGTCGGTCAAATGAGCACCCAGCTTGCTGGGGGGTAAACGGTAATGACTGGGGAAGGCACTGGCAAACCACCCCGTATTGAGTCTGCCATGAAAACGCTGGAGGGCGTCACCCCAAGGGTCAGACATGACCCGGTGCTTGCACAGGGGGTACCTTTACCTTTAGAGTCTCTGTGAGACTATTGGATGGATGGATTCTGATGATCTCACTGTTTAGAGGCTTAAGATTCACTACGCTCAGAGCAGAGCAGTATTTTAACTGAGAAGGGGCTTTTCTGTGGCCTCCCTGTCAGCTGTTTTGCAGAAGGAGAAATCCCCCCCTCAAAAGGAATGCCCACCCCCATGCCCTGAGGCCCCCCCCCTGCGTTGCTCTTGGAAATGCCTCCCTCCCCTCAGTCAGGGCCTGTCAGAGGCTTCTTCCCAGCAGGCCTGAAGGGAGGGAGGGGGTCCACTCTCCAGCCTCCTGCCAGCTCTGTCAAGGCTCTGCGGCGAAGTGACAATTGGACCTGACAGTTAGGACAGCCTTGGGCGAAAAGGCTGGCGCAGCCTCCGTTCTCATCCTCCTTGGCAGCCCTGCTGATCACCTCTCCCTGTGGTAGTCAGAGGCACATGGGCAGCCATGTCTCCAGATCACCCCTGGCTGGGCTGGGCGGGCAGTTCAGGAGGCGCAAAGCCTTCCGGTTGGCCCCTCACCTGACTGCCTGGAATTCTTGTCAGTCTGGGGCCAAGGGGCCAATCGTTGGCCCCTGTTTCCTATCCTGGACTCAGCCCACCCCCCTTAGCCACATGACGTTTTATACAGCTCCCTGAGCCTCTTGTGGCGCAGAGTGTTAAGGCAGCAGGCATGCAGTCTGAAGCTGTCTGCCCATGAGGCTGGGAGTTCAATCCCAGCAGCCGGCTCAAGGTTGACTCAGCCTTCCATCCTTCCGAGGTCGGTAAAATGAGTACCCAGCTTGCTGGGGGGTAAACGGTCATGACTGGGGAAGGCCCTGGCAAACCACCCCGTATTGAGTCTGCCATGAAAACGCTGGAGGGCGTCACCCCAAGGGCCAGACATGACCCGGGGCTTCCACAGGGGATACCTTAACCTTTCTGAGTGGTTTTCAGATATTCCATCTTTCAGTTGCCACTCTTCCAGATCCTTTAATATGCAATAAAAACCAGACATGCAGTTCACAATAAAATAACATCAATAAAATAACACCTCACATGGCTGTAGTGAGGATAAAACACAGGAGAGGAGAATGACGCACACTACTTTGGGCCTCCATAGGAGAGAAAGGTGGGGTATAAATATATACAGAACTCAGTTCAAACCATGAGCTACCCTATAACAAGAAGCAAACCACACATTTTCAAATGCTCATCTAAGCGAAAACAACGCCAATGATAGCGTTCAGGCCCCAAGGAGGCGTTGAGCAGGGGGTTGGACTAGATCGCCTTTATGGCCCCTTCCAACTCTGATTCTATGATCCTGCGTTGAGCAGGGGGTTGGACTAGATGGCCCGTGTGGCCCCTTCCAACTCTATGATTCTATGATCCTGCGTTGAGCAGGGGGTTGGACTAGATGGCCTGTATGGCCCCTTCCAACTCTAGGATTCTATGATTCTATGATCCTGCGTAGAGCAGGGGGTTGGACTAGATGGCCTGTGTGGCCCCTTCCAACTCTATGATTCTATGATCCTGCGTTGAGCAGGGGGTTGGACTAGATGGCCTTTACGGACCCTTCCAACTCTATGATCCTATCTCCAGAGAAGACTGTGCAAGAACCACACAGCACGCCATCCACCACCGACCCAGATCCTTCCTGCCGCTGCAAAACGAGTGGGACGACCTTCCAACAAGGAGGGAGACCTTCTCTCCCTTTCTCCAGGAAATTAAGTCCCATCTGGTGGCATCCAAGTCAGAATACAAAGAGGGAAGGGGGGGGGGATGCCACACTGTATCTCCCCCCCCCCCCAGGTCAAGTCAGGCCCGTTTGGAAGCGGCGCCCGCTTTCCTTCCCCCCCCCCCCCGACGCTGTTTGTCCCCGCGGCGTCCCTTCCAGCGCGCCTGCTAACGAGCATCTTTGTGCTGCGCGTGCGCAGTATGTCTCCTCCTCCTCTCTCGGGTCCCCCGCAGCGCGCTGGGCAGAGCGGAGCGGCGCTTGCCTGGGCTGCGTGTAGGGCGCGTGCGTGCGGCGCGTGCGGCTCCTCTCCTTCTCCTTCCCCGTGTCCGGCGGGAGGGCTTGCAGCATGGAGCTGACGCGCTCGCTCTCGGCCGGCCTGGAGGCGGACAAAGCCCCGCGGCGCTACGGGGCCGTCGACGCGACGGAGTGGCGAGCAGACGGCCTGCGGAGAAGTAAGGCGTTTCTGCACGGAGCGCGGGGGCCGGGCGAGGCAAAGCCGGGACATCCCCTCTCTGCATCGCCGCACGGGGAGGGCGGGGAACTGGCCCGCAATTGCAATTGGCAGCCCAACTTTGCATAGGCTTCCCCCAGGGATGGCCAGAGCGGGCTGCGGTTCTCAATGGGGGAAGGCAGAGGAGGGAGGGAGGAAGGGTGGGCGCAGAGGGAGACATCTGTCCTTTGTTGGCTGTCGTCTCCTGGGGCTGGGGCCGGGAAGTGACGCGTGCAGGCTGTTTCCTTCCCTGGCTCTGGCGATTTTTTTTTCCTGGTGGGAGAAATCGGGACCTCTTTGGGTAGACCTCGCCAACTGAGCGGCTTCACAAAGGCTCCCCCATGCCAGGACCCGCCACCCGTGACAGCGGCCATTCGGAAAGCACCAATGAGCAAGGGGCAGTGCCACCCCCCACCCCCCACTTTGCTGATTCCAGCACATTGACTCAGATGCAGCACTTCCTCGCCTTGGGGGGCTGAGAGCACGGATTCACTTCAGCTGATAGGCCGGTCTGCTTTTCTGCTCTTTCCGCTGAATTCCTGGCAGTTAGGGGTTGGGAAGGTGATCCGAATCTAAAATGTCGATCGTTTCGGGAACAGATCTCCCTGAGATGGTTTTGGGTGTGTTGAGAGAGCTTTGTACGTTTTTCACTCTGATAGGGTGCCATGTCACATTTAATACAACTCAGAGGTTTAATGTTCTGGTTGACAGCCAGCCAAAGGGGCTACGGTCTCACCAGAGAATCTGAATGCTTGGGCCTACTCGCAATCCATGGCTAAGTTACGCTCTAGTTCAGGGGCAGTCAAACTGCGACCCTCCAGATGTCCATGGACTACAATTCCCAGAAGGCCCTGCCAGCATTCGCTGGCAGGGGCTTCTGGGAATTGTAGTCCATGGACATCTGGAGGGCCACAGTTTGACTACCCCTGCTCTAGTGCACAAGAATGCACAATCTCGTGCCACGTTTAATTTCATTTTGTTCAAGCAGGTTGTGAGTATGACCTAGTTTCTCTCAGAATTGCAACTGTTGTCCAGACCACGAGGATCAGTTTTCCCAGAGAAAATGACAGCTTTGATGGGGGGACTCCATGGCATGATGCCCTGCCAAGGTCCCCCGTCAAGCTCTACCTACTACAGGCCCCAGCCCTCCAACCTCCAGGCGTTTCCCACAGCAGGCAACCCCATGGTTCATCCTAGTAGCAGTCTTCATGGCCTTACAACTGAGCAGCCCTTGTGACTCTGCTCTTCCATACAAGATAAGGGAGCAAGGGAGGTTTATCTCCTATTTCCCCCTTTGTTCTTTCTGCTGACCTTTACATGTGCTTTTGCATTTTTATATTTCCCACCATTCAACGGCTAAGACCAGGTGTCCCCAGGCCGGCCAGCCACCCCTAACATAGAGGCAGTGACCCCCTACAATCCCTGCTGCCTTCCACCCCCTTTAGGGGAAATGACCACGTACGTGCGTCTGGTTTCTCTGAGCATTGCCTGGGCTCTCCACGAGCAAACAGCCCAGCCCTCCGACAGGCATGGCCTAGGCAGCGCAAGAGGGAGCCACGGCCTCACAAGCCACGGCCATCACTGCGCATGGAGTCTTGTCACGTTTGGACCTGAATTGGTGAGCTGTCTCTTTCAGAGAGGAGTGCAAAGGGTCAGCAAGTCCCCGCCGACTTCTGCTTAAATAGCAGTTTGATTTGTTAAAACGAATTCTCATCCGAGGAGAGTGTGTGCCCAGAGCACTCCTACAACAGGCAGGCTTGCGCACAACTGACTCCCAGCAGTTCGCACTTGATAACAAGTGAATCAAAAGCTACCATCAAGTCAGAGAGATTACAAACTGTTCTCTCGGGCATCTCTTTTGTGTGTTGTAATGTGCGTGTGTTGTAAGCTCCCCCTGACTGGCCGTCTTCATTCAGCAGCTGGACAGCTCCTTATCCTGGATGCTTTAAGTTCAGGCCAGGGGTAGTCAAACTGCGGCCCTCCAGATGTCAGTGGACTACAATTCCCATGAGCCCCTGCCAGCATTCGCTGGCAGGGGCTCCTGGGAATTGTAGTCCACGGACATCTGGAGGGCCGCAGTTTGACTACCTCTGGTTTGGGCTGAAGCTGCATTGAGCAGGGGGTTGGGCTACATGGCCTGTCTGGCCCCTTCCTACTCTATGATTCTATGGAGTGAGCTCCTCCTGACTGGCTGTCTTCAATCAGCAGCTGGACAGCTCCTTCTCCTGGAAGCTTTAAGTTTAGGCTGATCCTGCATTGAGCAGGGGGTTGGACTTCATGGCCTGTCTGGCCCCTTCCTACTCTATGATTCTGTGATTCTATGATTCTACCCCAGGCTTTCTCAAACCAGGGTTTCATAAAACTCTGCAGTTTCTGGAAGCTCCTGAAACGGTTTGCTGAAGGGGTGGGAGTTAAATTATTTTTAATATATTTTTTAAATTTCTTAAGCACTTGCGAGGTGATATGACCTTATATGGAGGAGCTCTTGGAGAAGAGAAAGAGAAATGCCTATTTATAGGTGATCGGGGTGATCGGGGTTTAGTGGCTTCTGTGGCCACCTGCTTCTGTGGACAAATGAGAGGAGCTTGGCCTGCAAGCAATTTCACAGTTATGGGTCTCCTGAAGGTTCTTTTTATGTGTCAAAAAGCTTCATACCCAAGGGATTAAAAAAAGCTAACAGGGTAAAAAGACCATTTCCATCTATTTTTGGAATATATATGGCTGTTCTTTGTGTTCTCCTCAAGGCAGTTTGCGTAGAGGTACCAACTGCAGCTTGGGAAATTCCTAGAGATTTGGGAGCAGTGCCTGGGGAAGGTAATCAGCAGGGATGTGATGCTGCGGCAGACAGCGCTTTAAAAGCCAGGTCCGAAGTACTTAAGTAATAGGAGAGCTTTACTCTTCCATGAAGCAGAGAGCTGAAGTGACAGGCAGCCCCAAGCACTCTGCCAGCAACCACTGTGAGGGAATTAATAGTAGGACTGGGTGTTGGAGGGAGTTTATTCTAGAGAAATTCTGACAAATCTTGCGTGGATTCAAAAGTTACAGTGAAGCTAGTGATTCTAGCCAAGAGTTCTAGAAACCAGAGCAGTTCAGAGAGATAAAAAGGCAAAACTGTGTTTGGGTAAACACAGAAGCAAAAGTTTTAGGGTGAAGGCAGCCAACATTTTTCTCTCCCGAAAAAAAATCACAGTCTGTTTTAAACTTTGTCCTTCGGGGGCATAACTCCTCCTTTGTCTGTTGTATGGAAACATTTGGCTAGAACTGACAGCAGCCTGTCTCCTGCAATCTCATTGTACTATCCAATTGCTACAAAGCTGTTGCAAAACATAGTGCTGGAAATTACAGTAAATTACACATGAGCAAATCTTTCCCAGAAGACATAAAGTAGAATGGCTCTAGGGAGCTGTCCTGTAGAACTGACTCTGTACTAGGGGTGTGGAAAGGGGTGGGGTGGGGGAGTGAATGAACCATTTTGGATTTAGAGAGACCTGATTAAAGGGCTGTCCGATTCAGCCGAATCGATTCGGAGACCTCCAAAGCTATTTGGCCATTAAAGTAAATGGTGCCATTGAAGTCAAGAGCAATTTTCAAATTTCTATCTTCTCGGTGGCCTGGGGTGGGGGTGGGGGTTTGGTATAGAGGCTCCAAACTTTCAGTGTAGCCTCAGGATCTTCTCCTCTGATGACCCCCCATGTTTCAAGAAGATTGGACCAGGGGGGGTCCAACTCTAGGGGCTCCCAAAGAGGACACCCCCTATCCTAACTCCATGGTTTCCAACGATGGGAAGAAATAGACACTCTGCTCTGATCAGTGGGAAATTATGATCAGAACAGAAGGACACCCAGATACTGTGAGAGTTGGTGCTGCTGAGAGAGCTCTGACAAAACTGCTGTGTGAGAACAGTTCTGACAGGCAAGCTCACCCAACTGGCTGCATATCCAACGCTGGTAAGGAATCAAACCTGGCCCTCCAGATCACAGAAAAGAGCCCCCAAGCAAGCAACCCACAACAACAGAACAGATTAAATTTTAAGCAGTAATGACAACACCCCAAGATACCAGCAGCTCCAACCCAACAACCAACAGCAAAACAGCACAGCAGTCCACCCAGAAAACAACAACCCCCAGGCAACCAACCAACAACAACTAAATAGATTAAACAGGCAGAACCCCTCCCCCTCAAAGAAAAAAAAACAAAAGGAAAAAAGAAGAAAAATATAGGGAAAAACCCAAAGCCCCCCCCCCCCGAAGTACCCCTACCTACAGAAACACAAATAGTAATGGGAAGTGAGTTTAAAAATCAAAAGTGAGTTTCATTAAAAGTGAGGAGAAAAGGAGAGCCCCTCAGGCAAACCGGTTGAAGTCTTCTCCGGTGATGAAGAGAGATCTTCCAAGGTCCAGCCCAACTGCAGCCACAGCCAGCCAGCAAACAGTAAACAGGAGTCCCCTTCTCTCCAGGGGGAGTGAAGTGATCTCTCTCTGCTGTGTGGTGTGATTTCAGTGGGTCTCCAGGTCCCATCTGGAGGCTGGCACCCCAGAATTGCTGAGGTGTGAAGCCACAGGTCCCCTGCTCTGATATCCAGCATCCCTTTTCTCTCTGTGCAGCTTGAGCTGTAATTCTTGTTTATTCCCATCATCTCCTGCCTGGAGGGTGGCAACTGCATGCTAGCTATCCTCCCCTCCCCTCCCCTCCCTGCTTTGTTAATGTTCCCATTTCTTCCTTCTCCATGGCCTGGGAGTGGGGGGTAGGGGGTTCAGTTAGGGGCTCTAAACTTTTTGTGTAGTTTGAAGGCCCTCTTCTCTAAAGACCCCCCCCCCCCAAGTTTCGAGAAGATTGGACCAGGGGGGCCAATTCTAGGGGCACCCAAAATGGTTGCCCCATCTGGCCTTCATTGTAGCCAATTGTAACTTGACTAGAGAATCTCAATTCCTACCATCGGATACGATGGAGCTGCATAGGGGGTCCCTGAAAAGAGCAGAAAAGATCAGTAGCACCTTAGAGATTAAAACAGATTCTGTCAGGGGATGCGTTTTCATGAGTCACTGCTCACTTCTTTGTTGTTGTTGTTATGTGCGAAGTCGTGTCCGACCCATCGCGACCCCATGGACAATGATCCTCCAGGCCTTCCTGTCCTCTCCCATTCCCCGGAGTCCATTTAAGTTTGCCCCGACTGCTTCAGTGACTCCATCCATCCACCTCATTCTCTGTCATCTCCTTCTTCTTTTGCCCTCGATCGCTCCCAGCATTAGGCTCTTCTCCAGGGAGTCCTTCCTTCTCATGAGGTGGCCAAAGTATTTGAGTTTCATCTTCAGGATCTGGCCTTCTAAGGAGCAGGCAGGGCTGATCTCCTCTAGGACTGACCGGTTTGTTCGCCTTGCAGTCCAAGGGACTCGCAAGAGTCTTCTCCAGCACCAGAGTTCAAAAGCCTCAATTCTTTGATGCTCAGCCTTCCTTATGGTCCAACTTTCGCAGCCATACATTGCAACTGGGAATATACCATACCATAGCTCACTTCTTAAGGTACCACAAATTTTGTTAGTCTGTAAGGTGGTGTTGAACTCTTCCTCTTCTGCTAAAGACAAACAAGGCTATCCATCTTGACCTGAAAGTTCCCTGAAAGTAACACCAGCATAAAATTTAAAGTTATGTGCAGCAGGGACAAGTTACTGCAAGGGTTCACTTGTATTGAAATAGAAGAGAAGCAGCTTGCCAAGGTCCTTCCCCTGAGCCTGCGGTTTCCCCTTTGGGCTAGCATTCCCAAGGCGGGACAGCACTACGTGGTTCAGAGAGCCATGGTCCACTTCAGATTTATACTTTGTCCACATGTCCAGGATAGTTGCACACCACTTCTCCCAAGAAGTGTAAACTAAACATGTTTTGTAAGCTAAACATGAGCAGGCAGTCTGATGCAGCGGTAAAAAAGGCGAATGCCATTTTGGGCTGTCAACAGGGGCATCACATCAAAATCACAAGATGTCATGGTCCCATTGTATACGGCACTGGTCATACCACACCTGGAGTCCTGTGTGCAGTTCTGGAGGCCTCACTTCAAGAAGGATGTCGATAAAATTGAAAGGGTACAGAGGAGAGCGACGAAGATGATCTGGGGCCAAGGGACCAAGCCCTATGAAGATAGGTTGAGGGACTTGGGAATGTTCAGCCTGGAGAAAAGGAGGTTGAGAGGGGACATGATAGCCCTCTTTAAGTATCTGAAAGGTTGTCACTTGGAGGAGGGCAGGATGCTGTTCCCATTGGCTGCAGAGGAGAGGATGCGCAGTAATGGGTTTAAACTACAATGCTATAGGCTAGATATTAGGAAAAATATTTTCACAGTCAGAGTAGTTCAGCAGTGGAATAGGCTGCCTAAGGAGGTGGTGAGCTCCCCCTCACTGGCAGTCTTCAAGCAAAGGTTAGATACACACTTTTCTTGGATGCTTTAGGATGCTTAGGGCTGATCCTGCATTGAGCAGGGGGGTGGACTAGATGGCCTCTATGGCCCCTTCCAACTCTATGATTCTAAGAACAGGCTCCTTCCTTGGCAAAAGAGCCCCTTCTCCCCCTGGTCACAATCCTATATCCCTTTCTGTCTTCTCCCACAGGAATGACAGCCAAGCAGCCTAAGCAGGGTTTTATTGCTCAGTGCAATGCTCCCAATTTGATCAGACTGACACGCCCCGTCCTCGGTAACGTCCCAGTCTTTTGAGAAGCACCTAGAAGTTTCAGGAAGGAAACAACGTTTTGGGCCAATGTTTTGGCCTGTTTGGCCGCTTCCAACTCTATGGTTCTGTGCTTCTGTGACTGCATGCAAAGGAGCCAGCTGTATATTTAACAGATCTGTTCCTGCATCAGATGCATTCTCTGCCTTTTAAGAGCCAAAGACTTGAACCAGGACAGACAAATAACTGTATGATGTTAGATGAACTATATGATGAACTGTATGAGGTTAGAAGGTTGTAATCATTTTTTTCTTTACCCCCATGCTATCAGGGAGCCCTTCATATAGAAATTCTGGGCAGAAGAAACTCCCCCCCCCCCTCCTGCCCCTACAGGTATCTGCTTCCTGGCCAGGCCAATTAATATTTGAAAGGGGAGATGATCGGCCCCTCCCCTCTCTCCACAGCACAGAGGAAAAAGCTGTGTCCTTTTGAAATAGCGGGTGGGGGGGGATACAGCTCTCTTTTGTCATTTTGCATGTTCTAGGCTGAGTCCCCTGGAACAAAAAAGGATTTCCACAGCTGAAGCCAAGGAATGACTGATGGGAACCTGACATAAACAGCTCTTGCCCACATGGAATACCTAATTGTCTCAGGGTCCTAGCAACAGAGGCCATTCTAATTACATATTTTAATTACCACAAAAAAAAGGGAAATTGCAAAGAGGTAATCTATCTGTATGCTTTCTCTGGGATAATTAGGTCTTTGCAAATCAATAGGAAGCTTTGTTTTCCCAGTGAATTCAACATGCGCTTTGGGCTAATTAAAACACCACGATATTAAATCTTTAGTCCTCATCCAATGCTACTTACTTCAGCAGGAAAGTTCTGTGGGAAAGTCATTCCTGTTTAAACCCATCAGATGAAAACTGGTGAGTTAATTCTGCGTTCTGTCAAAGATTGAACCGTCCAATTTTAGGAGCCAGCATAATCCCACTTTAATCTAAAAACATTGATATTATTCACAATGGAAAAAAATGTGTCCTTTGAAGAGATAGAAGTAATAGCACTGTTCTTTTCTTCTATTAATTACAAAGGAACATTCCTATATGTAAAAAAGTACAAAAGCCCGCATTTGGGCTTCCCTCCCTTATTTCCCAGGCTGAAATTCCTTATATGCTTTCCACATCGAGTCTGGCAGATGCAGACTCCCATCATGGTTGGCTCCCTTCTCCTTTGCAATTCCCCCTCCCCCCCGCAAAACATTTTTGTTTCTGTCTTTCTTTTTGTGGCACTCCTTAATTCCACCATTCTGCACCACCCTTGATTGCCCCCTCTCCCCCCCCCCAAAGTGGACCAAATGTAATTAAAAAACAACAACAGACTAGGTTGTTGCATTACAACGCCTCCGCGCAAGTCTGGTTTGTTAATACTAAGAAACAGCATTTTTAAAGGCAGATTTTTTTGGAATGCAAGGGGGGAGGAAGGGAGGGGGAGGGAGGATGGCGAACGAGAAAAGGGGTGTGCACAAATGACTCAAAAGGGTGGCCAACAGGAAAGAAACCAAATGCTCGAGTTTCCCCATTGGGCAGGCGCAAATTAGTTTCTACCTTCATAGAATCATAGAATCCTAGAGTTGGAAGGGGCCATAGAGGCCATCTAGTCCAACCCCCTGCTCAACGCAGGATCATAGAATCATAGAATCCTAGAGTTGGAAGGGGCCATAGAGGCCATCTAGTCCAACCCCCTGCTCAACGCAGGATCATAGAATCATAGAATCCTAGAGTTGGAAGGGGCCATAGAGGCCATCTAGTCCAACCCCCTGCTCAACGCAGGATCATAGAATCATAGAATCCTAGAGTTGGAAGGGGCCATAGAGGCCATCTAGTCCAACCCCCTGCTCAGCGCAGGATCATAGAATCATAGAACCATAGAGTTGGAAGGGCCCATAGAGGCCATCTAGTCCAACCCCCTGCTCAACGCAGGATCAGCCCTAAGCATCCTAAAGCATCCAAGAAAAGTGTGTCTCCAACCTTTGCTTGAAGACTGCCAGTAAGGGGGAGCTCACCACCTCCTTAGGCAGCCTATTCCACTGCTGAACTACTCTGACTGTGAAAATTTTTTTCCTGATCTCTAGCCTATATCGTTGTACTTGAAGTTTAAACCCATTACCTTGAGAGATGAATTCGCTGTAACAGACCCCAGTCAGTGCTCCTGCCCCTCAGAATGCTCCAGCCATAAAGCATAAAGGACTCCAAATGAAGCTTTTTAGTGGTGCTGTTTCAACCTCTTCCATCTGGCTCTCTCCTCACCTGCTTGAAATGCGCGGCTGCCACGTGCTTCTGTGCTGCCTTGAAGGTCACACGTCTAAATGCGGGCCACATTCAATGACAGGTCACCCTCAGTGCTGCAAAAATAATATCTGAATAGTGGTTGCCAAGTGATGCTTCAAGCAACTGATGAAACAATTCAAGGGACTTATTTTCGTTTGAAATGTCAGCGTGAGCCGGTTCAAGGAAGCTTGAAGACTATTCTCTTCTGATTCGACAAGGAGGATGGCGGCATGCATTCGTTTCCAAAAGCTAAACAAATATTAAGCAAAAATATGAACAGCGTTCATTTTAATCCCTATGTTAATAATTAATATTAATATGGTTAATATCAAAAATGAACGGGAATGTCAAGCAGGAATGCACCATTTTGATTGCCGTTTCAAAAGGTTTGGTTCTCCTTACTCCTGAATATTTCTTGTCCTTGTGGACATGTTTTGTTCCTACTGATTTCTACCCAGCGGTTTTAAATACCAGCTGCACACCTGCTGTTTTGTTCCCGTTTGCTTTCCTCCTGACCCCCATTTGCACTTCAATGCAAACAGATTTTTCAGCAGAAAAGTTCTAGTCTCAGAAAGAGACGCTGTAAAACATTCCTGCCCGTTTGCAGGAATGTTGGGTGGGGCACAATTGCTAGGTAACTAAGCCTCATTTTAGGCTGTATTGCTTTTACAAGTTTATTATAAGAATTTAGGTTGGAGCCCGCCACATTTGTATTGGTGGAAACTTCAATTCCTTCCATTGGGGATGCACTAGAAATATTGTACTGAAGCTCTACTGTCCCTTGAAAAGAAGAGAAGATGGAATTTATAGTTCCTTAGGAGCCATTACTCATGCTAGATCAGGAATGCCCAATCTGGGGTCCTGTGGCCTTTCCCCTCTCTTAATGAACACAGCCACAAGCTAGGGAATGGCCATGTGCATTGTTCCCCCTCCTGCGTGTGGGTTCTCTCATGGTTTCTGTGTCCGGCAGTGGGTCGGAGCCTGCTGGCTTACTCCTGGCTTAAGCTATTTCCTGTCTTTCCCCACCCAGTCCTGCTGGAGTCTGCCCATTAACACAGGTGGTGATGTCACTTCCAGGGGCGTGGCAGGGAGGCAGGGCTAGGTGACATCACTTCCAGGGCACCTTAAAGCCTGACAAATTAGTTCAGCAGCTCCTTCATGGTCAAACGACTGAAAAAGGTTGTGCTAGACAGATGGCCCTTGGCTTCCAATCTGGAAATCCAGCTATCTCAGCTTGCTTGGCTTGCTGAGTGGTGGCAGCTTTGCTCCCAGCAGCAAAAACGTTGAAAACTGGCTTGGTACAGCGCATGGGGGGGTCCAATTGTAAGCTGCAAACTCAGGAGTGCAAAGATCATGCTGATCATGCACGACTGATGTCTTTTTCTGTGTCCCTTTTGCATGGCAAGGCTAGTAATATTGATTTTCTTCTCAGCGCAGTATCCACATGCCCGGATTTCTTGTTTCCCCCCTGTTTTGTCAACACATGGTGCTCAGGCTTTACCTTATGGACCCTTTGCATTGTATTAATAATGCGATGTGGTGCTTTTCTGTGCTGTAATTACTTTCAAGTTAATGCTTGCTTCACTTCGATGTAATTAGACATTTTTCTGGTTTATTCTCCTTCTGCCTTCCACGGATAATTATTCTAATCGGAAAGCGGGCAACTGCTTTCAATTGCTGTCATTAACGTTGGGGTGTGTGTGTGTTTGTGTGTGTGGGGGGGTTTCATAGCTCAGTGATAGAGCTTGGCCTACAGAAGGTCTGGATTCACAAGATGTCATAGTCCCATTGTATACGGCACTGGTCAGACCACACCTGGAGTACTGTGTGCAGTTCTGGAGGCCTCACTTCAAGAAGGACGTAGATAAAATTGAAAGGGTACAGAGGAGAGCGACGAAGATGATCTGGGGCCAAGGGACCAAGCCCTATGAAGATAGGTTGAGGGACTTGGGAATGTTCAGCCTGGAGAAAAGGAGGTTGAGAGGGGACATGATAGCCCTCTTTAAGTATTTGAAAGGTTGTCACTTGGAGGAGGGCAGGATGCTGTTTCTGCTGGCTGCAGAGGAGAGGACACGCAGTAATGGGTTTGAACTTCATGTACAACGATATAGGCTAGATATCAGGAAAAAACATTTTCACTGTCAGAGTAGTTCAGCAGTGGAATAGGCTGCCTAAGGAGGTGGTGAGCTCCCCCTCACTGGCAGTCTTCAAGCAAAGGTTGGATACAGACTTTTCTTGGATGCTTTAGGATGCTTAGGGCTGATCCTGCGTTGAGCAGGGGGTTGGACTAGATGGCCTCTATGGCCCCTTCCAACTCTATGATTCTATGATTCTAAAAGAGAAGATCTGTGCCCCCCCCCAAAGGAGGAGTAAGGAGAGAAGGTATTCCACCATATTTTATCAACGGTGGCCTGGTGGGGGTAGGGGGGGGGGAAGGTTGGTCTGCCATTGTGTTCTTGCTGGGTTGTAATCTATTAACTGTTGTGTTTTAGGGGGCGGGGGTTAGAGGATTTGCATTTTACTTATTTTATCTTGTAACCTGCCATGAGCCGGCTTTGCTGAGTGTGGCAGGCAATACATTCTAACAACAACAACAACAACAACAACAAAATGTTGGAGGGTGATCCACTTTCGGCCTGCATGGGCTCACGCACACAGACACAAGGCCCAGCCCGGGACCAAGAGTCGCACAACGTGGAGAGGACAGCTGTGAGGAGGAAGAGAATCAGAAAGAACCAGATGTTTAGCCATCCACTTGCTTCCTTCCCCTCATGCCTATTCCCTTGGCATGGGGGCTAAAATGCCAGAGGAGACCCAAGTTTGAATCCCCGCTCTGCTACAGAAGCTCACTGGGTGACTTTGGGCAGTCATTCATTCTCAGCCAAATCTGCAGCACAGGGGGCTTGTTGGGAGGTTTAAATAGAGGAGTGAAGACCTATGTTGTAAACTGACTAAGGAGAAAAGTGGGATGTAATTATCTAATTAAATAACAGTAGACCACTTTGGACAAGAGCTGAAATGATCCCGGCGGTTTCTCTCATGACTAGAACAATAAATAACAGTTAAAAATAACAATTATATACTGACCTCTCTCCCATTCTGTCTGGTATAGGGTGGTGGTGGCCAGTTGGCAAAGCATTGTGCCTTATTGTGCCCAAGAATCTCACCACCTGAGAACATCTAAGCACGAAATTTCTGCGTAGAATTTATAGCACGCCCCAAGTGCCCACACACAAATCCTTTGGTCTTCTTTGAAAAGCTTGCCTGGCCATTTTAATCCACACCTTGTCTGTCTTAATCCTACCCAGATCAACTGGACATCATTTCGATGGCAGAAAACACCATGATGCCCGAGGAAATCGAGCTGGAGATGGCCAAGATCCAAAGGCTTCGGGAAGTGTTAGTCAGGAGAGAGTCAGAACTTCGGTTTATGTAAGTAAATTGGCCCCCCTTATGGGGGGGGTGGAGATATCAGGTTTTAAATACAGCCGTTCAAGCACAGGAGAGCCCGTTTGGTGTCATGGTTAGGAGTGAGGACTTCTAATCTGGCATGCCGGGTTTGATTCTGCACTCCCCCACATGCAGCCAGCTGGGTGACCTTGGGCTCGCCACGGCACTGATAAAGCTGTTCTGACCGAGCAGGAATATCAGGGCTCTCTCAGCCTCACCCACCCCACAGGGTGTCTGTTGTGGGGAGAGGAAAGGGAAGGCGACTGTAAGCCGCTTTGAGCCTCCTTCGGGTAGAGAAAAGCGGCATATAAGAACCAGTTCTTCTTCTTCAGCAATATCAGGGCTCTCTCAGCTTCCCCTCCCTCACAGGGTGTCTGTTGTGGGGAGAGGAATGGGAAGGCGACTGTAAGCCACTTTGAGCCTCCTTCGGGCAGGGAAAAGCGGCATCTAAGAACCAACTCTTCTTCTTCTTCTACAGGAGGGACAAAAAAAGTACTACTTTATGCAGAGAGGATTAAAAATCGCCAGATTAGAAATCCACACTCCTAACCACTACCCAAACTGGCTCCCCACAGAACTGTTCTGCCGTGGAGATGATACCGTCAGATGCTTTGGATAGCCATTGCACAAAAGAAAAGCAAAACGAAACGGGGAGATGAATATTTAAACACATCTAATAAATGCAAACAAGGAGTCCCAGGTTTTGCTAACCAAGTGCAATGAATGAGGAGTCCTAAGTCTTTCCAACTGAGCCTAGGGAAGCTCTTCGTCTGTGAGAAAGACCCTTATTTCAGTGTGTCGGAAGCTGGAACAGTGTGTTAAGACCCAAGAGAGAAGACGTCTATGAGGAAAGCACGTTTCCAGTACCAAAGTAAACCTCCACTGTAAAAGCCCGTGGTTCTTCCTGGTCATTCTCCACAACATTGCAAGATACCCAAGAATTAGAGTGAACATCCTTGGGGGGGGTTGTAGTAGAATTCTACAACTGATCTCCAGCCTACACCTGTTAGCATAGCCAGTTTGGAGTAGCGGTTAAGAGCAGCAACTTCTAATCTGGCAAGCCAGGTTTGATTCCCTGCCCCTCCACGTGCAGCCGACTGGGTGGCTAGTCACAGTGCTGTCAAGAGCTGTGCTCACCGAGCAGTTTCTCTCAGGGTGCCCTGTTTTGGGGAGAGGAAGGGAAAGTGGTTGCCAGCTGCTCTGAGACTCCTCCTGGTAGTGAAAAGTGAGATGTCAAAACAACTCTTCTTCTAGTTCCTGTGGAAGAAGTGATAGCTTGGGAGGATATTTTAGGCTGAGCTTCCTCTCTCCCCAGAAAGCAGATCTTGGGCTAGTCACAATTCTCTCAGAGCAGCTCTGTCAGAGCTCTTTCAAGACCCACCTACCTTCCTTGTGGGGAAAGGAAGAGAAAGGTGTTTGTTTGTTTTTTGACCATTTTGGTACTCCGTTGGGTAGTGAAAAGTGGGGTATAAACAAATCAACTCTTCTTCCAGGCATTCCAAGCTGGAGTTGATAACCCTTTGGATAATGTCCAACAGAGCTTGTGACACTGTGATAAAAAAGAAACACACACCACTTAGTGTGCTAGAAGCCCTTAAAGAAAAGAAACAATTGACCAATTCCAAGTCAGATCAGGACTCTCCCGCAATCTCTCCTAAGTTGCTTACAATGTTCTTCCAGTGTGTATTCCCTGAAGAACAAACCTTGGTCTCTTTGATACTAGTCTTGCATTCACTGCATTGCCTGGTTTTTGGGGAACTTTATATGTGGTGATCTAGCTGAATTAGCTGCCCTCAACCCCACTTAAATCATGTCAGAACAGGCAGGTGGAAATGTTGTTCTAGATTAGATTCTTAAATTAACTTCACTGGTTTGTAGCAGCTGCTGATCTCCCCTCCTGATAAATGAGTTGCCTTCTCATTTTTTTACTTTTAACTACTCTGTTCTCATTATGTGATTCATGTTTCGTACCAGATTGAAGAACATAACATGTGTTGAGTTTCCAGCTCGGCGTGCATTTAGTATCCCCACTGGGCGGGCATTTAAAATGACTGATTAAGACCAGCCAATGCCGTGCCAAAGTATATAATGTAGACTTTTAAGGAACAAAAGAAAGAGAACAGAGAGGAACTAAGGATTCAGTGCAGCCTTCTGTGTCCACTGCAGCCTTCTGTGCTTCCCCTGATCTAGACTGGCAGTAGCTTTCTGCTCTCCCTGAACAACCTGGGTCGTTGGTATCCCATCTTTGTTCTTTCATAAACCTCACAGTGGCACATGCAGGGGAAGCTCCAATGCTCTGGTGCTGACCAGCCCTTGAATAGCTTCCGCAAGATAGCTCTACCAGGTGCTCTGCAAACGTATTTCTGTGCAAAACGAGCCTTGATATCTTGATTTTGAGCTTTCTGCTATTTATCTCAACTTTTTTCAAACAAGCGTTTTGCTTGACTTTCAAACTACAGTCTAAGACAGAAAGGAGGAATCGTTGAAGGGACATCATCCTGCAGAACAAAAAGTCTTTCCTTGCTGGCTAAAGACAGCGATGGGAGAAGACAGACAAATGTCCACGGGGAGGAACTGTATCATCTCGCATTTCCTGAGTTAAAGCCCCATCTAATAATATGGGACATTTCTGAGCAGTCCCACCTAGAATGCTCCCCAAGACTGCCCCCCCACTCAGCCTTAGTAAATGAGGACACCAAGACCATGGCCTTGGATGACTGTAGTAATTTGGTACAGTTATAGGGGACCAGGCAGTTCTTAAGGTATGCTGGTCCCAAACCGTATAAGGATTTGGTATCCATCTGAGAAGCTTCCCATCCCTGCATTTGCTCAAATAGAACACGCAATCTTAATGTTTGGTTCATTCTGAAGATCAGGGCATATCTACAGATTGTAGGTCTTACCTCTCTGGAAGATTTGTTTTGCTTTTCAGCTGAAAGGAGACAGGAAAATGTAAAAGATGTAGGAGAGGCCAGAGTTGATAACACAAACCCAACGAGACTCTGAAACTGTTCCTTTCTGCTACTGGGTCCAACCCAGTATTCCTAAAAATACTTTAATTACTTATAAGACCAGAGAGCATCTTGTTGGGTTTTGAGCATTTTATGTTTCATGTACTCTGCAGCCTCCCTGGAAAACTTCTCCGTGGAAGAAAACCCCAGGAAAAGATGTCACACCAGGATCTTCCTTGCAGCCAAGTGGAAACGAATTTTTTTTAAAAAAGAGCTTGCCGCAGTAGATAAATGAATCCCATTGATCAATTCTAGAAAAAGGCTGAACGAACATATTAACAGTTCAGTTTTTTCCTCCCTGTTTCTGTAGGATGGATGACATTCAGTTGTGCAAGGACATCATGAGTCTTAAGAAAGAGCTGCAGAACGTAGTAGCAACTGCAGGTAACTTCTTTAGCAAATGTTGTGAGTGTTGCAATTAATAGTAAAGCTGACGGTAATTAAAGAGCCCCAAAGACCCTCCCTCATGGCGGAATACCCAAAACAAAGACTTCCACATATAACAGGGAGAGGGTGGATCAAAACCAGATGTGATATGAACAATCAAAGTTTTCTGTCACTTTTCCCAATGGCACCAGCTTGATTAATAAAAAAAACTGTTTGAGGGCATCTTTAGGACTGTCTTGTCCCTTCTCTCCATTGAAGAGGCATTAATGATCTCCCAGACCCAACCAGTTACTCCTTCTTACATCTGGGTAACCCAGCAAGGAGGATGAAGGCTGAGGGTCTGCTTGCATAGATCCAGTCTACGATCTCAGATTGCAATTACAGAAAATTCGAGAGATCAGACGAGATTGGGTGTGTTCAGGGTGGTGTGGCCGTAGGCTATAGAAAACAGGAGTTCTGTTCACTGTACTCTACCATTGGCGGAGTTGAGGCTGAACGCATGGTCCTTTTTAATGCACCAAAGCTACATAGAATGGTAGCCAGAAGCAGACAGATTGGAGATGCGGAAACATTTGTGACTGCCAAAGCTCTACCCCGAAAGTACCATGGAAACAGACTTTCTGCAAAATTAGAACGGGAAAAACATAACTCTGTTTCAGCTGCAGCAAGCTGTCCCCCTCGTTGTTGTCCACTTGCCTTCCCTTACGACAGCTCCCATCCCACAAGGCTTTTGGCCCTGCAGATCCCCTGGTCCCCAGCCTCACCTTTTGGCGGTCAAAATTCAGCCTCCTTTTTGCAGCAGTGGATCTCTCTCTAGTGAAACCCATCTCCTCTTCTTCTGAACAGAGAAAGACAAGACCAAGCAGCAGAAGCAAAGAGAAGACGAACTGATTCAGAAGATCCATAAGTTGGTACAAAAAAGAGATTTCCTAGTTGATGATGCAGAAGTGGAGCGGTTAAGGTAAACGCGGATGAGTTTAATACCAGTTGTTTGGGTACAAAGTTTCTTTTGTGAAAAAGGAATGTGGTTCTTGATGTACTAGCACAGGGGTAGTCAAACTGCGGCCCTCCAGATGTCCATGGACTACAATTCCCAGGAGCCCCTGCCAGCATTCGCTGGCAGGGGCTCCTGGGAATTGTAGTCCATGGACATCTGGAGGGCCGCAGTTTGACTACCCCTGTACTAGCACTTCTAAGTCTGGGATATTCACTGCCTCTGTACCAGATCATATTCTCTGTTTAAGGGCCCTTGAATAACCTTTCAGGGATGCCAAGGGCTATACAAGAAAGCCCAGGAGCACACATGGTTCTTTGGACAACCGTATTTTTGTGAAAAAAAGAGCCGTGAAAAAAAGTTTGAGGTTTCATAGTTTTGGGGGTTATTTTAAATCACATGATTGTTATTTTGATTGCTAGAGAGAAAGAAGAAGAAGAACCTATCCCGGGCTATATTAAACAATTTAACAATAAATACAAATAAACGTTTCTTATCTCTTCTTATATTTTTGTGTGTATAAGCACAACCAGCTTATACACACAAAAATATAAGAAGAGATAAGATACGTTTATTTGTATTTATTGTTAAATTGTTTAATATAGCCCGGGATAGGTTCTTCTTCTTCTGTTACAATAATTTTGAACCGTCCCTTTCTTTTCGTAGAGAGAAAGAAGAAGACAAAGAGATGGCAGAGTTTCTCCGGATCAAGTTGAAACCTTTAGACAAAGGAACAAAATCTCCATCTGGTGAGTTTTTTAAAAACTTTCAAGGGGATGTAGCCAAGCGGATGCCCAGGTCATGGCATGGAACATGACTGCCTTGTTCTCTGGGACCTGCCGTTCCTCCCAGCCACCTTGGTTGAGGGTAAAAGATTAGAATCCTAGAATCATAGAGTTGGAAGTGTCCATAGAGGCCATCTAGTCCAACCCCCTGCTCAACGCAGGATCAGCCCTCAGCATCCTAAAGCAATACAGATTGAGTCCTGTGGCACCTTTAAGACCAACAATGTTTTGTTCAGAGTATAAGCTTTCATTAGTGAAACAGACTATCCTCACCCATTACATAGAGGGCCGACGGGATGGGTGATTTGCCAGGAAGGGTCGGCTAGAGTGAAGATCCATAACAGGCTGTGTGACAATAGCTTAGATTGGATTAAGGCGGTAATCAAGAAGATGTCTGAGTCCAGAATCAGCCCAAAGACTAAGTTTGTTGAATCATAGAATCATAGAGTTTTAAGGGGCCATACAGGCCATCTAGTCATAGAATCATAGAATCATAGAGTTGGAAGGGGCCATACAGGTCATCTAGTCATAGAATCATAGAATCATAGGGTTGCAAGGAGCCATATAGGAATCATAGAATCATAGAGTTGGAAGAGGCCATACAGGCCATCTAGTCATAGAATCATAGAGTTGGAAGGGACCATACAGGCCATCTAGTCATAGAATCATAGAGTTGGAAGGGGCCATACAGGCCATCTAGTCATAGAATCATAGAGTTGGAAGGGGCCATACAGGCAGGAATTCTGGGTTTGAGCAGGAACTGGGCTGTTCAAATGCACACTTCTTCAGACTCCATTTCCTTGATTGCGCATGACATGCATGGGCCAATGGAGGTGGCGGTGGAGGTTGCTCATGACAGGCATTGGCCAATTGCACGTCATGAGCAACCTCCACCACATGAAATATTAGTCCTGCCAGAGATCTTTGACAGACTACACATTCACACTGCAGGAGCAGGGAGAAGAAAAAATGGCCGCCACTCTATGCATCAGGAACATTTCAAGGTTCCTGGGCACCCCTGCAAAGTCTGGCTGTTGCCTTTCCTTGAGCCAACCCAACCGGGGAGAATGTTGAGTCCCTATGATGCTGGTAGTGCAGGGACTATACTAGCGGAAGCAGAGGCTTGGGAGGGGGAGGTGGTTACAACTCTCCATCACTGCCTCCTGCACCATCTGCAGCTGAGAGCAATACACTTCCAATAAACTGACAGCATTTAATGACTTGTCGTAGAGCTGCGGAGCTCTGAGTTGCTCTGCAGACAGCACATCGCTGGTGGCTGGAGCAAGACACAGCTAACACACCCTGGCACCCTTTCTATTGTGTAACCCCACCCTCAAACCGCCGCTCACGTGACCTGGGGTGATTACTATATAAGTACAATGGAGAAGCACCAGTTTGCCCTCCCAGTTACCTGGGGTTGTTCTGTCCTATAGGTCAAGGGTAGGGGTAGTCAACCTGTGGTCCTCCAGATGTCCATGGACTACAATTCCCATGAGCCCCTGCCAGCAAATGCTGGCAGGGGCTCATGGGAATTGTAATCCATGGACATCTGGAGGACCACAGGTTGACTACCCCTGACCTATAGATTTCCCACTTTATATTAAGCAGTTGTCTGTGCTTTGATATGGGGGTGCTTTTACGCTTAATAGGCTGAATTCTGTATTTTCTCAAGTGCAGGGGGTTGGACTAGATGACCCACGAGGTCCCTTTCCAACTCTATGATTCTAAGAAATAAACGGTCGATATAAGAAGATTCCTTACTTAGAGATGTTTTGCGTATGTGCTACTTTAGAGGCCCTCTGGATGCCTCTCTAAGGTGGCTTCTCCCCAAGCCAGTGGTCAGTGTGAACAGGACTGGTGGTTTGGGAGGGAACAGATGGGATTATGCTGCTAATGGTGTATTTTATTTCATTCTGCTTTATGGGTTTTACTCAAGATGGCCCAGCCGGGAGTGGCCGTTAATAAATTAAATACAAATACTGTGAAAATTTGATCCACTTGAAAACGCCGTTTACTGGAAGGTCACCTTTTCCTCAGATTTGAGAAACATCTTGATGATTTCCATCCTTAGATGGGAGGAAAATTGGGGAGACTTTTGGCTGGAGTAGATTCCGAGACTATTTTGTCCACTGTGAATTTTGCTTCTTCCCCACATACGGCACAGCAAGTAGAAAATGAGGGTAAGATGATAGTTTAGGCCTGGTTCGCATGGTTTCTAAGGTGGCTGCACTCAAAGTGCGTAAGTTAAAACAGCGGCTTTTAGAGAGATGGGCTGTCTCACCTCCAGCCCTGGCGTTAATGACACACTCCTTTCTGGTTGCCCCAGGGACTCCAGCAGAGAAGAAGGCAGAACCTCCCCCACCTCCTCTTCCTCCAAGCAAGCCCACCATCGCGAAAACAGGAATAGCTATCATTAAAGATTGCTGTGGGGCCACCCAATGTGCTGTCATGTAGCTCCAGCCTCTCTGGCCACACCCGCCTCGTCAGAGCACTTTCCGTGTGTGGGGGGAAATCCTTGTCCATCCAATGAAAACTGTAGAGGCAAAAAGGACCTAGCAGCATTCACCGTCTTGACAGGTGAAATTTATTGTACAGGCTTTCCTCCCCTTGCTTTTTTTTTTTTTTTACAGTAGCCATCGTATGCTGAATGTACCAGGTGGTGACTCTTTCCCTGTGGCACAAGATCACTCAGCAAGCATGTTTAGTTAAACACAAGGATTATATCTAAATACGAACTGTGCCCAGAGAACAGGAAATAACTTATTTTAAAAGAAAATACATAGACACGCCAGGGGGGTGGCTCACAGGCTTAAGAGCTTGGTGCCAGTTTTTAACCTTAAAATATATATATATATATATGTGTATCTAATGCAAGGAAAGATTAACTTCCAACCCTGTACCAGCTGTGAAGTAGAATATCATTCCCCCTAACCTGTAGAATAGTCGTTTTTAATAATGTCTATGTATCGGGTGCATTTAAAGCCTTACCCTCCTTCTGAGCAGAAGGTCAGACTAACTTCAACATCCCAGCTACTTTGAGCAACAACTGGTAAATTAATATTGTAAATAGACAGAGCAGCTGCATAGCCTGAACTTGAAGCTGCTGGCAAAACGGTCCAACGATTATGATTTCCATTGACTTTTTCTGCGGCAATTCCCCAGCAGATGGTTCCTCTGAGCAGAACCAGGAGCGTTCATTTCTTCTCTTAAGTTTCTGCTGAGCTCAGCCTGTCTGGGAACTCCTTAGTTGGTCAAAGGTAGACTCTGTAATGGGCAGTTCTGGTGCGGCAGCCTGGTGCTTGCTGCTTACCACGATACTCTCAAGGCATATTCAGGATCCCCCGAAGACAGGTTAGAAAAAGCCCTTAAAAGATGCCAGGAATGCATCCTGGCACTGTAAAGGTAATACACACAAGGGTACACAACCAGGATCCTAGTGAAATTAGCCATGGAAGCCGGGACTGATCCCTGCCTTGTGCTTATTATTTCATGTGCGAGTTCTGCTAAGCAAAGCTTTTTGGCCTTGTTGATTGAACGGGCTATTAGAACCATAGAGTTGGAAGGGGCCAAACAGGCCATCTAGTCCTTGGAGATGGAGTTAGTGGTTGGACTATCACTAATTCAAAGCTACGAAGGGAGGCAGATGAAGCACGGTGCTAGTTAACGTCAGAAGACCTATTTTTTAGATTTTCAGGGAGGCATCAGCGAGGGAAAGGTATGGAGCAAGTCAAACCATGCCAGAAATCCAAGATCACTCATGAAGGACACCCAGTGGCATCCAGAACCAATGTTGTAGGAAATGGTGCGCTCTGTGGCGCCCTTACAGTCATGGCATTTTGCTCACTGGGCCAACCTGTGGCAAATAGCCTTAAACGCATTGCAAACCTGCAAACAGGGAGAAAGACCAGGCAGTGGCTGTCCCAAGGCAAGCTTAGGCGACCTCTACCTACCCCAGCCCAGCCTAAGCAGTGACTTAGCATCTTGCTGGCCTTAATCTAGTCCCTGCTGATTTGGCAGAGAGGCGGCACATCCCGGAAAAGAACTGGAGGGACACAGATTCAGGCTGCTCATCATCCGAGACCCCTGCTGAAGCAGCAACAGAAACAGTCAGTGGAAAAACAAATAATCTGTGACCCAAAATCAAGCGTATCAGGGGAATCCCTGAGAAAAAGCTTCATATAATACCACTGGGGAGGGGGGGGTTGCTCTGGCAAAACCCTTTCCGCAACAGACTTGTAACATATTGATGTTTCCGTAGACTCTGATTAAAGACCTCTCACTCATGGGAAGGCCAATCACAGTTATTGCCAAAAAAAAATGGCGGGGAGTTACCATGGAAGCCACCTATAATGATGCAAACAGGCAAAGGATGGCAGAGTAAGTAGACAGCACAGAAGGGATCTTGAACAAGAAGCCCAGAATAACAAAAGTCCAGTAATGAATAGAAGAATTTACACAGGGTTGCAAATCTACGACAGCCTAGGGATGCACAATAGGCAACTATTACTGGGCAGCAGAAAATACTCTTGTTGTATTTTTTGTAAAGAAGTTGATGATCCAGTCCCCGGACTGGCGTTATAGTCCTGGCCTGGCGACCTACTGCTCCAGTTCATTTCCTTTGACTTGTACCTGAGGGCACAAAGATGCATCTGTGTTCTAAATATGCCCAGCTGTGTGTCATGTAAAGGTTTCCAGTCGTGAATGAGAATCCCCTGATGTAGAAACATCAGTTTTAAGAAAAATAAGAATAAAAAGTTCTTGTGAATATTCCTGTAGCAGCTGTACACATTTCCCCCCCCTTCCTTTCTTTCACTGGTTACCCTTAAAGTATGGCTAAATCGACCAGACAGCAAAAACAAAACAATTTTTTTAAAAAAAATTAACATTTGTCTCTGCCTTGGGCAGGGCTTGGACTAGATGACCCTGGAGGCAGAATCCTAGAGTTGGAAGGGACCTCCTGGGTCATCTAGTCCAACCCCCTGCACTATGCAGGACACTCCCAACCCTTTAATTTCAACATGTTCTCTCAGTAATGCATTTGGTCTTAGTCTTATTGGGGTGCTTTCCAAAAATACTTGAAATTTGACGGGTGAGAAAAAGGCCAAGAGGAATTTTTAAAAAAACCACAACACACCTGCTCATCTTTCAAGGGTAGATAGAGCTCCACTATAAGAATTCTGTTGGAAAATCACCCAACAGCCCTGATCCAGCCCCTTCAGACTTTGTTGTTCCCCAAACTAAGAACATTTAAAAGGACCACGATCTGAGTCCTTCCATGTTGCCAAAGCAGCCAATTTGATTGGGTGAAAATTGAACAGTGCAGAATGCTTCAGGGGAAGGTTAATCTAGGGATGGAAACACTGCCTTCGGAAGCGTATAGACCAAAATGGGAAATACGTTGAGAAATGGAAGATTTGTTCTCACTTACTGTGAATTTTCCTTCTCGGTGGTCTGAAGATGGAGACTTCCCAAGCTTGGGCAGAAGCTCTTCCTCTAGGTAGCAGAGTCAAGTAGCTCTTTTCGGGAGGAGCTTCTCTCAGAAGTCTTGTTGTTTTTTTTCAGCCCTGCCCTAGCAGCAGGACGTGAACTTGAGCTCGGAGAGAACACAGTGATTCCTAGAATCATAGAGTTGGAAGGGGCCACAGAGGCCATCTAGTCATAGAATCATAGAGTTGGAAGGGGCCACAGAGGCCATCTAGTCCAACCCCCTGCTCAACGCAGGATCAGCCCTAAGCATCCTAAAGCATCCAAGAAAAGTGTGTCTCCAACCTTTGCTTGAAGACTTCCAGTGAGGGGGAGCTCACCACCTCCTTAGGCAGCCTATTCCACTGCTGAACTACTCTGACTGTGAAATTGTTTTTCCTGATCTCTAGCCTATATCGTTGTACTTGTAGTTTAAACCCATTACTGCGTGTCCTCTCCTCTGCAGCCAATGGGAACAGCATCCTGTTTAACTTTTGGCCAAGCCCAGCCATTTTGTTCACACCATTCAAAAACAACAGAGCTGTGCCCCTCTAACTTTCTCGTTGACACTTGTGAGTAAGTGCTGCTTAGAGAGTTTTCCAGGGCCTGCATTTCTACTGCTTTAGCTAGTCACCCCCTTTGTTCTTTTTTGGTTATTGCTCATCATGTTCCATCATGTTTTCAACAAAGGCTCCCAACTTCTCTCCAGCCCTTCAAGTCTTCTTATCGATGGGAGTTCCAGGCTGTCATTAGGAGTGTGTGGCATATGAAAAAGCCATGTAACCCGCTGTATCTCCTGATTTATTTTGCTCTGTGAACACATGTTTAGTAGCCGTTATTCTACTGACGTTTTAGGTCTACCATTTTTTGTCTAAGCTTTCCCCCTTAACCCCAGAAGAGAACAGCAGAAGCCACTATGTGATGATAGAGAACAGCGTTCTGCAAACGTTCCCCTTCGGTTCTGCTACACCAGGGGTAGTCAAACTGCGGCCCTCCAGATGTCCATGGACTACAATTCCCACGAGCCCCTGCCAGCGAATGCTGGCAGGGGCTCGTGGGAATTGTAGTCCATGGACATCTGGAGGGCCGCAGTTTGACTACCCCCGTGGTACACGAAGAGAGATGGCTCAAGTCCCAGGCCCGGTAAAATTATTGTTTCAACACACAAAAAGAGAGGCCTCTGTGCTTGCTTGAAAGTTTTATTGACAACTGGTTGGTCCCAACACACAAAATAGCACTAGAAACACAATAAAGCTGTCCAAATGAAAGTAGACAAATTAAGGAGGAAGACGGGCATTTTCCTCCTTAATCCTATTCCACCCAGTGTGAACGTACGTGTGTGTGTGTGTGTGTGTGTGAAGGTGAGAAGCTGAAGTGTGTCAGTGATTTTTCCTTTTCTTTTTTTTTGGAACTTGTCAAGAATCAAAACCAGCGCGCTGCAAATTAAAGAATTTCATAGTCTTCATCTTTCGCCCCAAATCAGTTAAGTCCATTATTGTGACAAGGCTTACACTGAATTCACTGGTCTGACTCTGAAAAAAACAAAACAAAACAAAAAAACAAAAAACAAAATCCCGCTGAGGAGTAATCCTACAATTTTCAAAACTGGTTCGGATCAGAATGACACATGAGTCCAAAAAGTCGCTGCCCTCTACAGACGGCCGAAACCTGCCTTCAAGTACCTAACAGCACCATTAGTACTTTCACCAAAATCTGGGCCTAGTAAAGCATCCAGGCGATTTGCATTTCCTGCTCAAAACAACAGCTGTTCCTATAAATATGAGATTCCCCCCCCCCCCCACAGTTGATCAGGTCAATTTTTTCATGTGGCCTGTAAAACGTGGTGGAAAGGTGTTGCCGTTTAACAGTTAAAAAGAAATTCTAAAAGAGCATCTTGTTCCTATAAACTCCATCCCTACCGAGGAACTGTAAGGACGTGAAACACACTGTGCGCCTTGACATGATCTTAGGGCAAAAACTTCCAGCGTTTCTTTCACATTCATAATGGCTATAAACACTCAGTATTGTTCATACTCAGCTTTGTTTAAAAGGTATGTTTCTTTTCTTTTTTAAACAAAAACTCATTTTTGTTAAAAAAAAAATCTATAGCCATTTGAGTGGCTTTTTTCCCCCAGGTGCTGGCTGTGAAATCCGAGCCCACTTTGCATCTTCCTTATACATTACAAAATATAATTATCCCCACCCCCGCCCCCTTCGGGAAAAAAAAGTCCGTTCAGCCAGTGGAAACCATTGGTAGAGGTTCTTTCTGGTTTACAAGCACTGAGAATCCCTTGCTTGGCAAATACAATCCATTGTAAGTGCCAAGTTTACCCAGTGTGGGTATAAAAACTTTGGTCAGAAGACGTTTTCACTCTTCTTTGAAGGTTGAAGGACCCCACTGGCTTGCCCCTTCCTACAAAGGCTGGCCTTTCTAAAAGCCAACAAAAATGCCACAATAAGAAAAAGGAGGAACGCTCGAAGTCAACATCGGAATAAAAACCAGACACAGTTAAAAATCAAATTAAGCTTCCCGTTTACTTTTATGTTTAAAAAAATCAGAAAAGAAACAAGGTTAGGCGTCATAACCTTGGCGATTCCACGGACCGCTCACATCTCTGGGCCTGTGGAAGTAGCAGGGCTACTCTTCAGTCTTAAAAGGCTCCCATCCAGACCTTGTTGCAATGTGTCATTTATGCATTTAAATGCATAATCGTGAAATATTATCAAAATACTCCCCAGTAATCTCATTAACAGATGCAACAAGCTGCATATTCAGAATGCACAACACAAAGCCTCATCTCTCTCTCTCTCTCTCTCAATCCAGCTCAACTTCATCAACTCGGAGAACTCATAAAAGGGAAGCTTAAAATATCCTCCACTTCCGACAAAATTCCTTGACAGAACCAGAGCATTGTTACTGAAGGCATTAAAAAGGGGGGGGGGGGGAGAGGTGTTCTATTTGTAATGAAGCAACATAATCTTCTACAGGCATCTTCCAAAATGAGTCTCATTACAAGCCATCAGAAATATTGCAAGCCCTGCTTGCCCTCATCGATTCAGTCCCGAAGGCCCCACTGCAGGCTTCGTTCTAATCTAACGATTATTTTTTTAAAAAAACTGGGGTTTTTTTGCAAAACCGGACCCTAGATTAATACTGCCTGGAAAGAAATACAAATCAGAACCGGCCAACAGGTCAAAGAATGCTAGAGGCAGGATGACATGACCGATGAGGTGTCAGAAACGTCTGCCCTAATTCATCCTTGCCCCAAATTCAAATGGTTTAGTGTTTGGCTTTTTTTGTTGGCTTGAAGGTCAAATGTTTAGAAATCTGTCCAGCTGAATTCAGTGTAAGTGAGCCAAAACCTCCTCAAAGGCAATCCAATGGCTACGAAAGAAACACATGATGCTCCAAATTTCGGATTTAAAACATATTAAGGTTAGCCAAAATCAAATCATTTCCTCGTGCAGTCTAACTGCATGTTTCCCTTTCAGAATGCAACAGATTTAAAGCTTAGTTATAGGGGCAAGTGAGAAATTTGCTGCCAATTTTACTCTGTTTTTATGCTGCTTTTTGGCTGGGCTGTCCATGGCTTCTTTGCTTGGTTCAGCCAATGGGCAGGGAGGTACTGGTGGAATTTCTGCAGCATCAGGCGCTGGGGGGATGTGGCTTACTTCTTCTTTAACTTCTGAAGGACCAACAGCCTTCTCCATGTCTTCTGTTAACGTCACTGTCTCTAAAAGGAAAAAGGAGACCAATGCATGATTTGTAAACGTCTGTAGCCTTCTTGCCAATGCAATGACATCAATACAGTTTCTGAGAAAGATGTACTAATATCCCAATGGTGTAAATGAGCTGTGAATGCATGAGCCTCATGTCAGACTTGTTACTATTGCATCTGGGCCCCTGACGCTAGGAAGCATGGAAGATCTGAGGAAATAAGACTGCCAACATGTGCAGTGTCAAAAAAGGAACACTGAAATGTAAAAGGTTGTTTGAATACAGTAAAAACCAACCAGCACGCATGGCCAGGAAAAAAAAACGCAACAGAATTTCTCTTTTTTTGTGCTGGAAACCTTGATTCCCCTCCTCCCCATTTAAATCTTTCGCCGAAGGAGGAGAGATAAAAATAAGTGGAAACTTGCGTTCTTCCTAAAGTTGTTTGTCACACATGGGGAAGAAGTTTATAGAGTAGCTACTGGTATTCTACATCTTCTCTGTGGCCCTTTTCAAAGAGAGCCAGTTTGGTGTAGTGGTTAGGAGTGTGGACTTCTAATCTGGCATGCTGGGTTCGATTCTGCGCTCCCCCACATGCAACCAGCTGGGTGACCTTGGGCTCGCCACGGCACTGATAAAACTGTTCTGACCGGGCAGTGATATCAGGGCTCTCTCAGCCTCACCTACCCCACAGGGTGTCTGTTGTGGGGAGAGGAATGGGAAGGCGACTGTAAGCCGCTTTGAGCCTCCTTCGGGTAGGGAAAAGCGGCATATAAGAACCAACTCTTCTTCTTCAGTAATCTCAGGGCTCTCTCAGCCTCCCCTCCCTCACAGGGTGTCTGTTGTGGGGAGAGGAATGGGAAGGCGACTGTAAGCCGCTTTGAGCCTCCTTCGGGTAGGGAAAAGCGACATATAAGAACCAACTCTTCTTCTTCTTCTTCTTCTTCTTCTTCAAATACACAAGGAAACAGAGGCACGTTGGTGCATCTGGAAGTGGGCATACATGCACATGCGCTGCAGCCAGCCCATCCGAGTTAAGGAGAATGGTTCCAGAAGGTTTCCATCTAAAGAGAAGGCCATTTTGTACAAGAACTTGACATTGTTTCCAAAAGGATTGAAAAAAAACTAAACATTTCTGCCTTACAGAAAGGCATCTAAAATTGACTTTCAAAAATGCCCAACGAATGCATTCCGTATGAAGTATTGTTCATAACAGCGACGTATGCCAATAAAGGTTTGTTGAGTCTTCATAACAGCAAAAGTATTTTGGATGCCGTTCACCAATGACAAAGTGAATTCCCACACAGCATATGCAAGACACCAGTGTTCCATACGCTAGTGAGTTTTGCTCTCTTGAGCTGGAAGGTCATTTCCCTCCTGACACAAGGAGGAGAGATACACCGTGAGGACTTTTCTCTTGAGGTTTAGGACACCTGAAAACTTTAAGCCTTCCAAGTTAAGCCTTTCCAAACCTGAATGAGAAGGAAGGATGTTTCATTCTGAAGGCAGATCAGGAAATTAAAGAGAGGCTTACTAAAAGAAGCAGAGAATCTTCCGGACACAGTTTGGGAGAAATACTCCTCATTCTTACCAGACAGGCTTGAGGGATGTTCTTCAAACCGAATGAGGTCTACTGATTCCAGAAGGACAGGATCCGGCCTCAGCTGTGGGGAGGGGAGGCACGAGGGGACCGGCTCACACAACAGGTCAATGGGAGATGTGTTTGTCAGGCAAAGCAGCTCCTGCTCGGTATAATTTGAAACTGCAGAAAAACAGGAGGCACTATTTAGAAATTCATGTCTCATGGAACAAAGTGGAGCCGCCCCTTCACTTTGCATATCACTCTTCTGATCTTTTTTCTCGTCCCGAACAGGGCCCCCAAATGCTAACAGAGTTTGCTTCGTGCAAGGAGTTGATCATGTGACATTTCAGCTCATGGCCTCTGACCCCTCATCTTCACAGGGTGTGTGTGTGCGTGTGTGTGAGAATGCACACAGCACCTTCACAGTTCCACGTGAACCGCCCTGAGCCCCAGGGGAGGGAGGCATACAAATATAATAATAAATAAAAACAAATCAAATCAATAGCAGGGCTAGAGCTCCAGGCCACATGTCCTGAGTGACAGCTTTCTAGAAAAGCCCTGGCCAATAGGATTATGTTGCTTTGTCCAAGCCACACAAGAGGCAGAACGATAGCCAATGGGTTGGCCACATTTGGCCAGATCCCACAGATCCAGTTCTGCTAACACTGGAGGGGCTGATTCTGTGAAGGCTCAAGGGGGTGGCAGGTGACAGTGGATGAGCGATTGGGTTGTGAGTGTCCTGCATAGTGCAGGGGGTTGGACTAGATGACCCAGGAGGTCCCTTCCAACTCTATGATTCTATATTAGTGAAACGGGTCCAGCCCATGAAGCTCTGTCTATTCATATCAAGAGAAGGAGCTGCTAAGCGCCTCAACACGCTGTTTGGTTTCTGATCATCCCTCACAGCCACAGGATTTAACCAACAAGACCGCCAGCAAACTGCTCACATTACCTGTATTTGGTGACTCCGCTTTCAGCTCCAAAGCCTGGCCCAAGCTTGGCACGTCATTGGCGTCTCCGTCGTGGTCAGCAAACTGGGGGCCCTGATTCTCGTCCGCGAGAGGAAGGCCAGGCGAGCTAAAACGGGCTGCAGGAAGGCAAACGGGTTGGCAACGCTGACCTTGTAACAAAAGCATGCTTGCGTGCAGAAAGCTACTCCAGGAAAGCCAGGGCAATGGGGAAATCACTTACTTTTCATATCATTCTTAAGGACGACGATTCTCTTGTGCCCGTGGCCTTTAATCCAGACGACCTGAACAGTGACAAAAAAAGTCTCGTGTGAAAACCCACAGGGTTGATTCCCAGCACAATTTCCTCAGTGTTAAAGTTCTCCGTTCTCATTTGGCTTTCTTGGCATCCCTTAAGGCAGGGGTAGTCAACCTGTGGTCCTCCTGATGTTCATGGACTACAATTCCCACGAGCCCCTGCCAACAAATGCTGGCAGGGGCTCGTGGGAATTGTAGTCCATGAACATCTGGAGGACCACAAGTTGACTACCCCTGCCTTAAGGTATCAAATTCCACCCTGGATTAGATTCCCTGAGTTTAAACACATTCAACACTATATGGGACAGAAAAGGCTCAATTTCCTCATTAATTTTATTTTCCTCCTGAAGAGAGTGGCTTGCAAAACGTATCGAATAACAAACTGGAAGGGGAAAAAAAAAACACAATTATATAAATAATCCTACCAGCAAAGCCTGGCCACCATAACTCAAGAGCAAATGTTTAAAAAAGCATTCTGAAACAAGGATGGTCTCGCAGTGCTTTCTAAAATCAGGCAAGATAATAGAGACAGAGAGGAGAACCATGCATGCCACCCTGAATGCCTTACAAGAGAGGATAATTTACTAGGCAGAGTGTATTCCACTGAGCTTCTCTTTATCTTATGAACTAGCTGCAAAGAGGGCAAAGAGGGAGGATGGGAGGTGGAGAGGGAGGGCCAATCAGGGTGCGGCCTGATTGGCCCTATTCCATCTCGGACAGGGAGGACAGTCTCCGCCCCCAGGCCTGTTTCGCAAATATATAAGAGGAACAACGGATACGGATGGAAGGGATCTGCAGTGCTCGGACAGATGCTTGGGAGAGAAGCTCTCCTTGGCAAGGAATAAACCTGCAAAAGGACAAGAACCCGCAAACTACAAACCGATGGAATTGCTCCCAAGAGTTCTTCAACACTGTTGTAGCCGTACGCCTTCGGATGCAGCATCTCCCCCGTGTATTTTATGTAGGCTGTTGAGAATTCGTGAAGGAAGATCTGTTGATAATGGTAGGTGTGAAGCAGACATCTCACCTTCTTGGCAAACACATACAGGTCTTTAAGCTTGACGTATTCTGCCTCATCATTGGTGAAGACCTGGGAAAGAAAGGTGACCTTGAACCTTCTACACCAGGGGTAGTCAAACTGCGGCCCTCCAGATGTCCATGGACTACAATTCCCAGGAGCCCCCTGAAAAGAGCCAGTGAATCTGCGGGTCTGTCACAGCACACCTCACCAGGGGTTCTCTCTGTCCAGGCTGGTGCACGGCCAAAACCTTTGAAAAAGGGCTCTTTTGAACACAGCTTCATCAACCTTTGAGGAAACTGGTGACAAAAAGAGCAGACAGTTCTGCTGTATGAACCCCGTGGCATATAAGTCACAGAGAATGGCCATTTATCAGCGCCGTTTGCTGGCAGGGGCTCCTGGGAATTGTAGTCCACGGACATCTGGAGGACCATGCTGGCTGGGGCTCCTGGGAATTGTAGTCCATGAACATCTGGAGGACCATGCTGGCAGGGGTAGTCAACCTGTGGTCCTCCAGATGTCCATGGATTACAATTCCCATGAGCCCTTGCCAGCATTTGCTGGCAGGGGCTCCTGGGAATTGTAGTCCACGGACATCTGGAGGACCATGCTGGCTGGGGCTCATGGGAATTGTAGTCCATGGACATCTGGAGGACCATGCTGGCAGGGGTAGTCAACCTGTGGCCCTCCAGATGTCCATGGATTACAATTCCCATGAGCCCTTGCCAGCATTTGCTGGCAGGGGCTCCTGGAAATTGTAGTCCACGGACATCTGGAGGACCATGCTGGCTGGGGCTCCTGGGAATTGTAGTCCATGAACATCTGGAGGACCATGCTGGCAGGTGTAGTCAACCTGTGGTCCTCCAGATGTCCATGGATTACAATTCCCATGAGCCCTTACCAGCATTTGCTGGCAGGGGCTCCTGGGAATTGTAGTCCACGGACATCTGGAGGACCATGCTGGCAGGGGTAGTCAACCTGTGGCCCTCCAGATGTCCATGGATTACAATTCCCATGAGCCCTTGCCAGCATTTGCTGGCAGGGGCTCCTGGGAATTGTAGTCCACGGGCATCTGGAGGACCATGCTGGCAGGGGCTCCTGGGAATTGTAGTCCACGGACATCTGGAGGACCATGCTGGCAGGGGCTCCTGGGAATTGTAGTCCATGAACATCTGGAGGACCATGCTGGCAGGGGTAGTCAACCTGTAGTCCTCCAGATGTCCATGGATTACAATTCCCATGAGCCCCTGCCAGCATTTGCTGGCAGGGGCTCCTGGGAATTGTAGTCCATGGACATCTGGAGGACCACAGGTTGACTACCCCCTGCTCTACAGCCTTCCCACACAAGAGGCAACAGGTCACGTTCCTCACCTCAACGAAGTAAGGCATGCTCATGAGAAGCTCAGTAAAGGTCATGAAGCCATATTCACATGGATTGAGGATGGTGTTTTGGGAGGTTTCATACTGCTTTTTCAGCTGCTCCACAGAGACGCAGGAGGCATCATCCAGAGTCATCAGCAGCACCAGGAGCTGAGCAGTCAAGGTCCGGAGAGACTTTCGGTTTATAAGCTGGATCTGTTTAACGGAATCCACGTCCACCACCTGGAAAAAAAAAATATTTGAATGAAACTAAAATAAATCCGAACATACTAGAGGACTGGAGGGCCAACGAGCAGGGACATAGTTTAGAACAGTGGTTCTCAACCTGGGGGTCGGGACCCCTTTGGGGGGTGAACGACCCTTTCACAGGGGTCGTGGCAGGGCAAGCAGCTTGGTCGGGGGGGGGTGCCATCCACACAACAGCCTTGCGGGGTAGATCGAGATAGAGCGTTCGTCTGTCTGGAGCAGCGGAAAAGAGCGAGATGGGCATGGTGGGACAAGAGGCAGAACAGAACTGAGAAACCCCGGGGGGAAAAAAAAACAATTTATCTACAATCCTGAACCATGGATCTTCACGCCATTGGTCAATTTTGGTTTAATTTCTGTGAAAGAACCCTTGCATCCGATTATGGTTGGGGGTCACCCCATATTAAAGGGTTGCCAGCATTGGGAAGGTTGAGAACCACCGGTTTAGAAAGTCTTAGCTCAGTTCGACGGATGGGGGCAGGGAAGAGGGTCAAAAGAGGTTTTTGCAGGAAAAGAGGGTGTCATTCGAGAATCTTAGCTGGCATCGCTACACTACTTCCGAAGAAAACAGAAACGTAATCTTCGTTGGTCTCAAAGGTGCTACTGGACTCTTGATGTGAGTTTTCCAAGAAATCCATAAATATATAGTTTATTCCCCCACTGTACACTCTCAAGCATCTTCTGCAATACTATTTCACCACCTTGCAAGTTTACACTTAAACACAATTAACGGAAAACCTAGCGCCTGAAAAAGCACGAGAGGCTGGACTGAGGCAATGTTAAGGAAGCCCTAACATTTATTTATAATTAGACTCTTGGACCAGCCAGCTCGTGGTGGTTTACATCGAAAACCATAAAATACTAAAATACAATCCCCCACACAACCGGCAAAACTACCATCTTGCCGACAAAACTATACAACAGATGGTGGGAACAATATCTACCCCTGACCCCCCAAGCACCTCAACCCTTCTGTTCAGAGTTGTGATGTTCCAATCGGTGTCACCAGGCAATGTTACCCCGGGGGGGACGGGACCAGTTTCAACTGGGGGGGGGCCTGATATGATTACCCCGGTCTCCAACCTGGCCTCAACCAAACGCCTGGCGGAAGAGCTCCATTTTGCAGGCCCCGCAGAGCCCAGAGATTTCCGTCAATGGAGCAATTAAATGACACTTCAGACAAGGCCGCGTCCTTAAAGCTTCATGACAAAACACCGAGCAGCTGGCCCTTTAAGCCGTGAAGCCTATTCTATAATCAGACTGCCCTGGTCTTGGCAGGCTCACCTTGACGACATGGGAGAGTTTCTGCATCAGAGCCGGAACGGAGCCAACGTTGTAGTCTTGGAGGCGCAAGGGGTAGCCAAATGTCTTCGCGTACTCGGTGAGCGTATCTGCCATCGTAAGGCATTTGTCCTTCTGAGCGCGGAGCAGTTTGACAAACTGGGCCGCCAGTGCTTTGACCTGCTCGACTTCCGTCAGCGTGAGAACTTTCTCTTCTCCGCAGGCCAAGATCTGAGGGAGGAACTGAGCTCAGTCAGAAAGCGAGGGGGGATCTGGGGGAAGGCAAGGTTCGAATGCCGAGGAACATCAGTCAAATACGCTGGTTTTCCTTTGTCATTTCACTGAAGATTCAGGGCACCCCAGATTAAGCACTGGCTCAGGTGTTAACATAAAGAGCTAAGCACCTCTGAAAGCTAACTTTTAAACCTTTTAAATCTTCCCATAGCATAGAGCAGGGGTAGTCAAACTGCGGCCCTCCAGATGTCCATGGACTACAATTCCCAGGAGCCCCCTGCCAGCATTCGCTGGCAGGGGGCTCCTGGGAATTGTAGTCCATGGGCATCTGGAGGGCCGCAGTTTGACTACCCCTGGCATAGAGCAACACTGCAACCTCTTCAACACTTGTCAACTGAACAGGAGAGTGTATGACAGCAAAGACACACAGGGCTGATTTGCAGTCCCGGGTCACCTGTGAACATTTACACGGGAACCTTTTTTCCTGTTGTGTTTCTACACCAACCTCTACATGGTATTTCACAGGTGAGTTCTCACTGCTTCATTCAAGGAGCTCAGGGGGCATTGCGAAGAGATGTGGGCTCGGGTATTAGACGGGGAAGCAAAACTGCACAGATTCCCTTTTGAAGCACACACAAGCAGCCACCACTGAAATAATCAGGTGGGCATAACTGGGCCAGCACAAATCCTGCAGGATTCAACACAGGTGACCCTGCGGGGACAGAAAGCCTATGTGCTGATACAGATAGTCAGGGGAAACGCGCCTTCCCCAAGATCTATTCCTTCTTCATATTTTGCGCTATTAGAGGAATGGGAAGGCGACTGTAAGCCGCTTTGAGCCTCCTTCGGGTAGAGAAAAGCAGCATATAAGAACCAACTCTTCTTCTTCTTCAGTAATATCAGGGCTCTCCCAGCCTCACCCACCCCACAGGGTGTCTGTTGTGGGGAGAGGAAAGGGAAGGCGACTGTAAGCCGCTTTGAGCCTCCTTCGGGTAGGGAAAAGCGGCATATAAGAACCAACTCTTCTTCTTCTTCTATTATAGGATGGCTCTATCAAGTATTTAAGGACGAGTGCCTTGGGGTAAGGCAGACACGCCACACTGGATTGGGTGCCAGCCCACATTCAAACGAACCCGTGCAACTATAAAAGACATAAACATTTTAAGATCAAAGTATAGGATTTTAAGGCTGCGCCAGAAATACCTACGACTTACCTGCAAGACCTCTGGTATGGCTTCAAAGAGCTCAAGGAGCTTGGTGAACCCATAATAGGCAAGCTTGCACTGGCGACCAAAGTGATGGTGGTAAGATGGTATAAATTTATCAAAAGGCATGCGGAAATAGGACTGATGGCGCAGGAGGTCAACGACCTCCTTTGAGAACTGCTTTGTTCTCTCAATTTCCTCCTTGGTACGTTCTGCATGGGGAAGGAACACACAACAGAGTAGCTGAAAGGCAGCGCAGAGAAGAAGAGTGTTAATCTGGAAGCCTCTTCACCCTTAATTGGCCTAGTTAAGCCTCCATCTTTGACCACAAATGGATTTGTAAAGCAATAAACATCTATTTTATAATTTTTATATACCGCCCCACCCTTGCAGCTCACGGTGGTTTACACTGAAACTTTCATAAGTTTCATAAGAGAGCCAGTTTGGTGTAGTGGTTAGGAGTGCGGACTTCTAATCTGGTATGCCGGGTTCGATTCTGTGCTCCCCCACATGCAGCCAGCTGGGGGACATTGGGCTCAACACAGCACTGATAAAACTGTTCAGACCGGGCAGTGATATCAGGGCTCTCTCAGCCTCACCCACCCCACAGGGTGTCTGTTGTGGGGAGAGGGAAGGGAAGGTGAATGGAAGCCACTTTGAGCCTCCTTCGGGTAGGGAAAAGCGGCATATAAGAACCAACTCTTCCTCTTCTTCTTCTTCGTAATACCTTTCTTGCTATCAGTAGACAGTACGGAATCAGATGGATCAGTGGTCCAACAGTTTTTTTTTTTAATATCCAGAGTTGATTTAACAAACTGCAGGGACGTAAAGCAGGTTGGAGTCCAAGATCGCCTACCGCAAACCTTCAATTAACTTTAAAAATGTCATTCAACCCACAGTGCTTGCCCTCGAAAGCTCACGCCTTGAATAAATCTTTGTTGGTCTTAAAGGTGCCAACTGGACTCTGCTTTTATTTAACCCACTTGGCATTCATGAGCACCAAACGTTATATGGCCCCCTAAACAAAAAATTTACGATACTCAAAAAAGGACATACGTACCTCTTTTGGGGATACAGATTACCATTTCATTCTCCTGCTGAGACAGACAGATTGTATTATCTGGAATTTCCGATACGAGATCAACCAATTCACACACTCCGTACTCGGTAACGTCCCAGTCTTTTGAGAAGCACCTAGAAGTTTCAGGAAGAAATGTGTTCTAAAACAACGTTTTGGGGTGCTCAGATAATTTATTTTAAACCCTTTTAATGTTTACAGCCTTGGAGACCCTGCTCGGGTGGAAAGGCGGCACAGACATTTTTTAAATGAATATAGTTGATGTGCAGATTTTTCAGTGACTTCAAGGCAAATCGATCAGAGAACTTCCAGGTGTCTGACTTCGGAGGTAACTTGCATGTCTTTGTCAGGAAACCCTTAGTTCTTGACCCTTTGTTCATTCGTGCTCCCGGATCGCCCGCTGGGTTATGGCACCTCCCTGGGTCCTCTCCTCAGTGCCCCCCCCCTCCTTTGCTTGCATCCAAGGCTTTTTCTTGCATTTAAGGCTTATTCCTTATTGCTCAGTTTCAAGGCTGATTCCTCCAGCTAGGCAGTCTAAACAACAGACGGCAGCCTGAGCGGATTTTGGCACCTCTGAGATCAGAGACCACTATTGCTCTTTTCCTGTGTGGACCCAGGTTCCCGCCAAAAGCCAATTCCCTGCTCCCCTCCCCAAGCCCAGGTATATATTGTAAGTGAACCCCCCATCCTGTCAAGATTCCTGGTACAGAGAAGATGGATCAATTTATGGAACACTGATTACTGGTTTTTCATTTATTGTTGAATTGTTGTCTTATTCGTGTCCGTGTATTAGGATACTTCTAGTGTTCTTTATAAAGCAGTTAATAAAGGTAAAGGTATCCCCTGTGCAAGCACCGAATCATGTCTGACCCTTGGGGTGACGCCCTCTAGCGTTTTCATGGCAGACTCAATACGGGGTGGTTTGCCAGTGGCTTCCCCAGTCATTACCGTTTACCCGCAGCAAGCTGGGTACTCATTTTACCGACCTCGGAAGGATGGAAGGCTGAGTCAACCTTGAGCCGGCTGCTGGGATCGGACTCCCAGCCTCACGGGCAGAGCTTCAGACAGCATGTCGGCTGCCTTACCACCCTGCGCCACAAGAGGCTCTAAAGCGGTTCATAAATTAGCATTAATTTTAAAAACAAACACTGTAACCAGGTGCCCCTTCGCTTACCAATGATAAGCCTGCAGAAACTCTCTCACGACGACTTGTTTGCTCGCTTGAGACTTGAGCAGTTTCAGTAAGTCTTGAGTAAACCGTTTCACTTGGGCCCTGTGTGTTAAAGTTAACAGGCGCTTGGTGCCTATCCCGAGAATCTGAAAGGAAAATTAAACGTTGCGAACCGCTCTGCACGAGAGGAAGAGATCACGGTTGAACTGTTCAGACACAGCCATTTTGAGCGTTCGAATTACAGGAGTTCATCTACACATACACACAGCTGCAATGGGCATGGTTAAGTCATGCAGATTCTTTATACCAGCACTGTTGATGGACTTTCACCACCGTCTAAACCAGGGGGAGTCAACCTGTGGTCCTCCAGATCTTCATGGACTGCAATTCCCACGAGCCCCTGCCAGCATTTGCTGGCAGGGGACTGTGGGAATTGAAGTCCATGAACATCTGGAGGACCACAGGTTGACTACCCCTGGTCTAAACCTCCCCGTGCTTTTTATAACCCTCCTTTACATCTAGCATATACTGGGGGGCGGGGGGGGGGACTGGTTGGAAGTACAGCGGCCACTGCGACAAAAACACAAGATTGAACTCACTTGCAGCACGTGAGGTACAGCTTCAAGCAACTCCATCAACTTGGAGTACCCGTAATCGGAGACGCGGCATTGCTTTGCAAAATGATGGTGGTACATTGGGATGAATTTGCTGATGGGCAAGAGGCAGGACGGCTGGTTCTTAAGCAGGTCGATCACTTCTCGGCTGAACTGGATGAGCTGTGGGTGGCCCACGGGACTCTTGGAACGCAGCAGCCAAGGATCTAAGAGGGGGAGAAGAACCACGCACGAACTGTGCCGTCACCCGAGCGAGGACGCCAACGGGACGTAACACAAGCAACGCTGCAAAGACGTTAGAAGAGGAACACGACCGATTCGGCAGACGGCTACGGACTGAAAAGTGAAGTGAAAAAGCATCTTACGGGGGCCCAATAATAAGAAGATCTGCGGTTCAATAGCAGAGTAGCTGCTTGGCTACACAGAAGGTGCCAGGCTCAAATCTTGTTCTCTCCATTAGAAAATATCTCGAAGGAGGTGGCCTCTGTCTGAAATACTTGAAACCCACTGCTAGTCTGAATAGACCAGGGGTAGTCAAACTGCGGCCCTCCAGATGTCCATGGACTACAGTTCCCAGGAGCCCCTGCCAGCATTCGCTGGCAGGGGCTCCTGGGAATTGTAGTCCATGGACATCTGGAGGGCCGCAGTTTGACTACCCCTGGAATAGACTGTGCTAACTGTGACAGACCACGGACAGCCTCAGTACAGGACAGCCTCATGCTTCATGCATGCAAAAAAAAAAAATCCACAGGGTTTGGGATTTAAGAACATATTACCAGCATGCCCAGGGGATTCTACATAGCCAGAAGTATTTCTCCCCTGCTCACTCTTCTCCTTTGAACTGCTGACTTCTTTTATCATACTGCAAACTTCTTTGGACACTATGGAAAGCTTTTTAAAATTTTTCAAAGCGTTTCTTTCAGAGGAAGACGCCCTTCGGGAAGGGAGGGGGAGAGGGATGCCCCCCCCCACACAGCATTAAACCACATTGCACCACATAAAAAACATTGTTTTTTTGTATCCTGGTATAATACAATGCTACACATCCTTTTCTGGAAGCACCATTTTTCAGTGGAGCTCTGATTAAAAAAAACCCAGGTTAAAATGAAGTCATAGCCAGCTGGACGTAACCTGCACATTGCAAGAGTCGCTAGGCTCTTAAAATTCAATGCTTAGCAATTCCAAAGAACATCTGGCATTTTAAAAACCCCAGCTGCTAATTCACTGCTGGCACCACTCAACCCAGCCTCCTTGAAAGGAGCTAGAAGGACCACCGCGAAAGATCTGCATTGGGGTATTGCATTTCACTAGTAAATGTCAGTTTACTGAGCGTTCCCCCGTCCCCAAATGTCCTGGGTGCCATCAGAATGGCACAGTGGAGAAGAGGAGTATGCAGTGGGAGGAGGGAATTGGTAGAAATTGCTGCCCTTTCTTAAGAAACCTCAAGTATCCTTAAGTTTTCTTAACCTGCTTGTATACACTATATTGTTTTCCAGGCCCTGATGTTAGAATACAGTCTCCTTCATTCAAATGGGGCCTCATAAGCTAGGCAAGGTTGTGGGCGACTCTGCCTCCCACCCCACACACACCTTTGTATAAGATACCCTCTGGCCCTACACTATGGGGTGTAAACTGCACGGAGCTTTTATTCCAGCCCCAGGTCGATTCAGTCCCTGCCCTCTACACAGAATGCGATTTCCGTTTGGATTTGGGACGATTTAAAATTTCCTTCTGCAACAAGAAGGATTGATCCGGAGTGACCCTACCTTTATTGTGCGATATCTTTGAGTGCTTTTAACGCTCAATACATTTTAAAATTGCATTGTTTTGAATCTGGGCTCTCCTCCGTGGTAGAGGACCCGTGATTGGCTACAGGTGGTCATGCGACAAACTAGCCTTAAAGGAGAAGCCCCTAATTTCTCTCAACTTCTGTAGGTCTTGGGATTTTTTTTTCTGCCTTCTTCGATCCCCCCCATCAAGAAAAGAAAGGATTTTTTCCTTCCTCCTCTGACTTCTTGGATCCTCTCCCCCCTTCAAGAAAACAAAGAAAGAGTCTCCATTTGCCTCCCCCCACTCTTCTGAGCCTCTCTAACCATGTGCAGAACACTTTCCTGTTTCAATGGGGAGGAGGGGGGAGAGGAAGACCCGAGTTCAAATCGATCTGAATTCAACAGGACTTGACAATGAAATAAACAAAGTAAGTGCAGACTCTGCCTGGGACACAATGCCTCGCATGCAAAGGAGTAAGGTATCACGGGCCTCATTAACACCGGACAGCAACCAATGACAACTGGGGGGGAAAAAAGGTATAAAAGGCATACCTGTTGTTGGGGGCGGCGGCTTGTTGTGGATCCACTTTACAACTTTAATGCCGTTCTGCGTAGTGGCAATGTTGACGCCAGGAACACAGGTTATAAGGTGCTCCAGAGGGACCCCTCCCTGTCCTTCCTGCACCATTTCTAGATTGCGGAACTCTGACGCGTAGCAGTCAGGAAAGCTGGAAGAACAGACATCCTGAGAATGGCGAACCAAAGCGAAACTACTTCGTACACTATTCATTTATAAAGTTGGATATTATCCTGCAGTGATGCCAAAGAAGGCACCCACAAATTGGCAACGTTCATTTTTTAATTTTATTTACAGAAGAAGAAAATGAATAGGCCTCCTCCTCCAGAGACCTGGCTCCACAGGGCTCACCTCAGTAAAGGCACTGTTCCCTCGTGCGTTTGCAACAAACTATGCACTTGAGGCGCAAAGGTCTTCAGGGACAGGATCACAAAGGGAACTTTGTAGGAGTCGGGATCAAATACATGCTCACTAGGAACAAGAAAAACAACAACAACAGGTAATTCTTCTTGTTGACCTATCTCAAACAGACTCGAGGCAGATTCCTATTAAAAGAAAAATGCAACCCACCCTCAACGATACTGTAGCACTGGTAAACACACCAAGTCAACCTGCTAGATTAGGCCCACCATGTTCCTAGCATTATGCCTCCTACTGCAGTGGCCAGCAGTAGATCATGTTGTTACAGTTCAGGTTTGCGTCCTGACCTCAGCTCATACAATGCTGAATGTGAGTATTAAAGGTGAAGGTATCCCCTGTGCAAGCACCGGGTCATGTCTGACCCTTGGGGTGACGCCCTCCAGCGTTTTCATGGCAGACTCAATACGGGGTGGTTTGCCAGTGCCTTCCCCAGTCATTACCGTTTACCCCCCAGCAAGCTGGGTCCTCATTTTACCGACCTCGGAAGGAGGGAAGGCTGAGTCGACCTTGAGCCGGCTGCTGGGATCGAACTCCCAGCCTCATGGGCAGAGCTTTCAGACTGCATGTCTGCTGCCTTACCACTCTGCGCCACAGGAGGCTCTTTGCGCCACAAAGTATGAGTATGTGAATGTGAGTATTACTTCATAATAAATTAGCATGTCACTGCCAGCATGCAGAAGTCTTGGATATTTAGTCTCCATAAACGCAAACTTTTCCAAATTTCACTCAGAGGAGGAAACTGCTTCACAGCAATTGAACATTAAACGCCAGACGACTCCTCGGGGTATCATCCAGGGTCGTCCGTATCGGTGATCACCGAGGCAGCTGAGCAAATCCCTGGCATCCTCCCTTTAAAGAAAACTCCCCAAGTGTCAGCAGGATGCCTTGCCTTGTTGGCATTTCTCTCTGAACTGAGTGGTGAGTGACCGAGTCAGAAAGGCGGCTCACCTGAAGTCTTTGTTCACGCAGTGCTGTTTGCAAATGGGTTCGTGATATTCCAGCTCTTCGAATATGATCGGGCTGCAATTGGCAGAGGAGCCGTCGTGAGACTGGGACGATCCCAAAGGGCTCTGCCTGGCTTGACTGCTGGGGAGAAGACACACGAGCCGCCCGCTGCCTTGGTCACGGATCCCGACCACATCGGTTAACTTGTACAAGTCTGATACGTTCAGCTTGTGTCCAAACCTTTGAAAGACGGCAGGTTTAAGATAAGCTACAGGAAAGGAAATTGGGGAAGGGAAAGGAAGTAGCTGTCTGCCTGTCCATCAAGACAACAGGGGGTGGGGAGAACCACAAAGATCAAAATCGGCGCCACCTCTGACTCAAGTGGTAATATTTTTTACAGTTTTGCATTTAAAAAAAAATACTAACACGGTGAGCCATTTCAGAAACTTACTTTTTCTCATAGATGGCTGTAAATTTGAAGAGAGGCAGGCAACAAGCCGGAGCATCTTGAAGAATGGACATTGCTTCTGAACTGAAAAGGGAAAGGTTGGAGCATTACGGAAGGCAAGCGATTTCTAACTTTGACCGTTTATGCACTGGAGGTTTCATGCCGGGCTGCAGGCTGGAGTTTTAGTCATGGCAGGTTGCCCAACCTCTTCCTGCACCCACATGGGGGAGCATTTGGCCTGGGGCACATCATCCACCCCCTATCTGTCCTCCTGATAGGGGGATGGGGCAGTGAAGTTCCCAGTGCATAAACGGTCTTTGAGTCTGTTTTCTTCTTCTTTTAGAATTCTACTAGGACCACACTAGTACAGTACAGCTGTTCCTCGGGGGAATGGTTTAGATTCTTGGCTTGAGTCCCATGAAAAGGCCACCACAGCTGGCAGTGTGGAACCATGCCTCAGGTTCAAATGTTCCCTCCACCATGTGCTCCAATTCCACCTTTTACAGGCATATTACCATCTGGTGTTATACCCTCCAAAACAGCATACACTTGGCCTGGAAAATGGAATCTGATTGAGGAATCCTCATCTTGGTTCGCAGAGCAAGTACACCCCACAGCTTGTGGAGCTGAAAAGCTATTGGCAAACTGGGACATGCCCCAAAACAGGGGAGGGAAAATCAGATTGGTTCAAGACACAACCATGCAACGCCAAGCCAAAGGTTTCAGTTCATCTCAAAGGACTGCTACCTTCTGGCTTGTCACTGGTTCACTCATTGTAAGTGTGAAAGAATTCGTAAATGAAAAACAGACGCAGAATGAGTTGAAGTGCAACTACTTCCAGAAATACAACTCTTTTCCTATTGCTGTGAAGAACCGATCTCCGGTAATGGAATAAAAAAATCAGAGTCCAGTAGAACCTTTAAGGCTAACAAAGATTTATTCAAGGAGTGCTTGCGCTCGAAAGCTCACGCTTTTTGAATAAATCTTTGTTGGCCTTACAGGTGCTACTGGACTCTGATTTTATGGTGCTGCTTCAGACCAACACTGGCTACTCCTTTGAATCCAAGTAATGGAGAAAAACTTTTTTTTTTTTAACTCAAGCCAATTATACAACAAACAACCCAAATGCTCGACTTTTAAGAGCTGCTTTGACTTTACACCTGACTAGTTTTTTGGCTGAACTAAAACATTTCGAATCTTGCTACCACAGGCCAAAAGAACTGGCCTCCCTTAACCCTCTTGCTTTCAGCTGCTCTTTATATTATTAGTTCAGCAAAAAGGCTGTTTTTGTCCATTTTAAACTCTATATCAGGGATAGTCAAACTGCGGCCCTCCAGATTGTCCATGGACTACAATTCCCAGGAGCCCCTGCCAGCGAATGCTGGCAGGGACTTCTGGGAATTGTAGTCCATGGACATCTGGAGGGCCGCAGTTTGACTACCCCTGCTCTATATCCTCTGAGAAGCTCAATTCCCCAGGTGCCTCAAAAGATTTTCCTTTCACAGCTGTCCTTCTGCTTAACAGTTGCTCAGGTTAGTATAGGAAACCTATTTCAGCTGCTTCCACAACAATTTACCTAACTAAGGAAAGAGATTTATTGGCTGTCCCCGTAGCTAGTGAGACCTGGATCCTTTTGCTGCCGATTTTGCATCTGTGGAGATTGTTGACCGCGCTGATGGCTTCTTGGAGATTTTCCATTTGCACCACCGCCTTCAGCTGATAGTCGGTATGTGGGCTGAACTCTATGGTTTTCACCTGGAATAGACGGGACAGGCGTCATTCTACAACTGAAATCATAAATGACATAATATTCATTTTTTGCCTGCACGTCCACAAATGTTATTTTCGATATTGTTTTTCTATTTATTGTATTTGTTACCAACCCTTTCTCTTCTGACTCAGGACAGGGTACATTGTAATAAAACCATCCAGAATAATAAAATATATTAACTACAATAAATACTTAGAATCATAGAGTTGGAAGGGACCTCATGGGTCATCTAGTCCATGCAGGACACTCACAACCCTATTGCTCATCCACTGTAACTGGCCACCCCCTTGAGCCTTCACAGAATCAGCCTCTCCGTCAGATGGTTCTCCAGCCTCTGTTTAAAAATCTCCAAAGATGGAGAACCCACCACCTCCCGAGGAAGCCTGTTCCACTGAGGAACCGCTCTGACTGTCAGGAACTTCTTCCGGATACTTAGACGGAATTTCTTTTGCATTAATTTCATCCCACTGGTTTTGGTCCGTCCCTCTGGGATATTTAAAATTTCCCTCTAAGATATTCAACATTTCATCCACAATCTCCTATTCTAGTTTTTTGTGACAGGGAAGGAAAGAGGGAGCGGAGGAATCTTACCAGCCCCAGATAACGGACAGCTGGAGCTTTGATAGGGAGTCCAGCTCAACCTTGCGATGTTATAAGGCCTCAACCTATAGGCCTGAAAATTCCCTGGTTCTGGTTGAGGCCAGTCTGATCTCCTTCGGTTCAGCTTGACCTTAATGCCTTTTTGGTAGCTTGATCTGAATGCCCTTTGGGTGGCACACAGGGAATGGAAGTCCCTTAGGGACAATGGTCCCAGACCATTTAGGGCAGGGGTAGTCAAAACTGCGGCCCTCCAGATGTCCATGGACTACAATTCCCAGAAGCCCCTGCCAGCATTCGCTGGCAGGGGCTTCTGGGAATTGTAGTCCATGGACATCTGGAGGGCCGCAGTTTGACTACCTCTGATTTAGGGCTTTAGAGGTCATATCTAGAACCTTGAATCTGATCCGATCTCCAATCCATTTGAATAAACGGCTCAATAACAAAGCATTAAATGTTTTCTTTCTTTTAAATCAAACAGCCGCTGAACTGCATTGCACAGCAACTGCCTAGGTAAGCCACTAAGGAAGAATCAGCATGGACAAAAGCTAATGAGGAAGAATGAACTTGGATTCTGGAAGGGAAGATCTTGTCTCACTGACCTTTTAGAATGTTTTGAGGGGGCAAAAGGATGAGATGGGCCATTGGCCTGGTTCAGTATGGCTTCTCTTGTGTTCTTAAGAAAGAGAACCTCCTTTCTTGGCTATGTGACTATAGACTATGATTATGTGAGGAGAAACCGAAGACATTATGCATTTTATGGCGCTTACCTTGCCGTGCCTACAGAAGGTGTCTTGCAGAATCTGCTGCAGCTCTTTTCTAGACAGTCTGTAGTCCAAATTGCTGACCTGAATATCCGTCCCGTTTGCAAAAGGATCGGGACTTTCTGCGCTCCCAGTGTGGTTTATGATATTAAAAGTAAGTGGTGAAGATCTGTTTGAGAGGTTTGGAGACACACTCCTACGTGAAAGAGAGGGGGAGAACCTCTTAGAATCATTGGTCCCACAGATGTGTTTTATGTACACAACAACATGTCTCTCCAGACAATTCAAAAGCTATTCTTCAACATGTAGCAATGTCTCAAACAAATCAGATCCAAGTCCTGCAGCATAGGAACTGGAGTTGTATATTTTTGTTCAGAATAATCAGTGAAGCAATGCACATCTTGTACAATACACACACACACACACAATCACCTTCCCTTCTTCTGGGGGAGAAATACCTCGACTGACAAGCTACAATGGCCATGGAGAAGCAAAAAGCAGCATCCCAACCATGAAGGACGATGGCGACAGTAAAGCCGCTGACTCCTCCACTAAAAATAACAAAGCCGGCAACAAAAGACTTATGCAGAAAAACATAACCATATTAATTAGAAGCTCAAAAGACAACCCTCAGGATTAAATGTGTCCCAGGAACATCTGAGAGGCATTTAACGGGGCATGTGACCACGCATACTGAAGACTAATCTGCCTCATTCTCTGAGAAAATTACGGCTGCAAAGATTTCGGAGGTCTTCCTAAACTGATCCTTATGCCCGATTCCTCACTGGCCCCTAATTTGCCCTGCACGTTGGTGTTAACCTTTCAATTAATCTCAAAGGACTGCTACCTTCGGCTTACCTGTCCAGTTTCACGTGGCCAGGTACGGTCCGAGCAACACATACCTGCAAACACTCAGCTTACCAAAGAGAGGTAAGAAGAAGAAGAGTTGGTTCTTATATGCCGCTTTTCCCTACCCGAAGGAGGCTATAAGCGGCCTACAGTCGCCTTCCCTTTCCTCTCCCCACAACAGACACCCTGTGAGGGGGGTGAGGCTGAGAGAGCCCTGAGATTACTACTACTACTACTACAGCAGCAGCAGCAGCAGCAGCAGAAGCAGAAGAAGAAGAAGAAGAAGAAGAGGAAGAGGAAGAGGAAGAGGAAGAGGAAGAGGAAGAAGAGTTGGTTCTTATATGCGGCTTTTCCCTACCCGAAGGAGGCTCAAAGCGGCTTCCAGTCGCCTTCCCTTTCCTCTCCCCACAACAGACACCCTGTGGGGTGGGTGAGGCTGAGAGAGCCCTGATATCACTGCCCAGTCAGAACAGTTTTTTTATCAGTGCCAAGGCGAGCCCAAGGTCACCCAGCTGGCTGCATGTGGGGGAGCGCAGAATCGAACCCGGCATGCCAGATTAGAAGTCCGCACTCCTAACCACTACACCAAACAGGTAACGCTGCTGTTGCAGATACAAATCAAATAAGTTTCACTTATCCTTTGTCCATGCTACCATCGTACAAGTAAAGGAATGAACAGTCAATTCTTTCTAGGAATATTGAGAAACCTCCGTCATGGGCACCTGGTGGTTCTGGAGGACATATGGAGCTTAAATTGAAGAGAAACACTCACCTGGATGACCAGCAACTCTGAGATATTAGTAAAGGGCTCAGCTGCCTTGATGCGGAGTGCATGCTGAAAGCAGATGGATAACTGACTTGGAATACGTCATCCGCTTTTCTGTCGACAGGTGAGTTGCTGATGCTTCTGGCCGCAAATGAGTCCTTTCTGTATTGAGAGAGAGAAGAATGGAAATTAGTCCCCCGTTCTTAGGAGAGTCCAGGAAAAAACTCCGTCCTGCCCTTGACGTACTTTTGACTGTTTTTATAAGCCAGCTCTCCTGTCCTGGCCTTTGCAGATGCCACGGGTGCGGAATTTGCCGTGTTCGAGTTACTGAGGGCAGCGAGGCTCTCTCTTGACTGCTCCTGGTGGCTTTCAGTACTTCTCACAGTCTTAGGATTGAGCACTGACTTGATACAACACAACTCCTTGGAGGAATAAAAAGAATAGGTCAGGAAGCAATTGGTGCTCTTTGGAAGCTAAGTGAATGGAAGTGCTCGCTATTGCTAAGACTAAGCCCATGATGCAATGTGTAGCGGGGGTTATGAACACAGGGTGCATCTGCACAGCACCCGGGTGGCAGGCAGCACCCATGCACCTGGGCTCTGGATGAAAAAGGACAACGCCAGCACCCTTTCCCATCCACCTCTTCTCCTCTTCCACATCTACACCCCTTTGCTTTGGATGGGCAAGCAGCATGATAATAACTCTTTCCCTCTGCATCAATGCTGCTGCTTGCTTGATTCTTTCAGGAAAAAAGAAGCATAAGTAACTGTGCATTTTCCCTCTGCAGAGCAAGTTAAAATTTTGTGTGTGTGTGTGTGTGTGAGAGAGAGAGAGAAATGCACTTTTTTGTGCACGTCACAGTTTTGCAACTGGCTCTACCTCCTTAGCCATCACTTTATGACTGCCAGCTCCAAAGGCTCTTGAAAACGATTAAGCAGCTCCCCAAAACAAGACGTCTGCCCCCTGCCACGGTAGATTTCACATTAAGCAACAGCCAAGGCATTATTTGCAAGCTGTTTCTTGATAAGGCTCTACTCCCCCCTATTTCATTTTAAAATACGTATCCTTTATTAAATTTTTTAAAGGCATAAGTTACCTGCAGGCTCTTGACGCTTGTGTTTTTTGCAGCCGACCCGTGTGCTTGAAGGCCTTTCCCTGCAAGGGTTTTAGAGCTGGAAGACTGGTCATTTGACTCTCGGCCTGCGAGGCACAGTTTTGCATTCTTGCTCACTTTTTTGGGGGACTTCGCTTTCTCAGCTCCGATTAGGCCGGCGTTCTTGGCTTCGGCGAGCTCTTTGTTGTGGGGGGCGAAAGAGACGACGATCCTGTTGCCGAAGACGTCTTCGTTCTCCATCCGCTTCTGGGCGCGCTCGGCGCTGTCTTGGCTTAAGAACCGGAGGATTGCGCTGCTGCCGGAAATGGTCAGCACTTTGCCTCCGCAGTTGTCCGACAGACGCCGGAGCCTGTAGCAGACGCTTTTGGTGTCCCGGTTGGTGGGCAGGTTGTAAACGTATAACAGAGTGTGGCATGCCTAGTTCGGGAAGCAAAGGGTTTTTGATCGGCTGTTTAATTTCCGATTTGTAATTAATTAATTATATTTATATGCCGCCCTTTCCCTGAGGTTCGTGCATCATAATATCTATGCAGGCATACGGATATCGTAATATCCACAAAGCATGCCTTTCTCCCAAGCAACTTGGAACCCAAGGCTAGCAGCAATAGCATAAAAACAAAAGAGAACTCCTCTGCCAGACATTTGGTTGAGGTCGAAACAACTGCATCCCACTGGCCCCCGAGCCTCCCTCCCATGGTAATTTCTGCAAATCCACCCAGGGTCATCAGTATGTGTTAGTTGACTTACTGTTCTCAACACTGTTTCACCGTTCTACGATGTTACTCACTGTTACCACTGCATGTTTATTGTTATAAATAAATACTGGGTTATGTGTAGAATTCCTGCTTGATGTAAACCGCCCTGAACCTTCGGGGAGGGGGGTATATAAATATAATGAAATAAAAAAATAAAAACTGAATCATAAGACACTAATATTTCTCCATTTACCCAGGCTGCACCGAAAGCTGGAGACACAATCACGGCTAAGAATTTTTGACAATAGAATATCTGTAAAAATACACTAAGGGCTGAAGGGGGAAAAAAAATCCAGAAATCTCGCCAATAAACTTCTCTTTAGTTTACACTTCAGCAGATTCTGCCCTTGTTTTGCACAGCCGAGTGGACCAGAATCGTGACTGAGGCTTTGGGCAGAAGTGTCAAAGTTCAATGCACGCTCCTGCACTCCGGAGATGCACAAGAAGTTTAAATTTCACTTTCTTCAGCAATTACTTTGCTTACTGTCTTTCTCTTCTATGTAGACCAGGGGTAGTCAAACTGTGGCCAACCAGATGTCCATGAACTACAATTCCCAGGAGCCCCTGCCAGCGAATGCTGGCAGGGGCTCCTGGGAATTGTAGTTCATGGACATCTGGAGGGTCGCAGTTTGACTAACCCTGATAGATGGAACATAGATAATTCCGTGTTAACAACTGTTTAGATTCCTGTAACAGACCCGGTAAGCTACCCATGTCTGTATGAATCGTGCTATGCTGCTATGTCCAAAGGGAAATCATTGCTCAAACCAATTCAGCCAAAAACCTGCGGAGGGAAAAATTGCTTACTGGTTTTTTGAGTGGTAACCGTGGAGGCAAATCTGAAATGAATTCCTCAAATCTGACCAGCTCGTGGGCATGATGCAGGAGCGCTTCTGACGCTTGGTTTTTGTGCACCAAGATGATGTGGAAACCATGGCGGTGTCTCAGATCGCTGAGTTCTAGTGCAAAGTTAACGTCAGCTGAAAAGCAAAAGTCCAACACGCGTGCCAATGAATAAAGGCGATTCTGACATGGTCTCACTGTCACTGGGGGGGGTTTCCTTTGAAACTGCGCTGCAATATCGGGGAGCATCTAGCGATAAAATGCAGAATGCCGTTGAAACGCCCTTTCCCTCCTCTTCTGTTGCTTGCCCCTACTTACTGTCTCCTCTGAATTCCCTACATTGTAAATGGAGAGCCAGTTTGGTGTAGTGGTTAGGAGTGCGGACTTCTTATCTGGCAAGCCGGGTTCGATTCTGCGCTCCCCCACATGCAACCAGCTGGGTGACCTTGGGCTCTCCACAGCACTGATAAAACTGTTCTGACCAACCAGTAATATTTGGGTTCTCTCAGCCTCACCCGCCTCACAGGGTGCCTGTTATGGGGAGAGGGGAGGGAAGGGGATTGTAAGCCGCTTTGAGCCTCCTTCGGGTAGGGAAAAGCGGCATATAAGAACCAACTCTTCTTCTTCTTCTTATAAATTTCAAGAATGGGAGTCAAACAATATAAAGAGGCCAGGTGCTCAGAATAATCAATATAAAGAGGCCAGGTGCTCATGATAATCAATCATAAATGGGAAATGTGTTGCGTTTTTAATAGAGCCGTTTTTCTCCATTCATACTGACAGAAGAATTAAGTATCTGGATAAATGTTAGGACCCAAGAGTAGTTGTCAATGATATTTCATCAGATTGGAGGGAGATGAGCAGTGGAATGCCACAGGCCACAGTACTAGGTCTGGTACTTTTCACCATTTTTATCAGGGATCTGGATGAGGAGTTGGAGGGACACACCTAACCTCCTAAGACAGGGGCACTCATCAGGGCCTTTGAAGAAGACTGTAACAGCTGGGTAGGTTCATAAGGGATTAGGCGGTTCTTCAGGGGTTGGGCAACAGGTGGTCCCAAACAAAAGTCCAAAGACTGCATGAGTGCCAGCGGAGGGGAAAAGGTAGAACTTTATCAAGCTCCGTGAGAAGTCACCAGAGAGTGAAGAAGCTCTCGTGTCTTTCAATTGTCATCTTCATTCAGTAGTTAAGCACTTAATTTCACTTTTGTTCTACCTGCCTTCTGACATCTTATCTGTGGAAGAGTAGCAACAAAGAGTCTCCCATCCAGACTCTACACAAAATCTCCAACGCAAGAGGGACTCAGAGCTAATTTCAAATTAAATTTATGCAATGTATGGGAGGTACTGCAAGTTGTTCAAATGCTGGTTCCTGAGTTTTTCTACTGCTCCCTAGGACCACCACCAATATAGACCAGGGGTAGTCAAACTGCGGCCCTCCAGATGCCCATGGACTACAATTCCCATGGCTCGTGGGAATGGTAGTCCATGGACATCTGGAGGGCCACAGGTTGACTACCCCTGATATAGACAGAAAGCAGTCAACCGGTGCTTACAACTTACAGAATATTTCACCATGGCATTCATGCATGCTGTCTGGCACTGCCACTTTGCTTGAAACCGTTGTGTACCATGAGCAAACAAATGCATTTAATCCGTACCACCGTCACTCAAGTCGATGGAACCGCTGAAAACAAGTGAGCTGTGCCTTTAAGAATCACTGAACACAACTCTTCAACTTCTACTTAAGGCCATGTAGACACAAGCAAGAAAAAGGATGCTGCAATGCGCAGCCCGAATGAGCATGTCTTATGGAAAAGGTCATTATTACCAAGACAAGCATGTTTGCAAAAATCCATATCCCTTGTTTCTGAAAAATCCATAGTCAAAAAAATTCTATATTGAACCCAAATGAGTCAAGCCCGATTCGCAAGAGCGGAGCAAGAGTTCACCCAACAAACCACAAGACCTTGAGACACAAGTAACGGTTGACGTACTGGACACTAGGACCACAGTGGCTGGCGCCGCATGCGTATCAGCAAATCTTCTAAGGCTCTGCCGGAGTTTGTCATCAGCGGCATTCTTCGCTGTGGCGTTTATGTGTGCGACTGTCACCTAAAGAAATGGAGGAATGTTACACCAATGGGGCCTGGCGAATGACTCTGAAGCTTGCAACGCCTCCCCCAGGGATAACATGATATTGGGCTCCTGGGAGCTTTAGATGTTTCGTCTTGTGCATTTAACCAGTAAAAGCAAATCTCAGTCCAAGGCATTGCACAGAAGGTTTGGCGCCGATCATTAAAAAGGCCCCCCCCATCGTCTCTGACATCCTGCTGAAGTAAACACACCAATACTAGAATTATTTAGCTACGTTTGCTGCAAGCTGTCCTGGGTTCCTAACCAACAGTAGGGGGTACATTTTTCTTTTTAATATGAGCTCTATTATTTCTAGAGGACTGCCCCTATTGGAAGACAAGACAGCAACATCATATACAGTAACGCCAATCACCCCCCCCCCTCTCTCTCAAACACTGCTGTATGCACACAGCACATAGGCTTTTGGCCCAAGGATTAGAGATTTCCCGAAATGCCAGCCTTCTTCCCTCCACAGAAACACTGAAGAGTGAGCCACAGCACATTCTACGCATGGAGAAGTTTCTGCATTCAGTCCCAAGCACAGCCATTTAAAAAGGCAGCAGGGCTAAGGAGAACAAGCCCTTGGAGTGCACTCCCAATCAATGGCTAGATGAACCTGTGGCCCAACTATCCTTCTGACAAGGAAGACAAAGATCTGTAACTCCCCCCCACTCAGTGCCATGCAAGAAGCTGGATAAGGCAGGAGAAGAGGCAATTTTCTGGGAAATATAATGGTGAAAATGTATGGGAAACTTCTCACTTGATACGGTTCTAATACAGCCACTCTGGGTCCCTTTAGACCCTTTGTTTCCCTGGGTGTGAGGGTGTATAAAAAGAGAAACAGCTTTCTTCTAATCAACTAACTTTGGCTACTGGAAACTCTTACGGAATATTAACTTTGCACATGTTTATCTCTGCTGGGCTAGCTGAATATTTCAAGAAATATGCAGAAAACCTCCTCATGTCAGCTACAAATTTTACAAGGAACCTTCCCAAGGCAATATGTGATAATGTATATAATGAATTTCAATACAATTTCGTTTGCAGTTTGTTGTATCAAAGGTGGCAAAATCCTACCACCTTTCCTTATATTAATGTTTTAGTATTTTAGTATCAGTAGAGCCTATGACCTACTGACGCTAAAATACTAAAACAGTAATATAGGTGTTTTTGGAGGATTGGAGGATCCAACCGCTGATGAAGTCAATGAAAACGGAATTTATCTAGAAGCTGTTAATAGTTGTTCCTTCTGGTTTATAAAAGAAATGTTAAAGATATTGTATTGAAATGCATTGTGTACATCATCACAAACATATTGCCTTGGAAAGGCTCCTTGTTTTGTCTGTTGATTTTCCATTGTGAACCTTTCTTTTTTTCCCCGTATTGTAGCTACAAATTTTAAGCGATCAACAGAACTGATTGAACTGCAGGTTTGACCTAGGAAGCTGAACAGCCAGCTCCACAGGTTTACCCTTCAGCTCACAGCTTGTTTCCACTTTGCTTCAAGCTGACCCAAGGATTTCCCCACAAGCCATCGCTTCTTAGTTTCACGGGACTTTACCTGGCAATTGTTCAGCTCCTCGATAACTTCCTTGTTCTCCTTACTGATGTCGCACACACAGATGAATTCCGCCTCCCGGTGGCCTTTGAAAAATTTCTCACGGATTCGCTGCACGACCGCCACAGCTGAACGCCCCGAGGGCACGGAGCAATTTTCAATGTCCCAGAAAACTCCAATGGGGGGCAGGTTCTCTAGCACTTGGCTATTCAGGGCCACTTCGGGAGATCCTATAATTGGAGGGTGGGGAAAGCAGGGAGGGGGAAAAAACCCAGTCGACATTTTGAAGTACGGCTGCTGTGAAATTCTACAGCATTTTTACTAAGTGGAAACGTAAAACAAAAAAAAGCAGAATTGCCAGATTGGGCACACATTACACAGAGGTATTGTTTAATTGCATCCGAGGAAAGCTTTGTTCCTATTACGAGCAACCACCCCAGTCTCACCCATAGTCCTGACCCCATTAACTTCATGAAAGGTGTCCTTTTTGTGTCCACTGCAACTGCTACCTGCATAACAAAGGGATTGTGGCCAGTTCCATATTGAGAGGGGCTAGAATGATTTTGCCACCACTGAAGAGAAAAACTCTCATGCCAAATAGGAGGTTCTCTAACATACTTTGTCATTGTGGGCTACACGATGGTGCCGGCTAAAGTAAGCCTTGCTTGGAATAAAGAAGAAGAGTTGGTTTTTATACACTGCTTTTCACTTCATGTAGGAGGCCCAAAGCGACTGACAATGGCCTTCCCTTCCTCTCCTTGCAACAGGCACCCTGTGAGGTAGGTGAGGCTGAGAGATAGCTCTGTGGGAAGGCTCTAACAGGGCTGTGACAGGAGAATGCCCACCTCCGCTGGTCTTCTGAATGATCAGCTGAATTTTCGTAAACCCTCCTTTGGAACAAACAGAAGGCCTAACCCAGAGAAGGACAACTTCCTCAAATGGTGAATTACTTTCCCCTAAACACACTGAAATCTTCCACAGGGCTGCTGTTTGTCACCAGCTCACAGTGGCCCATTTAATGCTGAACTAAATGGACTCTTAAGCTGAATTTAAAGCATAATCATCTAATGAAATTGTGCCACTTCAACCACAGAAGCAATTCAGCAAACCCGTGAATGTTCAGATTTACAGTTTATGTTATTGTGTGGTAGTAAATCCAGGTTATCTTGGGAAAAGCTATAGATGAGATTATTTTCAGGCAGAAACAAGACATAGTTGTACCATATTTCTGTGGCAACTGTCCAAAGCTGCTTGCCAGCAGCAAGCTCTTCTCTTTCCTTGTCCCTTTGGTTCCGCAGCCATTACACAGTGGGACGGACACAGATGCAGCTTGAGTGCTTGGAGGCGGAATATTGGGCCAGATTTTAGCTGCATCCACCAGGCTCTCTCTGGATGGCTGCAAAGGAAAATTCAGCATGGGTTTAACTTGTTAGGATGTTCTGACCCAGCAGGCTTCAAAGCTTGCTTTTAGGTTTTTGTGGAAAGCTGAAACATGCCCCTTTTTACTATTCTACCTAGGTTTTTTTCAGCCTTGGGTGTTAGTTACAAATAAAGGGCCCAGGATAAACCCAGGAACAACAGGAAGGTCATTAATAGCAATTATTCTTTTAGGATGCTAAGAGATGCCTTACCTAATTACCTTTAGAAGGCACAAACCAAAAGGTTTAGTGAAATCGTCTGCTGGCATATGGTAACAACATCTGTGTAAGTTCGCCACACCCTGGAACCTGCACACCTGAGGGACTGCCTCCCTGCCTATACCCCCCCAGAGAGTACTACGCTCCACAAATTTCAAGAAGCTGGTGATCCCTGGCGCCAGGGAGGCTTTGTCTGGCCTCGACCAGAGCCAGGGTATTCTCTGTCCTAGCCCCCACTTGGTGGAATGAGCTCTAAGGAGATCAGGGCTCTGCCAGAGCTACAACAATACTGCCGGGCCTGCAAAAGAGAGCTCTTCCACCAAGTTTTCGGTCAAGGCCAATAAAACGATACACCAATCAGAGACCCGCCGACCACCAACTGTGCCGAGCAGATTCAATGCAGGGCGACTCCTGACCTGGCCATTCTCTAAACGTAAGCCGTACAACTGCTGTACAGTTAATGGTCGAATGCTATGCAGTTATCGGTTATTATGTTGCAATGCTGAAATGTTAGTTCATATGTGCCAATGTGATTTATTCTGTACTGTGCCACAGTGATAGGGGACTGCAAATCCTTCACTGTATACCACCCTGATCTGCAAGGGAAGGCGGTATAGAAAAGCAATTAATAAATAAACCTCTGAATTGCTCAAACCTGGAATTCAGTGGCGTCGACTTTTGCCTTTTGGGCATGGTAAGAAACTTGCAGTGCTGTGATTTAGTCATTAATAGATTGTTTTAATTCAGTCAATTAAGTTACTTAATCTCCGTGCGGCTGTTTAAAGAAATGCCCCCTCGCGTGCGGGTCCCAAGACCTGACCCCCATGAAATTCTTTACTGTATAGCCTAATTTTAATGGAAATTTGCAAAGTCCAAACCAAAGGCTGGTAGTTTCCAAACCACAACCTACAGAATCAGTACCTGGGTTAAGAACTCACAAAACAAATCTATTATTGTACACATTCCACTCCTAATACACTAAATGTCTGGTTGTCCAGATAACTAGTTCAGCAGTGGAATAGGCTGCCTAAGGAAGTGGTGAGCTCCCCCTCACTGGCAGTCTTCAAGCAAAGGCTGGAGACACACTTTTCTTGGATGCTTTAGGATGCTTAGGGCTGATCCTGCGTTGAGCAGGGGGTTGGACTAGATGGCCTGTGTGGCCCCTTCCAACTCTAGGATTCTATGATAACTATAAACGCTATGTCAAAACTTAAAATTACAAACCTTGCTCAAACATTCACTGCAGTAGCGAGAGCCCTTTAAACACACCGACGGTGCCACTTTTAGGTGCAGTGAGCTGGTGCAAACACAAGCAGCCCGCTCCGATTGTGCAAGGCGTTCCTCCAGAAGCCCCGGAGCCCCGCTGGTGAATTCCGAACAAGCAAAATAACCCGAAGAGGTGCAGCTTTGATGGGCGGGAAACGGGTGCAGTTTGTGTACATTACCACGACAGGGCTGAAAGTGGAGTTTCCCGCAGCAGGGGAAATGCGGGCAGGAAGAGAGGTTGTTTTCCAGGCACACTCCAGACAAGTCACTCACAACACCCGTCAGGCCGCTGCTAACCGGGACGTTCTTCAGGGAGGACACGGACGAGTAGGCAAACCTGGACCCGACTTGACAAGTGACCGTCCCAGTGCCTTGGGGGTCCAACGCCACACCAGGGTGAATCAGAGCCCCGCCACCACTGTGGAGCTGAGGGGCAGCTTCAGAGCCCCGAGCACAACAGCTTACTTGGGAGCCGGACAAAAGTTGCAGTTGTTTCTGCTGAAGGGAGTGGACATCTGGAAGGGGGATGGCTGCTAACTGCTTGGAGCCGACACGGTGAGGAGAGGGGGCATCCTTCAACTCCACAGGACTCTTCTTGCTCTCCATGGGCTCATTCTGAAGGGTAAAAAAAGGCATTACAGGGAAGGTTCAGGGCCACAGCGGTAAGGAGGCTGCATCTCCGACAGACAAAAAATAACCCACCGGGACATTGCTACGCAGGATTAATACACAAAGTCCCCTGCCTCACCCCGAAGAGGTGCACATTTTATTCTACTTTTTAAACTCCAGTTTCAAGAGTTTTTTGCTCTTCTGGAGCAAGAAAATGTGCAAAAAGACGAAAGGAACGGGGAATGGAAAGCAAGACTGGAACGGTGGTGGTAAAGTTGGGCAGCCAGCACTCCCAGGTTCCAACTACAAAACCACTTCAAGGCTTCATCTAGTTTCCGCCTGGCATCCCTGTTTCTCTTGCACGCGGAGCACCAGGTGCCTTTATATATGGAAACTCCAAACCAAAGGAAATCAAGATACAGAGAACAGCAGGAACTGGCTTAGGAAGTAGCCACCTGAGCGCCTTCCAGCCAGCCAGGCAGGCACATGGTTACAAGTGGGGTGGGTTTGAAATCGAGATCCCTATGAACCATTTCCCTACAGAATAAAGCAACGAGGAAATCTCAGTGCTTTGTGAATGTGCTGTAGCTTACAGGCTAGATTTTAAGCGTCCTCTGCCATGCTCTGCTTTAGACAGCCATTCCTCCACAAAAATATCCAATTAGCAATACGGGGGAAAAAATACTATCGCAAAAGCAATAAAAGGATATGCATCTCTTGCAGCTTCAGCATTCCAGGTTATCAAGTCGGTTTAACCTGGAACCAAAGATTGCATCAGCCGTGTTTGCTGACCACATCCTCCCCAGATGTCAGATCCGTCCTTTGCCAGGAAAGTGGTTAAAGGCTCCTAAACAGATTGGTCTGTCAAAGGGGCACGGGCATCGTAATTAAGCAGAGAACGAATGATGCAGCAAGACTGCAGCCTATTCAGGTACAAACTGCATTTCTTTGAAAGCAACGGCATGAAAAAGGAAACAGACCTCTGAAATTAGATACAAAAGAACCCGTGGCAGCAGAAGCCACCACAACTGAGAATTCCAGTTCAGAAAGCATCAATTAGCAACTCATAGTTACACAAACACAAAATGACACGGGACTGCTGTACGCTCTAACAGAGTTATGAACAGTTACTCAAGTGTGTGTGTGTAAGGGGGGGTGGGGGACTTGCACAATCTCAAGCGACAACTGTTCAACGCAACACTATTTATCAAACAGTTCCCCCGTCTACGGCATGGTTTGACATTCTGCAGATTTACACCCGACTCCTACCGTCTTTGTGCTGAAAGATAAATTTTGTTCCGTGGCCGCAAAACAATTAGAGAATTTCCAGAGCCATTGTTTCGCATCCTTATCTTGCTGAAGCCATCCAAGCGATCTAGCACAGAGGCTGTCCGTGGTGTTTCTTTCCATTATACAGCCCTCTGCCATTCAACATTCTTACACATTGCCTTCCTTTCATTCTCTCCACCTGTGGAAGACGTAGAGATTTTGACACAGAGCAAGGCCAAGTGCAATGCTTTTCAACTGCTCACGTTACAGGGACAGCCTAAGCATCCTCTTCCAGGTCCGCGGAAGTTAGAAAGGTGAAACTCTGCATAGGATCGCACCTTCAACTGCAAATACCAAGCCTTGAAGGGAGTCCAAAACATTAGGAAGTTTCTAGGCTTGTGCAATCTTTTATTCAGTTTGTCAAGATAGCCTGGACAAAGTCTAACTTTCAGTTCGCTGCAGAGGTGCAAAATAGCTAAAGGAGTTAACAGACAACGGGAGTACTGCTCAGCTACACTGCACCATCTATATTCGTTGCTTGATCGCCAATGTCGTGAATAATAAATACAAGCAGCCAGCTCTGTTTGAAAAACCAGGAAACAGGGAAAACAACAAAAGCATGACTACATCTCCCAATTTGTGAAGCTGTATATGGACACCTTATGGTTAATGCTAGAGGCCAAGCCTGTTGCATTCAGGAACACAATGGACGCTAGATTAGGGAGGTGGAGTGGAAGAACTCTGTGGACCTGGAAAGGCTGCACGAAGATGTTATGGAAATCACCGGCAGGGGCAGTTCTCACGCTGCAGGGATCTGCAGCCTCCGAGCCTCGGAGGGAAGTGGAAGGAGGAGGGGGTGGTCAGGGGTGGGGGATGGAAGGAGATTGGCTGGCCGCTGGACCAACAGGCAAGCTGGTTGGAGGAGGAGGCACTCAGGGGCGGGACAGCCACCGTGAGTGGCACTTAAGCCATGAGTCGCGCTCCTCCTCCTACCAGAAATATTAACTGCTCAATAAGAACAGCTCATTGAAATTTGTGCAGGTATCCTGCCCTGTGCAAGCACCTATTATCTTCATCCCACCACATAAAAGGGAACTTGTGGTCAAGGATGGTTCACCAGCATGCCCTGTGGTCTGAGGGATCTACTCAGTAACTGCTGACAAACCTGGACTGCCTTTTTCCTATTGGTGGAATATCCCCCATTCAGGGGCCAATTGCTGCTCCTACTGAGGATTCTGCACCCCTTTCCCTTCAGGCTTGCTGACAAGGAAGCCTCTAATACAGAGATTCTCAACCTTCTTATGGCCACGACCCTAACTGCAGCGGGGGGCGGAGTGTGCAGGCGCAGAACGACTGAGGCATGGCTCCCACACCCACCACCACAGCCTGGGTGACCCCGTGGAAGGGGCCTGACGACCCCTCTTGGGGTCGGAGCTTGAAGGTGGAGAACCACTGCTCTAACAGTAAATGACTAAGATGAGGATTGTGTTTCTCTGTCCGCATCATGCTGAGGGGCAGCATTCCTTCTGAAGGCCGTAGGGAAGGGAGGGTTCAGAAAAGCCCCTTCTTACTTACAATACTGCTGTGGCTGGCCTCACCGCTGCAAGGAATACACAGCCAAGCCATGCATGTCTCTTCCCCTTCCACTCCAAACATTTGAGGCCTACTGCATAGGGTTGTTGTTCAGATAAAACCAGAGGGTGATGCAGTAAGCCTCAAATATTTATTCTGCAAAACAGCCCTTTTCACCTGGGGAACTGATCCTTATGGCCTGGATATGAGCTGGTATTCCAGGAGATCTCCAGACCTCACCTAATGGTTAGCTATCCTGGGTTGGAAATATTCCGTTAAGGTTGGATGTGGGGCCTCAAAACAGTACAATGCCTCAAAATCCACCCCCCCAACATTTTTGCCTGTGGAGCGGATCTTTATAGTGTGACAATCAGCAGTGATGGTAGACATAAATAGCAGACTGCAGGATGAGGTGGGACTGGAGTGGCGTGGGCGTGTCCCACTGAGGCAATGGGCTCATTGTATTTTTTTGCACAATGGGCTTATATATGTGACGTGAAGCTAGCTTTTCAAAAGCTCTGGGCACATGGCTATCTTAACAGAGAGAGCAAGTGTGTGCATGATTTTTCATCATACCAATACCGACACACTTTCAGCTCTGTAGTAAATTAGCAGTTTCCATATGAAAGAGCAGGCTTCCTGATTCTGGGCTTGTTATATCATCAGCTAGACTTAAATGTCTTTTAACAGCAGTATAGTAAATGGAAGTACAATACAAACATCAACTCTGTGTTCATGCATTTTACTTCAGGCTATAATGGCACCTTTAAGACCAGGGGTAGTCAAACTGCGGCCCTCCAGATGTCCATGGACTACAATTCCTATGAGCCCCTGCCAGCGAACGCTGGCAGGGGCTCATGGGAATTGTAGTCCATGGACATCTGGAGGGCCGCAGTTTGACTACCCCTGTTTAAGACCAACAAAGTTGTATTCAAGGTATGAGGCTTTCATGTGCCCACACCCTTCCTCGTATACGTGGCACCTTTAAGACGAACAAAGTTTTATTCCAAGTAAGAGCTTTCGTGTGCACGCATACAACTGCATCTGAGGAAGCGTGCGTACACACAAAAGCGCACACGAATACAACTTTGTTTGTCTTAAAGGTGCCACTCGAAGCTTGTTCTGCTGCTTCAGACCAACATGGCTACTAGCTTGAACCTCGTTCTCTTATAAATGATTTTTGAAAGATCATTGGTTCATACTTTTTAATCTCTGCCCTAGTTTTAGAAATGTAGTGTTGTTTGTTTTTATACTGAATCAAGGTGATGTACATAATGTTGTTTTGAAAGGTAGAAAGAATGCCACCTTGGATGGAAGCTCTTCCTCACCTTGTTTTTTTAGTTTATTTTCTAGCTTTGTCTTATGTATTATGATGATGATGTTGCTATTTGTGTCTTTCTTTACTGGTCAGATCAATAATGTATTATGATAGTTTATTTCCATATGCGTAATCAGACGGTTTTGTTCTGTTGTGTTTTTCGGGTGTGGTTTTTGCCTGTATGTCTATCATAAAACTTTATTTAAAAATTAAAAGTCGAAAGAAGTGCAAACACTTAAAGCTATATCACAATAAGAAACTAGTTTTCCTGGCATAAAGGGGCCTGAGCTTGTTATGATATCGAGACTCGTAAAAAACAAGAGCTTAAAGCAACATTTGAACGTCCTTTCTCATTTTTCTTGCCCTAATGCATATCCTACTAACACTACTAAGCAAGCCCAGATGACAATAGCTCCATGTTCCAAAATAAATATCTTCCACATAATATAAAATACATTCCACCCAGTTGTAAACATAGTTATGTCATTATGGAATTAACAAGTATCTCACTATTAAAACACCGTATTTTACAAATGCCCATCGAGAAGCATCGCACCTAATGTTTGCATAGTAACTAACCAATACCTGAACAATAAAACGCGTTTTATCCATTTTGCAACGCATTCGCCTCTACATTTACACTCACCCCTCTCTTTATATGACAAAACACTTCAAGAAAACTCACTTGCAAGATTTAAAAACATTTGTGTCAAACGCGTGTTGGGTCAAGCAATGCACACCACAAACACACAACACAACACAATAATAAAAAACAACACCCAGAAAACGGTGCCACTCTCAGCAGGCGTGGATAACAATCCTAGAAGAGAACAAAACTTTTTTTTTATTTTTAGGGCATTCATTATTGCAGTCTTATTGCAAGCCGACGGGACCCCAAACACCATAACCCGCAGCAGGTCTACTCCGGAGCAAGCCCAATGTAAACGCCCGCAGGGCTCGCTCCGAAGGGAAGACCCAATTCAGGCTCGGGAAGACTCAGGAGAGCAAGCCCCCCCCCCCAAAAAAACACAACTTCCCCTTTCATTTCCCCACCCCACAAACACACCCACCCCGGAGGAAACGAAACGCAAAGCAACGCGAACGCCGCCCCCGCAGAGTAGGCCACCCAGGCTCGGGGAGGCCGCGGCGGCGCCCCCGGGGGCTCCAGTCCCCGTCCCTGGAGAGAGAACCGACGCCGGGCCGGGCCTCACCGCTCAGCTTCCCGCCGTCGCCCTCCGCCTCCGCCTCCTCCTCGCCCTCCTCCTCCGCCCCTTTGTTTTGCTCCCGTCCCCCTTCGCCTTCCGCCCCGCCACTTCCGCCGGCCAGGCCCCGCCCTGCCGTCAAGGGCGCGCGGCGGGCTGTCGTAAAAGAGCCGCAAAACGAAGATGGCGGCGCCCGAGACGCCTTCAGGGGGGAGCGTTCGGAATGCGCGCGCCGAGTGCGCTTTGCAGCAAAAGCGACGCGGAGGAAGCGTTGGTTGTTATACGCCGCTTTTTCTCGACCCGAAGGAGGCTCAGCGTGGCTTACAACCACCTTCCCTTTCCTCTCCCCATAACAGAGACCCTGTGAGGGAGGGGAGGCTGAGAGAGCCTTGATAGTACTGGAGTAGAAGAAGAGTTGGCACTTATATGCCGCTTTTCTCTACCCGAAGGAGGCTCAAAGCGGCTTCCCATTCACCTTCCCTTTCCCCATAACAGGCATCCTGTGAGGGAGGGGAGGCTGAGAGAGCCCTGATATTACTGGAGAAGAAGAAGGGGAGTTGGCACTTATATGCCACTTTTCCCGAAGGAGGCTCAAAGCGGCTTCCAATCACCTTCCCTTCCTCTCCCCACAACAGACACCCTGTGTGGTGGGTGAGGCTGAAGGAGCCCTGATATTCCTGCTCGGTCAGAACAGCTTGATCAGGGCTGTGACGAGCTCAAGCTCACCCAGCTGGCTGCGTGTAGAGGAGGCGAGCTCACCGGATTGGAAGCCGCTGCTCCTAACCTCTATGCTAAGGAGACTGGTGTTGGACCTGAAACCTGCTTTTCTTGCTCTAGCAATAATTCCATCTATATTTTACTATCTAAGGAGGGGCCAAACAAAGGACCCCCCCCGCCAGACGTTTATCTCCCTTAACAATAACCCAAATAATCAAAGCAAAGGGACAGCCATTTCCTCTTTTTCTTAATTGCCGGACACTCCGTCATGTAACATACTCAGCCGTCAGTTCTTGTCTATCTAAGTTGTCGACTTCCCTAAAGGAACACATCTCTTTGATACCTTTACATGTAATGCCAAAGAAGAAATTCCTCTCCACAATGCATACACAACCCGCCTTTCAAATTAGCTTATCTCCAGAGATGAGCTTTTGACCACTCCCACAGTCCTTTTCCCCGCTTCATTTTTTAGCAAAAATGTCTAAAAAATCCAATACAATTTTTAGCCGGCTTTGGATCCCAGTCTGTTCGCATGTCACTTGTTTATTTGTTCCCATGGCCTTGCCATGAGTTATGCCATGTTTGCATGTTACCTGTTTACCTGTTCCCTCCCTTGACACGTTAGTATACTTTCATGATTAGCATTTTTCCACAGATCAGAGGCCCGTGGGGAGAGACTGGCCTTTTCCTCCCAGAGCTGTACAGTGGTTTCTCCACTTTTCCTCAAATCTGCCTAACTGTCTTCAGGAAGCAAGCTAGTATGTCTGCGTCTCCCCTTTCATTTTATCCCTTAGCAGTGGGTTTGAAAGAGAAAGGAAACTCTTTATTTCCTTTCTCAGCGCCTCTATTTTTAATTTCCTTTCTCCAGCACCTCCTTTTTCATTTATCTTATTAAACTTGGTTCTCTTTTGTTAATTCAATACATTTATTTTCTAGTTTAAGAAGCCATTCTGTAACTCGCTCTACGCAGGCCTACCCTTGTCTCTAACCCGGAAGTTACAGCTGGTACAGAATGCAGCTGCACGGGTCCTCACTAAATCATCTTGGAGGTCCCATGTTCAGCCTCTGCTGAAGCAGCTGCACTGGTTGCCAGTTTGTTTCCGGATCAGGTTCAAGGTTTTGGTACTAACCTTTAAGACTATACGCGGCTTGGGTCCTGCATACTTGAGGGACCGCCTATCTCCTTATGCCCCCCGCAGGGCACTTCGCTCTGCGGGTAAGAATCTGCTGATGATCCCAGGACCCCGGGAGGCACGCCTGGCCTCGACAAGGGCCAGGGCCTTTTCGGTCCTGGCCCCTACCTGGTGGAATGAGCTCCCTGAAGAGCTGCGGGCCCTGTCGGAGCTCTGAGTTCCGCAGAGCCTGCAAAACGGAGCTCTTCTGCCAGGCGTTTGTCTAAGGCCGGGTGATGGCCCGGGGCTAAGATCGGACCCCTCTCCCCGGAGGGGGGAGGCCAGTACTAAACTGACCTGGTTCCCCAGAGTGTTCCATCCTATGCCCAATTATCCCCCGTTCCCTTCTGCTCATCCAGTGGGCCTGTACGGGAATAGTTTTAATCGCCATCATTGTGACTTAGTCATTGTTTTAATGGGGTTTTAATGGGGAATTTTAATGGTTAATATATTGTATTTGTATTAAAATGTTGTGAACCGCCGCGAGCCGGTTTCCGAGAGCGGCGGTCATACAAATCAAATAAATAATAAATAATAATAATAATAATAATTCCCCTTTGTCTTGAGTGTTGAGTCTGTATCTTGATCTCTGTATACACAGGTTAGCAACACGCATGTTCTCTTTGGACCCTTTTGTTAGTTACAGAGGCTGCACATGTATTGGGGATTTCGGTAACTAGACATAAACCTAAATTAGCATCTAGAAAAGGAGGGTCTGGAGAACAAACAGATGTCCCTCCACTTCCCAGTGCTGGTTGTTGCTCTTCTTTATGCAGAAGAGAGACTTCAACTAAAACAGTTCCTTGTGGATCTAAATTATGGCAATGAACTTGGCTCAGGGCAGTGCACATCATTAAAAACACAGAATAACACAATCAAAAGACGTTAAACCAGAATTTTAAATCGAGAGTATAACTTTAAAATAAAATTTAAAGACCTGCCAGCATACGAACACATTGGATATCAACAATCCTGGTATTGAATCATCTTTAGTTCTCCCGAAACTAGATTTCAGTCAGGGGGCATATTTGATGCATGTGTGGCTTTGACTACTACAGACAACATAATCTGCACATGATGGATTTGCACTTTCACACTCAAAGAATATTTTGCAGGTAAGCCCCAAGAGTGCTAGCCATAATTTGAAGATATAGTGGGTCTAGCACGGACGCTCATGCTTCCACAACAGCCTTTCCTGTCCTTATTACTGTCGAGAAACCCTTGAAACCACCTTCAGGCTTTCAGAAACCCCAGCAGTGATGTCAGCAGGCCACACCTTCCTGCCATGCCCCCGGAGACATGGCAGGAGAGACATAACCAGAAGAGACGTAACCAGGCCATTCCCCACAGCATAGGAAATGACAGCACAGAAATATTTTCAGCTGATTTGTGAACAACCATATTTGCACTCCGGCCTGGCTATCAGTTTGCTCTTCTTCACCAAAGGGAGCCTGCAGAAGCAGGGCTGGGGGAGGGCTGTCCCATGGCTTTGGGGCTTCAGGGTGTCGCCTTGAGGGGTGTGAAGCCTCCCCCCTCCGCTGCCTCCAGCACGCTTCGCACCAGCCGATTGGGCCCTCCACTCGTCACTCTAGGGGGAAGGGGCCAATGGGTGCCCTTCCCCATCACGGACAGGGCCCACCCCAAGGGCCCTTAGCGTTTTATTAATACCGCTCCCGCGGAGCGGTTTAAGATAAGTGTGATTTATTTATCACCGTGCTGCATTGTTCTTATTGAGTCTCTGCCTCTGATTTGAACATTCAAAACAAGGAAACTCATCTTAGGCAGCTGCTATTGTACACCTGGACCGAAATTTAGGTTAAAAATCTGAGACAGTTTCATTTCACAACAGACACCCTGTGAAGTGGGTGAGGCTGAGGGAGCCCTGATATTACTGCTCGGTCCGAACAGCTTTATCAGGGCTGTGACTAGCCCAAGATCCCCCAGCTGGCTGCATGTGGGGGAGGAAAGGGAAGGTGATTGTAAGCTGCTTTGAGACTCCTTCAGGTAGAGAAAAGCGGCATATAAGAACAACAGTTATCTATCTGACTGGGAAGCTGCAAGGAGAAGCATCTGACCAAGATCAACAGTGGCTCTGCGGCACAGAACAGTCCTGGAGCTTGGTCATACTAGGCCCGATTCTTCAGCCATTCTGTAGAAAAGTCCTTTCTGGCCTATTAATGTTTCTGGAGTATCAAATTCGGCCACCTGGCCATTTTCCATCACCAGGATCCTGCAAATGTTAAAAAGAGGGATTTCAGTGCTGACAGACATAATACCAGTCTCGAGCAAGCTAAACACAGTTCTGGGAGCTTCTTAGAATCACACAGGTGGAAGGGACCTCCAGGGTCATCTAGTCCAACCCCCTGCAGAATGCAGGAAATTCACAACTACTCACAGTGACCCCAATTCCATGCCCAGATGATGCCCCCTCCCCCCAAAAAAACAGAATTCCAGTCTGGCCTGGTGGAAATTCTGCCCCCAACCCCAAAATGGCAATCGGCATTTCCCTGGGCCTGCAAGAAAGGGCCACAAGAGCCAAACACTGACACATCCCGTCCTGCCCACCTACTCACAATCTCAATCAATAAAATGTTACCCTGAGGATCAGAAGTTTGGAAGTTCTAGCCTAGGTCTTTTTCTCTCTCACAGAATTGGCCATTTTTACTTTTTTAAAATCGGCATTTATCTTCTCGGGTCTACCGGACCTCAAAAAGTACAGGATTTCCACCAGAATCCTGGATCTGAATACCAATTTTTGGGAAATACCAGATTTTCCCCCTCCCAGTAGACCTGAACAGAAAAAAGGCTGATTTTTTCCCCCTTGTATTCCCCTAGATTGCACATGTGCAGTTCTCCCACCCTACCCAATATCATCACAACAAACCTGCGAAGTAAGCCAGAATGGACCAATGATAAAGTCTCACAAAAGGAATGCTGCAAAACTCCTAGCATTAACTTCCTACCTGTCGCAGTCCATGACGGTCTTAACACGGTGGGCTATGGTCAGGACAGTGCATTCTCTGAACTGAGTCTTTATGGTGGACTGAATCTGCAGGTCTGTCTTGGGATCCACGGCTGCAGTGGCTTCATCCAGAACCAGGATGCGGGTTTTTCGAAGCAACGCTCGTGCCAGGCAGAAGAGTTGCTGCTGACCAACACTAAAGGGAGGATAGAGGGACAGTTCAAGGCTCTGGTCATCAGCATCTTGCATAAACTATTTTGATTAAGCTCTCCCTTTCATAGGGTCATAGAGTTGGAAGGGGCCCTACAGGCAGAGTCAATGCAGGGTCAGCATCCAGGAGAAGGATCTGTCCTGCTGCTGCTTGAAGACAGCCAATGAGGGGGAGCTCCATTTTACAGCCCTGCAGAAGTGACATAGCTCCATTAGGGCCAGTATATAGAATCATAGAGTCGGAAGGGGCCACACAGGCCATCTAGTCCAGCCCCCTGCTCTACGCAGGATCAGCCCTAAGCATCCTAAAGCATCCAAGAAAAGTGTGTCTCCAACCTCTGCTTGAAGACTGCCAGTGAGGGGGAGCTCACCACCTCCTTAGGCAGCCTATTCCACTGCTGAACTACTCTGACTGTGAAAAATGTTTTCCTGATCTCTAGCCTATATCGTTGTACTTTTAGTTTAAACCCATTACTGCGTGTCCTCTCCTCTGCAGCCATTGGGAACAGCTTCCTGCCCTCCGCCAAGTGACAACCTTTCAAATACTTAAAGAGGGCTATCATGTCCCCTTCTCAACCTCCTTTTCTCCAGGCTGGACATTCCCAAGTCCCTCAGCCTTGTCTCATAGGGTTTAGTCCCCAGGCCCTGGATTATTCTTGTTGTTCTTCTCTGAACCCTCTCAATTTTGTCCACGTTCTTTTTTCCATTTAGACAAGTGTTTCCTCTTTTAGAGGAATATCTTGTCAGTTCATTGGTCTACCAAAACCAATAGAATCTACCCTGATCTCCAAGTTCTCAGGCCTTTCCCAGCTGCCTATCAGAGATCCTTTACGCCTAAATGACGGAGGTGGAACTGGGGACTTCCTGCATGCAACAATCCCCTGATTCTATTTATTATACTTATATGCCACCACTCCTGGACCAGCCGTATCGTGGCGGCTAACAACACATAAAACATACAGTAAAGATTGGAAAAATCCATATAAACCTCAACCCCAGGACCCCTACTCCCCCCCCCCACAGTCTGCATATAGGGGACACCAGAGAAGGGGCAGGATCTTTTAGGAGCCTGGCCTCAACCCCAAGCGTGGCAGAAGATCTCCCTGTGGAAGTGAATCAGAACTTTATTGCTGAGCTATAACCATGAGCCATGAGATGGTGGTTTGGGAAAGAGACCAGTGTGTTCAGAGTACGTTCAAGTCAGGTCAGATCTTACTGCATGTAGCCACAGGCCATTAAAATATAAAAAGAAGAGTTCAGAGTCCTTTTGCTCAGCAGTTGCTGGGGGCAGCCAGAAGTGGCTTATCCTAGTGACACATGGCGCATAGGCTACAGGGCTCCCCCAGTGCTGTTTGGTTAGGGGGGCTTCATACTTATGCGTCTTGTGAACTGCAAGAATGTAAAAAATGGCAATACACATGGTCTGTTAGAAACTGAGCATGCACATCATTTATTAAGCATGCATGTGGACCACCAGCCACATAAACAGAATAAGGAGGAGGAGGAGGAGGAGGAGGAGGAGGAGGAGAAGGAGGAGGAGGAGGAGAAGGAGAAGGAGAAGGAGAAGGAGGAGGAGGAGGAGGAGGAGGAGGAGGAGGAGGAGGAGGAGGAGGAGGAGGAGGAGGAGGAGGAGGAGGAGGAGGAGGAGGAGGAGGAGGAGGAGGAGGAGGAGAAGGAGAAGGAGAAGGAGAAGGAGAAGGAGAAGGAGAAGGAGAAGGAGAAGGAGAAGGAGAAGGAGAAGGAGAAGGAGAAGGAAGAAGAGTTGGTTCTTCTATGCTGCTTTTCTCTACCCAAAGCGGCTCACAGTCACCTTCCCTATCCTCTCCCCATAACAGACACCCTGTGAGGTGGGTGAGGCTGAGAGAGCCCTGATATCGCTGCTTGGTCAGAACAGTTTTATCAGCTCCATGGTGAGCCCAAGGTCACCCAGCTGGCTGCATGTGGCGAAGTGCAGAATAGAACCCAGCATGCCAGATTAGAAGTCCGCACTCCTAAACACTACACCTAACTGGCTTGGTGGTCCCACCAAGGTTTGAGAAATGTTCTCAGCAAAGTAACGCAGTCATTTGCTTCCTACTATCTCAGGGGGGGAAGGTTAGTCATGCAGCACAAGTAACAGCGCCAGTTGTGTTTTGGTAAGGCACTGGGAATCGTTAAACTGGTGCTACGGGCCCTGCAAATCCTTAAGTCAGGCCTTGCAGCAATGGGCTGTGGGTTGGAGAACACTGACATGGAATGTCGAGCAATCCATGAGATCGGCGAGGGTGTCTTTCCTTCCCACGTTTTGGGTACCTCAGATTCCCACCACCTTCAGAGCACTCATAGGCCAAACGCTCAGGCAGGTCCCAAACAAAACTCTTCAGCAGGACACGCTCCAAAGCGATCCAGATGTCTTCGTCAGAGTGCTCATTCAGAGGATCAAGGTTCCTTCTGAGAGAATCTGGAAACAAGACCGGGTCCTGGAGGGAGTATATAAAATTATCTGCAGGTTTTGTAAGTATATGAAATGAAAGGTGCTTTCTGAAATTGACTTTGGCCTGGAAGCTCACAATTTATCTAGGCAAGAAAGAAAGTTTGGTGTCATTGCTATTAGAAACCAACTTCCTACCTGAGGGATAATGCTTATTTTCCTTCGGAGATCGTGAAGACCTAATTGGGCAATGTTGATTCCGTCAATCAAGATCTCACCCTCTGCTGCTTCTACTAGTCGGAGGAGGCCCATGGCTAAAGAGGATTTTCCAGCCCCTGTTCGTCCACATATGCCAATCTAGGAATATAACAGAATCATAGAATCACAGAGCTGGAAGGGACATCCTGGGTCATCTAGTCCAACCCCCTGCACTATGCAGGACACTCACAGCCCTCTCGCTCCTCCACTGTCACCTGCCACCCCCTTGAGCCTTCACAGAATCAGACTCTCCGTCAGATGGCTCTCCAGCCTTTGTTTAAAAATCTCCAAAGATGGAGAACCCACCACCTCCCGAGGAAGCCTGTTCCACTGAGGAACCGCTCTGACTGTCAGGAACTTCTTCCGGATGTTTAGATGGAATTTCTTTTGAATTCATTTCATCCCATTCGTTCTGGTCTGTCCCTCCATGGGCAAACGAGAACAATTCTGCTCCTGAAGTCTGCGAAGAAGCATCTGAATGGCTCTTGAGGCTTTTACAGTGGAGGCCCCCATCTTATAGAATTGCCTCCTCAAGAAGTCATGAGATTATGGCCAGGGTCACTAAATTTTGAATTGAAATACTTAATTCTCAAGAGTAAGTTCTTTTGGTATATCTTTATTAATAACTGTTTTGATGCTTATATTTTTGCCTGCTCTGCTTTTCTGCCACATAGATTTTGTAATTCTGGAATGCCAATAAAGGTGAATGAATGAATGCATCTTGCCTTTAAAGAAATTACTTAAAATCTCATTAGGTTTGTATTTGAAAGAAATGCTTTACAACAGCATTTGCCTATTAAATTCACTAAAGGATGGGACAACCCTGGATGACTTACTTTTTCTTGTTCATAAATCTTTATGTTGACATTCTTCAGTGATAACTCCAAGTCTGGCCTGTAGCGTAAACTGTAACCTTTAAATTCAATCGCTCCTTCAGACGGCCAATTCTCAGTTAGAAAATTACTACGCAAAGTCCAAGGACCCTGAATGAAGCATAAAACAACATCTCATATTCAGGACCCAGGAGACTCATGATCACACAACTACATAGCAACAAAGAAGGTGTAGGTGAAAATTTCACTTGGATGTTTTATATATTAGAGCATGCTTGGTTTTTCTGCAGACCACAAATAGTCTTGAATATAAAGTCCTTTTGCCCATCTTAATGAGAAGGTATCTCATTAAGAAGATGGGGAAGAAATGGAGATAGTGACAGATTTTATTTTCTTGGGCTCCAAGATCACTGCAGATGGGGACTGCAGCAAAGAAATTAAAAGACGCTTGCTCCTGGGGAGGAAAGCTATGGCAAATCTAGACAGCATCCTAAAAAGCAGAGACATCACCCTGCCAACAAAAGTGCGTCTAGTCAAGGCTATGGTCTTCCCAGTTGCAATGTATGGCTGCGAAAGTTGGACCATAAGGAAGGCCGAGCATCAAAGAATTGAGGCTTTTGAACTCTGGTGCTGGAGAAGACTCTTGCGAGTCCCTTGGACTGCAAGGCGAACAAACCGGTCAGTCCTAGAGGAGATCAGCCCTGCCTGCTCTTTAGAAGGCCAGATCCTGAAGATGAAACTCAAATCCTTTGGCCCCCTCATGAGAAGGAAGGACTCCCTGGAGAAGAGCCTGATGCTGGGAGCGATCGAGGGCAAAAGAAGAAGGGGACGACAGAGAATGAGGTGGCTGGATGGAGTCACTGAAGCAGTCGGTGCAAACTTAAATGGACTCCGGGGAATGGTAGAGGACAGGAAGGCCTGGAGGATCATTGTCCATGGGGTCGCGATGGGTCGGACACGACTTCGCACATAACAACAACAAATGAGAAGGCATCAGTCATTTCAAGCATTATCAGAGAATTCTTAGCAAAAGAGGAAGAGTTGGTTTTGATAGCCTGATTTTCACTGACTGAAGGAGTCTCAAAGCAGCTTACAATCACCTTCCCTTCCTCTCTCCACAACAGACAGGTAGGTAGGCGAGGCTGAGAGAATTTCTGACGGGACTGCTCGGTCAAAACAGCTCTATCAGGGCTGTGAGGAGCCCAAGGTCACCCAGCTGGCTGCATGTGAAGGAGTGGGGAATCAAACCCAGCACGCCAGATTAGAAGCTGCTGCTCTTAACCACTAGACCAAGCTGGCTCTGGCTTCACCCTCTGAAATAATAGCATGTGGGTGGGGAAAGAGATAAGCAAGCCTCTCCACAGCTCTTTCTCCACTTGGAAGTACTTTTCCCCCAGCCACTTGTTGTGCGTTCAGTTATCATACACAAGAATCGTTAATTTATAGTTTGTCCTTAACTTAACAGAGGCAATTTAACTCAGCCTTCGACAGGGCAGGAAGAAGTGGCTAAAGGCTTTGCGTGCGAAAGAAACTTAAATGCAGAAGAACGGAAAATTAACAGCAACTGACTTCTTTGGGCGTCTCCAAGTAATCGCGCACTCTCTCTACTGACACCATATTGTTCTCCGTTTCGGCCAAGGAGCGCACCATCCAGTTCAATATGCCTGTCACCTGGGAAAAGGAAAGAGAAATCCAAGTTGTGACTCCCAATGCAGAAGCCACGAAAAGATATTTTCTTAACAGCCCCCTCCAGCACACGAACAGACCAGTGCCTCCCATATCACCATGTCTTACCACACTTAAGGAGGTCAGTGTTAAAAGACAATGGTGGATTAATAATTGTAGTAGCTAGGGAACAGTTAAAAGGCCTCTGAGAAAAGGGGAGAATTGGAGGAACAGTTGAAAACTTCCAAGCCCTGGAAGAAACTCTTCAAAATGAGAGGTGCTAAGAAGAAGAAGAAGAGTTGGTTCTTATATGCCGCTTTTCTCTACCCGAAGGAGGCTCAAAGTGGCTTACAGTCGCCTTCCCTTTCCTCTCCCCACAACAGACACCCTATGAGGGAGGTGAGGCTGAGAGAGCCCTGAGATTACTGAAGAAGAAGAAGAGTTGGTTCTTATATGCCGCTTTTCTCTACCCGAAGGAGTCTCAAAGTGGCTTACAATCGCCTTCCCTTTCCTCTCCCCACAACAGACACCCTGTGAGGTGGGTGAGGCTGAGAGAGCCCTGATATTCCTGCCCGGTCAGAACAGTTTTATCAGTGCTGTGGCGAGCCCAAGGTCACCCAGCTGGCTGCATGTGGGGGAGTGGGAAATCAAACCCGGCTCACCAGAATAGAATCCGCACTCCTAACCACGACACCAAACTGGCTCTCAGAAGTATTGCAATCCCGCGCACACACAGGGCCTGATCCCACTGATCCACAGCACTGCCGTAACATTTTAATATTGCAGTTGCATTATTATATACCATATACAATTTAGCTCTGGCAGCCCTTACAGTGTTTATAGTATTTGGAATATCCTTCTAATGGAGGTTAGTGGGTTATTACTGAGGACTTTGTGTCCCGCCACGAGCCACTGGGATGGGAGTGGCGGGATATCAACATCATAAATAAATAAAATCAAACAAATAAAAGGAAGGGATGTCTCAGGCTGGTCTCACTGCATGCTGCATTCCTTGCCTCAAGCACCGTACAACTGGGCCACACAAGGAGATTCACTCATCTACTGGCCCAGATACACCGATGCTTTTGCTGGTTCCCCCTCAAGAGTTAGGCTAAACCCTTTGAATTCATACTTTGTCACCCAGCAGTGGCCAAAGCTAGAACTAACTGCAAACACGCTTGTGTGTTCCCAGTGATCGGGGGCTTGTAAACAAGAGATGGGCATGTAGAGATTTGCCAAATTCGGTCCCTGCACTTTTAGAATTTTAGAATTCTTCTGCTGCAATTCTGTCCTTTCCTGCCAAAGTTGATCACCAAACTTAAAAGCATATAAACCTCTCTCACCAGAGAGAAGTTAGAATGGCTGGATTTTAAAACGGGTATACAAATTATGTGGGTTTTGTTTTTCATATGAGAGTTGCAACTCACCCTGAGCCTTTGGGGGAATAATCTTAATTCGTTAATTCATCCACCCACCCACCCACCCACCCACCCATCCATCCACCCACCCACCCACCCATCCATCCATCCATCCATCCATCCATCCATCCATCCATCCATCCATCCATCCATCCATCCATCCATCCATCCATCCATCCATCCATCCATCCATTCATTCATTCATTCATTCATTCATTCATTCATTCTTCTATCCATCCATCCATCCCTCCATCCATTCATTCATTCATTCTCATTCATTCATTCATATGCTGCTCCTCTACGAACATTCTTGGGGCAGCTTACATCAACGAATAAAAATTCATACAGCGTTCAAATTCGAAATATATTAAAACCAACACATTCCAACTTCAGGGCCCTTAAGAACCTGGCTGTTAATGGTGTCCAATTACAGGCCAGGCACAGAACGGAGGCTAATGGGGTTTTGTTGTTGTTGTTATTATTATTATTATCATCATCATCATCATCATTATTATTATTAATAATATTAATATTGATGATGATGATGCTCCAGGAGGGCCCTGTCTATTGCAAGGAGTGATCATTTCCCCAGGATTCACTCCACCACTAGCAATCATAGAATCCTAGAATCATAGAGTTGGAAGGGGCCATAGAGGCCATCTAGTCCAACCCCCTGCTCAACGCAGGATCAGCCCTAAGCATCCTAAAGCATCCAAGAAAAGTGTGTCTCCAACCTTTGCTTGAAGACTGCCAGTGAGGGGGAGCTCGCCACCTCCTTAGGCAGCCTATTCCACTGCTGAACTACTCTGACTGTGAAATTTTTTCCCCTGATATCTAGCCTATATCGTTGTACTTGAAGTTTAAACCCATTACTGCGCGTCCTCTCCTCTGCAGCCAACAGAAACAGCCTCCTGCCCTCCTCCACGTGACAAACTTTCAAATACTTAAAGAGGGCTATCATGTCCCCTCTCAACCTCCTCTTCTCCAGGCTGAACATTCCCAAGTCCCTCAACCTATCTTCATAGGGCTTGGTCCCTTGGCCCCAGATCATCCTCGTCGCTCTCCTCTGTACCCTTTCAATCCATGCTGTTGGTCCCACGGATTCTCTTCCGTGGAAGTTACAGTTCCCGCACCCCGATCCCTCCGTTCCTTTGCTCCTTCGGGGAACGGCACTCTGTGCTTTCCAGCCCTGTACAGAGCAGAAGGCTCGACCAGTCGCTGCTGCCTTTCACGGGGGATGAAAGAACACTAAAAGATTATCACAGCTCAGTCAGAATGAGGTCGGTCTGACGGAGACATCAAAATCAAAGACGGAGGACACGTCATGCAGACGTTCTAATCAGAAACCAAAGGACGTATTTTTGTCAGCTCTCGAGCGAAAGTTGTACTTCCTGCTTCTAACAATTCAAACGCCCCTCCTCTATTAATCCTGATGAGAAGCTTTTGACCTATTTGATTTCATACTTAAAAAAAGAAAGAAAAAGGAACCCCCTTCTAAATAAAGATACGAACACGTATGGCTCAGGAAAAGACGTGGGAGGTGCATGGATTTCGAGCATAGTGATGCCCACCTAGTTCAGGTGAATCAACATCTCAAACTAGTTCCTGATGGCAGTGCCTTCACTGGACATGCAAGGCTGCAAGGGGCCATCCAGGCCATCTAGTCCAACCCCCTGCTTGAATGTAGGACCAGCCTAAAGCATCCAGGATAAGTGTCCGGCCTCTGCTTCCAGACCACCAGTGAGGGGGAGCTCACCACCTCCTTAGGCAGCCCAGTCCACTGTTGAACTATTCTGACTGTGGATTCCACCCACCCACCCTGATATCTAGATGGAAATAGGGTTGGGACCCATTCCTGCAGGTCCTCTCCTCTGCTGCCAGCAGGAACCTTTCCCTGCCCTCCTCAAAGTGACAACCTTTCAACTACTTAAAGAGGGCTATCATGTCCCCTCTCAACCTCCTCTTCTCCAGGCTGAACGTTCCCAAGTCCAGATTCAAATGGGTAGCCGTGTTGGTCTGATGTAGCACAATAAAATCGAGTGCAAGCACTCGAAATAGTCTGAGGAAGAGTACTTGCACCCGAAAGCTCACGCCTTGAATAAATCTTGGTTGGTCTTAAAGGTGCTACTAGACTCTGATTCCCCTCAGCTTTTCCTCATCTCTGTCTTCTGCACCTTCTCAGGTTTGACCACATCCTTGTTGAAGGGAGGCCTCCGGAACTGCACCAGGACTCCAGGAGGGTCTGCCCAATGCGACATGCAGGGGGACCATGACCTGTTGCGATTCTGATGAGATGCCTCTGTAGATACAGCCCAAGACTTGATTGGCCTTCTTTAACTGGGGCACAAACATTATATTTGAGTCATGGCATTGAATTCCGAAGCTGTTGGCGTCCCTTCCTGACTCGGCCCCCACCTTCTCTCCTGGGGTCACCAGAGCGACCCCCCCCCCCGAGGGACGGATTCTCCGGCAGAGGAAAGCTCCAAGACCCATTGTGATGCGGGCTCAGAACGGGGCTTTCCATTGGGCGCCCAGGGCCCAACCGTCATTTCAGGCCAAGAAGATGGCAAAAATGGCAGCCGACCTTGTAAGTAGGACCTTAAATTAATGCTTATAGTTGAGAGGGGTGGGGGGAGGGGGGAATAGAAAGGGCCGTTTGGTGCCAGGAAGGGGCTGGGCAGGCAGGGCAGCGGAGGGGAGGGGAGGGGAAGCCGTGCCTGTCCTCCCTCCCTGGCATCTTGCCCTCAGGCTGCCCCCAGGCAGGAAATTCACCCATCCCCATTTCTTCCTGCAGGTGCTAGAAGACATTGAGGAAGACAGTTGGAGTATGGTAAGTCTTCCAGGGGGTTTATGTTGGGCAGCACAGTGGGGTTGACGGGTCAGAGGGACAATGTCTAACGCTTTTTTTCTTCTCTCCTTTCCAACAGGATAGTGACTATTCGCTGGAGCGGGCATCAACTCCCAGTGGGTTCGTCTCCAGCTGGGCCTCTGGATCCACTGGGTCCTCTGAAGATGTAACGTCTGTGGTAAGTCCAGCTCAGCCCCCAGACCCCCGTCCTGCCCGTGAGGCCCCCTCCCTGAATCCCCCTCTCTGGCCTTTATCACAGGCTGATTGGTGCCCCTCTCTTTTGCCCGCAGGCACAGTCCGAGGAGTTTGGACAGGAGGAGGAAGAAGAGAAGGAGGAAGAAGAAGAGGAGGAGGAGGAGAAAGAAGAGGAGGAGGAGGAGGAGAAAGAAGAGGAAGAGGAAGAAGAACAAATTGAGGAAATAATCATGAGCCCGGAGCCCTCTGCAGCCGGCCCTCCACCAGCCCCACCCCGCATTGCCTGGGCCGCCCCGCAAGCGGCCCAGGGGTGCTGGGTGGGGCTACGCCGCCGGCTGCGGAGGGGCCTCCGGCGGCTCTTGGCCACTTGTAAATTTTGTAAATAGTTCTGTTTTATTATAAAGTTTTGTTCTTATTATAAAGCATCTTTGTGTTTTCTTCTAGGCCTTGTCAATTTTCAGGGAAATCCCTGGAGATTTACAGGCTGCATCCCGGGGAAGGGGGTTTAGGAGGAAGAGGGTGTATAAATTGTTTAACCTGACATATAGAGTGTGGTTTTTGGCCTTCTTGGCTGAAGAATCGTAGAATCCTGGAGTGGAAAGGGACCTCCAGGGTCATCTAGTCCAACCCCCTGCAGAAAGCAGGACATTCACCACTCCCTGCCCACATACAGCGACCCTAGTTCCAAACCCCCCAAAACAATACAAAATTATTATAACAACAAGGTGAGAACAGGAAAGCCGGTCGGCCCTTTTTGGAAACGCTTCTGTTAAGCTGTTGGAAGGCTAAAAAGGCAGAGCAGGACACAGAAACGGCTGAAAATCACAGCGCTTCAGGAATGGTAGGACCACGGAGTTGGGAGGTACCTCCAGGGTCATCTAGTCCCACCCCCTGCAGAACGCAGGAAACTCACAACTCCCTGCCCACCCATGGTGACCCCAATTCCGTGCCCAGACCCTAATTCCCTTCTGACCACCCCCTTAAAGGTAAAGGTATCCCCTGTGCAAGCACCGAGTCATGTCTGGCCCTTGGGGTGACGCCCTCCAGAACTTCGCTCGGGGGACGAGGGAGGCCTGCATTTCTCCTCCTGACTGCAAACTGGGCAGCAGAGGGGTTGGACTAGATGACCCTGGGGGTCCCAGCCAGCTCAGAGCCCCTGCAAACGAAGGCCACTGCCTGAGCAGGGGGTTGGACTAGATGACCCAGGAGGCCCCTTCCAACTCTAGGATTCTATGAAGGGTGCTCTGCTATGCCGCATAAACAACAAAGCCAGTTGTGCTCTGCTGGTGCTGGTGCTACGGGCCTTTAAAGCAGGCCCTTTAACAGCTCTTGAATGGGCCCTTAAGTCCTTAAAGCATGCCTGGCTCCACAAGTAAGATTGGTAACATGTATGTGTGTGTGTGTGGGGGGGGGGGTTGTATTCAGGGGGTCCTCATAACCTGAAACCATTATTTAGTTCGTGCATAACTATGGCTCTGTGAACATCACACGGCCCGTTCACAAGCTAGATGTTTGGTTTCCTCCTTTCTTCCTTTTCCATGCCCGCGAGCCGCGCCCGCACATTGGGCCGCGCCCGCGAGCCACGCCCGCAGGTTGGGGACCACTGGTATACGGCACTGGTCAGACCACACCTGGAGTACTGTGCAGTTCTGGAGGCCTCACTTCAAGAAGGACGTAGATAAAATTGAAAGGGTACAGAGGAGAGCGACGAGGATGATCTGGGGCCAAGGGACCAAGCCCTATGAAGATAGGTTGAGGGACGTGGGAATGTTCAGCCTGGAGAAAAGGAGGGTGAGAGGGGACATGATAGCCCTCTTTAAGTCTTTGAAAGTTTGTCACTTGGAGGAGGGCAGGATGCTGTTTCTGTTGGCTGCAGAGGAGAGGACACGCAGTAATGGGTTTAAACTTCAAGTACAACGATATAGGCTAGATATCAGGAAAAAGTTTTTCACAGTCAGAGTAGTTCAGCAGTTGAATAGGCTGCCTAAGGAGGTGGTGAGCTCCCCCTCACTGGCAGTCTTCAAGCAAAGGTTGGATACACACTTTTCTTGGATGCTTTAGGATGCTTTGGGCTGATCCTGCGTTGAGCAGGGGGTTGGACTAGATGGCCTCTATGGCCCATTCCAACTCTATGATTCTATGAGCTACATGACCATTCCTAAGCATGTCTTACAGTGGGAGTAGAACCCTAGAGTTGGAAGGGACCATGCAGGGCATCTAGTCCAACCTCCTGCTGCTCAATGGAGGATCAGACTAAAGCATCCAGGATCAACTGGGGGAGGGCGTAATCTTCTCCTTGTGCATAGGTTGTCTGCCCTAAATTGCACCCTCCAAGCTGGGGGAAGAGGGGCCGTGGGATTGCTGCCAAGACACTGCGGAAGGGGGTTCTTCCCACATATCCCACACCAGTTCACTTACTAAAATCATGACCGCTATTTCCCTTGCTTTTAGCGTCAGTGGGAGGGAGATACGTACATCTGTTTTTCCCCTAGCAGAGCTAAAAGCAGTCATGGGGGAGATTTTGATAGGATGAGGAGTATAAACTAACCCTATTCCTCCTCCCCCCGACCCCAGTTCCATACTGCACATTCCTTTTGAACCTTTGCAGGCCTGCTTTTTGAGGTTAATTTCTGTTTTGGTTGAGCATTTTGTTTTGTTTACCAGTTAAGGATGTCAGGCTGCGTTACAGGTCAGGTCAGGATGGTCGGTACCTGAAGACCTCCTGGGAAGCCCCCCCCCCTCCACCCTATGTGACCACTTTTTATTAGAATCTTGTAAAGGTAAAGGTATCCCCTGTGCAAGCACCAGGTCATGCCTGACCCTCCAGCGTTTCCATGGCAGACTCAATACGGGGTGGTTTGCCAGTGCCTTCCCCAGTCATTACCGTCTACCCCCCACCAAGCTGGGTACTCATTTTACCGACCTCGGAAGGATGGAAGGCTGAGCCAACCTTGAGCCGGCTGCTGGGATCGAACTCCCAGCCTCATGGGCAGACAGCTTCAGACAGCATTTCTGCTGCCTTCCCACCCTGCACCACAAGAGGCTCATAGATTCACACAAGAGAACCTATGGTATGAAGTAATAAATGCAGGCTATCAATGCGACGTCTAATGCATGCAAGGGTTTTCTTTTAAAGGTTACCTGCAGAGCACAAGAAACAGAAAAGCCCACCATCCCTGGGCTGAGGTGCGGCTTGCTCGCCACGGCAAGTACGGCTGCGGTCAGGACAAGGCCGTTCCCCAGGAGCTCCAGGTTCGTCGCGAGCCACCTGGAACGCAAAGTGTTGGCCCTTCACCATCCTCACGGTGATTGGGACTGGATTCCAAATTGCACGTGGTTCGAGTTGAACCGAGGCAGCAAAAAGAGAAGGATGCTCCCTTCCTGTCTAATGTCTAGGATGAAGCCTCTCTTCATCTGCACCCCATCCTTGCACTCACCAGAAACCAGCAATGGGCTAAAAAGCTCCTGTCCTACCTTTCCCCCAAAGTGGGACCAAAGAAGGCCACGAGGAGCACAAGGACGTGATGTAGCTCTGTGCCTCTAACCCAGGGGTGGGCAAACTGTGGTCCTCCAGATGTCCATGGGCTGCAAGTCCCATGAGCCCCTGCCAGCGAATGCTGGCAGGGGCTCATGGGACTTGCAGTCCATGGACATCTGGAGGACCACAGTTTGCCCACCCCTGCTCTAACCCCTCCTTTCCTGTCTTGCAAGCATTTCAAGGACATCTACTTGGCCTCTGTGTGCGGTGGGAAGCAGGAGTCGATGGACTCCTGCTCTGATCCTGTACGGCTCCATTTATGTCCCAAAATTCATGGTCGTCGTGCGCGCACAACGCACAACTCTGGGTGGTGAGACTAAACAGCGACATGGCTTTCCACCCGCCCCGCCCCTACCACCCGTTCACGTTCCCCTTCCGAGACTGCGGCTCTGCCTACCTGTCGGCCACCACGGCAGGGAAAGCGGCTCTCTGGTTTTCATCCACCTTGACGTCACTCTGCCAAACAAAGCGCTGCTGGTCTCTGTAGGCACGGATGCCGCTGCTCCCTTGAAAGGTCTCCGCAATGTGGGAATAGACAGAGGAACGGCTGCGGGCCTCCAGGCGCTTGAGCTGGCAGGAGGTGGCGACGAAGAAGCTCTGAAGGAGCGTGAAAGAAAGAGGCAAGTTAGAAGCTGAGGGTCTGCTGTGATCTCCCAAGGGTGGGGCTTGGCCTATTTGTAGCCTGGCACGTGTTACTCGTGAGGCAGGAGCCCCTGGAAAGATGCAACAGTGGAGAGACAGAACACAAGTGGGAAGTTGATCCTGCAAAACAATTTGCGATACATTTTTGGCCAACCCCACTCCTAACCAAAGGCCAGGATCTTAATTAAATTTAAAAAATTATCCGTTAATAAATGAGCAACTGGGACCATGATAACCCCCGGTCCGTTACTGGCTGATAAATTAACCCATATTCAAATCTAACACAAGTGTTGTGTTAGATTTGAATATGGGTTAATAGTTCTTTTTTTTTAAAACCCTCAAAGCTTTGTTCTAAGTTCTCAGCTAAGTCGTCACATTTCCATCTTTTTAAAAAGGTTTGAAGAAGAGTTGGTTCTTATATGTCACTTTTCTCTACCCGAAGGAGTCTCAAAGCGGCTTACAGTCGCCTTCCCTTTCCTCTCCCCACAACAGACACCCTGTGAGGTGGGTGAGGCTGGGAGAGCCCTGAGATTACTAAAGGAGAAGAAGAAGAGTTGGTTCTTATATGCTGCTTGTCTCTCCCAGAAGGAGTCTCAAAGCAATCCCCTTTCCCTTTCCTCTCCCCACAACAGACACCCTGTGAGGTGAGTGAGGCTGAGAGAGCCCTAATATTCCTGCTCCGTCAGAACAGTTTTATCAGTGCCGTGGCGAGCCCAAGGTCACCCAGCTGGCTGCATGTAGGGGAGCGCAGAATCGAACCTAGCATGCCAGATTAGAAGTCCACCTAACCACTACACCAAACTGGCTCTCTTAGTGTTTGGACCCACTTCACAGTGCTGAGATTGGTATCAACGCCGCTGCCAGGGAAGAGACTGAAAGCAGCTCTTCCGCATCCGTGTCATCCATTTCCTCCAGACCTCCTGAGACGATTTTGGGGGCAAACTCGTTCCCTCTTGGGAGTCCTGCCACAGTGGCGAACCTGGCAGCCTGGTGATGGAGGCCCTTCATACCTGGAACGCCGCGTACAAGGCCGTCAGGGGGACGATGGCGACCACCGCGATGGGCGTGGCCACTATGATCGCGATGTAAATCTCCAGCAGATGGAACACGAATCCAAGCAAGGACTTCAGCTTGTCTGGGATGATGGAATCCACAGAATCCATTTCCTTGGAGAAGCGGTTCAGCAGGTCCCCAGTGGGCGTCTGTTCAAAGAACATCATGGGCGATCGGACAATGTCCCGGAGAAGGCGTGCAAAGAGCCTGCGGGACGCCACTGCCCCAGCCAGGAACACAGCGGCGGCCGACCCGAATTTGCTGAGAGCTGCAATGCAGGACGAGAGATTGGCGTTGGCTCAGAAGGACGTGGTTTCTTTTTGGAGCTAACTAGAATGATAACCTGGAAACTAGTCCTGTCTAAATGAAGAAATACCAAGTATTGTGTCAGTTCCTTAGAGACAAATGACCAAAGGCAGAAACAGGGGGCGGGAGCCAAGCGACGGGGAGAAAATGCATCAACAATAAAAACTTCTCCACTATAAAAGCCAACATTTAGAAGCATTAACTGCCGTTGACTATTTCACACGGATAAAATGAGCCATAAAAGCAATAAAACTAATAAAGCTGTTAAAATATAAAACAAAAGATTAAGAGGCGTGCGATACATCTACTAACCAGAAAACCTAAGAAGTTCTGTGGACCTATTATGGCTATACACGAGTGACCCATTCTTTCCTAATTCTTAAAGCTAGCCACGCAAATTTTTCTACTTTGCTAGTTAACAAATTATCTGTATCTGATAGCAATATTTGCAGGCGATGCTTTCTCAGGTCGTGAGGGAAGCTGGGTCCTCATTTGACCGACCTCGGAAGGAGGGAAGGCTGAGTCAACCTTGAGCTGGCTGCTGGGATCGAACTCCCAGCCTCACGGGCAGAGCTTTCAGACTGCATGTCTGCTGCCTTACCACTCTGCACCACAAGAGGCTCTTGTATTCTAATATTATCTCCCCAAAAGCTGTAGCCCTTTGCACTGCACACCCGAATGTGGCTTTTCTGTCCTAAAATAACGAGGCCCCTGCTTCCAACAACACCACCAGCAAGTGCATTCTGGAGGGAAAATGAGCCTGCAAGCATACCTTGAGCAACACCGAGGGAAAAAAACACTCCCACGCGGAGTTGCGTGTGTTGCTGCGTTCCATTGCAGACGGGGTCGTTGGCCCAGAGGCTCAGCCAGTAGCTGCGGCTGAAAGAGGCCACTTGCTGACAGATGAAGAGAAATACTATGTAGGCCCAAAAGAGGGAGCCTCCTGCTCTCAGGTAGCTGAGGTAGACTGAAGACTTGACCTAGAGCAAAAGGGAGGAAGTGAGAGGGGGACGAAAGAGGACAGGGAACACTGAAATGGCCGACAAAACAACGAGCAAACAAAGCAAGACGCCAAGCAGGAACCACCAGCTCACCGAACAAATTTAGAGTTTTATTCAAGGGAGGAGCTTCCATGGGCATGAAGAAGAAGAAGAAGAGTTGGTTCTTATATGCCGCTTTTCCCTACCCGAAGGAGGCTCAAAGCGGCTTACAGTCGACTTCCCTTTCCTCTCCCCACAACAGACACCCTGTGAGGTGGGTGAGGCTGAGAGAGCCCTGATATCACTGCTCAGTCAGAACAGTTTTATCAGTGCCATGGCGAGCCCAAGGTCACTCAGCTGGTTGCATGTGGGGGAGCGCAGAATCGAACCCGGCTTGCCAGATTAGAAGCCCGCACTCCTAACCACTACACCAAACTGGCTCTCTCTACACCAAACACGCACACCCCCTCGGATACAGCGTCAGGGAATGGCGGCCGTCGGTTCAAACTTATAGGTCACGTGTGACAATCATTTAACATGCGGCATAATGGAAACGGTTGGCAGGTTCCAGAGATAAACCAGGGGGGGGGGGGAAATCCAGCCATTTGGATTTTGTTTGTATTCACGTGAGATTGAATTGCACGGGAAGCATTTGGCGGGCAATAAAAAGGTAAAAGAATAATGGACAGGCTGTTGCTGACAGCAGCAACTTGCCCTTTTGCCCCTTGCATGTCCCACCTATGAAGCAGCCAAGGGTTGCAGTGTCTCTCCCACCCTCCCCCTGCATGTCTGCAAAGCTCAGGAGCTGCTTTTAAGGTGGAAACCACCTTAGGCTGCTGTCTTATGCAACGCTGAACAAAAGGCATGCTTTCCTGTGGGTGAACAAACGCTGCTCACTTCCAGCCTAGTATCATTTAGTAAACTGCTTGCGACAGCAAAACATAACCAAAAAAGCCTCCACATCCTGGAAGTGGGGAAAAGTCTTCCAAGTTACCCTGCCGGTAAATTCTCTCTCTCCTCCTGTTTTCAGTGCTGTCATTCCGCCCTTTGAAGGTCTGTATCCACCTCCCTCGCGTCTGCTCTCGAAAAAAAATGTTAAACAAAGTTTTAGGATTGAAAACATCCATTGCCCTGCATCGCAAGCGCCTTCCTTGTCACACAATAAGCTATCCTGCTGCTAATTGCAACAGTTTATTATTACGAAATCTTCACCCTTCGATCGGCTTACAAATATAACCCCCCCCCCATGCACACCTTTTAAAACCAGAGGCATCAAAGAGAAATAAAGGAGCCATAAAATAAAACCCAAACCACCATACTTACAGCACAGTCTTAATAAAACTTGTGTCCAGCTTAATAGACCTGAGTAGCATTCTGAGTAGATTATATTCACATTTATCGTGCACAGTTTATAAAGTTAAAGATATAAACGAAGCCCAGAGGCTAATCATCATTGAAATAACGTAACATGCACCGTACAGTGCTTGTCCTAATGTGTTTGGACCCCAAAATGGGTCTTCCTCAGAGGTCTAGTCCTGAACACACACGTCATGCAGTAGAGAATGCAGATAGCAGCCTTTCCAGGTCCTGGAGGGAGGGAGAGGCCATTCGCTGAGTTCTCCCCCCCCCCCAATCTAGCACCTGTTGTATTCCTGAATGCAGCAGGGTTTGCCCCTAGTAAAAATATAAAAGAAATCCCCGCTGAGGGTCTCTGAACTTAGGCATCCCTTTCAGACGCAGTGCAATGTCCACTCACTCCGCAAACTTTCCTTGATGGTCCACATGCCCCGGTGGGATCATCTCATGGCCAGCCCCTGCACCTGTTGGAATCAAAGCCTGTGAAAACGTGCGGCTCAGTCACATGGGAAAGGCAACACCTTCCGTCCACAGGAGCCTGCCCACCTGTCCAGATTCTGTTCCCACAGCTTTTTAGGTGAGTAGCTACGGGAGGTAATTGACATGCCAGCCAAAGAGTAGCTAGGAGAGGTAATTGACATGCCAGCCAAAGAGTAGCTAGGAGAGGTAATTGACATGCCAGCCAAAGAGTAGCTAGGAGAGGTAATTGACATGCCAGCCAAAGCTAGGAGAGGTAATTGACATGCTAGCCAAAGAGTAGCTATGAGAGGTAATTGACATGCTAGCCAAAGAGTAGCTACCAGAGGTAATTGACATGCTAGCCAAAGAGTAGCTATGAGAGGTAATTGACATGCTAGCCAAAGAGTAGCTACCAGAGGTAATTGACATGCTAGCCAAAGAGTAGCTATGAGAGGTAATTGACATGCTAGCCAAAGAGTAGCTACCAGAGGTAATTGACATGCTAGCCAAAGAGTAGCTATGAGAGGTAATTGACATGCCAGCCAAAGAGTAGCTATGAGAGGTAATTGACATGCCAGCCAAAGAGTAGCTACCAGAGGTAATTGACATGCTAGCCAAAGTGTAACATGATAATAAGGTGAATGTCCTTCTCTGATTCTCAACTGCTCTTAGCATTCCATGCCTTTTGGGGCCTGCTCAGTTCTCACCAGGCCATGCTTCAGTTTTGTTTGGCTAATTTACCGTTGTTGAGTTTTTATTTTGGTCGACTGTACGAAGAAAGCATTAACTATATCTGTGGGTTTTCCCATCCCCTTGACTATTAGCACAGTAATAATAAAACAGCTCCAATACAAACCAACCTCTAGGGCTGGTGGGCTCTCAGATTCGCAATAAAGCAATAGAACCTGACCTGCAATACCTTGCAAAGCCTGGCCTTCTTTCTCTTTGGTACTGTGAGTCCTCAGGAACTCTGCCAAAGCTCCTTCTCTCTGCACAAGCTCCTGGGAGCAGCCAACTTCAGAGATCTGCCCATCAGCCATCACAATAACGCTGTCCACTTGGGGCAAAAGGTGGACTGAATTAGTCACCAGAAGACGAGTCTGGGAGGAAAAGAAACAACCCCAAGTGGTTTCTTTGAGACCGTGAAGAAATGCCTTTGGGGGTGGAGGTCTGAACTGAATCAAAGCTTCACCAGGAATTTTAGATAGTTTTCCTCTCTGGGCACAGAACAGGTGTGTGTGTGTGTGGGGGGGGGTCAGTTCGATTGCTTACCAGCCCGACCTATGTTTACAAATGCTAAGAGATCTAGCTAGAATTTGGAGCACGTAGGAGTAAAATTGCCTCAAGATAGAGAGCTTAAAGCCAAGGGAGATGTCTTCATGGATATATTCCTGTTAAATGGATCACAGACTCTGCAGTGGCAATCATGGAAGAAGTATTTGAAAACGGGAGAAAATGTACCTAGGAGGCCATTCCGATTGCCCAGAAATTACATGATTTATATACCAAACAAGAGTGGGGGTGAGACTTATCCTTTTGGCCTGCTGATTTCGTTTTTCTCTTATCTATAACACTGGGAAATCAACGGCGTAGTTCCCTTTCATTGAATCCCTTACCATAAGCAGCAGACCAGATTTGGCACCAGATTTGTGTTGTTCTTTCAGATCGACTTTCTGCCTGTTTACTTCTGTATACTGGCGCTTTCTGGAGCCTCAATACAAAGGCAGACCTATCAGCCGCACAGGCGACCGAGCGAATCATACCTTGTCTTTCAACAAGCCACTGGGTCCAATGACCTGCTCAAATATGTGCTGGCCAACCTGGGCATCCACGGCAGACAGCGGGTCGTCCAGGAGGTACACCGCAGCCTTCCTGTAAACCGCGCGGGCCAATGCCAGCCTCTGTTTCTGTCCTCCAGAAAGGTTCATGCCCTGCGGAGACACAAAGCATTTATTTTATCCGTCGTGCATACACTCAGTCACCAAGTTCAAGTAGAATTAAACAAGAGCTTTTCATACATGTGACATTGCCGAATGGAAGCCGCTTTGAGACTCCTTCGGGTAGAGAAAAGCAGCATATAAGAACCAACTCTTCTTTTTCTTCAGTAATATCAGGGCTCTCTCAGCCTCACCCACCTCACAGGGTGTCTGTTGTGGGGAGAGGAAAGGGAAGGCGACTGTAAGCCTGAGACTCCTTTGGGTAGAGAAAAGTGGCATATAAGAACCAACTCTTCTTCTTCAGTAATATCTGAGCTCTCTCAACCTCCCCTCCTTCACAGGGTGCCTGTTGTGGGGAGAGGAAAGGGAAAGCGACTGTAAGCCACTTTGAGACTCCTTCGGGTAGAGAAAAGCGGCATATAAGAACCAACTTTTTCTTCTTTTCACAGTCTGTATAAAATCAGAAAACCTGGGTTGGAGGACCTCAAAGGTCCTTTGAGTGTTGTGTATTTAAAAATTCTCTTTGTCCAATGTGTGTAGCACTTAGAGATAGTGGGCAGAAAGGAAAGGTTTCAGGGCATGATGAGCCCCCGGGCTTTTAAAATGAAAGAGTCTTATTCAGGGAAGGCGTTTGACAATCTGTGGAAGCCCCTCCCTCCCAATCGCCATTGAATTGTTTCACTTCCTGGCCAACCAGGCCCAGCAACCGACAAACCTTCTCTCCTATTTCAGTCTGACTTCCGGCAGGGAAGCCTTCCAGGTCCGTCTGCAGGGCACAGGCTGAGATCACTCTCTCGTACCACCTTCTGTCCATCCCTTGCCCGAAAACGACATTGCCTTCCACAGAGGCGTTTTGTACCCAGGGCTCCTGGGGAACAAAAGCCACCGGGCCCTGTGGAAACAAGCGGAGGCACGATTCCCAAGCAACTCTGGCACGATCACAATCCACTCGATATTCCAGGATCCTGCAGGACATTCCGAATTCCTCAGCAACTTGACATGCGTCTGGCATGTAGGGAAATGCCGTTTCTCGGAGACACACCAAAAAGCTGTTGAGAGGGGCCAGGGCTTGGCGTTAGGGCATCTGTTTGGCAGGTTCAATCCCCGTCATTTCCAGTGGTGGGAAATGCGAAAGATCTCTACTTCAGATCCTGTCTGCCAGTCATAGTTGCAAAGCCCTTGATAGCCCAGTGATTTGACTCAGTGTTGAGGTTTTTATAAGGTGAAAAGACTGCCCAGGAAGGAAAAGGCTGTACCTTCAGGAGCACGCAGCCTTCTGTTCTCCACAGCTCACCGAGTAACGCTGAGAGTAAGGAGGACTTGCCTGCTCCTACTGGGCCGACCACAGCACACAGGCTACCCTGGGGTATGGCGAGATTTATCCTGAAATGACAGCAACATGAAATACCCAGGGAGCTTCTGAGAGCCAGTTTGGTGTAGTGGTTAGGAGTGCGGACTTCTAATCTGGCATGCCGGGTTCGATTCTGCGCTCCCCCACATGCAGCCAGCTGGGTGACCTTGGGCTCCCCACAGCCCTGATAAAGCTGTTTAATCCATGCAGGAATATCAGGGCTCTCTCAGCCTCCCCTCCCTCACAGGGTGTCTGTTGTGGGGAGAGGAATGGGAAGGCGACTGTAAGCCATTTTGAGCCTCCTTCGGGTAGAGAAAAGCGGCATATAAGAACCAACTCTTCTTCTTCTTCAGTCATATCAGGGCTCTCTCAGCCTCCCTTCCCTCACAGGGTGTCTGTTGTGGGGAGAGGAAAGGGAAGGCGACTGTAAGCCGCTTTGAGCCCCCTTCGGGTTGGGAAAAGCAGCATATAAGAACCAACTCTTCTTCTTCTTAGCACCTACTGAAAAGACAATAGTAACAGACTGAGATTGTTGCCATTTATTTGCACTGTGTGTTGGGACAGGGGGGAAAGAAAACACAGACCTTGCCACGGTTGCATGGGTTTACCCTCGGTGATCATCCGTCAAACATGCTTCGATAATAAACAGAAATCAGGGGGAAATCTTTTAAGGCTCTCAGGTGTGCACCACCACTTACCTTTTAAGGCAGGGGGGGTCCTTTCTGCCCCAGCTGAAAGTTCCATTCCTCACAACGACATAGCCCTTCACTAAAGACAAAAAAGGCATACAAGGAAGCATAAACTTTATTGTTCCGCTTTGATCGCTGGTTACAAGTCAGTGAGGCGTAGGATCCGGAAGCTCCGGGTTCGAATCCCCATCCTGCCATGGAAGCTTGCTGGGCGACTCGGGTCATCTAGCCCAACCCCCCTGCACAATGCAGGAACTCACAACTACCTGCCCACACACAGTGACCCCAATTTCATGTCCAAATGATCCCCACCACCACCAAATATCTCCAGAATCCAGCCGGGCCTGGAGGAAATTCTCCTACCATCTTACAGTGGCGATCAGCAATTCCCTGGGTGTGCAAGGAAGGGCCACAGGACACAAACACTGGCACATCCCTTCCTGCCCACCCACTCACAATCTGCCTAAATTCACAGAATCAGCCTCTCTGTAAGATGGCTCTCCAGCCTCTGCTTAAAACCTCCAAAGAAGGAGAACCCACCACCTCCTGAGGAAGCCTGTTCCCCTGAGGAACTGCTCTAACTGTCAGGAACTTCTTCCGGATGTTTAGCTGAAAGTTCTGCTTGACATATTAGAGTTTTCCAAGTTGCTTCATAACAGTGTCAGATTTCGCATTTTCGGCAGAGAGTACAAAACAAAACATCGGAACAGTCCCGATAGACCCAAGATCCATCAGTGGAGCAGCTAGCACAGATGGCCTCTGAAACACAGACAGCAGCTTCTCCCTGAGCTGATACTTACTGCAGTCTGAAGAATCACATTCTACTGTCGGCGGTTCGAGCTCTTCAAGGCAAAGAAAGGTGGCCAAACGTTTGAGGGAAACCCTAGCCTGGAATAAAACACACAAATATAAGCTTCAGATGGAGGCCCACACAGTGAGCGTCAAACTCCCAGTGCTCTGTATAAAAATATATCTATCTCCTGGAATCAAATTGTATTGAATGTTCAGCCTGGAGAAGAGGAGGTTGTGAGGGGACAGGATGGCTGTCTTGAAGTATTTGAAGGGTTGTCACTTGGAGGAGGGCAGGGAAAGGTTCCTGTTGGCAGCAGAGGAGAGGAGAGTCAGGAGTTTAAACTTTGTGTACAGCGATATCAGAGCCTCTTGTGGCACAGAGTGGTAAGGCAGCAGACATGCAGTCTGAAAGCTCTGCCCGTGAGGCTGGGAGTTCGATCCAAAGAACTGTGTTTCCTGAACCCTCTTGTTTGAGATCCTCTGACCAGATATACCAGGCACTGAACCTTGAATCTTTTATTTTTTTAATCTTATACCCCGCTTTTCCGCTTAAAGGGTACTGGGAACCAACACATGACAGAATGTGAGGGAGACAAATTGAGAGAAAAAGGAGCTGTGACATTTATTCTGTGATATCGCCCCTGACTTGAAAAAACTGCCCAGCTCCTGCTTGATCACCTGGGGAGATGTAATAGGTACTGAAACGGATATGTCTGCTTCAGCGGGGAAAAGAACAGCTCAGAGGGCCTGTTTCAGGATGGGAGCACAAGGGGAAGCGTAGCCCCCCTCCCACCCCTTGTACCATGGTCCCAAAATCAATAGGGACTCCTGTTCAAAGACAAAAATACAGAGAACTCTCAACATGACACCTGGTTAGTCCCTTTGGCAGAATCATAGAGTGGGAAGGGGCCATCAGGCCATCTAGTCCAACCCCCTGCTCAACGCAGGATCATAGAATCATAGAGTTGGAAGGGGCCATTCAGGCCATCTAGTCCAACCCCCTGCTCTACGCAGGATCATAGAATCATAGAGTTGGAAGGGGCCATACAGGCCATCTAGTCCACCCCCCTGCTCAACGCAGAATCAGCCCAAAGCATCCTAAAGCATCCAAGAAAAGTGTGTGTCCAACCTTTGCATGAAGACTGCCAGTGAGGGGGAGCTCCCCACCTCCTTCGGCAGCCCCTTCCACTGCTGAACTAGACTCCTAGAATCATAGAGTGGGAAGGGGCCATCCAGGCCATCTAGTCCCACCCCCTGCCCAGTGCAGGATCAGCCTCAAGCATCCAGGAGAAGGATCTGTCCAGCCGCTGCTTGAAGGCTGCCACCGAGGGGGAGCTCCCCGCCTCCTTAGGCAGCCCCTTCCACCGCTGAACTGTTGAGCCTTTCAGTTGCCACCCTTTCCTGACCCAGCCAAACGAAAGATCACCCTGGGACTCACTTGCATCACCGCATTAATGGAAAAGGGAAGGAACGAATGTGCAGTGTTCAGGATGTTGACCAGGGCCAGAGAGACGAAAGCCTTCTGGGCGTTCAAGACATTGTGCTCGTCCGCCAAGGTGTAGACAGCGAACATGACGAAAGCGATCTGTAGGGCCGGGAGGGGAAAACGGGTGAGGGGGCTGGAGATGCTGGGGGTGGGGTGACTTCGGCTGGATCGGCCAAACGGGACTCACCAGAAACGTTGAGGAGTGGAAAGAAGCCAGAGATGCTGAGAAGAGAAACTGGGAGGTTTTCAGCGCCTGGAGCTCCTGCATTCGGACATGCAGTGCTTGGCCCGTGAAGTGCTCTTCCCAGCCATGCAACTTGAGGGTTTTAATGTTGCCGAGAGCTGAGCTGATCAGTTTGGCACGCCGATCCTTATGTTGCATTTGGACTTCCTGGAAGAGAACCGCACGCGGAGAACCGTCAGGATGCCTGGAAAACTGGCTGCTAAAAATCAACGTCAACAACAAGAATACTGAACGCCATCCAGAAACAAAACAAAATTAGAGTCCAGTGCATTTTTTATAATGTACCCATCAATGAGACAATTTTATATATTTTAAATTTTGTACTGGCTCCCCGATTTTGCAGTTTTCTACTCTGAAATGTGTTTTTTCTTGCTATCTGTTTCATCTGGCCGCAGTGCTGTATTAAAATAAATTTGATTCGATTCGATCAGAGTCCAGTCAGGCACCTTTAAGGCCAACAAAGATTTTTTCAAGGCGTGAGCTTTCGAATGCAAGCACCCTTCCTCAGACTAAGAACTGACCGTCATAACAGTAGGAATATATAAGCAAAAGCTAGTCCCTGTTACATTAGTAAACTGTATCACAGATCAGTTCAATCGATCCTGATCAGTGCAGATTTCTTAAAAAACAAACAGCATCAGAGTGGACACTCTGAGCCGAAGGAGTTTCAAAAGTCCAGGGCATAATCGATCCAGGTCGCATCCAGTATGTTTTTAATTCATTTGTAGAATGCTGTGTTGCTAGCAATGTATAATATTTTGGTCGTTTTTTTCTTAATGATCGGTATTGCCTTTTGAGAATCTGCATGCTTAATTTTTAAAGAGAAAACCTAGCCCCTACATCTAAGTTCCTTGAAACTTATTTGGCTCAGAGAATCTTTCATTTGTAATTACCATTTCACAACCTTTGCTTAAATAAGATTCAGTATCAGCTTAACGGGACCTCATAAAGCCAGCTCATATACTAGCAGCGACGTACCTGGAAGTGGCTTCGTTTCTTGGTGATCACAAAGTTCAAAGGCAGGAGAAACAGGAACACAGCGACAGAAGTCAAAGCAGGGGGCCCAAGCAGCTGTCGGCATGCAAAAATCAGATTAAAACACCCCCCCAAAAAAAATCCTAAATATGTTTATATACAGACAGCCTGTCGTATATCGCTTAGAATTGACAATGTAATCAGAACAATATGATCTTTTTTGTTTGTTCTGTTTTTCTGTTAAGTGAGCATGCAGTGCATCTGGTATTTTGCATCTTTTAAAGTGAATTTGTGAAATTGTACTTTAAAAATAGAAAAAGGCCCAAACAGACATGGCCTGAAACTCTCCTGCCATGACATTCTATGCAGCCCAAACAGAGTTACATCATAAATCCATTGAAAACGGGCTTAAAACGGTGTATCTCTGGTTACAATTGCAGTGAAATCCATGGTTATGCTAGGCCAGGCTTTCTCAAGCAGGGTTTTGTGAAACTCTGGGGTCTCTTGATGGCCCTGGAATTGTTTTAATTGGTTAAACATTTATCGGGTAATATGACCACATATGGTCATGCCAACCTGCTCCCTTCCTCTCAAAATGGCCGACGATCAGCCTGGAGGGGGTGGGAAGGGGTGTGGTCCTGGGTGGGCGTGTCCACAGTTACTCTTCCCAACCATATTCTGCACGATTACACAACTTCTGGGGTTTCTTGAAGCCTGAATATATTTCAGGGGTTTCTTAATGGTACAAAAGTTGAGAAAGGCTGTGCTAGGGCTTCTTTTTACAGCCCGCCAGATAGAAAAGCCTCTTGAAAAGGCTGGATATTAGTTTTGGACTGGCTATACAGAGGGGAGGATCAAGGGTGTCCCTCACAGCTCTGACCACTGATGAAGACCCAGTAGGGTCGAAACGCGTTTGGTCTTATGTGCTGTTAGCTCTGTATAGTTTTTATGTAGTTTTTATTCAGTTTTTAATTGTACATTAACATTAACATTAACACTGACAGTCTTCAAGTAAAGGTTGGAGACACACTTTTCGTGGATGCTTTAGGATGCTTTGGGCTGATCCTATGTTGAGCAGGGGGTTGGACTAGATGGCCTGCATGGCCCCTTCCAACTCTATGATTCTATGATTCTATGATCCTGCGTTGAGCAGGGGGTTGGACTAGATGGCCTGTGTGGCCCCTTCCAACTCTATGATTCTATGATTCTATGATCCTGAGTTGAGCAGGGGGTTGGACTAGATGGCCTGCATGGCCCCTTCCAACTCTATGATTCTATGATCCTGCGTTGAGCAGGGGGTTGGACTAGATGGCCTGTGTGGCCCCTTCCAACTCTAGGATTCTATGATTCTGCGTTGAGCAGTGGGTTGGACTAGATGGCCTGTGTGGCCCCTTCCAACTCTAGGATTCTATGATTCTATGATCCTGCGTTGAGCAGGGGGTTGGACTAGATGGCCTGTGTGGCCCCTTCCAACTCTAGGATTCTATGATTCTATGATCCTGCGTTGAGCAGGGGGTTGGACTAGATGGCCTGTGTGGCCCCTTCCAACTCTAGGATTCTATGATTCTATGATCCTGCGTTGAGCAGGGGGTTGGACTAGATGGCCTGTGTGGCCCCTTCCAACTCTAGGATTCTATGATTCTATGATCCTGAGTTGAGCAGGGGGTTGGACTAGATGGCCTGCATGGCCCCTTCCAACTCTATGATTCTATGATCCTGCGTTGAGCAGGGGGTTGGACTAGATGGCCTGTGTGGCCCCTTCCAACTCTATGATTCTATGATTCTATTTTTACATTGTTTTATTGTACAGCTCAACTTCTGAGTTCCTGCACTAAGAAGTGGAGCCAAGGTTAGCCTTCCCCCTTAACCATGGATCTTGGGGAACTTTACCTGGCAAAGGAAGACAAAGCAGATGATAATCCGCACAGGGGCCAGCCAGGTCCCGTTCACATAGACAATGAGGTCGGTTAGCTTCTGAACGTCGACAGACACCAAGTTGACAATTTCCCCAACGGTTGTTGTTTTCTTTGCTGCAGCTGACAGGACTAAGATCTGGGGGGGAAAGACCAAACTGCAAATCGGAGGAGGGTCACATGTTCATGCCTCTTTGGAAAAGTCTGCGGAATACGTTTTGGATTCCTACAGGTTCACAGTTTTTTCACTGATGTATTCTGAAGGTTTGCTCAACTGCAGTTTATAAAGCAACTGGCCTGCAAGGCCGTTGCATTGAGGGATGCAATGAACACTGGGGGGGGGGGCAGTATTAAGTCTGCGGGTTCCGTGATCACAGACTCCAATTCTTCAGAACAGCTCTTTTTATTTAGCAACTCCTGCAACAGACTACAACTACTGAACAGAGAAAAACAGGCAAACTCAGGCATTTTTATACCTTTCAGGCAGCCAGCTGCTGCCTCTGATTGGCTCTAAGCAGAGCAATCTGATTGGTCCTAGCAGAGCAATCTAATTGACCCTAAGCAGAACGATCAGGTTCCTTTGATTGGTTAGTTCCTTGACTGGCAGAAGCCCCCATTTGCATCAGTGTCCAAATGCCCACAGACATAACAGGCAGGTGGGCGGGCAGGGGGGGGGGCTCCCTGTTTATTACAGTATTTGCATATTAGGAAACCATTTTGAGTGTATGGTAGGAAACAATAGAGAGAGAAACAGTTAATAGTGGCAGTAAAAGGAAGGAAAAAAACGTAGCAATGTCCTGCTTACCTTGCGATAAACAAGGCCGGTGACGGCGGTCTTCAACTTCACTCCCAGAGCCAGGCACACGTACATGTAGCGTTGCTCAAACAGAGTTTGGAGACAAGCTAGAAGGAACAGCAGCATGGCATAGAAGTAACCTTTCCACGAGGGAGCTTCTGGATCAGCGATGAAGCCTAGGAAAAGGCTGTAAGGGGAGGAAATCTAGATGACTGCACATCTCCAGTGCAAGCTAAGAACAAGACAACATGTCCATCCCAGCGGGGTTTGAGTACAGGAGCCCCATTCTGAGGAGATTCTTAAGGCCAGCCCACACGGACTGCTTCCATGTAACAGTCCAGATATTCTTGGATGCTTTAGGATGCTTAGGGCTGATCCTGCGTTGAGCAGGGGGTTGGACTAGATGGCCTGTGTGGCCCCTTCCAACTCTATGATTCTATGATCCTGCGTTGAGCAGGGGGTTGGACTAGATGGCCTGTATAGCCCCTTCAACTCTATGATTCTATGATTCTATGATCCTGCGTTGAGCAGGGGGTTGGACTAGATGGCCTGTGTGGCCCCTTCCAACTCTATGATTCTATGATTCTATGACTAGATGGCCTGTGTGGCCCCTTCCAACTCTATGATTCTATGATTCTATGATCCTGCGTTGAGCAGGGGGTTGGACTAGATGGCCTGTGTGGCCCCTTCCAACTCTATGATTCTATGATTCTATGACTAGATGGCCTGTGTGGCCCCTTCCAACTCTATGATTCTATGATCCTGCGTTGAGCAGGGGGTTGGACTAGATGGCCTGTGTGGCCCCTTCCAACTCTATGATTCTATGATTCTATGACTAGATGGCCTGTGTGGCCCCTTCCAACTCTATGATTCTATGATTCTATAATTCTATTTCTACAAACCCTATACCTTGTACGTGCAGGCTCTCTGTGCCATCTCTAGGTCATGCATATGGCATCTGATCTGCATCCAGCTCATGTGCTGGGCCAGCAGACTCAATCATGCACCACACCCTTATCCATAAGCCTGTTCTGCAAACATACGTCATCTGAATAAAGCTGGTCTGGAGAAACGGGGAAGCGGAAAAGATGACAGTAACCCCGGAAGCAGGGAAGCCACCCTGGAGCTACTTTACACCACTACAAGCTTGTGACAGTGAGATCAAAGCTGCCCATCAGCTATAGCTGTTTCTGTGTAAAGAATTCTTCCATATAGCAGCAGGCATCTTCAGTGCCAAAGCATAACGTTTCTGGCCTACCCAGCTGGTACATTTCAAACACCCAAGTGCATCTGTTTTTTTCTTCCTGGCATAATCGCCCACGTACCTCAGTGTCGTAGGGATCAAGAACAAGAAGATATCCCCAATGACCAGACTCAACGTTCCGAGGAGAAAGGATGGCCTGAACAGACTCCAGAAAGCTTTCAGCAGTGGTTTGCTTGGGCAATATTCTGTCCGCAGCAGGAGAGAGGCCTCTTCACACTCTTCCCTGGCTTGCTCGCTTCTGAACTGCACCGATTCCGCCACTCTTTGCAAGGAAAAGGAACACAACGCCAGAGATCACCGACAGTGTGCATTTTAGCCTTACTGATCATTTGCACAATTCATCAAGCTTCTGAAACTAAAACACCGGCTGTATGATGTTGTCTGTTGCAAAGCAGCACACGCAAAGTATCACATCGTCGCAATAAGCAATAAACATACGCAGAGTCATTCTGCGTGGCCGTTTTAGTGCCCTGGCATGAATCTGTCTTGGTTTGCCCCTGCTGGAAAACAGTTCCCATCTAGAATTTCTCTAAGCAACCCTTCAGTCCTGCAAGCAATCTTTGCTGGCTACTCCCTTCGCCGTTGTTCCGATATCATTTCTACACCTCAAAGACCGTTTCCGCACTGGGAAGTTCACTGCCCCAGCTCCTGTGCAGGAGCACAAATCGGGGGCAGATGAGGTGCGTCAGGCCAAATGCTCCCCCATGTGGGTGCAGGAAAAGGTGGGGCAACCTGTCGTAACTAAAACTCCCCCCTGCAGCCTGGCATGAAACCCCCAGTGCATAAACGGTCCAAAAGACCTTAACTTAAAGGTTTCATTTTCCTCTTTAAAGAGCCGTATCTGTCTCTGTACTGAGTCACATTTGGCTCACAACCACAGGCTGCACACCCCTGCTATCAAGTGTGTTTTTAGTGCTGCTAAGAAGAGCCCTGCAGGACTCAACAAAGACCCACCTACTTCCTTGTGTGGTCGCCCAGGAATTTCTGGGCAGTTCACAGATTCAGCTGCTGGATGCAGAACTGGTAGCCTGCTGAACTCCATTTCTCCCTTTGCATCTTAGGGATACTCACTGCTTGACCGCGCAATTCTTTCTCCACGCCTCTTCAATCTGAGTCACAATCTCTTTTGAGGTGTTTTCTCTCGTTAGGGACCACAAATCTTCTGTTCGTAATGGCTGCCGGTATCCCTTCCAGAGTAGCCTACAAAACGAGAGCTTTTCCAGCACTTGCCCAAATCTGTTCAGCGCTAGGGAAGGACAGGGCTTGTTTTCTTACCCAAGGAGCCACCAGAAGGTGATCCGGGACACAAAGGAGGCCCTGCCTTCTGGACACGGATTCTGCAAGGACAACAAATCACAACCCGCATCACATTCAAAAACAAGATGCTCGTGCCATGTTAAAACAACCCTGTTGGCACTGATGTTCTGCTTAGCCTGGAGAGGAGATGACTGAGAGGGGATCTGATAACCCTCTTTAAGGATTTATAAGGCTGCCATGTAGACCAGGGGTAGTCAACCTACGGTCCTCCAGATGTCCATGGACTACAATTCCCATGAGCCCCTGCCAGCAAATGGTAGTACATGAACATCTGGAGGACCACAGGTTGACTACCCCTGATGTAGACGATGGAGTAGAGTTGTTCTCTCTTGCCCCAGAGGGACAGATAAGAACCAACGGGATGAAATTAATTCAAAAGAAATTCTGTCTAAACATCCGGAAGAAGTTCCTGACAGTCAGAGCGGTTCCTCAGTGGAACAGGCTTCCTCGGGAGGTGGTGGGTTCTCCGTCTTTGGAGATTTCTAAACAGAGGCTGGAGAGCCATCTGATGGAGAGGCTGATTCTGTGAAGGCTCAAGGGGGTGGCAGGTGACAGTGGAGGAGCGAGAGGGTTGTGAGTGTCCTGCATAGTGCAGGGGGTTGGGCTAGATGACCCAGGAGGGCCCTTCCAACTCTATGATTCTATGATTCTATGATTCTATTTTATGAAATCCAGGGGTGGTTAAGGGCACCAACTGGGAGGAAAAGATGACCGTGTCAAAAGGAGCTACGCTCCCACCCAAAGGAGGGAGAAAGAGCCTGTCCAATCAGTACTGCAACGTGTTCAGCCTAATTCCCAATTCCACGCTGAGGCCACTCCTTGCTTGCGGAAAGGCCGCCCATTGGGACTTTTCTCAGTGGCCTGAATGGCCAACCCGTCCCTGTTAAGGAGTGTGGTTAGCAGTGGATGAGGAGGACTAGAAACACGAGCGATAAACGGGAGGCAGAATCCTAAGGAAAGAAGGTGCCACCAAAAAGGCAGAAAGGCAAAAGGCTTACCTCAGCAGTATCTTGGGAGAAGAAGGGAGGCTGATCTGTGAAACAGCACAGCACCAGCTCCGATAAGATCAAGGTGAAGTAAATATAGGAGGAGACGTGATGGAAAGCGTCCTTCCTGAAGCCCTGAAAAAGTCAGAAGTCTTCCTGGCCCATCAGACGTCCCCGGGAAGCTGCTTACCTCCCTACCTCACCTCCCTGCTGTGTATGTTCCCGAGTGGAAACAAAGGCCCATTCCGCACAAGTTAAATGTAGCAGGAGTGTGGCAAATTGTAAACGCTACTAATTTGCAGTTCCGCAAGACGTCGCACACAATCTTCCACACTCCTGAAACAGACCCGCGAAAAGCGCTTCGTTGTAGCGCTTCCAGGGAAATCGCCAAAAGTGGATTCACCCTCTGGAAAGCGCTACACTCTTGCAAACAATCTGCAACAGTATCGAAAAAGTTCTGTACGTTCCCATTGTTGCGGTTCCAGCAAAGTCCCTCCCCCTGGCTCTCTCCTCTGAACTTCCGGCGAAACGATCGCCATTTTTTTTTCTTGGAGCAAGCGGAGAGCAACAAACCAGCGAGCCTTCATTCACCCAGCGAGGCTTCTCCGGCTGCAGTCCCTCCACAGAGCTGCTTTAAAGCTCCCCTAAGTCACCAAGCACAACATAGCCCCGTTTGCAAGTTCCCTTTATTTAAATAAAATAAAAATGACTGCGGAAGGGAAACCAGCAAAGAACAGCAGGGTTATAAGGTGAGGGTGTGAACCGCCCTGAGCCTCAGGGGAGGACGGTATACAAATAATGAATGAATGAATGAATGAATGAATGAATGAATGAATGAATGAATGAATGAATGAATGAAATTTACATTTGTACGTAAAACAGACAAACATCCCTAGTGGACATACACATTCCCCATAGACTGTTTGTCCTACGGGCTACTGCATGATTCACACACTTACACCTTCCAGGGCATGTTGACACACTTACACCTTCCAGGGCATGTTGGATTTTGGAGCTGAAGGAGATGGCAGCAGGAAAAAAACACAGCAACCAGTAAACCAGTAACAAGCCTGAAGACTGGACCCCTTTTAATCGTTCCGTCTGGGTGAGAAATACAACAAGAATCTATACAAAAGGGAAGAGGAAAAAAAAAAGGCTTAATATTCAGAACATATCATCACACAGGAAAACAATTTTTAAAAGCTCAGGACATGTTGCATTGAGGACCGCTCTCTTTAAAAGGCGTTGAGGCACATTAACAGAGACAGGCCTTATCAGCAGCTATTAAAATCCAAAATCTTCGCGCCCCACTTTTCCATCCAACTGGACAGGCTCAAGGGGGCTGATATTATAGCTAATAAAGCCACCTTGCTTGGAGGTTCATAGAATCATAGAGTTGGAAGGGGCCATACAGGCCATCTAGTCCAACCCCCTGCTCAACGCAGGATCAGCCCTAAGCATCCGAAAGCAAGGTTGAGGACTGCTAAATAACAGTTTCCAGGGGCAACATCAAGGGGGCTGTTACACTGAGGCCCTGCTGATGGACCTTCCTGAAGAAAACACAGTGCTGGGTGAGATGGAGTTTGGTTTAATCTCTTCTATTTGATCCCCACTGTGAGGTAGGTCAGGTTGAAAGAGACAGGTTGGCTCAGGGTCACCTGGGGCAGAGTGGGAACTGGTATCCAGGTCTCTTCCAGCCTAGTCCCACATCCTAGGCATCACCCCACACTGTCTAAAAATGCCATTTTAAGGTCCACAAATGTACTTTAAAACACAGTCCTTTAAGGCAGGGGTCGTCAACCTGTGGCCCTCCAGATGTCCATGGACTACAATTCCCATGAGCCCCTGCCAGCAAACGCTGGCAGGGGCTCATGGGAATTGTAGTCCATGGGCATCTGGAGGACCACAGGTTGACGACCCCTGCTTTAAGGCCTTTAAGGCCTTTTCATAGCCCTGAGGCAGAACACTCTGGCCCAAATCCTCCGTGTCTTCTTGGCAGCTTCTTTCCACTTTCAGTCTCAGAGCCTCATTTTCAACAGACTGGGGTGGCCCCCTGTTCTGCAGAGGGAAGGGCACCAAACTTAGGAATCAGTGTAAGAAAAACGACAGGAATTACCAGTGTCACTATCTGTACAGCAGGGCTGAGGATCAATCCGCGGGCCTGTGGGACCCCTTGGACGGCTTGCCAGAGTGTGAAGAAGATGCTGGAGAAACACAGCAGCAGCAAGGCGAAGGCAAGAACCTGAGAAGAAGGGGAGAAGCGGCTCAGTGTGAGAAATGTACCTGCAGAAAAACCCATCGGAAGCAAGAGTGAGGTCAGCGGCACTCATGTGCATGCACTGGAGCCAGCCACTCTCTACCATAGAGTTTTGCCCAAAAGCCAGAGCGTCACTCCTCTGATATCCTCAATGTACTGATGTCACTTCCTGGTGATGTCCGCACATAGGGAAGTTCTTCCCTGCTCCCAGAGTGCTATATCCCTAGTCCCTGCTGGAATAGTTTGTAAATGTGACTTCAAAAACAAAGGCCCTCTGGGTTTCCTAAATCCACCATGAGTATCTTTTAAAGGCCAGCTCCGTCTCAGGGACGTCCTGCTGCTTAAAGAAACAGGGGACCCATAGCGATAAACCTGGGCTCGATGCTTACCATTTTCGATTTGAAGACAGCTGACATCCTGATATAGCCCCTGCTGTTTCTCTGGAGATAAAAGTAATAGAAGGGAAACAAGACCCAAAGGTAGATACATGGAATCCAGAGCAGGACAGTATTTTGGAAGCACGGGGTAAAGCTTGGCATATCTGTGTACCATGTCCGGTTCCAGTCCTGCAACCACACAAGAAAACAAATAGACCCATCCTAATAAACATTTTTCTGGGAGTAAGCATCATGGAAAAGACCCAAGTCTAAGATTGCTCTTGAATCATAGAATCATAGAATCATAGAATCATAGAATCATAGAGTTGGAAGGGGCCATACAGGCCCTCTAGTCCAGCCCCCTGCTCAATGCAGGATCATAGAATCATAGAATCATAGAGTTGGAAGGGGCCATACAGGCCCTCTAGTCCAACCCCCTGCTCAATACAGGATCATAGAATCACAGAATCATAGAGTTGGAAGGGGCCATACAGGCCATCTAGTCCAGCCCCCTGCTCAACGCAGGATCATAGAATCATAGAATCATAGAGTTGGAAGGGGCCATACAGGCCATCTAGTCCAACCCCCTGCTCAACGCAGGATCAGCCCTAAGCATCCTAAAGCAGAGGTAAGGTAAGCTCTTGAAAGGTAAGCTCTTGTGCGATACAGTCTCACAGTTGTCCTACATCATTGTTTGTTTGTTTTTTTTGGAGATCCTTGTTGTCAGGTTTATTTTAAAATTTTGTAGCCCACCTTCAGTCACAGAAAGATACATAAATGAAGAAAATAAAATAAAATATGGAACAAGGAAATATTGTTCAAAATTGCTCAGAAGTCACATTTTTGGAAACAGAAGAGCGTCTTACGCACACTGAGGACCATGTTATGCCTCTGATCTAGATACCGTTTGAATTAAAAAGAAATGTCAGTCCCATTTAAACCTGAGCAGCAAATCTCAAGTCATTTTGGAGTGTTGTGAGTCAGCCAGCTGCCTCCTCCTCTTCCGAGGATGAGGAAATGGAAGAATCAGGATCCTTACCTGGGGAATGCGTGTCTAAAACAACTGGGTTTAGAATCAGAGCCAGCAAAACAAGCCTCAGGGAATGAGGATTACTCATTCTGGCAGGAGACAAAGGAAAGGGGTCAGAAATAAGTTTGTCACACCTCTGGGGTCTCCTGAACCAGCAGCGTGTGGAAGACAGAGATAGCTCAGGAGAAAAGAAGTGTCTGTTTCTTGGCACAGCATTGGTTGCTTTTAATTCCTGCTTATTACAGGAGCAGGAGCCCAGCCAATCATAACACCTGTGCTTTGACCATGAATCAGCAAATTAGGCTGATAAAAGGGAGACTCTGAACAGAGCTCGGTGTGGGAGCAGTCTTGTTCATACTGTTTTGTAAGGTCTCAGTGAACAGAGTTCTGGTTTGTATCCTGCTTGTTAGTGTTGTGCTTGCTTTTTTAGTGAAAGTGGTAGTCTGTTTCCTGCCTTAGCTGATAGGTTTGGACCCCGAATCTTGGTCCTCCTTGACTCTTGGATGGAATGCCTGGCCCTTTGTGGACTGGTTTGTTGACATTGCTTTGTTTTTTTTGTTTTTTGTTTTGCTTTGATTCCTTGTAATTGCCTCTGTGTATCCCAGAACTCTTAGGCAGAGTAAAAATAATCAGACTCTGATCTGAATGGGACATGTGGTCACTTGCTATTGTCTGTGTGTATTCTGGAGGCTGTGATAAACACCAGGTTTAGCCTCAGATCATAGAATCACAGAATCATAGAGTTGGAAGGGGCCATGCAGTCCATCTAGTCCAACCCCCTGCTCAACGCAGGATCAGCCCTAAGCATCCTAAAGCATCCAAGAAAAGTGTGTCTCCAACCTTTGCTTGAAGACTGCCAGGGAGGGGGAGCTCACCACCTCCTTAGGCAGCCTATTCCACTGCTGAACTACTCTGACTGTGAAACTATTTTCCTGATATCTAGCCTATATCGTTGTACTTGAAGTTTAAACCCATTACTGCATGTCCTTTCCTCTGCAGCCAATGGGAACAGCATCCTGCCCTCCTCCAAGTGACAACCTTTCAAATACTTAAAGAGGGCTATCATGTCTCCTCTCAACCTCCTTTTCTCCAGGCTGAACATTCCCAAGTCCCTCAACCTATCTTCATAGGGCTTGGTCCCTTGGCCCCAGATGTGACATGGACTCTGCTTCTGGGGAGACAATGGGCGGAAAAACTTTTTTTAGAACTCCTATTCATGAATTTTAAGAGAACTTTCAAAGATAAGCTTACCTGTTTAGCATGTTTATATCATGTTCTACTGTGATTTTTTTTCAATCACAGCTGCATCTAACTGGAAATGGTGGGGAAAATCTTAAAGGAGGGGGCCAGAGAGAGCACCCATGCAGCTGGCCCAAGGCTACCCCACCTTTGAGAGATTTACCCAGGAGCAAAACCAAAACCTTCAGGGTACATTAAAGACTAACACACAATTCCATTCTACAGTGAAGACAGATTCTGTGGCCGTTGGAATTTTAATTCTGGGTGTTTTGCGCAAGCCTATACTCAGAATAAGACTGTGATGGTTTGAAAGGTGCCGTTGGATGGACTCCTTTTTTTTATTCTACACTGTAAGTTTTCAGCTCCTGACATATTCTTCCCCTGAGGTATGTGGCCTCTAAGTCCACAAAAGTCTATGCGAGAATAAAAAATGGGCAGTCTTTTACGGTGTTTTAGCTTAAGGCAGGGGTAGTCAAACTGCGGCCCTCCAGATGTCCATGGACTACAATTCCCATGAGCCCCTGCCAGCATTTGGCAAATGCTGGCAGGGGGCTCCTGGGAATTGTAGTCCATGGACATCTGGAGGGCCGCAGTTTGACTACCCCTGCCTTAAGGTGACCAGATTGTCCCACTTTTGGAGGGACATCTGGGGGTACCAGGCAAATTGTACTTATGTTGAAAGTAAAAATATATATATTACAATACTATTTTTGCGTTCTATGAAACTTTTTGTTGCTCCATAGAGACCAAATGTTTAATCAAGAACCCCCCCCCTCCCCTGGTCAATGGTGTCCCGCTTTACCAATGTTAAAATCTGGTCACCTTATCTTAGCTGCAACAGCCTAATATAGCCACTTCTCTGAAATCATTGGCTGAAGGCACTAGAGCTGACCGCATAACTGTACCTTTTGCCTAAGGAAGAGTGCTTGCACTCGAAAGCTAACGTCTTGAATAAATCTTTGCTGGTCTTAAAGGTGCCCCTGGACTCTGATTTTGTTTTGTTGTGCTGCTCCAGACCCACACGGCTACCCACTGGAATCTGTACCGTTGGCCCTTTAACTTCACGTTTCACTATTCCCCCCACCAGCCATGTGTACATACCGCAAGGGGTTTCCTCCGTGCAACCCATGCAACCTGACACCCCAATAAACCTGTTTCCTTTGCAAGGACTCTACTGACAGCCTCATGCATGCCTGCCTCACCCGAATTCACGCACTGACTGTGTTCCAACTTGATTTAAAGAATCAGGAAGAGAGGGAAGCACTCTCTTCTATTTTAGGGGTTTCCTTGGCTGATCTGGGTTACGTGGAAAGTGAATTCCTCTGAGCAACAGAGAGCAGGAACTTTGTACAGCAAACGGACTATCAGATATGCTCCCAATGCTGCAGTGCATTTCAGAAAACTTTCCCCCGGGGAACACGTGGCGCTCACACGGGGAACTCACTCACCCAGAGCTCAGCTGATTCCTCCGAGGGGCTGCACAGCCAGCTTGCCACGGTCATCTTTTCGGCTTCAGCTTCAGCCTCCAGTTCCATTTCAGTCTCACCTGCTCAACTTCCAAATCCACTGCCCCCTTTGGGATTGGTATTTAACGCCTGCCTCCTGTGGTGGGGAAGGAGGGCAAAGGTGAATGGCAGCTGGGGACAACTCTTCAGGCACCAGGGATGCCATTGCTTCAACAAAAGAGAACTTTTATTTTAATAAGACTGGCATTAATATATTTTTAAAATTCTCCATAAACAATTCCCAGGGGATCTCAGCATGACAGGAACACATTAAGGACAACTGTAAATAAAACTAATAGAATAGCAACAGAAGGGGGCGGGGGGAAGCAATATAACTATCTAGTGGTTTTTACCCCGGTCTTCCTTCAAGGAGTTCTGGGTTGTCTCCTCCATTTGAATCTCACAACAACCTGGGAAACAGATTAAGATGAGAGAGGGTGACTCCCAAGGAGCCTCACAGCAGAGTGGGATTTTAACCCAGGTCTCCTCTCCGACGTTATCCTCACAACAATCCCCCAAGGTAGGCTAGGCTTCGTCAAGGTGACTGACGCAGCCCAGTTCTCTCCCACCCTTTTATCCCCACAAAAATCATGCAAGGCAGGTTAGTCAGAAAGAATGGCCCAGGGCCCGTGAGGTGTAGTTACCCCGGAGGTGGTAAACTTGAGTCTGAGAGGCATCACTTCAGATTGCAAGGTGGTAAAAGCAGTTATTTCAGGCACAAGTATCCAGGACATAAAAAAAACCAACGTGTCCAAAGAGTGCTAGGACAGATGGACAAAACTCTGACATGCTTGTTTTCTTGTGCAGGGATTTTTTAAAAATGAAGATGTATTTATTCATGTGAACCCCTTAAGATCTCACGCAGAACTTTGGTCTACTCGGTTTTCAGTAGACTGCTCCATTTGGCTGGCAAACTAGCCAGTTAGCCTGCCCTGATGTTACATGAATCAGGAACACATACCTGCTGTTTACATGCACCTGAGAACACAGGAAGCCCAAAGCACAGCTTTAACAAGTGGAAACAGCTGTAGACCACGAAGTTACAGTCAGGAACAAAGTCCAGTAAATCTCAAGCACCAACGACTGATACAGGGAGGCTGGTAAATTATTCTCCCGGGCAGAAAACAGGCCAACATTTGGAGGGAACAAGGCTGCAAAATAGGGTCACTGTTTCAGTTCTATACGTGCACTAAACCATGACAGGGATCAAAATGGTCCACTATTATTATTATTATTGGCGTGACAAAAACATACACAAAATGCCTGCACTTATGCTTCATAATTCACTTTTCTGAGCAGAAACCAAATTCACATGAGAGTCACAGTCTGAGTTTCTGCCGAGTCTCCAGAAAAGCTCATCAGTACAGCTGAGAATAGCATACAAGAACATGTTCCCATTTGCTTCATACCTTCTGAGTCGTCATTCTTATAGGGGGCTGTCGTATGTGGCTGTCGCATCCAGAGCAAGTTGTGACCAACAGATTTGAATGCATCTAAACAAAGAACCCCAGTTTTCACATAGTGTTTCCTGCCAAGTGGACTGACCACCAGTAACCAAACAGAAGGTGCTTTTAACCATTTCATTTAAATAATAAAAGGAACATCCTTCAGCACCATCTTTACACCCCCCACAGTAGCTCAAGAGCTGCACATGACATGAGCAGAAGATCCCCACGGGAGATTCTGGGGGCTGAACTGGAAGTTATCATAACAAAACAAAACCAGAGTCCAGTGGCACCTTTAAGACCAACAAAGATTTATTCAAGGCGTGAGCTTTCGAGGGCAAGCACTCTTCCGCAGACTCTGGTCTGCCACTGGACTCCGATTTTGTTTTGCTGCTTCAGAGCAACACGGCTACCCACTTGGAAGTTATCACGCAATTGACCATGAGATTGTATCGACAACAGAACTACAAATGCGTCGTTTTAGAGTAAGGTGACCAGATTTTATCATTGGTAAAGCGGGACACCATTGATTTCTTGATTAAAAATTTGGTCTACATGGAGCAACAAAAAATTGCATAGAACGCTAAAATAGTATTGTAATATATATTTTTAAAATTTCAACCTATGTACAATTTGCCTGGTCCCTCCAAAAGTGGGACAGTCTGGCCACCTTATTTTACAGCAGGCCCAACTGTGCCTCCCCAGCTTCCATAGACGACAGGAAAGGTCCCGCTTTACCAATGTTGAAATCTGGTCACCTTAGACCAGGGGTAGTCAACCTGTGGTCCTCCAGATGTCCATGAACTACAATTCCCATGAGCCCCTGCCAGCAAAGTCCTCCAGATGTTCATGGACTACGATTCCCATGAGCCCCTGCCAGCATGGTCCTCCAGATGTCCATGGACTACAATTCCCATGAGCCCCTGCCAGCATGGTCCTCCAGATGTCCATGGAGGACAATTCCCATGAGCCCCTGCCAGCATAGTCCTCCAGATTTCATGGACTACAATTCCCATGAGCCCCTGCCAGCATGGTCCTCCGGATGTCCATGGACTACAATTCCCACGAGCCCGTGCCAGCATGGTCCTCCAGATGTCCATGGAGGTCAATTCCCATGAGCCCCTGCCAGCATAGTCCTCCAGATGTCCATGGACTACAATTCCCACGAGCCCGTGCCAGCATGGTCCTCCAGATGTCCATGGAGGACAATTCCCATGAGCCCCTGCCAGCATGGTCCTCCAGATGTCCATGGACTACAATTCCCATGAGCCCCTGCCAGCATAGTCCTCCAGATGTCCATGGACTACAATTCCCACGAGCCCGTGCCAGCATAGTCCTCCAGATGTCCATGGAGGACAATTCCCATGAGCCCCTGCCAGCATAGTCCTCCAGATGTCCATGGACTACAATTCCCATGAGCCCCTGCCAGCATGGTCCTCCAGATGTCCATGTACTACAATTCCCATGAGCCCCTGCCTCCCTGCTTCTCCCTCAGCTGACGACTAAAAAGACCTCTTGCTTTCTTAGCCTTCTGTGAGGGGAGTGCTGGGGACCTCCACATGCCCACGGACTACAATTCCCATGAGCCCCTTGGGCATTGCAGTCCACGGACGCCTGGACTAGATAGAACGTCGCGCAGCAACTCCCCCCCCCCGCCTGCCAGGTAGCCTCCCGGGCAGCAGGGGGCAGCAGCGTCTTCCTCGTCCTCGCCGCTTCCTCCTGCTGCTGCTGCCTGCCGGGGCTGGCTGGCTGGGTGGCGCGTGGGCGCTGCTGCGGGATGGCGCGCGGCTGGGCGCTGCTCTGGGGCTGCTGCTGCTGCTGCCTGTGGGCGTCGTGGGCGCGCGCCTCCGAGGACATCGTGGTGGGCTGCGGCGGCTTCGTCAAGTCCGACGTGGAGATCAATTACTCCCTGATCGAGGTCAGCGGCGCCGGCCGTGCTGCAAGGGGAGGGGGGGGGGCGATGCTGCTGCTCCTGCTGCTGCTGCTGGGATCCCCCGGATGGGTGTCAGGCGCTTGCACCCTGCCCGGGATCTTGCGAAACCTCCCCCGGTGGAGTTTCGGTTGGCAGCAGGGATGATCTCTGCGCCTGCGAAGGCCGGAGTCACGCAGGGCGCCGCCGCAGCCCTGCCCTGAGCCCTCTGGGGCTGCAGCGCTGGGCTATGGAGCAGGGGTGGAATGGGGTCATGGAGGCCATCTAGTCCCACCCCCTGCTCAGTGCAGGATCAGCCGCAAACGTCCAGGAGAGATCTCTGTCCAGCCACGGATTGAAGACTGCCAGTGAGGGGGAGCTCCCCACCTCCTTAGGCAGCCTGTTCCACAGCTGAACTAGACTCATAGAATCACAGAGTTGGAAGGGGCCATAGAGGCCATCTAGTCCAACCCCCTGCTCAACGCAGGATCAGCCCAAAGCATCTTAAAGCATCCAAGAAAAGTGTGTATCCAGCCTTTGCTTGAAGACTGCCAGTGAGGGGGAGCTCACCACCTCCTTAGGCAGCCTATTCCACTGCTGAACTATTCTTAACTCCCCTCCCCATATCTAGCACATTCTACAGGTGGTTTAAACCCATTCTTGTGGGTCCTCTCCTCTGCTGCCAACAGGAACGGCTCCCTGCCCTCCTCCAAGGGACAACTTTTCAAATGCTTAAAGACAGCAACCATATCCCCTCTCAACCTTCTCTTCTCCAGGCTGAACATTCCCAAGTCCCTCACAGCCTTTCCTCATAGGGCTCAGTCCCCTGACCCCAAATCATCCCCATTGCTCTCCTTTTGCACCCTCTCAGTTTTGTCCATGGCCTTTTTGAAGTGAAGCCTCCAGAACTGCGCATAGTACATCAGGTGGGGCCATAGAACCCTAGAGTTGGAAGGGGCCATGTAGGCCATCTAGTCCAACCCCCTGCTCAACGCAGGATCAGCCCAAAGCATCCAGGAGAAGTATCTGTCCAGCCACTAACTCTTCTTCTTCTATATAAGTTTGGGAACGGAATGTGCAATGTGTTGGTTTTCTACACCTAAATTAAAAGATGCTCTTCTGTTTCTGGGACGGACGCCTGCATTTCCTGCTTTTGTAGAACTGCGTGGTGGGTGGCTTCATGCTTGGCCAGCATGACCCTATTTTCACATCCATGATTTTGTTTTGCGCTGCAGATTAAATTGTACACAAAGCATGGGACCCTGAAATACCAAACCGACTGTGCTCCCAATAATGGCTACTTCATGATTCCTCTGTATGACAAGGTGAGTTACAAACCTGTGGTCTTGCGTCTAAGACAGAAATGTCTCTCTGATTAGATCTTGGTTTTGTAACTAATGCAAAACCTGAATGTCAAGTATCCCATGCTGAATAACCAAGTTGTATCCAGTCCAGTTTTTCTTCATTTATTTGAGATATAGGCCCACCAAAGATATAGATGGCCCAGTAGCTGTATTGTCCGGCGTAGGCTTTTAGAGTGAATTTTTTTTAATTCCGCATTCTGGATGAGTTTGTATTGCGTGTCCCTGCTTGGAAGAGTCTCTTCCAAGGTCTGAGGTAGAAATTGTTGCCACCCACCCCTTCGGCCTGGGATCCCTTTAACTGAAGACCCTGGGGAGCGAACCTGAGACCCTGGAAGATTATACTGATGTGTGTGGTTTGCCTCGTGCCTTCAGCCTGTCTGCTGCTTAAAGTAGCCGAAAGGAAATGCTAAAAATAAGCCCCAAAAGAATTATCTTGATATGCATGAGCTGTATCATCAGCTAAAAAGCACTAGTGGTTGATTTCCTGTTAAGATGCTTGGATTTTATCATTATTGTGACACGTTTCATATTTTCTCTCTCTTTTTGTTAGGGGGATTTTGTCCTTAAAATTGAACCTCCCCTAGGATGGAGCTTTGGTAAGTACCTGTTTGTAGAAATAGCTTTCTGTACTGTTTTCCATTAGAGATGCTCGTCCTTTGCTGTGGCAGCTTCTCCCCCTGCCCCAAAGATTTACCCAAAGAAAGAATTTCTATTATGGAAAAGCTGCAGAATGCCATAGAGAATATTTAAAACAAGCTTCCTTCCACCAGCGGCCTCCTACCTCTGCACTGTTAATATCGCTGCCACATTTCCTCTTTTCCCACAATAACGGAAAGGAGGTGTCATTTTTGATAGATGAAGCCGTACGTATGAGGTCCCATCTCCTGTCTTAGCTGAGACCACGCAAGTTCGCTGTTTACTTTTAAACACCACTAGAAAGATCGAGTTGCAGATCTTCTGGCACTTTGTTCTTTACAAGTCGTGATTCTGGGAGGTTCCCAGTTGCCTTTCCATTTTGGAAAGCACCAGGCTCTGCGACTGATCATGATCAGGGCTGGGAAACCAAAGGAGTCCGATGCTGACATTTATTTGCGGCATACGCATTAGGCTCGTGGAGGAATGGGCGCTGAAGCCCTGCCGTAAAAATGGAAGGGATTGGGTTTTGTGCGGCTCGTCGTGAAATCTGGGACCGTAGAATTAGGCTTTATTCAGGTGGTCCGGAGCTTGAAAAAGGGGCTGCAACATTTCAGAGAGCCCTTCTAACTCTTTAGTTCAGGGGCAGTCAAACTGCGGCCCTCCAGACGTCCATGGACTACAATTCCCATGAGCCCCTGCCAGCGAATGCTGGCAGGGGCTCATGGGAGTTGTAGTCCATGGACGTCTGGAGGGCCGCAGTTTGACTACCCCTGCTTTAGTCAGTTCCGACCTTCCCAATATGAAGCCGCCTCTCAGAAGCGGCAGAGAGGTTTGCAGAGGGGTGCTACTGCACTGTGCACCCCCCTTCCTTTTTTTTCTCATTTCCTCCTCTCTGTTTCTCCTTCCAGAGCCAACCAGCGTGGACCTCCATGTGGATGGCGTGAGTGATATCTGCACTAAAGGAGGTGACATCAATTTTGTATTTACGGGCTTCTCTGTGAATGGGAAGGTGAGCCCCCCTTTCTCTTGTTTTGTCGCTGCTTGACTCTTCCGTGGAGATGGGGCAGAAGGAGGGAGCTCTGCCTGCCTGCAGGCGCCTGGAAGCTGAAATAGTGCTGCGTTAACTCTGGCAGGTTCTCAGCAAAGGCCAGGACATGGGCCCTGCTGGTGTCCTGGTTTCCCTGAAGAATGCCGGTTCAGAGGTGGCCGTTCAAGCAACCGTGACCCAGACAGGAGGAAAGTGAGTATGAGGGGGTTGATCTGGGTGGCAAGCCGGAAGCACAATTTTCATCTGTTAGCTGCATTTTATTCGTCGGCGCAGTGTGGCCTTTCTGGCTCTAGAACCCACGGAGCTGTGAGCATGTCACAGGAAGTCATGTGACATCGGTGTGATGTTGCTGAATGGAGAATCAGGGGCACAAGCCATGCTCTGAGGGGTCTGTTATAGAGAGGCGCAAACCAGGGAGGACATGTCTCCATCAGTGAGTTATATTGCCTCACTGTTACGCTGTTCTATCAGCATCGTGCCAAGAGAGGTAGGAGACAGGAAGCTCTCACTGTTTCCTTCCCGGTGGCAGTAGAAAAAATGGCAATACAGTAGGGGTTGCAGAGCTACAGTGGCACTCTGGTGCTGGAGAAGGCAGCAAAAGTCACAAACAGGGAAAAACTACAGCGCATAAAGCCTGATCTATCACTGGTAGGCAAAATCACAAAACTCCGGCTCACTTACTTTGGCCGTATCATGCGATCCAACTCAGTGGGGAAAGCAATTATGCTGGGATTGGTCAGAGGAAAAAGGAAACCAGGCCAATAAAGAACAGGGTGGTTGGACACAATTGGCCAGAACATTGCATACCTGAGGGAGGCAGTGCGTGATCGTGGTGGCAGCTGTGCCATGGGATCGCCAAGAGTCAGACACAACTTAAATGGCTGGCAACAATAACAGCAACACGTTAATGGATTGTCAGGAAAAATACAGTGGAAATGCTTCGTAGAGGCCAGTTGATGCCTGAATCGTCTTTCCCTTTCCAGGTTCATCTTTTTCAAGGTGCTTCCTGGAGAATATGAGATCTTTGCCTCTCACCCAACCTGGACACTGAAAGAAGTGAGTGCTGGTGGGCAGAGTGGGAGGCCTGGGGTCACCGTCACCATTTTAGTGAGCTCTAAGCATGGCAGTTTTGTGATGCCATGTTGTGAAGCTTGGTTACTAGTCCAGGCCTTCTCAACCAGGGTTTCGTGAAACCCTGGGGGATCTTGACGGACCTGGAAGGGTTTCCTGAACAGGCGGGAGTTAATTAATTTTCTAATATATTTTTTAAGTTTGTTAAATGTTTATTGAGTGATATGACCATATATGGTCATGTTGGCCCACCCACCCCCATCCCAAGATGGCCAATGATGGGCCTGGAGGGGGTGGGAAGGGGAGGGGCCCCAGATGGGTGTGTCCACAGCTCTGCTTCCCAATCATATTCTGCACGATAGCACCATTTCTGGGGTTTCTCAAAGCCTGAACAATATTTTAGGGGGTTCTCAATGGTGCAAAAGCTCATTCACCACTTCAGTGAAACATATCTGATCCCAACCTGCAAGGGTGTCCCAGTTGGGTGTGATCACTCTTGACCTTGTTTCTCTGCTCCAGGCAAGCACAACCGTGCGAGTGACCAACTCCAATGCGTACGCATCAGGCCCTCTCATTGTCGCTGGTTACAATGTTTCGGGGTCAGTCCGAAGTGATGGAGAGCCCATGAAAGGAGTCATGTTCCTTCTTTTCTCCTCTTCGGTACCCAAAGAGGTGGGTAGGATGTTTTCAAAAAAATATTTTATTCCTCATACAGATTGGAGCAGGTGCGGTTACAGCTGTTCTTTTTCTCATGTAGGTTCTTAGATACTTGACTTTGCTTGCAGACTAGCAGACAATCAAATTGGAGGGCTGGCTTAAAGCTAAGCAGATGCCTCTGCGTATGCTGCGTATGATCTGGGGCCAAGGGACCAAGCCCTATGAAGATAGGTTGAGGGACTTGGGAATGTCCAGCCTGGAGAAAAGGAGGTTGAGAGGGGACATGATAGCCCTCTTTAAGTATTTGAAAGGTTGTCACTTGGAGGAGGGCAGGATGCTGTTTCTGTTGGCTGCAGAGGAGAGGACACGCAGTAATGGGTTTAAACTTCAAGTACAACGATATAGGCTAGATATCAGGAAAAAAATTTTCACAGAGTAGTTCAGCAGTGGAAGAGGCTGCCTAAGGAGGTGGTGAGCTCCCCCTCACTGGCAGTCTTCAAGCAAAGGTTGGAGACACAATTTTCTTGGATGCTTTAGGATGCTTTGGGCTGATCCTGCGTTGAACAGGGGGTTGGACTAGATGGCCTGTATGGTCCCTTCCAACTCTATGATTCTGTGATTCTATGATTCTATGCAGAATGGCTGTCAGAATGTGTCCGGGCCTAATGCAAGATATGTTTTGACCATCAAAAGATTAAAATAAGTGAACTGGGTCCAGAATATCGTGGGGAAACCTCATCTCTTCTCCTGCCTTCCTTTTAGATCTGCCATTGAGAATCTGCTGTAGGCATTATATTTTGCTTGTGTAGTGTGTGTATGTGTATGTGTTAATTATCAAACTGATTCTAGGGCAGCTTCAACCATATTCAATAAAGTTGCGTACAACATTCATTAAAGAATAAAATAAAAGCAACCACATTAAATTAGATGAGCAGCAGATAAAAAAGCAGTATAGCCCTTCTAAAATCTTTCTGTTGGGATTAGGGCCTTTCCGACAGCTGCCCCTGACCTCTGGAACTCACTCACTCTAGAAAATTGGCCTCATTCGCTTGCCCTTTTTAGGATATCGACAAAATCATCCTTGCTCCACCGTTAAGACTTTGGGGGTCGGCCTCTTTGTTCACTGATATCGGTTGCAGATTAGAGCGTTTCTTCTCTCTACTTGTCGCTTATTTTTAATGGATATTTTGCATTTTGTTAAAACGGCATACTACTTTGACAATAGGCGCTGGAAGGCAGAACTCACATGAAGCAAACCGATACTGCTGTACAGATTCCTTAAAAAAAAATAACATTGGATGGCCAGCTTGTCTGAGCCAGAAATGGATTAGCAAATTCTATAGTCCTCTCAGGTTCTGGCTGGGCTTGCGTGTGCCTCGTGGACGACTCTTGTGCACCTCTGCCTTATTTTACGCAGGATATCTTGGGATGCAACCCCTCTCCAGTGGATGGCTTCCCCCTAAGAGAGGATTCTCTCGCCTACCTGTGCAGTGTCATTTCCAAAGAGGACGGCTCGTTCACCTTCCTCTCTTTGCCCAGTGGGAAATACACTGTGGTACGTAGCAGGAGGATTGCTTGCTTTTCTCTTGGAGACTTTCCTCTTCAAAGTGGTGGTGGGATGTCATGGCGGGTCATTCGGAAAAGGCCAATATGTTTTAATAGATACAAAATGTGAAACGACTGGGTTTTATACGTTCCTCTGATTGGCAGTGGCTCTCCGGGGGGTCAGGTAGAGGTCTTTTGTATCATCTACTACCTGAGATTTTTTTATAATTGGAGATGCCGGGGCTCAAACCTGGGACTTCCTGCACGCATGCAAAGTCACTGTCTCTCTCCCCCCACGAGTAACATGTGGGATTATCAGGTGGTTGTTTAAAAGAGAGAGAGAGAGAGAGAACAACGTGAGGCATTGATCAATCTAAGAATGTTCTCTCTGAGCCTCCGGGGAGTGCAGTATATAAATGGGAAGGGAAGGGAAGGGAAGGGAAGGGAAGGGAAGGGAAGGGAAGGGAAGGGAAGGAAGGAAGGAAGGAAGGAAGGAAGGAAAGAGGAGAGGGAAGGGGACTGAAGCGAGGCAAGGAAGGGAAAGGAAAGGAAGGGAAGGGAAGGGAAGGAAGGAAGGAAGGAAGGAAGGAAGGAAAGAGGAGAGGGAAGGGGACTGAAGCGAGGCAAGGAAGGGAAAGGAAAGGAAGGGAAGGGAAGGGAAGGAAGGAAGGAAGGAAGGAAGGAAGGAAGGAAGGAAGGAAGGAAGGAAGGAAGGAAGGAAGGAAGGAAGGAAGGAAGGAAGGAAAGAGGAGAGGGAAGGGGACTGAAGCGAGGCAAGGAAGGGAAAGGAAGGGAAGGGAAAGGAAGGAAGGAAGGAAGGAAGGAAGGAAGGAAGGAAGGAAGGAAGGAAGGAAGGGGAGAGAGATAGGAAGGAAGGAAGGAAGGAAGGAAGGAAGGAAGGAAGGAAGGAAGGAAGGAAGGAAGGAAGGAAGGAAGGAAAGAGGAGAAGGAAGGGGACTGAAGCGAGGCAAGGAAGGGAAGGGAAAAGAAGGGAAGGGAAGGAAGGAAGGAAGGAAGCAAGGAAGGAAGGAAGGAAGGAAAGAGGAGAGGAAAGGGGACTGAAGCGAGGCAAGGAAGGGAAGGGAAGGGAGGGAAGGAAGGAAGCAAGCTTTCCCATTTAGGCTTCATTAAATCATTGAAGTAGTTGAACTTTCTCAGTGTTGATATGTATGCTTGAAATTGTTTTGTACTCTTCTGGAAGATCTAGTTTTCTCTTTCGGAGAGGTGCTTCAAAATCTGTACTGAAAAAAGAATCCTTTCAGGTGCCCTTTTACAGGGGGGAGAGAATCACGTTTGACGTCGCTCCCTCCAGGCTGGACTTCGCTGTCGAGCACAACAGTTTGAAAATCGAGGTGAGTTCTTCTTGCTTTTTGTTTTCAAAATCACATTCCGCACAGTTGCGATCGGTTGGAACTGCGAAACGGCTGCCCTGAAGACACGAAGCCCCTCCCGAAAAGGAAGCAGATCGAACGTACCACGGCAGACTCTGACTCGGCTTGTCTTTTTCTTCCAGCCCATTTTCCACGTCATGGGCTTCTCGGTGACTGGCAGAGTTCTGAACAGCCCTGAAGGTGAAGGAGTCGGCGATGCCATTGTGACGCTGAATAACCTGATAAAAGGTGTGTGGCCTTCCATTGGCCAGTGGAGAAGGGGAGCTTCGAAGTGGGCCACGTTTTCATCCCTCCCTTCCTCCTAGGATAGATTCAAGTGGGTAGCCGTGTGGGTCTGAAGCAGCACAACACAACAAAATCAGAGTCCAGGGGCACCTTGACGACCAACTTGTGAACTACAGCTGAATTCGAGGGGACTGATGGGCTGTTTTGGCAAAGAATTGTCATATGGCTGCATTTAATCATAGAATCATAGAGTTGGAAGGGGCCACACAGGCCATCTAGTCCAACCCCCTGCTCAACGCAGGATCATAGAATCCTAGAATCATAGAGTTGGAAGAGGCCACACAGGCCATCTAGTCCAACCCCCTGCTCAACGCAGAATCATAGAATCCTAGAATCATAGAGTTGGAAGGGGCCACACAGGCCATCTAGTCCAACCCCCTGCTCAACGCAGAATCATAGAATCCTAGAATCATATAGTTGGAAGAGGCCACACAGGCCATCTAGTCCAACCCCCTGCTCAACGCAGGATCATAGAATCCTAGAATCATAGAGTTGGAAGAGGCCACACAGGCCATCTAGTCCAACCCCCTGCTCAACGCAGAATCATAGAATCCTAGAATCATAGAGTTGGAAGGGGCCACACAGGCCATCTAGTCCAACCCCCTGCTCAACGCAGGATCATAGAATCCTAGAATCATAGAGTTGGAAGGGGCCACACAGGCCATCTAATCCAACCCCCTGCTCAACGCAGGATTAGCCCTAAGCATCCTAAAGCATTTGGCTGTTGTGACGCAGTTTACTAATTTAACAGAATTAATTTTTGCTTTACATTCCCACTGTCATGATGGTCAGTTCTTAGTCTGAGGAAGAGTGCTTGCCCTTGAAAGCTCACGTCTTGAATACATCTTTCTTGGTCTTAAAGCTGCCCCTGGACTCTGATTTTGTTTTGTTGTCTTCCTCCGAGGAGTTCAGAGCCGCACGCGTGGCTTTCCGTATCTCTGTTTGACCTCTACATCTACCCTGTGTGACAGGTTAGGCCGGGAGAGGCTGGCTGGTCAAGACAACCCAGAGAACCCAACTTGAGTAGGAACAGCATGTCTGAAGAGCCTCAGGCTGGCTTTTTAATCACTTGGATGATGTTTCAGTTTTTAGTATGTTTTAGATTTCATAAGCCACCCTGGATGGGCGGCCTGGACATCGTAGATATTTTCCAAATAAATAAAAAGTGCTGTGAGCGTCTGCATATTACAGTTCCACACGCCTGCTTTGTACCTTCTAAGCAGGACGTGTTCCTGACATCTCTCTCTTTTTCATTCTTGGTTAAAGTTGCCACGAAGCCGGATGGTTCTTTCCGCCTCGAAAACATCACAACGGGCACCTACACCATACAAGCCCAGAAAGAGCACCTCTTCTTCGACACTCTGACGGTGAAGATCGCCCCCAACACTCCCCAGCTGGCTGACATCATCGTCACCGAGTGAGTGCCTTGTGAGAAGGAGGAGCCCTACGGCAGGGGTAGTCAAACGGCGGCCCTCCAGGTGTCCATGAACTACCATTCCCACGATCCCCTGCCAGCATTTCTGTCCTACAGAAACAAACCCAGGTGCAGGGCAGAGCCAAGAGTTTTTGAGAGTTGAGAATGGTTAATCCTGGGAGGCTTCCGGGCCCATGTAGAAAAAGCCAGCCCCTTGTGGAATTTGGACCCAGGGTCTACCACGGCAGCACTGGGACTCCCCCAATTTGTTACTGGCCCCACACCTTGAGCAGGCCACACTCGGAATCTGATCTCTGAGATGGGGATTTGTATTGACCCGGTGAAATGGCTTAGGGCATTTTGTGTTCTCTTTCATAGCACCGACGCTCCTCTGTACCATAAGAATCTGTTCCACTTAATATTTCTGGTAAGGGCTTGGAGGAGGAGCGTGTCTCATGGCTTAAGTGCCACTCAGCGCTTAACACCCACTCAGGGCAGCTGTCCCGCCTCTTCCTCCAATGGCTTGCCTGTCTGTCCAGCAGCCAGCCAATCGCCTTCGGTCTCCTACTCCTGCCCCCCCTCCTTCCACTTCCCTCTGAGGCTCACTGCTGCGTGAGAGTTTCCTCTGCCAGTGAGTTCCCTGCCCGGGTGCCTGCAGCCTTTCCAGGTCCTGGAGGGAGGGAGAGGCCCTCCGCATAGTTTCCCCACCCCCCCAAATCTAGCACCCGTTGTATTCCTGAATGCAATGGGCTTTGTCTCTAGTAACAATATAAGATACTGGCCTTCCTGCCTGAGAACCTAAGGTAAAGGTAAAGGTATCCCCTGTGCAAGCACCGGGTCGTGTCTGACCCTTGGGGTGATGCCCTCGAGCGTTTTCATGGCAGACTCAATATGGGGTGGTTTGCCAGTGCCTTCCCCAGTCATTACCGTTTCCCCCCCAGCAAGCTGGGTGCTCATTTGACCGACCTCGGAAGGATGGAAGGCTGAGTCAACCTTGAGCCGGCTGCTGGGATCGAACTCCCAGCCTCATGGGCAGAGCTTCAGACTGCATGTCTGCTGCCATACCACTCTGCACCACAAGAGGCCTGAGAACCTATCTGGCAATGAAACCCCTCCAAATTCTGACCAAACCTAAGAAGGTTTTAAATGATTAGGAGGAGGTGGTTTTTCAAATGTTGAAATGTTTCAATTGTACGATTGTTCTAGGCTTCTTGTCACCTGCCCTGAACTGACCAGGGAAGGATGGGGATACAAATAAAAAAACGATTATTATTTATTATTATTAATTTTGGCCCCAACCTTTGCATGTCTGCGCATACTGCATAATTCGAAGTGGGGATTCAGGTGGATGAGGTGAGGCGCTCCACGAAGGATTTTTATAGGCTGCATTTTGGACTAACTTGGTATCCTCACCAGGGTAGCCCCAGAAGGCTCAGCCTTTGGGGTCCCCCAAAGTCTGCGTACACCATCTGGACCTGACCCATGCATCCTGTGAAGACCAGTTATAGGACTGGCATAGTTTCCTTAGTGGTTCTGCAGGTGGGACTGTACAAACATCTTCTGTCCATAAGCTCTCCTGTCCATTTTCAACAGGTTTAGTGTCTGCGGACAGATATCGATAACACGCTTTCCGGACGCCATTAAGCAGATTAATAAATACAAGGTGACCATGTGGCCCCAAGAGAAGGACAAGGCCTCGATGGTTGCCACGGAAACTGACGTCCACGGGGCATTTTGCTTTAGGGCGAAATCAGGTGCATATGTCGTTCAGGTACGAATAACTCCGTGCTCCGTTTGCTCAAAGCAATCAAATCTGGCTTCTTTGGGAATTGGGGGGGCTGTTTTTGAGTTCCTTCGAAAGCTTAGCACTTCAGTCTGGATGGGAGAGTGGGGCCAATCCTGGTTTGAGGGAATAACATTCTGGGTCAGAAGTTTCAGGTCCTGAACTACCTAGGAGGATGTTGGCAGAACTGAAAAGATGCATCTGATCTCGGGGAACCTTAGCGGTGGAGTTTCTTTTCTCATGAAGGTCACCTTCCCTGCTATCCAGAGAACCAGTTTGGTGTAGTGGTTAGGAGTGCCGACTTCTAATCTGGCATGCCAGGTTCGATTCTGCGCTCCCTCACATGCAGCCAGCTGGGTGACCTTGGGCTCGCCACGGCACTGATAAAACTGTTCTGACCGGGCAGTGATATCAGGGCTCTCTCAGCCTCACCCACCCCACAGGGTGTCTGTTGTGGGGAGAGGAATGGGAAGGCGACTGTAAGCCACTTTGAGACTCCTTCGGGTAGAGAAAAGCGGCATAGAAGAACCAACTCTTCTTCTTCTTCTTCTTCTTCATCCTGTACGCTGCAGGTCATAGTCCCTGAAGCGGAAAGCAGAGCTGGTCTTTCTCTGAAGCCCAAAATGTTTCCAGTGACGGTTGCTGCCCGGCCGGTGCTGGATTTAATCTTCTCCCAATTCCTGGCCTCCGTTTCTGGGAAAATCACTTGCTTGGGTAAGTTGTGTCTCAGTAACACGCGCCAGCCATTGTACATGTTCTTGGGTGCACGCAATCTCAAGACCTAATGTGCAGCTTTATGAGCGTAGCTCATGAAGCTGTGACGTTAGGCCTCCGTGACGGGTTGAATCCTTTTTTGTTCCGTTTGAAGACACGTCCCTGATTAATGAGGCCGCAGAATTTTTAAAAACGTTAACTCTAACCTAAGAATGTACAAATTAATTGGGAACTATTAGTAGCAATGTGGATTCTGTGACAGCCTGAGGCTGAAGGACCAGGGCATAGCAGTTACTGCTGAGTCCAGGTCAGAGAGATCTGGGTTCTAATCCGACTTGGTCTCCAAGCCCCTCACCATCTTGGTAGCCCTCCTCTGGACACGCTCCAGTTCCTCTACATCTTTCTTCAGTTGCGATGCCCAAAACTGAACACAAGTGAGGCCGAACCAGAGCAGACTAAAGTGATAACGTGACGCTTTTGTGACCTGGACACGATACTTATTTTAATCCAGCCCAAAATCCCGTTTGCCTTTTTAGCTACCGGGTTACACTGACTCATGTTCAGTGTCTCATCTACTAAGGACCCCCGCCCCCGATCCTTTTCACATGCAAGACTAGTCTGCAGGGCTGGGATCTGGGATTGCCTGCAGTTTTTGGTCGTGTGTGTGCTGGACACACCTGGGTTTAAAGGTAAAGGTCAAGGTATCCCCTGTGCAAGCACCGAGTCATGTCTGACCCTTGGGGTGACGCCCTCTAACGTTTTCATGGCAGACTCAATACGGGGTGGTTTGCCAATGCCTTCCCCAGTCATGACCGTTTTCCCCCCAGCAAGCTGGGTACTCATTTTGCCGACCTCAGAAGGATGGAAGGCTGAGTCAACCTTGAGCCAGCTGCTGGGATCGAACTCCCAGCCTCATGGGCAAAGCTTTCAGGCGGCTGCCTTGCCACTCTGCGCCACTTAGCTTTGTGTAATGTGGTAGCTCTCGAATAATGCTCCAGCGTTAGATCCGATCAGTCTCCTGGGATCTCTGTACTGTAAAAGTTCAAATTTACGGGAAATATTTTGCCCCCCCTGTCGTCCACTCACCACCGTCCCTTTTGCGTCTTCCCCAGATGCTTGTGGTGAACTCGTCGTGGCTTTGCAGTCGGTGAACCGGCAGGGAGAGAAACGGAGCCTCCAGCTTGCCTCTAAGACCAACTCTCTGAATTTCATCTTCGAAAATGTGCTCCCGGGGAAATATAAAAGTAAGGGTCCCTTCTTGGGACACTTGGCTCCCTGTCTGCTTCCTGTCTACCGCCAGTCTCTTAAAGCAGGGGTAGTCAACCTGTGGTCCTCCAGATGTCCATGGACTACAATTCCCAGGAGCCCCTGCCAGCGAACGCTGGCAGGGGCTCATGGGAATTGTAGTCCATGGACATCTGGAGGATCACAGGTTGACTACCCCTGTCTTAAAGGATGTCAATGTGAAATCTCAACAACCACAAGATCCAAAAATATACCATTTTATAAACTTGTAGTTCAGTGCACTAAAATTAGCAGCGTTTATTTATTTGTTGTATTTTGTTACGTCCCAGAGATCGGTACTGATCCTTCTTACCTGCTAATGACTAGAGCCTTCCTCCATGTGGCCGTTCTGCTGGAGTAAAGTTGCGTTGCTTGTCGAAGGCCCCAGGATTTGTTGAGCAGAGCTCTAGAGTTGTCGTTGTTGTTGTTGTTGTTGTTATTCATTCATCACCCGCCACTCCCTCACAGCTCATGGTGGGTTACATACATTGCAAAGCTTAACAAATCAGTAAATAGAGGATATTCCCGCTTGGTGAGGGACATAAGTAAAAGATTCGGGACTAGATTATAAGTTTACCAGTTATGTGCCTAATCGAATACAAATATGTATTCAAATACCTATATGGAGACGACTTTTTAGTTTTCCCTGAATCCCTTATTGGGGGATTCCCTCTTAGGTCTAAGGAAACCACCTGTCCCCAGAAGAGAATTCCTATCCTTGGCTAGGTTTGGGCAATCCCCTTAGCCAGTCACTCTATGTTCTTTCCTCAAGATCACCCTGTGGGAGCAGGTCTCCTTCAGCCTCTGGATTCAGTCCTGACTAAACAGCTCCGGTCTGATCAGAACTGTCTCTCTCATAGCAGCTTTCCTCCCTACAGCTTCTGGCCCTCCTGGATCATCCAATCAGATCCCTTCTCTTAGATTAATTCTACTCAGGGTTCTGCACACTGTGTCTTGGTGTCTTAGGCCTGCTGGACACATGCAAGAGGTCGGAACGAGGAATTAGACAGGACAGGCTGCAGAGGAGGTTTTCGGTTATTTCTGCGTAGGGACCCTGGACTTCCTTGGTGTTCTCCCATCCAAGTGCTAATCAGAACCATCTCTGCTTGACTTATGAGATTCAGATTCAGAGTACCTTTATTGGCATAAAATTGCAAAGCATGAAACGAAAAATTCAAACAGCTCCAGATGGAAAATCCATCGTAAACGATTTTCATTTCAAATGGCCAGTAAAAACGTCGCTACTTTTATAATAATAATAATAATAATAATAATAATAATAATAATAATAATAATAATAATAATAATAGTTGGTTCTTATATGCCGCTTTTCCCTACCCGAAGGAGGCTCAAAGCGGCTTACAGTCACCTTCCCTTTCCTCTCCCCACAATAGACACCCTGTGGGGTGGGTGAGGCTGAGAGAGCCCAGATATTCCTGCCCGGTCAGAACAGTTTTATCAGTGCCGTGGTGAGCCCAAGGTCACCCAGCTGGATGCATGTGGGGGAGCGCAGAATCGAACCTGGCATGCCAGATTAGAAGTCCGCACTCCTAACCACTACACCAAACTGGCTCTCTTGCTGAGTCCCTCACATTTAGGGACACATTTTAATCCAGTGCTTCTCATTAACACAGCTGCATTTCAGTTTCTTCAGATAATTAGCTAACGGGCCGACGATATACTTCAAACTAAGGACACACCAGAATCATACGGTACAACGTGTCAGGGACACGAAACTTATGAGGCAGAGCTAGTGTGAACCATCCAGGTCAGAGCTTCTGTCTCCACCTGATCAGTGGACTGTCGCGTCTGTATTTAGGGAGTTCTTCATGCTGAACCGCTTCCCTTGGCACAGTGCTCTGTAAGGAAGCCCAGCCTGATATCAAAACTGTCCTTGCAGTGAGCATTGTCCGCGAAGACTGGTGCTGGAGGAACAAATCCTTGGAGCTTGATGTCTTGGAAGAAGATGTCTCAGGGGTGGAGTTCCGCCAGACAGGATACATGCTGCGCTGTTCCCTTTCTCACGCAATTACCCTGGTAGGTGCAGGGACCTGGGATGAGCTGTGTCCTTGCAAGTGACAACTGGTGCACCCAGTGTGTACGGAGGGGCTCCCAGCCTAGGGACCTTTTCTGGAATCTTCTCCGGAAACAGCCCAGACGACCCCTTGTCCTTTACGTTCCACGTGAACCGCCCTGAGCCTCGGGAGGGCGGCGTACAAATGCAATCAATAAAACAAATGGATGTTTTTAATTCTTCAGGAGTTCTACCAGGATGGAAACGGGCCCGAGAATGTTGGCATCTACAATCTTTCCAAGGGCGTGAACAGATTCTGCCTCTCGAAACCAGGTAAACGTCTTTCTGTGGCTGATTGCAGATGTTTATGTGCAGGGGGCTGAGGTGAGCTGAGGTAAAAGGACAGGCCCAGAGTCCCCCAATGAGTGTCATAACTCTAAAGCCACGGTACCGCAAAGGCCGCTCAATGGCTCTGTGGCATGAGGGTTTTCAAAATGGCGGCAGGGGAGAACCCTCCCACCCCGTGCCTGCTATTTCCAAGCAAAGAGGAAAGAAAGTTTCATTTTTTTTTTCCTTTTAATTCTAATCTTATTTGGCCAGGTTGACATGCCCCCTTCCAAAATGGCCACTGATAGGCCTGGGGTGGTTTCTCTTCAGATCGCATAAATCTTTTGCCTTTTGCTAACGATTTGGGCCTAGGGTGGGTGGGCACAGAAGGGGCCCTGATCTTTGCCAGCTGAGGCTCCTCCTCCTTCTGGTGGGCGTGGCAGGGAAGCGTGGATATCCCTTCCTAGTACCTGGAAAATATTTCACCGGCGCCTCCACAGTCAAAAGGTTGCAAAAGGCTGCTCTCAAGAGCTGAACTTGAATCTTTTTATCATAGTCCAACTCTATGCACTACACTGCAGTGTCCTGTTTCTTACCCAAGTCTGGCCAACGAAGCCATTCCACTGTTGAGCTAGGATCAGAGTCCAGCCTGCATTAGAGCCACCTAGTCTCCAGAGTACTGGACAAAACGTCCAAACTTTAAAATGACATTGAAATTGGGCCCCTCTGGGTCGGCAGGTCATTGTGAGTTCCTGCATTGTGCAACGGATTGGACCAAATGACCCTGGAGGTCCTTTCCAACTCTATGATTCTGTATGATTCTATAACTGTCTGTGGTAGATAATTTTAGTTTAAAGAACTGTGTCTTTTTCCAGGGATGGAATGAGAGTATGTTGAAGAGCCCTTCCTTCTTTGTGTACCGATGAGTGTTTTGGTCCAGCAGAAATGGGCAGGGGTAGGGGGAGTGGGATCCAAATGGGGAAGGTAGACCAAGAGAGAAAGGTGTGGCCATGCAGCTTTTACATGTGAAATCTGAATTCTTTTTTTTTTTTTGCGTGTTTTTTAAAAACTTCTTCCAGGCGTGTACGAAGTGACGCCCCGCTCCTGTCACAGATTTGAACATGAATACTACACCTATGACACGTAAGCCTGAGTAGTAGAACATTTACAGTAATGCTTGCACTCCCAGCCGCCACAGAGCAAGACGGCTGCTCAGAAATCGCTGCTCTTCAGCGGCCTTTTCCAGTTTAGGCCAGGCTTATAAATGCCGGCTTAAAGAAAGACCAGAACAGGCTTTGCCTCTTTCTGTGTACTCTATTCTCATCTCTTCAGGCATAAGGTAAAGGTAAAGGTATCCCCTGTGCAAGCACCGAGTCATGTCTGATCCTTGGGGTGACGCCCTCTAGCGTTTTCATGGCAGACTCAATACGGGGTGGTTTGCCAGTGCCTTCCCCAGTCATTACCCTTCACCCCCCAGCAGCAAGCTGGGGACTCATTTGACCGACCTCAGAAGGATGGAAGGCTGAGTCAACCTTGAGCCGGCTGCTGGGATCAAACTCCCAGCCTCATGGGCAGAGCTTTCAGACTGCATGTCAGCTGCCTTACCACCCTGCACCACAAGAGGCATTTAGTACTTGAAAGAATTTCTCTGTTGAGAGTCCTTTGCTGGGGTAGCTGGGCTTCGTGAGTGGCCTGTTCTTTGTGGACTATCGTCTTGCAAGAATCCCTGTCTTTCCCACTCAGTTCTGTTCTTCACCCTTTCACTGCCGTCCGTTGTTGGAGATGCCAACCTCCTTTTCAGCGACGGTTTCAAAATGGCCGCCTGACAATGAAGACCGCTTCTCCTTTCAACTTGCTGTGGAAATGTTCTAAGAATTCTCCGCTCCTTGTCTCCCTCCCTGCCCCTTCTCTTGGGGGGTGGCGTGAAATTGTACTAGGGGCTCCCAGCTGGGACCAGCCTGCAGTCCCAAATCCTGGAATGCCCCTGAATCTTCACCCTTTCTTGTTGAGAGCCAGCTTTAAGCGTGCCTCTTTTGGTTCCTAGGTCCGTGCCGAGTATCCTGACGCTCACCGCCCTTCGACACCATGTCCTGGGAATGATAACAACGGACAAATTGATGGATGTGATGGTGACCATCAAGTAAGGATTGAGAGGCTGTCGTGCGTCTCCTTAGATGCTTCATTCCGTGATTGGCCAGCGCGTTATGTGCTCATGTCGGCTAGTAGGTGACTCGTTCTGTGCCCAAGATATAGTTGCTGAACAACAGCAGCAGATGGACGTCTTCAGAGTTTTAGATGTCCTTACTTAAAACAGGCCTCCCTTGTGATGAATAAATTGTTGGAATATTCCAGCGCACTGCAGCTTGGTAGGCTTCCAGCAGATGTCCCCCTTCCTGTTGTTTATTGCAGGGGTAGTCAACCTGTGGTCCTCCAGATGTTCATGGACTACAATTCCCATGAGTCCCTGCCAGCGTTTGCTGGCAGGGGCTCATGGGGATTGTAGTCCATGAACATCTGGAGGACCACAGGTTGACTACCCCTGGTTTATTGAATAGGAGACCTTGCATTTTCCTTTTGCTATGGAAGCTGCCTCAGAATCAGTTTGTTCATGTCTTTGGCTTTTGAGTGTGGAAACGGAGTTCCCGGTTTACTGCCGGTGGCTCAGATGTGTGATCCGAGTTCTAGGGGAAATCCTCCTCTTCCAGGCCTGTTCCAGCCTACTTCCCAAGAGGGGCATGTGTCCATCTTCACTTTCACCAGCAAAAGGTTCACTTTCTTCCTTGTGCCTTCCCTTTCCCCACCCAGGTCTTCAATCGACAGTGAACCGGACCTGGTCCTCGGCCCACTGAAATCACAGCAAGAACTGCGGAGGGAGCAGCAGTTGGCTGAAATCAAGACCCGCAGGGAGGAGAGGGAAAGGAAGGGCCCAGAAGAAGAAGGCTCAAAGCCACCCGTGCAGGAGATGGTGGAAGAACTGCAGGGTCCGTTCCACTACGAGTTTTCCTACTGGGCCCGGTACGTTGCCTCCCTCTCAAAAGATGTGTGGCTTTCCCCTGCATTTGTGTTTCTGTGTATCTCTGGCCTTAGGCAGATTGGGAGTGGGTGCGCAGGAAGGGATGTGCCAGTGTTTGTCTCTTGTGGCCCTTCCTTGCACACCCAGAGAATTGCCGTTCAACACTGTGGGATTGTAGGTGAATTCACTCCAGGCCAGGCTGGATTCTGGAGATTTTTGGTGGAGCGATCACTTGGTCATGAAATTGTGGTCACTGTGGGTGGGCAGGTAGTTGCGAATTCCTGCATTTTGCAGAGGGTTGGACTAGATGACCCTGGAGGTCCCTTCCAACTCTCTGATTCTAAGATCTGGATCTAAATTTTGTATTGTTGATGGCTTTTATTCCAGGTCTGGAGAGAAAATAACTGTGACACCGTCCTCAAAAGAGCTTCTTTTCTATCCACCGTTAGTAGAAGCTTTTGTTAGTGGAGGTAAGTCTTGGTGGTGGGCTTGCAATGCTAAGTTATTGATGTGACCTTGGCTTTTGGCTCTGCCTCTACTCTCCGTGCCGAAGGTCCAGTGTTCAGCCCTTGACATCTCTAGGTGAATAATCTTAAGGGTCAAGTTTAGAAAAGACCTTTAGCCTGAGATCTTAGAGAGCTGCATGCAGTGCAAATGAATTCCTAATTAGATGGACCAAAGATGACTATCCTCCAGGCCAGGCTGGATTCTGGACATTTTTGGTGGTGGTGGGAATCGCTTGGACATGAAATTGGGGTCCCTGTGGGTGGGCAGGTAGCTGTGAGTTCCTGCATTGTTCAGGGGCTTGGACTAGATGACCCTGGAGGTCCCTTCCGACTCTCTAATTCTAAAGATCCGACTTGAGAAAATACAGCTTTGTATCATAATGCTGTGCTGTTTGTAGATTAAGTTCTGTTTCCTAGCACAATAAAAAGATCGCTTGAGGGTACCGTGCTGCAAGCCTTCATGTTTCTGCTAGACCAACCTAACCTCTTTATTCCTTTCCCTTCCCCGCCCGTTAAGAAAGCTGCCCTGGGAAGCTGATAGACATTCACGGCAAGGCAGGTTTATTCTTGGAAGGGCAGATCCATCCCGAATTGGAAGGTGTAGAGATCGTTATTGGTGAAAAAGGAGCACCCTCCCCGCTCATCACAGTCTTCACGGATGACAAAGGCTCTTACAGGTGAAGCCTGGAGGGGTTGATTTTTCTGAGTCTTCCTTTTCCGGGGTTTATTTAAGGAGGCTCATGTGCGGAAACGGGCTGAGTTGGGTGTTGGTTCTGCTTGCAGGATGACGGGGGAGCTGCGCTCAGTGACTGCTAAGCCTTAATCTGCTTTACTCTTTTGTTTGAAGCGTGGGGCCCCTCCACAGCGACCTAGAATACACTGTCACTGCCCAGAAGGAAGGATTTGTTTTGAGCGCCGTGGAAGGAACAGTTGGGGACTTCAAAGCTTTTGCCCTTGCAGGAGTCACATTTGAGGTAATCGTATTATTTGGGGATTTCCTCTCTGCAGAACACCCAACGAACATCATCAGACGTTGGGTGCGGAGTTCACACAATACCTTTTTTTAAAGGAAAGGTGAGGATATTTGTGGTTCCTACCAAAAAGCAGATGCAGATCTAGCCTGTATGGGGCTGCATTTTCCTGAAGGCAGATGCAGCCTGTTGGAAGATTAGCACAGGCAAGTCGAGTAGTTCAGCTTAGCTATCCTGTCTCAAGTGACTAAGAGCCTGAACAGAGGTGATGTGTTAAAAGAGTATTCGTTGGGAGAATCCTTCCCTTGACTGTTCGGCACGAGTACGTTTATTGCAACGATAATCCGTTGGTGACCCCCAAAACAATTCGGAGCGACTGATTTGTCACGTTTAACGTCTGCTCACAGAACAAACAAACAAACAAAACAACCCAGATCTACTTCAAAGCCTTTTCTCGGCTTAATTCAGCCTTTCTTGACTTTTTTTACCATTGAGACCCCCCTGAAACATTCGTCAGACTGGGTGGAACCCCAGAAGTGGAGTGATCCTGCAAAATATGGCTGGGAAGCAGAGCTGTGGACACGCCCACCTGGGGCCCCTCCCCTTCCCACCCCCTCCAGGCCCATCATTGGCCATTTTGGGAGGAGTGAGTGGGTCAAAATATATGGTTACATCACCCAATAAATGTTCAACAAGTCTTTAAAAATTATTAAAAATCCATTAACATCTACCGATTTGGGAACCCCCCCCCCAGGCCATCAAGAAACCCCAGCATTTTACGAAATCCTGGTTGAGAAAGCCTGGATTAATTTATGGGAGGATCATGGAATTCTATTACTTTGTAGTTGTTGTTTTATTTCTTTGGCCTTTAAGAGTGCCACGGTGAATTTCTGTATTGCTCAGGGATGGATTTATACAGGATAGTGAAGTACCCAGCTCACCTGGGCTTCTAGTTTTGTGCCCCAGTATTTCCATGATTTTTATATACCTAGCTCTGTGGATGGAGCCTGGATAGAAGGTAGATCATGGCTGATCCTGCATAGAGCAGGGGGTTGGACTAGATGGCCTGTATGGCCCCTTCCAACTCTATGATTCTATGATTCTATGACTAGGTGGCCTGTATGGCCCCTTCCAACTCTATGATTCTATGATTCTATGATTCTATGACTAGATGGCCTGTATGGCCCCTTCCAACTCTATGATTCTATGATTCTATGATTCTATGACTAGATGGCCTGTATGGCCCCTTCCAACTCTAGGATTCTATGATTCTATGACTAGATGGCCTGTATGGCCCCTTCCAACTCTATGATTCTATGATTCTATGATTCTATGACTAGGTGGCCTGTATGGCCCCTTCCAACTCTATGATTCTATGATTCTATGATTCTATGACTAGATGGCCTGTATGGCCCCTTCCAACTCTATGATTCTATGATTCTATGACTAGATGGCCTGTATGGCCCCTTCCAACTCTATGATTCTATGATTCTATGATTCTATGACTAGATGGCCTGTATGGCCCCTTCCAACTCTAGGATTCTATGATTCTATGATTCTATGACTAGATGGCCTGTATGGCCCCTTCCAACTCTATGATTCTATGATTCTATGACTAGGTGGCCTGTATGGCCCCTTCCAACTCTATGATTCTATGATTCTATGATTCTATGACTAGATGGCCTGTATGGCCCCTTCCAACTCTATGATTCTATGATTCTATGACTAGGTGGCCTGTATGGCCCCTTCCAACTCTATGATTCTATGATTCTATGATTCTATGACTAGATGGCCTGTATGGCCCCTTCCAACTCTATGATTCTATGATTCTATGGTTACTCAGCGGCCATAGCAAGTTTCTCAAGCCAAACCTCTCTATGGTATGTTGTGTTGAGTCCCTCTCATTGATTTACATGCATTTTGTTTTCTTTTTGTTTGCCACAGATTAAATCTGAGGACGACCACCCTCTTTCTGGAGTCCTCCTTTCTCTCAGCGGGGGAGTCTTCCGTTCCAATCTCCTGACCCAAGACAACGGCATGCTCTCCTTTTCCAACCTGGTACGGTTTATCCGGGTTGGTCGTTCAGTCCTGTTTGAAACCCGGACTTCTAAATACATCCTGGTCCTTTACGACAGGGGCCAGAATGAACCATAGTGGCGGAATGATTGAATGAATTAATTTAAGATCATGCCCGGAAGGCAGAGGTACTTTTCTCCCTTCCTCTTAATAATACAAGAACTTGTGAGCACTCAATGAAATTAAAGAGCTGTAGGAAAGGAAAAGGAAGTATCTTTTCACCCAAGGAATGAACAATACACAGGGATGGAGGCTACAAGCATAGCCTCAGGAGGAGACTAGATATCAGTGGCTCTAGATAAAACATTCTGCCTGGGGGAGCAGACTCCGATTTCTCCGAAATCTGCGACAATTATGGCTTGCTGCTTGGGGACAACAGGGGGAGAGCTTCTGGAGTCCTGACCTTGCAGGTCGACTTCCTGATGGGCCCTGGGTTTTGGCCACACAGTGTTGGACTGCATGTGCAAATTGGTCTGATCCAGGGGCTCGTGGGAATTGTAGTCCACGGACATCTGGAGGGCCACAGTTTGACCACCCCTGGTCTCATCCGACATGGCTTCTCTTATGTTCCTGATCCCTGGCATCTCCGGTTAACAAGATTGGTGGTGGATGGTGCCATCAAGTCACAGGTTGCATAGGGTGACCCTGTGGGGTTTTCAAGGCAAGAGGCATGCAGAGGTGGCTTGTCATTGCCTGCCTCCATGTCACAACTCTGGCATTCTTAAGAATCTCTCCCATTCAAATATTAGCCAGGGTTAGCCTCGGTTAGCCTCCAAGATCTGATGAGATCAAGCTAACCTGGGCTGTTGGGGGTCTGGGATTAGGTGACGTGAAAGACCTCAGACCTTGGAGAACAGTTCCCAGTCAGGATGAGCTGGTGGTACAGGGCGGGTTTGTGCACCTGGGTGGTGGATTGCAGCTGTTGTGTGAACCCTGCAGGCAGGATCCAAGCTGACCTGTTGCCTTCTTGTCTGCTTCCTTGCAGAGCCCCGGACAGTACTACTTCAAGCCCATGATGAAAGAGTTCCGCTTTGAACCCTCCTCTCAAATGATTGAAGTTCAAGAGGGACAGAATCTTAAAATCACCATTGTTGGCTACAGAACAGCGTATAGGTCAGTCCACACACCCCTTAACATTATTGAACGCTCATAAAACCCGGTGGCCCGGTTGAGGATGGCCTTGCAACTTAACCTTGCGGGATGAAGCCAGAGGAAAATCCAGTCCAGCTGCCGGAAAGGGGAGAGAGATGCTACACGGGCTTCCCTGTTCGTGCATCTCCCATTGCATGTTTTTTGTTGATCGTTTGCTGTGGTGTCTTGAAAGTTCTTTGGGAAAGCCGTGTTCCGTAGCATCTGTTCTGAATCTTCCTACAAAAGAGAAGGCACTTCTCAGCCTTGGTAGTTTTGTGCTCGGTGGCAGACACAGTCATGTCTTCGGGGGGCAGTGGCGCACCAAGGAGAATTCTTTCTCTGCCCTGTAGGATGTTGCGTTTTGATTTTCAAACGGATCTCGGTCTTTTCCTACAGACAGTAAAGCTGCCTGGGAAGCCAGCGAGATTTGGCTATGTACCGGCTTCTCCGAGGACAAACAGTGTCATGTGAAGCCAGGGAAGTTTGCTTGCCTTGCATAACCGCCCTCGGCTCTCTAGGTAGCCAGGTTGGCATTCTAGCTGAGCGGAAATCTATTTGGCAGGAAGAAAAGATGCCGTTGTAGCATCCCCTCCCAGAAACGTTCCCAGTTGTAACTTTGGCCTCTGCTCTGATAGAACTGCATAAAGGACTGAAAGAAATGTCAATCTGGGCAAACTATGAAGAGCGTATTCTTTGAGCTATTTGACGATGCCTGACGTTAAGGGAAACTGCTGGAACAAGCAAACAGGATTTTGCTTTTAACACCCTGGAAACAGCATAGATTACGGTGAGGGCTGTTGGGCAGCCTTTTTTTGACCATTGAGAAACCCCTGAAACATTCTTCAGGCTTTGAGAAACCCCAGAAATGGTGTGATTGTCCAAGACCAGGGGTAGTCAAACTGCGGCCCTCCAGATGTCCATGAACTACAATTCCCAGAAGCCCCTGCCAGCATTCGCTGGCAGGGGCTTCTGGGAATTGTAGTCCATGGACATCTGGAGGGCCGCAGTTTGACTACCCCTGGTCCAGACTATTATTGATTATTTATTTATTCGATTTATTTCCCGCCCACTCCCTAACAGGCTCGTGGCGGGTAACAACAAGTCTGTAAAAACCCCATTAAAACCCCCATTAAAAAAACTCGAGACTCCCAACATGGCGGAAAAGGGTAACCCACTCCCACCCCACTGCTGAGGCGATAGAAAATATGGAACAGGAGCGATGTGCACTTCAGATCCCGGGGGGTGATAGATCTACCTCGCTGGCCCCAGCCTCAACCATAGACCTGGCGGAAGAGCGCCGTCTTGCAGGCCCTGCGGAACGTTGCCGAATCCTGCAGGGCCCGCGGCTCACCCGGGAGCTCATTCCACCAGGTAGGGGCCAGGACAGAAAGCCCTGGCCCTGGTTGAGGCCAGGCGTGCTTCCCTGGGGCTGGGAACGACCAATAGATTTCCCCCCTAAAGCCCTGCGGGGGGCATAGGGCGATATGGTTGGGAAGCAGAGCTGTACGTGCTCCCTTGGGGCCGCTCCCCTTCCCCACTTCCTCCATTATTTGGGAGGGGGATGGTGGGTTGACCTGATCATGTATAGTGAAATCACCTTGATAAATTTTTAATAATCTGTTAAAAATGAATCGAGTCCCACCCGTTTGGGAAACCCTTCCAGGGCCATAAAAAAAGAAGAGGGTTTCACAAAACCCTGGTTGAGAAAGCCAGGGTTAGAGTATCTGTCTAGGATCTGAGAGACAGGCTAGAATCCTCACTCTGCTGTGAACGCTTCTCAGGTGACCTTGAGTTGGTGCTTCTGTAAGCTACTTTGGGCCCCCTTTGGGGAGAAAACTGGGATAGAGTTACCTGTTCTTGGATGCCTTCTCATCTCCCACCTGGGGGCTCCCCTTTCCTGGAGTCCTTACTGCTTCTTTTTTGACTGCAACAAAACAGTAATCCAAAAAGGCTTACCTGCCACCTGAGGGCACTGTTTTCATAAACAAGAAGGGCTTATTGGGGGTCTCTTGTGTGCCCTTTCTCTTAGCTGTTACGGTACTGTTTCCTCTCTAAACGGGGAACCCGAGCAAGGTGTTTCGGTGGAAGCAGTGGGCCAGAGAGACTGCAGCATGTATGGAGAAGACACCATCACCGATGAAGAGGGCAGGTTTAGGCTTCGGGGGCTGCTGGTAAGGACTGAGGCAATCACTCTTGGATTTCTCTTTGCCGTATCACATTTTGTGGGGTTCGAAATTCTCTTTGTGGTACCCAGGGCTTTATCAGACTGTGCATTATGCCCTTAGCAATCCTGTTCCATTAGTTGATGAACATGAATTTGTAGTGTAGCCAGTCAGCAGGACAATACGATGTGGCAGTGATCCCTAAAGCCCTGTCAGCCAGCCCCACATGGTTCCTGGTACCTCTTGTTGCTTCTCTGGAGCAAGGAATCAGCTTTGGCTTTCTCTGGAGTTAGAAGGCATCACCTTTGTGTCTGCAGAGGGCACCCATTCAGAAATAGCCGCGTTCATCAGAAGAGAATGCTTTGGCTTAGAACCTCTCAGTGACTGGCAGCCATTTTGTGGTTGTGTGCCCCCTCCATGGCAGCCATTTTGTTGTGGCACTTCATTATATTTCCAATCCCCAAAGTGCTCACAGGCTCAACCCAGGTTGGAGAGACCCAAGTTCAAATGAAAACCCAATGTCTTGATGACTTGCTGTTAAAGGGGGGGTCAAATGTCATCTTGTTGTATGCTTTTTTTGTTTGTTATTAAGCCAAGTTGCAAGTATCACATCCAGCTGAAAGCGGAAGGCAACGATCACATTGAGCGAGCTCTTCCTCAGCATCGTGCCATTGAGGTAAGCAAATCGTTTAAAACTCAGGCCTAATTTGCTGGATTGAGATCACTATTGTGATTCAGGAGGCATTTTCATTGGACAGCATGAGAAAAAAAAAACAGTTCCCAAAAAGCGTTTGCCTAAGGGGCTTTCTGTGATGGCACATGGCAAAAAAAAAGAAGAAACCATAAATCACAATGGAAGAATGCTGCTGGATCAATACAGGTAACACGTGACTCTGTGGGCAGAGTCTTTGCAGAGCAGGAGGTAGACCTGGCATGTGTGATTGAGACCTGGGTATAGGAGGGCGAAACTATCAGTCATGGACCTCAGGACCAGGGGTGGGTGGGTGCCAGTGATGTTCCAGGAGGCTTACTCCCAGGACATGAATGTGTTGCCTTGGGTGACTTGGAACCGAGCGCTTGGCCACCTGGGTGGTGCACCATCTACCCAACACACCTCTAGGGTGTGGTCTGCTTGATGGGTGGGGCCGACAAAAAATCCATGGTGGCACTGGGGCTCTCTGCAAACCCAACCAGCTGGTGGTTCCTGGCCTCAAGGAGGTACGTCTGGCCTCAGCCAGGGCCAGTACATTTTCTATCCTGGCCCCCACCCAGTGGAATGAGCTCCCAGAACAGATTCGTACCCTGCCAGAATGGACAAAGTTCATCCCCAAACTGTGGTCTGATACAGGAAAATTCAGCTCGGGCTGTTGATGCGGCTCTTTAATCTGGGTTTGCTGTGTAATTTATTTTGACTGAATATTAAATTATTCTTAATTATAGTTTCAATAACTTGTATATGTTAACTATAACGTACACTGCCCTGAGCCAGCTCGCCAGGAGGGCAGTATAAAAATCAAGTAAACACATAAATAAAATTTAAAAAAATTACTCTCCAACTTTCCCCCTGGCCACCACTAAAGATTCCGTGTGTTTGCACCTTGTAGGTTGGCAGCAGTGACATTGGAGATGTGAATATTATCGCTTTCCGCCAAATTAACCAATTTGATCTAAGTGGAAATGTGATCACCTCTTCAGAGCACCTCCCCACCTTATGGGTAAGTGTATTTCCCAGCTCTCCCTGGGACTTCCTCTAAAGGAAAGATTGTTCTCCTATGGATTTTGCTTGTAAACAACCTTCCTGAACGTTCAAGTCAATAATCCCCAATATAGTACACACAGCTATGGTTCCTCATGTCCAAAGAGGCTCTTCCCTGAAGTAATGGCTGTCCTTCAGTTTATTGGAGCAGGCAGTGCTTTGGAAGTCCCCAGGAGTAAGATGGATTGACCATAATAAGACTTGCTTCCTCTCAGTGTATTGCGCTGAGTGCGACATAGCATCTTAGAGTTGGAAAGGACCTCCAGGGTCATCTGGTCCAACCCCCTGCACAGTGCAGGACAGCCACAACTACCTGCCCACCCACAGTGGCCGCAATTTCATGCCCAAGTGATTCCGTACCACCACCAAAAATCTCCAGAATCCAGCCTGGTCTGGAGGAAATTCACCTACCATCGCACACCGTCAATTAGCAGTTCCCTGGAGACAAACACTGTCCCATCCCTTCCTGTCCACCCACTCACAATCTGCCTAAGTTCACAGAATCAGCCTCTGCTTAAAAACCTCCAAAGAAGGAGAACCCACCAGCTCCCGAGGAAGCCTGTTCCACTGAGGAACCGCTCTGACTGTCAGGAACTTCTTCCGGATGCCAGCTGGACAGAAATAATGAGGGTATACCATCACACAGCGGCAATTAGCAATTCCCTGGAGACAAACACTGGCCCATCCCTTCCTGCCCACCCACTCACAATCTGCCTAAGTTCACAGAATCAGCCTCTCCGTCAGATGGCTCTCCAGCCTCTGCTTAAAAACTTCCAAAGAAGGAGAACCCACCAGCTCCTGAGGAAGCCCGTTCCACTGAGGAACCACTCTGACTGTCAGGAACTTCTTCCGGATGCCAGAAATAATGAGGGTGTACTTGGGGTAAGGAGCTCCTGGTTCTCAGGCAACGAGTTTACACCCTCAAGGCCAAGGCGATTGCATTTCACCTTGGCGATCAACAAAGGGCTTTGGTGATCGCCTTGTTATAACTTAAGACTTTGTGGGGTGGTTGTTTTTTTCTCCCCTTTGCAGGTGAAGCTTTACAAAAGTGAGAACCTGGATAACCCTCTCCACACTGTTTCACTGGGGCAGTCCTTGTTCTTCCACTTTCCACCGCTGCTCCGTGATGGAGAGGTATTGTTCCAGTTCGTTCCCTAGAAAGCTGGGTTTCAGGCGATGCTGCAAGGCCGTCGGATTCCCTAGGGCAGGGGTAATCAAACTGCGGCCCTCCAGATGTCCATGGACTACAATTCCCAGGAGACCCCTGCCAGCATTCGCTGGCAGGGGGCTCCTGGGAATTGTAGTCCATGGACATCTGGAGGGCCGCAGTCTGACTACCCCTGCCCTAGGGCATTAAAATGGGTTGTCAGCTGGGGTGTCTTAATGTCTTGTGCTTTGTTTCTAACTTTGGAATGGTAAGCTGCTTAGAGCCTCAAGAGAAAAGTGGAGTATAAGTACTGAATCACTAAAAAGTAGTTTTGTCACTACCAGCCAATTTGGCGTTGTGATAGCATGTCAGGCTAATTTTGGGGCAGACTCGGTTCAAATCCCTACTGAACCTCAGAGTTGTTGTTGTTAGGTGCGAAGTCGTGTCCGACCCATTGCGACCCCATGGACAGTGATCCTCCAGGCCTTCCTGTCCTCTACCATTCCCCGGAGTCCATTTAAGTTTGCACCGACTGCTTCAGTGACTCCATCCAGCCACCTCATTCTCTGTCGTCCCCTTCTTCTTTTGCCCTCGATCGCTCCCAGCATTAGGTTCTTCTACAGGGAGTCTTTCCTTCTCATGAGGTGGCCAAAGTATTTGAGTTTCATCTTCAGGATCTGGCCTTCTAAGGAGCAGTCAGGGCTGATCTCCTCTAGGACTGACCGGTTTGTTCGCCTTGCAGTCCCAGGGACTCGCAAGAGTCTTCTCCTCAGAACCTCAGAGTAGTACTCAACAAAACCTACAGAGCCACGAAGCTTTACCAGGCTAACAAGTAGCCTTTCCTTGTGGGAGGGAAGAGAGGGGCTTCCTCGTCTCTGCAGGGCCAAGCCAGGCTGCGGAAGACAACCATCTGCTGCCTTCCATCGTGACTCATTAGGACTGAGTGGCCACATTTCGGTATAGTTCAGTTTCCACTATGGCAGTTCTGTGTTGTCTGACTCATTTTTTTCCGCTGTGCAGAATTACGTGGTGCTGTTGGACTCCACCCTCTCCAGGTCCCAGTACGACTACAGCCTGCCTCAAGTTTCGTTCACCACTGTGGGATACAACAAACACATCGCACTGGTTTTCAACCCCACCGTAAGAGTCCCTCTGATTGGCTCAATTCTGAGAATGAGACCCAGTGATTTCTGTTTTGAGGCGGGTCTTGGCTTTAGGGGAAGTTCCTGTTCTTCAGTTCTTCTTCTGCAGCTGTGCTTAGAATCACAGAAGAGTTGGAAGGGACCTCCTGGGTCATCTACAGCAGGGGTAGTCAACCTGTGGTCCTCCAGATGTCCATGGACTACAATTCCCATGAGCCCCTGCCAGCAACGCTGGCAGGGGCTCGTGGGAATTGTAGTCCATGGACATCTGGAGGACCACAGGTTGACTACCCCTGATCTACAGTCCAGCCGCCTTCTTCTCATGAGACTGTTTTCTTTGGCTGTGAAATCCGTCTTCCAAATCAGCTTTTGTAACTGAGTGGGTGTTGGATTACTGCAACCAGCTCATCCAGAGAAGGTCACAGTTGGGATGCTGCCAAGAGGGTTGGGCCCTCTCAGATGAAGCATGGCGTTAAAAGAGAGCAAAGGGGGGATACTGGGGGGGGGGAGTGTGTGGCAGAGAGCTGCATTGGGTCTCGGAGGCCAGAAAGGTGTGGGGAGAGAACCCTGGCAGACGAGGAGGAGGAGGAGGCGGCGAAGGGGCTGGAAGCCATGGGAATGGATGCTGAAGCCAGCAGCAGGTTGGGAGAAAGATGCTCCAAGTGGAGGAGTACAGAGAAGCATCCATGAAGGAGACCCCATTCACAGGGCAAAAGGGTTCGACCCAGGAAGAAACAGGCAAGGGGTGGAGCCAGCATGAGGCCAGGACGCCGGGTGGGTCCTCCCAATATGCACAGAATTGCAGGGGAAGCACCAGGAAATCTGAGGCGGGCGACTGCAGCTCACAAGGGAAGCCCAAGGAAGATCGCCAGAGGCCAGCCCTAGTTCAAGGGACCAGCTCCCAGTCGGGAGCCCAAGAGCAAAGGGGATTCTCTCCTTTCTAACCTGGAGAGCATTCCACAAATGAGGCCCCCAAATAATAAAGGCAATTCTCAATAAGAAGCATCCGACAGTGGGGCACCCAGTGCTTCAGTCAGCGGACTGCCCTTGATTCACAGCAGTGTCTTGTCCTGGTACCTCTCCGCCATGACCCCTCCCCCCCACACACACACACACTTTATATCAGGGGTAGTCAAACTGCGGCCCTCCAGATGTCCATGGACTACAATTCCCAGGAGCCCCTGCCAGCATTCGCTGGCAGGGGCTCCTGGGAATTGTAGTCCACGGACATCTGGAGGGCCGCAGTTTGACTACCCCTGCTTTATATCCTTTGCTAAATTCGTGTGGGTTCCATGAGAGCCTAAAAGTCCATCTAGTCCAGCATCCTGTTTCTTACCCTGAGCGATCCGATGCTTCCAGAGGTGCAGAGAATATTCCCTCTGGTCTGGATATGCTTCTCTGCCTAGAATTCCTGGGCAGACGGGCTCTGAACGACACAGAGGTTTTATTCAGCCCTCAAGGCTTTGGTCATTTCCGGCGGCATTTCTACAGATGCTGTTTGAAAAGCACGACACATTGAAGGCGAATGCTCCCCCCCCCCCCCAAAAAAAAGTAATAACTTTGTCTGTTTGCAGAGAAAGTTGCCGGAACAAGACATTGCACAGGGGTCCTACATCGCCTTGCCGCTGACGCTGCTCCTTCTGCTGGCTGGATATAACCATGACAAGGTAACAAACCGTTCCGTTTCCCCTCCTTTTGAGCTGTTTGCCACGACACATTTGGCTGGAGCCCCGCAGGCCTTCTGATGCCTGGAGTCAGGCCTGGGGCGTAAGCAAAGCTCCCTGCCTGGTTTGGCTTCTCGTTGTGGGTCCGTTTGAGAAGCGGGGCAAAGGAGAAGGGCCTGCAGTGGTTCCAAAGCAAGCCAGGCTTGCCGGCATTGACATTTGTTACAGGGCTGTTGTGAGCGAAAGGAGGAAAGCAGGCATCCTTAGAATTGTCAGTGCTCCCCTTGTGTCTTTAATCAAGACAATTGAGAGGGGGGGAAAAATAAGGAAGAGAACAACATACGCTGCCCTGATCTCCTCGGAGGAAAGGTGTAATGAAAAAGAATAGGTATATTAAAACAGAGTTTTGTTATAGGTCTGTTTGGTTAGTTTTATGGACTAACCGCTTACAGTGGCATAACTGCATTTGATTTGAGGTCCTCTTTGAATAGAAAAGGAGCCTCTTGAGACGCAGAGTGGTAAGGCAGCAGACATGCAGTCTGAAAGCTCTGCCCATGCGGCTGGGAGTTCGATCCCAGCAGCTGGCTCAAGGATGACTCAGCCTTCCATCCTTCCGAGGTCGGTAAAATGAGTCCCCAGCTTTGGTAATTCGGCCTCTTACGGTGCAGAGTGGCAAGGCAGTAGACATGCAGTCCGAAAGCTTTGCCCATGAGGTTGGGAGTTCGATCCCAGCAGCCAGCTCAAAGTGGACTCAGCCTTCCCTCCTTTTGAGGTCGGTAAAATGAGTACCCAGCTTGCTGGGGGGTAAACGGTAATGACTGGGGAAGGCCCTGGCAAACCACTCCGTATTGAGTCAGCCATGAATACACTAGAGGCGTCATCCCAAGGGTCAGACATGACCCGGTGCTTACACAGCGGATACCTTTACCTTTACCTTGAATAGAAAAGTGGAATCCATGTGCTGAATAACTGAAGGAAAATGCTGCTTTCTATTGGGTCAACGCGGAGACCTGTGTTTTTTTATCCCTGCAGCTGATCCCCTTGCTGCTGCAGCTCACAAGCCATCTTCAGGGTGTGCGTGCTCTTGGGCAGGCCAGTTCCGAGGCGAGCAGCCTGGAAGACTTGAAGAGGCAAGCCAAGAAACAGAAGATGAGGCGGACGTGAGGTGGAAGGAACGCCGGTTGCGTCCCGCCGAGCTGTGAAAACGTCAGCAGGCAAAGTCGCTGAGCAGGTCTGGGCCGAGGAAGCTGGCGAAGATGCTGTTGACACTTGAGCCTTTTACTCAGGGTAGCTTCCTCGCGGGGTGGAAGCGTTATGTTGCGTTTCTAGAATACCGGTTGTTTTTGTTTTTGAACAGTGAATCAACTGAGGTCTTTGCCATGGCAAACATCTTTCCTCCTGAAGGTGTTGATCGGATTACTTTTGTTTGGAGAACATAAATTATTATTGTTATTTTCATTGTCGGCTTAGCAAAACTAACTTGCTAATAAACATCGATGGCCTCCCAGCCTGTGCCATGAGTCTTGGTTCAGTTTCTTTTCTTTGCAACGCTTTGCATCTACAATTTGGTAGCAGAGAGTCCATGGACATCTGGAAGGCTGCAGTTCGACTAACCGTGCTATAAGGGCTGTGACTGGCCCGAGGTCACCCAGCTGGCTGCCTGTGGGGGAATGCAGAATCGAGCCCATCTCACCAGATTAGAAGTCCGCACTCCTAACCACCACACCAAACTGGCTCTCTACTTTGAAGCTCTAGCCACTGCACCATGCTGCTGCTGTCGGATACTAGCAATCAACCAGGCCTAGTTGAGTCATACAAGTCACCCAGATGGTGCTGACAGACCTAGGGTTGCCAACCTCCAGGGGGGACCTGGAACTCCTCCAGAACTGCAACTGAATTTCAGAAAACAGACCTGTGGTATTGCATCCAGCAGAGGCCTCTCCCTCCCCTGAACTCTTCCCTCCTCAGCCTCTACTGCAAAAGTTCCAGGAATTTCTCCACCTGGACTTGGCTACCCTTGTCAGGTCTGGCCTCGAGGATTTCTCCCTCAAAGGCCAAAGGGCCCGGCCTCCTCCCTCTGCAATTCAGTTATTCTCAAGGCCGAGGCAGTGCCGCGTAAAAAGGCATCCAACTTCAAAATAAAACAAGGCTGTGGCCCTGTTTCCTCACCCACTGGGGAGCCAGCCCTCCTGATCTCAGAAGGACTTCTGCCCAAATACAGTCTGAGCATCACGACAGCAGAGTCTTTGTCCAAACACAGTGGTCTGAGTTGATAAATGGGTTGATTGCCTCCTGCATGTAGTCCTCTGCATGAGTCCTACCTCCTTTGACTGATGTACCATGAAGACGGATAAAAGAGCTGGAAGCCCATTTCTGTTTTTTACCCCAGGATCCAATTTGGACCTCTCGCACGGAAACAATTGAGCTCACAATTCCCATCCCCTGTAGATTGTGCCAGCGCACTCCGTCTCAGCTCCATACCTCCTGCAAACATTAACATATAATTCAGACAATCAGCCACAGGAGCAGGGATAGGCTGTGCTTATGTCGTCAATTAACATATTTTAATGAAGAAAGTGAGAGCACCTGCCTCAGCCAATCAGGACTGAGTCAGGAAGTGAGAGCACCTGCCTCAGCCAATGAGGACTGAGTCAGGAAGTGAGAACACCAGCCTCAGCCAATGAGGACTGAGTCAGGAAGTGAAAACACCAGCCTCAGCCAATGAGGACTGAGGCAGGAAGTGAGAGCACCTGCCTTGGCCAATGAGGACTGAGTCAGGAAGTGAGAACACCAGCCTCAGCCAATGAGGACTGAGTCAGGAAGTGAGAACACCAGCCTCAGCCAATGAGGACTGAGTCAGGAAGTAAGAACACCAGCCTCAGCCAATGAGGACTGAGTCAGGAAGTGAGAGCACCTGCCTTGGCCAATGAGGACTGAGTCAGGAAGTGAGAACACCAGCCTCAGCCAATGAGGACTGAGTCAGGAAGTGAGAACACCAGCCTCAGCCAATGAGGACTGAGTCAGGAAGTAAGAACACCAGCCTCAGCCTATGAGGACTGAGTCAGGAAGTGAGAGCACCAGCCTCAGCCAATGAGGACTGAGTCAGGAAGTGAGAACACCAGCCTCAGCCAATGAGGACTGAGTCAGGAAGTGAGAACACCAGCCTCAGCCAATGAGGACTGAGTCAGGAAGTGAGAACACCAGCCTCAGCCAATGAGGACTGAGTCAGGAAGTGAGAACACCAGCCTCAGCCAGTCAGGACTGAGTCAGGAAGTGAGAACACCAGCCTCAGCCAATGAGGACTGAGTCAGGAAGTGAGAACACCAGCCTCAGCCTATGAGGACTGAGTCAGGGAGAACACCAGCCTCAGCCAATGAGGACTGAGTCAGGAAGTGAGAACACCAGCCTCAGCCAATGAGGACTGAGTCAGGAAGTGAGAACACCAGCCTCAGCCAGTCAGGACTGAGTCAGGAAGTGAGAACACCAGCCTCAGCCAATGAGGACTGAGTCAGGAAGTGAGAACACCAGCCTCAGCCTATGAGGACTGAGTCAGGAAGTGAGAACACCAGCCTCAGCCAGTCAGGACTGAGTCAGGAAGTGAGAACACCAGCCTCAGCCAATGAGGACTGAGTCAGGAAGTGAGAACACCAGCCTTAGCCTATGAGGACTGAGTCAGGAAGTGAGAACACCAGCCTCAGCCAATGAGGACTGAGTCAGGAAGTGAGAACACCAGCCTCAGCCAATGAGGACTGAGTCAGGAAGTGAGAACACCAGCCTTAGCCAATCAGGACTGAGTCAGGAAGTGAGAGCACCTGCCTTAGCCAATCAGGACTGAGTCAGGAAGTGAGAGCACCTGCCTCAGCCAATCAAAATATACTTTGAGGGAAGATTAGCCCAATAACATAATCACCCATGTTTTGATGCTATAATGTATGCATCGGCACCTAGAGATTAGATACACATGACTTCTCTCTGAGTAAAAACCTTGAGACGCCTTTGCCGTGTTTTTAACATCCCTCTCCTCTTGGCGAGTTCTGCACACTGGACGCAGGTAATTAATTCCCAAGAAAATAAACCAGCTATCTCTGGCTGGTGAATACCAATTTATAATGGCTAAGCAGCCCCCTCATCTTTCATGGCGGCATATAGATATACTGCAGCAATAAACACCACTCATGCACCGAAGACGGTACACCTTGCCACAAACACACCAAACTCTGCACTGGAGTTTGAGAGCGTTTTACGTTCTCTCTTGTTTCTCCACCCTGGTAGAAAGCTCAGGTTAAACGTTCTTGAATGAGTGTTCTTTGGCAGGGCCAAAACCTTGATCGGTTTTAGTTAGAGGCTTCTATAAGTGTTACATCTGAGCTCCTACAAAGCAACAGCACTGCCAAAAATCGAGGGTTAGACAAGTTAACCACGGCGGCACCTACCAACTCCGTGCTCTATGCACAGTGCCTGCCACAGAGTCAGCATGGGGTTCACACTGGAGGTCCAACTCCAAAGGTCTGAACACCCACAGGCCGTTTTCCTTTTCTTTTTCGTACGCTTACTTGTTTGATTTGGTAGCAGCCTGGCTGCGTCTGTGAAAGCCTCCTCGTGTGCAACCAGCAGCACACGTCCCTCCGAGTCGGATAAAGCCTGAACAAAGTGCCTCTTGGGAGCTCTGCCAGCCCAGCTGTCCTGGAGGCTAAATCCAAATGTGCCCATCCCTGGGAGCCGGCGTGCCGTTGAAGAGCGGCAGACCCTCATCTGGAGAGCAGAGCTTCCTTCCGCGTTCCTGGCCCACAGGCAGCCACCTGGGTGGCCCTGGTGCAGTCACAGTTCTCTCAGAGCTCTCTCAGCCCCACCTGCCTCACAGGGTGTCTGTTGTGAGGAGAGGAAGGCAATTTCAAGCCACTTTGAGACTCCTTCAGGGTTGAGAAATGGAGTATCAAGGAGCCTTCTTTTCTCCTATTAATGCCAGAGGGCTGAGTTCCTTTACGGAGGGAATAACTGAGCCACCAGGTTCCTATCTTTACTAAAGCACACAGGAGCAAGGATCGGTTCGGAGAGAGAGACTTTGGCATTGAGAGACTTCGACTTCAGTGGGGAGAGGAAAGGGAAGGTGATTGTAAGCCGCTTTGAACCTCCTTCGGGTAGGGAAAAGCGGCATATAAGAACCAACTCTTCAGGAATATCAGGGCTCTCTCAGTCTCCCCTCACTCACAGGGTGTCTGTTGTGGGGAGAGGAAAGGGAAGGCGAATGGAAGCCGCTTTGAACCTCCTTCGGGTAGGGAAAAGCGGCATATAAGAACCAACTCTTCTTCTTCTTCAGTAATATCAGGGCTCTCTCAGTCTCCCCTCACTCACAGGGTGTCTGTTGTGGGGAGAGGAAAGGGAAGTAGATTGGAAGCCGCTTTGAGACTCCTGCGGGTAGAGAAAAGCAGCATATGAGAACCAGCTCTTCATCTTCATCTTCATCTTCATCTTCATCTCCTTCTCCTTCTTCTCCTCCTTCTCCTTCTCCTTCTCCTTCTCCTTCTTCTCCTCCTTCTCCTTCTCCTTCTTCTCCTCCTTCTCCTTCTCCTTCTTCTCCTCCTTCTCCTTCTCCTTCTTCTCCTCCTTCTCCTTCTCCTTCTCCTTCTCCTTCTCCTTCTCCTTCTCCTTCTCCTTCTCCTTCTCCTTCTTCTCCTCCTTCTCCTTCTCCTTCTCCTTCTCCTTCTCCTTCTCCTTCTCCTTCTCCTTCTTCTTCGCACAAATCTAACGACAGAAGCTAACAGGGGCAATTAAGGGTGGGGGGGGATGAATATTTACAAATCCTAGAAAAAAAACATCACAAAGAAACTTCATAAAACAAACTAAAATTTATTTTAAAATATAAATATTTACAAAGGCTGCCCGTTGGCGCAGGAGGCCCCCCTGCAGCTGTCTCCTCAGCTGTGGCCATGTTAACACCCTTCCTGAGAGTCGCGTCTTATTTGGCACTAGTGCCAGCCTGCAAATCAAATATCTAGTAAAAAAAAAACAACAAAATCCAATAGAATTACAGTGTTTGTGTCCCACGATAGAAAAGGCATGCATCTTTTACCTTCCCCCCGTGGACCATAGATTAATGCAAAATGTTATTTCGCAACATCAGCCAGCCAGGATCCGGAGTCAATCTGCATTCCAAATGGACCTGTTTTGCACTGAGACAATGGCAATAAATTGATCAGATTCCGGCAGACCCCTCGTGACACTTGGAAGCCGTACAAGGATTAACGGCGAGAGATTTCAGGCGAGCGACCAAACTGGGCGAGGGAATCCATCTCTGCCACAGCTCCTCCGCTGATAAAACAAACAAAAATGATCCTACTTTTGCAAATCGGGTGGCGTCACTGCGCTGCATAATCGCCCAACCGAAACTTTTAAATATTTCCCTTGTGTGACGTTCCGTTAAATTGCCGGTGCGGCTTGGTCTATGCATCCCCTCCAGTGGATAGTAAAAAAGAAACAGCCGTTTTAATAATTTATGGGTCTGTTCCCTGAGAAACCATCCCTCCCGGAATATGATTTGCAGGGGGGAGTGGAGCTGCATGGAGGAAACTCATCCCCAGGATCCCCAGTGGGCCTAAGTAATAGGGGTCGGGAAAGACCTCACTATGTTAGAGCCCTTGCTTGGAGAAATGCTGCCACGGCCAGTCAGCGTGAACTACAATCACCGTGGGGGCATGGAAGGATTGTGCCAAGCAAGGATTGCAAGGGGCCAAGGGACCAAGCCCTACGAAGATAGGTTGAGGGACTTGGGAATGTTCAGCCTGGAGAAAAGGAGGTTGAGAGGGGACATGATAGCCCTCTTTAAGTATTTGAAAGGTTGTCACTTGGAGGAGGGCAGGATGCTGTTTCTGCTGGCTGCAGAGGAGAGGACACGCAGTAATGGGTTTAAACTTCAAGTACAACGATATAGGCTAGAGATCAGGAAAATGTTTTTCACAGTCAGAGTAGTTCAGCAGTGGAATAGGCTGCCTAAGGAGGTGGTGAGCTCCCCCTCACTGGCAGTCTTCAAGCAAAGGTTGGAGACACACTTTTCTTGGATGCTTTAGGATGCTTTGGGCTGATCCTGCGTTGAGCAGGGGGTTGGACTAGATGGCCTGTATGGCCCCTTCCAACTCTAGGATTCTATGATTCTATGATCCTGCGTTGAGCAGGGGGTTGGACTAGATGGCCTGTGTGGCCCCTTCCAACTCTATGATTCTATGATTCTATGATCCTGCATTGAGCAGGGGGTTGGACTAGATGGCCTCTATGGACCCTTCCAACTCTATGATTCTATGATTCTATGATCCTGCGTTGAACAGGGGGTTGGACTAGATGGCCTCTATGGCCCCTTCCAACTCTATGATTCTGTGATTCTGTGACTGCATGTAAAGGAGCCGGCTGTATATTTAACAGATCTGTTCCTGTATCATATGCATTCTCTGCCTTTTAAGAACCAAAGACAGCTCTGTCAGGGCTCTCAGCTCCTCCAGGAGCTCATTCCACTCCGCTGGGGCCAGGACCAAAAAGGCCCTGGCCCTGGTCAAGACTAGGCATGCCTCCTGGGGTCTGGGGGCAACCAACCGATTCAAACAGCAGCCAGCTTTGGGAGGGATGAGACTCTAAAAATCCAAATAAATAAATAAACAGACAGACAGACAGATAAATAAAATCCGCAGAGTGAAGAGCCCTGTGGGGGGCATAAGGAGACAAGCGGTCCCTAGAATCATAGAATCATAGAGTTGGAAGGGGCCATACAGGCCATCTAGTCCAACCCCCTGCTCAACACAGGATTAGCCCTAAACATCCTAAAGCATCCAAGAAAAGTGTGTATCCAGCCTTTGCTTGAAGATAACTGGGGCCCAGGCCATGGATGGTCTTAAAGTTAAGAACCAAAACCTTAAGCCTCATCTGGAAGCTAAAGAGCAGCTGTCATTAAGGGTGACCACCAATTGATGGCTGAGATGTGCACACATGGTGTCCCGCAGGAGGTTGGGCCACAGGGGCCAGTGCAAGGGGAGAGAAAATGGCAGAAAAATAAATACGAATGTCAGTTCTTCCTGGAGAGAAGCAAATTACGGGGGGATCAAAAGAGCAGGGTTAAAGGATTCCAGCAGAACTGGGCCAGTGGACCATGATGTACCTTCCCTCACCTTGGTGAAGAGGCTGTGTCGTTCCTTGCCTTGTGTAGATGGGAGCTGCTAAATTTGGAAAAGCCTAGAATCAACTGCGTGTATAAATGGATTCCTGCGTCTATAAATGATTATTACGATGCCCTTCGAAGCTCGATGAAGTCCTGCACTAATGAGTCAGATCAGCTTGTGCCGTTTTCATCAGCGACGTGATTTTGGATCGACGCCTGCCGTTGGAATCCGACAGTGTTAGTTCAAGCTAAAATATAGACGATATGCAAAGGGGCACACATGCCAACGGTGTTTTTGAGTTGCAAATGGCTTCTGCAGAAGGGGAGACAATAAATATTAATGAAGGAGGCTTTCAAGCCAAGGGCTATAAATATCAAATTTTGGAGGTGTGTGCAAATGGGGTGGTGGGGTGGAGATCATGAAAGTACACAAACCCTCTCCATCAGCTGTCCCTTGCTTCTTGAAACAAAGTGACTCGGCTATTTTTTTAATGTCTAAAATGGGGTGTCATCTGACATAAAACATATATCCTGTTTTTTTGCTTTGAGTTCTTTCTTCCATGTTCACGGTTTCCTGGTCTCACTTCTGAAGGGAAGCGGATTTATTAGCGATCCTTTATCATTGTCTTCTCTATTTCCGAGTTTCGTGCAAAATGTCGTCCGTGTGTGCCGTTGGCTCTAGCTGTTGTTTATTCAAAACTCTTACAGCGTTCGGAGCAATTTAATGCGGTATTGTCACATTTTATTTAGTAAAACATTCCTCATTGGTCAAGGCAGCTTCTAACTGTTAAAAAACAAACCCAAATAAGCTAAAACCCCACATTTCTTCCCCTCTCCCCCTGAAAAGCACCCCCATCACCTCTCCAGGGTCCCCTTCCACAGAGCTACCAAATGGTTGCCTGAAGACCATAAGAGGCCACAGAGACATATGGAAGGAGACAGTCTTTCAGATGGGGGGGGGGGTCAGAGAATCATAGAGTTGGAAGGGACCTCCAGGGTCATCTCGTTCACCGCCCTGCACAATGCAGGAACTCACAGGTCACGAAAGGCGTTAAAGTTTATTGCCAGGACCTTTCATTGAACTCAATAATCGTTGAGCCCTACTTTCCCATCCAACTGGACAGGCTCAAGGGGGTTGATATTATAGCTAATAAAGCCACCTTGCTTGGAGGTTCATAGAATCATAGAGTTGGAAGGGGCCATACAGGCCATCTAGTCCCACCCCCTGCTCAACGCAGGATCAGCCCAAAGCATCCTAAAGCATCCAAGAAAAGTGTGTATCCAACCTCTGCTTGAAGACTGCCAGTGAGGGGGAGCTCACCACCTCCTTAGGCAGCCTATTCCACTGCTGAACGACTCTGACTGTGAAAATTTTTTTCCTGATATCTAGCCTATATCGTTGTACTTGAAGTTTAAACCCATTACTGCGTGTCCTCTCCTCTGCAGCCAACAGAAACAGCATCCTGCCCTCCTCCACGTGACACCTTTTCAAATACTTAAAGAGGTCTATCATGTCCCCTCTCAACCTCCTTTTCTCCAGGCTGAACATTCCCAAGTCCCTCAACCGATCTTCATAGGGCTTGGTCCCTTGGCCCCAGATCATCTTCGTCGCTCTCCTCTGTACCCTTTCAATTTTATCTACGTCCTTCTTGAAGTGAGGCCTCCAGAACTGCACACAGTACTCCAGGTACTGTGGTTCTCTCCTCTTTCATTTTATCATCAAAAAGTATATTGTGAGGCAGGTTAGATGAAGAGAAGATGACTGATCCAATCAGCCTCTAAGCTATGCGGACAAGTGGGAATTTGGACCTACGTCTCTCAGATCCTAGTCTGAAACACAAACAACTACACTACGCTGGTTCTTAGTAACCTCCAACCTAGGTGCAAGATAGCGGGAGAGAGAGGCCATGAGGAGAAGAATCTACAGCAGCATTGGTGACCAGTGATCATTGCCTCAGTCATGTTCCTCTTCCCCTCAGCCTCAGTTGCCTTGTTCGGTGCCTTCTTCGTGGCATTTCAGTTTTTCTCCAGGAAGCACTGCAGCAAACGTCAGTCGGCACACACAAAAAAAGAGCAGCTGTGGAACAGATTGGGCTTCTAAATTCATAACAGAACTGAAATGAATATTCAAACAAATGTCGTGAATCTGCCCATGATGATTTCAGATTCTCATTATTTTCGTGGACGTGGGCCTAGGAAGTCTGCAGATTGTCAAACTTTCTGAAATTCTCCCGACTTTGTTCTTGACTCTGCAAGAGGAACATTGCCGCAGTGTTTCCATAAGAACTATATAGCGTTCTGTTACGGCATTCGTTTCTTGAATAATTTTGAATGGCCAGAGTTTGACCCATGCATGTAGAAGCCTTTAGAAAACACATTTAAAGTATTACTGGTACTAGTGTGGTTCTATAGTTAATCTACAGCTGTCGACTATTGTTGATCCAGTATGAGTTTCTATTCTGTTCTCCTGCCAATGATCCTAGTTCTTGCAATAATATTGACTAGACAAAGCTGAACCCCCCAAATGGCCAGTGATAGGCCTGGAGGGGGTGGGAAGGGGAGGGGTCCCAGGTGGGTGTGTTCACAGCTATGCTTCCCAACCCTATTCTGCACAATCACACCACTTCTGGGACCTTTTTGGTCCTGGCCCTAACTGGCCATAACTGAGTGGAATGAGCTCCTGAAGGAGCTGAGAGCCCTGACAGAGCTGTCTTTGGTTCTTAAAAGGCAGAGAATGCATATGATACAGGAACAGATCTGTTAAATATACAGCTGGCTCCTTTACATACAGTCACAGAATCACAGAATCCTAGAATTGGAAGGGGCCATACAGGCCATCTAGTCCAACCCCCTGCTCAACGCAGGATCAGCCCAAAGCATCCTAAAGCATCCAAGAAAAGTGTGTCTCCAACCTTTGCTTGAAGACTGCCAGTGAGGGGGAGCTCACCACCTCCTTAGGCAGCCTATTCCATTCTACTCTGACTTGTTCCTGATATCTAGCCTATATCGTTGTACTTGAAGTTTAAACCCATTACTGCGTGTCCTTTCCTCTGCAGCCAACAGAATCAGCATCCTGCCCTCCTCCAAGTGACAACCTTTCAAATACTTAAAGAGGGCTATCATGTCCCCTCTCAACCTCCTTTTCTCCAGGCTGAACATTCCCAAGTCCCTCAGCCTATCTTCAAAGGGCTTGGTCCCTTGGCAGAGATCTTTCAGGCAGAGATCTTTCTCATCATCTACCGCCTGGTCCTTTTTTAAGTGGAGATGCTGGGGGCTGAACCTGGGACCTTCTACCTGCCCAGGAGTTGCTCTGCCACTGAACCACGGCATCTCCCTGCTATTTTCCCACTGTTCTTTTTCACAAAGTGTCCCTGCCTGTTTCAGAGATGAATAAAATCATTCTAGAAGGTGGGGATCCCTGTTCTGACAATTTGTGTGAACTCACCAATGGGTTGGATCCAGGGAAGAAAGGGAAATGTGCTTAGTAGAGTTGCAGTCGGTCAAGCAGAAATACAACAGTAACACTCAGGTCAGGATCAAGACTAAATGTTCTGCTAACAGAAGGAATGAGAATGATATTGTTTTGATTCGCATTTTGAAAGGGTTGATTTCCCCCCCCCTCCATTTCCACACTAAGATTTCTTCTTCATACGCGTTCCGAATTGCCCCCCTCATTGGCCCTGCAGCGAAGGAAAGAAACCCAATTTCATCTTTTCAAGTGGGGTCAAAACAGGGTCTAATTCAGGGCTGCCCAATGCGGAGATGTGTGCAATCGGGTTTTTCCCCACACCCGCCATTTTGTGTCATTTCCTCATCGCCGAGGGTTCCTCAACGGTAAAATAGTTGAGAAAAGCTGCCCAAAATAAGTTTGTTTTTTTAAAATAACTGGGCTGTATCAACAGAGGCATCACATCAAAATCACAAGATGCCATAGTCCCATTGTATACGGCACTGGTCAGACCACACCTGGAGTGCTGTGTGCAGTTCTGGAGGCCTCACTTCAAGAAGGACGTAGATAAAATTGAAAGGGTACAGAGGAGAGCGACGAGGATGATCTGGGGCCAAGGGACCAGATAGGTTGAGGGACTTGGGAATGTTCAGCCTGGAGAAAAGGAGGTTGAGAGGGGACATGATAGCTCTCTTTAAGTATTTGAAAGGTTGTCACTTGGAGGAGGGCAGGATGCTGTTTCTGTTGGCTGCAGAGGAGGTGTCACGCAGTAATGGGTTTAAACTTTTAGTACAACGATATAGGCTAGATATCAGGAAAAAGTTTTTCTCAGTCAGAGTAGTTCAGCAGTGGAATAGGCTGCCTAAGGAGGTGGTGAGCTCCCCCTCACTAGCAGTCTTCAAGAAAAGGTTGGATACACACGTATCTTGGATGATTTAGGATGCTTTGGGCTGATCCTGCGTTGAGCAGGGGGTTGGACTAGATGGCCTGTATGGCCCCTTCCAACTCTATGATTCTATGATTCTATGATTCAATGTTCAAAGAAACTTATACAATTAATACTGAAGAGTGAAGCTGAAAGGTTACTGTAGCTGCAAACAAATTATATTGATACATCAGAGCAGAAGGCATTTTTTATCACCTTAGCTGGCTGAGCATGGATGGGTTTAAAAGTTAGTGAGATGTGGCTGAATGGCAGCGCATGAAGAGGAAACTATTAATCTGGCTCTTTTGTTGAGCATTTCTGAATGCCTGTTGAAGGGTGTGACATTCGCCGCGCTGATACATATGTGGACGATCAATGGGTTTCCAGTCAAATGGCCCTCAAATCTAGGCTGTAATAAAGAAGCATAATGTTCATAGCAGAGCAGACTAGGGTAGATGGTGGTCCAGAAGAGATTAAAGTCAGAAACCTGAAGGCTAAGGAACAGAACAGATTAAAAACATTAAAACTGAAGGACCAGAGTTTGTGCAATATTGCACATGCAATGGCATGGCCATAGACCAAACGCATTTCAGCCGAGACGTGGGGCTCGCCGTTAAAAAAAATCAAAGGAGTCAGGGAGCAAATATGAAGGAACAAACCGTCAGATGTCAAAAAAAAACAAAGTCCACAGTTAAATTGAATATCCAATTAAGCTATCTGCTTGGCTGCAACGTCTCTTTGTGACAGACAATTAGTTCTGGGCAAGTCGAACGCCGCGGTTATGTGTTCACATAAAGCAGTTGAATAAAAATTCATTTATATTTGATGCAAGGCAGATGAAAAATAATTGGAAAGTTTTATGGGGCGGAGGGTGGTTTGAGGGAGGAAGGCTTCCTGCAGTTCATTTATTTATTTGTCCCTTCCAGTAGGCCAGCTCACGGGTAGTGTACAACACCAAATAAAACAATAGCATAATTAAGAGAATACACAATAAAACCATTTAAAAACCATCTAAAATTAACAGCAACACCTAGAATTAACAGCAACAGCTAGTATTTCTAGTGCCTCTCTCTCTCTCTCTCTCTCTCTCTCTGCACATTTGCAAGGGAGGGGCCCTGACCAAGTAGCCCCAGAGCAGGTGTGTGTCCCACATACCCTCAGAGAATCAGACAGTAGATTTTTTTAAAAAGGGGGCCGGTTAGATGTTATTTTTCTGCATTGGTTGAAGGAGGTCAGCTGACTTTCTTGATGAACCAAAATAATTTCTTCTCCTTCTGTAGAGTTCACCAAGTCAGGACTCTTCATGGATTCCTGATTAACGGTCTGTCTTCACCTTTAATTTCTCTCAACCTCAGGACAGCCTCAAGATCCTCATAATCAGCTGCTTGTCGGGTCTGTGTCTGGGGTGGGTGGAGATACTGTGGCAGGCAATGCCTCCCCCACCCCAGAGTGCCTCCCCTCCCAGCGCAGACCTCAACAAACAGCTGTTCCTCAGATGCTGTTCAGTTTGTGCACTCAAGCTGGAGGCATTTAAATGCCCCAAGCAGCTGCTCTGCAGAGACAGGTTTCTCTTGGCAGATAAGCTGTTTGTGTGGCTGAACTGATTAGGCTGTACTTGAATCGCTCAGATCCAAATCCCTCTACTGATAATGGAATCTGGAAGTTTTGGGTATACTTGAACTGATTCGATCCGCACTGAAAGAGTACCAAATATTTTCTCTACATGCCTCTGTGCCCCTGATCTCTAGATAACTGGCTGATTTTACTCTCATTCAGTAGCTTGGAGATGCCTTGCTGCACTTTGTCAGGTGCAAAACAGTTTCCTATTGACTCCTCCCCCCACACTCCGTTTATTTTAATCTTCTCCTACCCTAAGCAGCTGAACTACCCCCCCTCCCATCTCACACCATTCATCCAAATTTAATTTTCTAATTTTTCCTAAGACCAAAGGAGAATGTGTGTGTGTGTGTGGAGGAAAGTAAACCAATGCATCAGGAAATGGAAAATGGAGGCTTTTCCGCACACGATAAATATAGTGAAATGCTTACCTAATGTAGCTGTTATATTCTGGCCGCTCCACATGATGTCGCCCACATCCAGTGTCTGGCCGGCCGACAGCTCACTACATCCTCCATTTAAAATGTGAGTTTGGGAATCGAATAAAGTGGAATCACCAATCTAAAAAGCACTAGCTACCGGACAGCAACCAGCAGGCAACCAGCAGAAGGAAGTTATGGAGGCTCAAATGCGCTACAGTCATCTGTATTGTCCCGCCCTCGCACCCACCTCCCTCTCCCAGGGACAGGTTTTTAAACAAGGAAAGAGAGATTTTTGACTCAGTAATACATCACAGACTATGAGGAGGTGCATTCCCAGCAATTCTATACTCACCACATTCCTCATCAGAGTCCAGTGGTGGACGTCCAAAAGCTAGCAAGATGATCTTGAGAAAGGTCAGTTTCTTGACTTTATCAGGGTTCAGGTGTGAACGATGCACACAGGCAATGTTGTCCACACTCTGGATGCTCATCAGAGGGCATGATTGGAAGGTCTCGGCCATGCAAGAAAGTATCCGAAGTGCCAGGCTTCTGCCATAAATATTAGCAAAGGTGAGAAATGTAGATTTAAGGGTCTCTGCCCATGTTTTTGCCTGCTCTGCTTCCTTTCACTTCTGCACATCCTTTCACCTTCCGCACCTTTCGCACCCTTGGACTGCCTTTGAAGGTTTCCCACATTTCACGGGTTCTCACAGGAGGGGGAGTAGGTTGAGGGGTTTTGTGCTGAGCCTGTTGTCTTGTACCTCAGTTCCGATAAAGCAGGGGTAGTCAAACTGCGGCCCTCCAGATGTCCATGGACTACAATTCCCAGGAGCCCCCTGCCAGCGAATGCTGGCAGGGGGCTTCTGGGAATTGTAGTCCATGGACATCTGGAGGGCCGCAGTTTGACTACCCCTGCGATAAAGTATTGTTTGCTTGCCTTCATTAAACTCGATTTTTTTGCACCGTCCAGGATTCGTGTTTGTGAACCATCTGCAGGAACCTGTCAGGAAAGGCCCAGCCAGAACAACTCCCACATGGCCCAGTGGACGGGACAGGGTTCCTCTGAGTTCCCTTCCTGTCACTCATCCCTTTAACCCAGGGCCAAACTCCGTTTTCCCGTGTGGGGAAGGTTAGATGTCCTGAACTGATTGCCTGACACCTGCTTCTGAACAAACCCTGAAACCTTTTAATGAGATCTCCCACCAGGGTTTTTTTTTTCTTTTTAGAAGAACCTAACCTGACCAAACTTCTCAGGAAAATTTGTTCTCCTTTATTTCTGCTGTTGGGGGATGGTTAGCAACTAGCGGTACCTAACACGGAAACTGGCTACATTTAAATGAACCCAACTAACCTTGAGCTGAAATCAACCTTTTTGGAAAGTTAATGTCCATTCCGCACAAGTTCAATGTTGCAGGAGTGTGGCAAATTGTAATCGCTACTAATATGCAGTTATGCACGACGTCGTACACAATCTGCCACACTCCTGAAACAGTCCCGCTAGAAAACCTGTTCTTAAAGGCAAAGGGGCATTTCCGGAGCATGGCAACAACCACCCATTGGCTGCTCGTTTGATTGTCGGCAAGGGGCGGGACAAAGCACGGCAAAAGTCACTTCCTTTCTAGCGATTTTTGCCAAGACCGGAAACCTGTGGGAAACGATTGCAACGCAACTGGATTCCAGTACAAAGGCAGGTATACATTACGCCGAATTCCACTATTTTAAATTCCGTTTCTTCTTTCCGAAAGCAATTTGCCACATTGAACCTTGTGCGGAATGGGCCTTTCACAAAACGATGCAATCTGACTACAAAGTCTACTGAAAGAGGCCCACTGTGAAACGCAGAACCTCTCAGCTTGCTCTCTCCTAAGAATCTGAATAACTAGAATAACTTGAATGTCTCTAAAAGAAAAGCTGGCCTTCAATGGAGAAGATACACAACTTGCTTTTAAAGTATTTCACCCTCACCAATTTCAAAGTGGCCTTTTCTCTTATGATTCCTAGGCAGCCTAATTAGGGAAGGAGCTGAGACCCTATTCTACAGTTTTTGTTAAAAGTTTTAAATCCGTCCCATAACCAGCCCTACCACAGAACCAATCACAACCTGACCAGATCACCAGGCCGGATAAAAATTGGAAGCAGGGTAAAGGCGGGGGGGAGAGAGAGTGGGAAAGTACTGTCCTTTCTCCTCTCCCTTTAAACCTTTCACTTCCAAATCAGTCAGAATCACGCCAAATTGTGATTTCACAGATCGGTCCATATTTGGCCAATCCATTCCCAATTTGGACCCTTCTCAGCTGAATTGGTCCGAATCACTCATGTGAAAATGAAAACAAAGCAAGACTTCGGAACAGAGCTGAAACAAAATGCAAGCATCAACATGGCATATTAGTTCATGCGGAGATTACTTGATGGGACAATTTGTAAAATACAAATTTCATTGTAAAATGCAAATTTTATCGCAAACCGCCACGAGCCGGCTGGGCCGGGAGTGGCGGTCAACAAATACAATTACAAATAAATAAATAAATTTAATTTAATTTATTTTTTAATTATATTTATATACTGTCGTCCCTTGCGGCTCAGGGTAGTTTACACTGGAACTTCTATAAAACCATGCAGTATAATAGACAGCTTGATCTGAATCTATTACATTCTTGACAATGGGAAATGATGGAACTGTAGTTCAGTTCTTTTCTGTGGGTGCAGCTGACCATGAGATGGACCTCTGGGCTGTGGGGAGGAGGGCAACGAGGAGTATCTACATCATAGGTCAGCTGGTAGATCACTTGGCCCTGGAAGGGTTTCCGGAATGAGTGAGTGTTAATTTTTTACATTTTTTAAAAAAGTCATTCAACATTTATCGGGCGCTTTATATATGGTTATATGGACCCCCCTCCCCCTCTCGAATTGGCCAATGATGGGTGTGGGGAGGAAGGGGTGGGGCCCTGGATGGGCGTGTCCACAGCTCTGCTTCCCAACCATATTCGTCACGATCACACCACTACTGGAGTTTCTCAAAACCCAACTAAAGTTTCAGGGAGTTTTGTATGGTAAAAAAAGTCGGGAAATGCTGACTTAGGGAAACAGAACACGGGACAAGATGGACCGCCAGGGAACGGGTCTAGCAAGGATCCTGTTATGTTTCCCTTCCGAGAGCTGCTTATAGCTTTTTGCAGGTAAAGCCAAATGGAAGCAATTACATTTTCTTCATCCACGCTTGCTCTGGTGTTCTCCTAAAACCGTACAAATGGAAAACGTAGCAGAGCCTTCCGTGGGTAGAAGGCGGAGTGAGATGAATTGAAGCTGCCTGGCTTGTTGAGTCAGATTAGGAAACCTGTTCCTTCCATGAACGCACAAACGGGCACTTTCCCTCTTGGTGGTAATTGGAGTTAAATTAAACAGTTTTCGAATAGATTGCAAATTACTTCTGAAATACCTTTAATTGGAATGCCGAGACCGAGTTGCTTGGACCGCCTAAATGACAGCCAGCTTGATGAGTTCCACCAGATTCTGCATAAGCACCATATGGGCAGCTTCTTGTGTAGGCATGCAAATATAATTAGATGCCTGGAGCAGGTCCTGGAGACATAGCAAGAACATTTTCTAACTAAATAATAGAAATCCAGCAAGAAATCAACTGTAAGGCCGAATGAGATAGAGGGAAATGTACTGGATATGTCAATAGAACACTAGTTGCATTATGTGGGCTGGCTATAATCTCTTGAGTCTTTTTACCATTGAGAAACCCCTGGAACATCCTTCAGGCCTTGAGAAACCCCCTTGAGAAAGTGACACAATCATGCAGAATGTGGTTGGGAAGCAGAGCTGTGGACACGCCCACCTGGGGCTCCTCCCCTTCCTGCTCCTCCAGGCCCATCATTGGCCATTGGAGGGGCAGGGGGTTTGACATGACCATATATGGTTACATCACCTGGTAAATGCTTTAACAAATATATATTAGAATTTTAATTAACTCCTTCCAGGACTGTGAAGAAACCCCAGGTTCCTTATGAAACCCTGGTGGGGAAAGCCTGCTCTGTGCCATTTCTTGATTTTAAGATCCCTCAACGCCTCAGACATTTTTTAAAAATGGGTTTCAGTTTCCAAAATTCAGTTATGCACAGGGCGGGAAGTCCAGGTTGCTGGTGATGGATAGTGGGCAAATCCCTGATTATGCATGACACGTTGGCCATTGCAGTCACCACCCAGCCCTGGCCCGTTCCCTGAGTTGCTACAGGCGCCATCTGTGGCCCTGCCCTGTGCATAATGGAAGAGCCAGGCCCAAACCTATGGTGGCCCTGCAGGGACACTGCACACCGAATGGGGCAGTCTCCCACCTTCATGATGGAAGGACAGTGGCATGCCGCTTCCCCCCCATTGTGTGGTGAGGCCCCCTGCTCCTGCCACACTGCCACTGCTGCGTGACACGGTAGGTTCTTCCCGCACCAGCATTGTGCATGCGGGCAATCCGTGCGCGCCTGGGGAGTCCATCCCCTGTGTGTACTTGGGAAGAGGCGGGGCATGCTACCCGGCCACAAGGATCCAGCAGGCTGCCACCGTGCATAATCGGTCGTATGGATGTTTGAAATACATCTATGCGGGTTACTGATGAAGCAGAGAATGCACTCCATAGAAGAAGAAGAAGAAGAAGAAGAAGAAGAAGAAGAAGAAGAAGAAGAAGAAGAAGAAGAAGAAGAAGAAGAAGAAGAGTTGGTTCTTAAATGGCGCTTTTCTCTACCCGAAGGAGGCTCAAAGCGGCTTACAGTCGCCTTCCCTTTCCTCTCCCCACAACAGACATCCTGTGGGGTGGGTGAGGCTGAGAGAGCCCTGATATCACTACTCGGTAAGAACAGTTTTATCAGTGCCGTGGCGAGCCCAAGGTCACCCAGCTGGCTGCATGTGGGGGAGTGCAGAATCGAACCCGGCATGCCAGATTAGAAGTCCACACTCCTAACCACGACACCAAACTGGCTCTCAGTTTGGTGTCGGAGAGTATGAAATCCTGCCTATTGTTCCATGTTGTTTCACAGCTTAAATAATGCCTCAAGGACCTGGAAACGTCTCGTTGGACTATTGGACGGGCATTTGTCCCTCTTCTATCTTGAAGCCCTGGTTTTGTGATGCATTACGGGGGCTGTTTAGGCAACCCTGCTACCATTTCTATTATCGCCGGTAGATTTCCAGGAAGCTCATCGGGGCCACGTAAAAATATGCAAGCAGTTGTACGTTTTGATGTGAAAGCGGAGGGGCGGATGAGAAGGACAGCGGCGATGCCGGCTGAATAATTCAGAGCACAGAACTGGCACCAGCATGTGTCATTTTTCATTCCAGGGCATGTGTGAATGACTGCCGGTCTGTCTTGGCCGATGACCTTCCTGTTATGGCGGAGAGGTCTCTCCGAAGTCTGACAATCGTCTTTCCAAAGCGATCGCTTTGGCACCGTGCGAAATGAATGGATTCACGCGGAGTTGGACTTCCTTTCCGACACAACTGGATCGTTTGAACGTAGCGCCGGATTCCTCAAGGAATCCAGCAGTCGGCGATCCGATGCAGGGCCAACGTGGTGCCTTGACTGGGTTGGGGAGGTCTCTTGCTGCGGGTGACATCTGTTGCACAGGAGGGGGAGGGGATCCCCCAACTCCAATGACATTTAGGCTGGTGGCAGGGCTGGGCCACAGTCAAGTGCTTTGCATTCTGTCCTGGGCGAGAAACAGCTTGAGAATGCAATCAATCAATCAATTTTATTTACGGGTCGTAGACCAGCCGGTAAAAAAACATAAAATTACAAATATAACATCAATTATAAATGGGTAAAAAACTAAGAAATAAGAACAGTTGTATAGGGATCCAATCTAAAAGCACTAGGGAACAGGGTTGGTCCAGCTCTGCCTTATTTTTATAGCTACCCCAAGCAAAGCTAGCAATCATTTTTGTTAGATCTTTATTTGTGTCTGAAAGTAGCAGCTTAAGACGCTGTTTCCTCAAACCTCTGGGGCATTCTGCGAGCAATGAGGCCGGTGTATTTATACGGAGGTGACGATAGAGCCTGCACTCAAATAGGACATGTTCAGCTGAGAATGCAAGCCAAGCTGGCAGAGGCCTTATAAACACTCATGCCCCCCTTATAGAACCTGAGAGTTGGAAGGGACCTCCAGGGTCATCTAGTCCAACCCCCTGCACAATGCAGGACACTCACAACTACCTGCCCACCCACAGCGACCCCAATTTCAGGAGGTTTGAGCATGTCGGACACAACTCATTTGCTTTGTTTTCTCTTCCGTTCCTTGATGCAGCGAGATTGTTGTGAATGACAGGGGATAAAAACCTAATGATTTCAGAAACTGGATTCAGTGGGGTAGTGGTTAGTGTAGCCAGCTTAGTGTAGTGGTTAAGAACAGAAACCCCCCCTCACTGGCAGTCTTCAAGCAAAGGTTGGATGCACACTTTTCTTGGATGCTTTAGGATGCTTTGGGCTGATCCTGCGTAGAGCAGGGGGTTGGACTAGATGGCCTCTATGGCCCCTTCCAACTCTGATATCACTGGGTGCAAAAAACTGCTTTCCTCTCTCAATATCATACCTAATTCTATTGGCAAAGTGTGTCTGACACATGTGTGCACCCCCTCCCCTCACAGAGAGGACCCCCTTTCTCTGAATTCACACACTGAAAATTCTGCTCCTTCTGTCTCTCACTGTCAGCTGCAGGTGCATGCCCCTAAGATCACCTGGAAGCATTTCCCACAAAGCTGTAATTCCATTCTCTGCCCCTTTGTGCATCAGGATGCAAAAGCCCATTTTGAGGGCTTCACGTGGGGCTTTAAGTCCAACAGTAATCAGAATTTGTTTCCACTGAGGCAGCCTCTTTGGAGAGGGAGTTATTCTTTGCTTTGCCTCTCGGTAAACATGGCCTTCAGTCTGTTTGACTTCTCGGTAATCAACCATCCCAGAAATGAATACGTGTGTTGACAGGCTAAGTAGCGTATTTATTTTAGCAGTGAACAAAAGGCCTCTCCCGTGGATTTTGCTTGCCAAGAAATATATTTGCACTCCTTATTCTGCTGGGCTTATGGATTGTTTGTTCTTTTCTGTCTCTCTGGTGGTGACATTTAATTTTTTTTTGTTTTGTTTTGCACAGGATCGGAGGGAAGCTGGGGAGGTGTCAAGTACCAACGGCTGGGTGCTAAGATCCTTGCCGCAGTCAGAACCTGGTTTCCCATTCGCCTTGCCCAAGTATTGTGACGTGGGGCAGGATGATATTTATCTGCTCTGACTATGTGTTCAAAGGTTCTATTGGAAATGGAGGGAGAAGATGTATAGGCTCTTCTACAGGAGGGCAGGATGCTGCTTCCGTTGGCTGCAGAGGAGAGGACACGCAGTAATGGGTTTAAACTACAAGGACAACGATATAGGCTAGAGATCAGGAAAAAAATTTTCACAGTCAGAGTAGTTCAGCAGTGGAATAGGCTGCCTAAGGAGGTGGTGAGCTCCCCTTCACTGACAGTCTTCAAGCAAAGGTTGGATACACACTTTTCTTGGATGCTTCAGGATGATTAGGGCTAATCCTGCGTTGAGCAGGGGGTTGGACTAGATGGCTTCTATGGACCCTTCCCACTCTATGATTCTATGGTTCTATACATGCAATGCTTTTATCCAGGAGAATGGGGGTGCCATTCATGCATGGAGGTTCCAGACCAACACATTCCACAGCACACAGAACTGAGTCCAACAGGTGTGTTCAGTCACACCTCAATGAATGCCGAAACAGAGCATCATTAGAAAATAAACACCTGGGAGTGGGGCTCTGGGGGGGAGCTGGTGAGGGGTTCAAATCCCCACTCTATCACTGTGTTGTTGTGATAAAAGGGAGGTAAAGAACTGCCCTGAGCTCCTTGACTGAAGTACAGGGTACAAATCTAATTATAGAATCATAGAATCATAGAGTTGGAAGGGACCTCATAGGTCATCTAGTCCAACCCCCTGCACTATGCAGGACACTCACATCCCAATCGCTCATCTACTGTCACCTGCCACCCCCTTGAACCTTCACAGGATCAGCCTCTCCGTCAGATGGCTCTCCAGCCTCTGCTTAAAAATCTCCAAAGATGGAGAACCCACCACCTCCCGAGGAAGCCTGTTCCACTGAGGAACCACTCTAACTGTGAGGAACTTTTTCCGGATGTTTAGATGGAATTCCTTTTGAATTAATTTCTTCCCATTGGTTCTGGTCCATCCCTCCAGGATTGATTGATAATGCCTTGGGAGGAGGCCATTCTCCAAGGAAACAAACGGGGTGATTGTTGTTGAAGCTATCATTCTGTTTCCTCATGGATTAAACACAGAGCGGATTTGTTGGGACTTTTGGACTAGGCTTGGTCCTGGATCCCTCCAGAGAAATAGTACTGCTGAGTCACAGTGTGTTTTGAAAGTGTGCAGTTATAAGATATCTTTGTGGATGAGGCACTGATCCAGACCCACAGCGCTTGGAGGCTGACAACAGAATAAATATTTACTGGAAAGATTATACGTAAATATATGTCATATTCATCTGCTTCAGCCTCCTCACTTAAAGCTTAAAGAGTAGTTCCAAAGAAAACATATTGCAAGCCTCTTGTGGCTAGGCTGCAGGCAGACTACATCTCACACCTCTGCACATGGAGAGAGCAGACAGCCTAAATGGGGGAATGTCTGCTTCTTGCTTCAGAGCACGCACTCATGTGCTCTTTCTCTTCCTGAAGAAAGAGGACGCGGGCAGGATCCCACTTTAAACAAAGGAACCCCCAGAGTATATGGCACAGAATTCCCTGCAACCTCAGAATGACCATTAGGTGTCCCTAGTGAGCACAAAGCTACCCCTCAGTTTAACAACACCCCTTTCAAGGCTGACTCCACCAAATTATTTGCTGATCACAATTCCAAGAGAATTACAGATTTAGGAACAGGCAAACGGCATCTTTGGGTGCAAACATCATACGAACACAGCACCTTCTGCTCCCTAAGTTGCTGACCATAGCTGGCTGCGAGAGTTTCAGACGTGCTGACGTCAATATTCATGCAGATCGCAAGCTATTCGCCTTGAATTTATTCTTAAATAGCTGAAATTATGTCTTTGTCGTAGCTCGGTGTGGGTTCTTTTGTTTTGTTTTTGTTTTTGTTTTGACACTGTTCTTCTGCAGGAGCGTACGGGATGCATTTTGATGAACAATGCCCGAGAATGACAGATTCAGACTTTAAATGAGATTGTGTTCCGTGACCTGTGGAACTGAGATTCATAACTCAGCCCTGCACACATTTCACTGGAAATTATCTTTCAGGCTTTGATCCACACTGTATCATCTTCACTGAGCGTCCTCGTGCCCAGCATCAATCAGGGGCCTGCAGAAGGTGCAGGAGAAATCTGATTGGAAACTCAAGAACACAAATCATGAACCCGTCTGCTGGACAGAATGGAAAATGTGCCTGGAATTGCAGTTTTTGGTCTAGCCCGATTACAGCAGAACGATTCCTGCAGAAATGTCAGAGAATGACGTTTTGGACCTTGCGGGCATCTACTTAAAAAAAAAATTATATCATCCATTTTTCTAAACGGACTCCAGTCAAGTGATAGGCAAGATCCAGGGGTACTTGGGGAACGTTCTCAGCTGCTCTCCTGAAGTGGAAAGAGAGCAAACAGAAGCCCTGCAATACAGATAACAGAAGGAAGGCTAAGGCCCATTCCGCACAAGGATCAATGTGGCCAATTGCTTCCAGAAAGAAATAACGGAATTTAAAATAGTGGAATTCGGCGTAATGCATACCTGCCTTTGTAGTGGAATCCAGTAGCGTTTCATTTGTTTCCCACAGGTTTCCGGTCTCGCCAGAAATCGCTAGAAAGGAAGCGATTTTTTCCCTGCTTCGTCCTGCCCCTGGCCGTCAATCAAACGAACAGCCAATGGGTGGTTGTTATCATGCTCTGGAAAAGCCCCTTTCCCTTTAAGAACAGGTTTTTTAAAAAAGAAAAGCACCCGTTGCAACGAATATGCTTTGATTCCTCCTAACGTAGAGACCCATCTAGCTGGCAGCTGGCGTGTGAGCTGCCGATTCATCGTTGCCACACTCCCCCGAGTGAAAAAAATAAATAAAGGGAACTTGCAAACAGGGCTATGTTGTGCTTGGTGACTTAGGGGAGCTTTAAAGCAGCTCTGTGGAGGGACTGCAGCCGGAGAAGCCTCGCTGGGTGAATGAAGGCTCGCCGGTTCGTTGTTCTCCGCTCGCTCCGGGAAAAAAAAATGGCGATCGCTTCGCCAGAAGTTCAGAGGTGAGAGCCAGGGGGAGTGACTTTGCTGAAACCGCAACAATGGGAATGCACAGGTCTTTTTCACTAGTGTTGCAGATTGTTTGCAAGAGTGTAGCGCTTTTCGGAGGGTGAATCCACTTTTCTGGATTCCCCTTTAAGCGCTACAATGGATCACTTTCAGGAGTGTGGCAGATTGTGTGCGACGTCGTGCATAACTGCAAATTAGTAGCGTTTACAATTTGCCACACTCCTGCTACATTTAACCTGTGCAGAATGGGCCTAAGGATCCAAGCCTGTATGACAAATCTATACTCAAAGGACAGCAAGTAACAATTGCAACCCTGACTTACCAGGGGCTTCAGGTTGGCGCCATGGAGGAGCAGGTGTAGAAGGACACGCCAGGAAGAATGCAGGAGTGGGGCATGGAAGAGATGCACAATGCAAAGCATCATGCTGTTGGAGGGGGTGGGCTGAAGAGGCGTGGAGTATAAAGGGTGCCACCTGCACTTCTTGGCCTCTGGGTGTTACAAGGCTAGTTATGAACGCTAGGCGGCTACATTTCCCATGGAATGGAAGTCTGATGATCAATTTTATCATTCTCTTGGAAGAAGAGACAGGTATCACCTGACAGGCATCATTCTGTGTCTGCTGTGGCCTCTTTCATCGTGATTCGAAGACCGCCATAATGTTAATTTCAAAAGCAGTTGTTGTTTTTTTTAAATTCTTATAAGGCTTAGAAGGCTGGAAAATATCTAGTGTTCACTCCACCTTTCGTCTTTAATTGGTTCGATGTCGCATCAGCGAAGCTCCAGAATCCAATTTATACTTGGCCAAGTTCCCATAGTTTGTTTTCGGTAGATGAAGTTGGTTCCAGTCATAGAATCATAGAATCATAGAGTTGGAAGGGGCCATACAGGCCATCTAGTCCAACCCCCTGCTCAACACAGGTTCATAGAATCATAGAGTTGGAAGGGGCCACACAGGCCATCTAGTCCAACCCCCTGCTCAACACAGAATCATAGAATCATAGAGTTGGAAGGGGCCATACAGGCCATCTAGTCCAACCCCCTGCTCAACACAGGTTCATAGAATCATAGAGTTGGAAGGGGCCATACAGGCCATCTAGTCCAACCCCCTGCTCAACGCAGGATCATAGAATCCTAGAATCATTGAGTTGGAAGGGGCCATACAGGCCATCTAGTCCAACCCCCTGCTCAACGCAGGATCATAGAATCATAGAGTTGGAAGGGGCCATACAGGCCATCTAGTCCAACCCCCTGCTCAACACAGAATCATAGAATCATAGAGTTGGAAGGGGCCATACAGGCCATCTAGTCCAACCCCCTGCTCAACGCAGGATCATAGAATCCTAGAATCATTGAGTTGGAAGGGGCCATACAGGCCATCTAGTCCAACCCCCTGCTCAACGCAGGATCATAGAATCATAGAATCATAGAGTTGGAAGGGGCCATACAGGCCATCTAGTCCAACCCCCTGCTCAACGCAGGATCAGCCCTAAGCATCCTAAAGCATCCAAGAAAAGTGTGTATCCAACCTTTGCTTGAAGACTGCCAGTCATGGCGGTCAAAGAACCAGCCTGTGTCCACGCTGGCTGAACTAGCCCTTGCCCAATCTTACTCTTGTGAGTCATTACGTGGGAATCTGTTGTGATCTCTCTCTCTCTGTATTGTTTTGCTTTATGGACTTCAACTCCCCACTCCGTGTCCCCCCACCCTTTTTACAGGCTCCTTCCCCTTGCCCCCTTGCCCCTCCCTCACAGTTGTGACAAATTATCAAAACATAAACACTATTACAGCAAGGAACACTCCATTTGAGAACAGCCAGTCTTCCAAAAAGAGCCTCTTGTGGCGCAGAGTGGTAAGGCAGCCGTCTGAAAGCTTTGCCCATGAGGTTGGGAGTTCAATCCCAGCAGCCGGCTCAAGGTTGACTCAGCCTTCCATCCTTCCGAGGTCGGTTAAATGAGGACCCAGCTTGCTGGGGGTAAATGGTGATGACTGGGGAAGGCACTGGCAAACCACCCCGTATTGAGTCTGCCATGAAAACGCTGGAGGGCGTCACCCCAAGGGTCAGACATGACTCGGTGCTTGCACAGGGGATACCTTTACCTTTAGTCTTCCAAAACCACAAAACAAGTTTGGGCGGGAGGGAAGCTCTCCGCTTGGCTGCCGTGGAGAAGAGGCCGGCCCCAGCAGGCTCACATGCCCGCACCTCTCCTCCCTGCTCCAGGGCACACGTGCCTTACATCTCCTCCCCCCCCCCCCCCCCAGGCTCCACAAAGAGCACCTTCCTCCTGCCCACCGCCGCTTCAATGGCGGCCACCTGATAAGTTGCGACTGTGCTTTATCACTTTGTGGCAAGGAGCTGTTTGCGGTAATGGCCCATCAGGAAGACGGAGCTGAACTTTGCTACAGACAACAGTGAGAATGCTGGAAAGCACACACTGACAGATTCGCATCATGATCGAAAGCAGCATCATTTCTGCTCAAGCGGACAGTTTTGATTTAGAGGCCTGTCTGCTGCTGGTTTGCTTTTTTTTTTTTTTACCAGTTGTCAGTCAAGGGAGACAAAGAGCTGCAGAGAGATTCAGGACTTTAGGGACCATCTTTTGCAACAGGCCGCTCTGTCATTTGGGCTTGCCTTACGCTTTCCAGAAATTCCTGTGGGGAAGGTGCCGGGGAGGCTTAGGTCATTTCCGCACAGCTGTAAAAATAGCGTTACGCCAGCCAAATGGCATAACGCTAAATATAATTGTGCCTCCCAGCCCCTCCTCACCTTTTACCTGTCTCACTCTTATTGGCTGCTTTTTTTGCTGTTCTCACCCTCCACATGCCTGCTGGAAATGGCGGAAGAGAGGGTAATTGTTTTTTGTTTTGTAGCTTTTGGGGAGAAGCTTAGTGATTACTGCTTAGTGAGCTCTGATACTTTAAAGAGTGCTTGATAACAAACATTGTTCTAAGTTGAAGGCAACTGATTGTGGGTGTACGTGTAAAACAATGTTAGGCCGAACATCTCCTCTGACCAAAAACCAATCCAAAGAATCAGACATGAAGTTACAGATGAAACAAAAAGACAAACAACAACTTTATTTGCTGAAATAGAGGGATCACAGCATCTCTAGCTGAAACCAACTAAGTCCCTCGATCCCAGATAGAGAGTGATAGACCCTTGCTGAACAGGGGGAGGACAGTGGGTTATATATTTATTATCTGCCATCTTGATATTGTGTTTTAATTATGTTTTAATGTTTTTTTAATGGGATTTTATTGTACTCGTGGATTTTTGTAAACCGCTGCAAGACATTTGAGAGCATCGGTATTATTATTATTATTATTATTATTATTATTATTATTATTATTATTATTATTATTATTATTATTATTATTATTATTATTATTATTATTATTGTGCGATTTATTGCCCGCCACTCCCTTGCGGCTCGTGGCGGGTTACAACATTCTAAAACCCCATAAAACCCCATAAAATCCATTAAAATCCGTTAACGATGACTACAATCCCCCAATTAATAGTTAACAAGCTAACATGGCAAGATCGGCTCAACTTCTCCCTCCCCCGTATTTATACGTATAAATAAATAAAATAAAGTTGGCACTTTCTATTGGACCCTGGCTACTGCATGTGACGTATCACATACTGATGGGTTCTCTGCAAGCATTCTATTGGTCCCCTGATTGCTGCATATGATGAATCATAGGCTAATTGGTTCTTATCCATAATGCACAATTCTAGGAGATCATTAACACCATGCACATAAAGACTACAAGTGTGTTATTCAGTTGCCATGTTCTAATGGCTCATTCAATAGTCTAACAGCAGAGGAACTGGGTAGGGGAGGGCAGGGATGGGTGGCCAAGACTGTGGCTCTCCAGACTGTGGCTCTCCAGACTGGCATCTGCCCCTCTAATGCCATGTACCCCCCCTTCACGACAACCATCTTCTCCAGGGAAGTTGACTTCCGTTACCTGGTGATCATTTATAACTCTGTGAGATACTCTTTAAGTATTTGAAAGGTTGTCACTTGGAGGAGAGCAGGAGGCTGTTTCTGCTGGCTGCAGAGGAGAGGACACGCAGTAATGGATTTAAACTTCAAGTACAACGATATAGGCTAGATATCAGGAAAAGGTTTTTCACAGTCAGAGTAGTTCAGCAGTGGAATAGGCTGCCTAAGGAGGTGGTGAACTCCCCCTCACTGGCAGTCTTCAAGCAAAGGTTGGATACGCACTTTTCTTGGATGCTTTAGGATGCTCTGGGCTGATCCTGCGTTGAGCAGGGGGTTGGACTAGATGGCCTGTGTGGCCCCTTCCAACTCTATGATTCTATGACTAGATGGCCTGTATGGCCCCTTCCAACTCTATGATTCTATGATCCTGCGTTGAGCAGGGGGTTGGACTAGATGGCCTGTGTATCCCCTTCCAACTCTATGATTCTATGATCCTGCGTTGAACAGGGGGTTGGACTAGATGGCCTGTGTGTCCCCTTCCAACTCTATGATTCTAGGATTCTGTGATCCTGCGTTGAACAGGGGGTTGGACTAGATGGCTTGTGTGGCCCCTTCCAACTCTATGATTCTATGATCCTGCGTTGAGCCAGGGGTTGGACTAGATGGCCTGTATGGCCCCTTCCAACTCTATGATTCTATGATTCTATGATCCTGCGTTGAACAGGGGGTTGGACTAGATGGCCTGTGTGGCCCCTTCCAACTCTATGATTCTAGGATTCTATGATCCTGCGTTGAGCAGGGGGTTGGACTAGATGGCCTGTATGGCCCCTTCCAACTCTATGATTCTGTGATTCTATGATCCTGTGTTGAGCAGGGGGTTGGACTAGATGGCCTGTGTGGCCCCTTCCAACTCTATGATTCTAGGATTCTATGATCCTGCGTTGAGCAGGGGGTTGGACTAGATGGCCTGTATGGCCCCTTCCAACTCTATGATTCTGTGATTCTATTTTCCGTGAATAAGGGAGAGTCCCCGACTATTTATCAAGAGTAATTTTTTTTTTTTGGTGGGGGGATTCTGTTTCCTCCAGATGCAGGCACATTAATCAGCCGCATTAGGAAGCTGTAGCTGGGATAATAAAAGTGTACCTGCCAGCTGTGTTATGTATAAGATCATGCCAAGCAAATGACAGAATGGTTATCAAGCCCCTTTGCAGGATAGTCTGGGAGAAACACTAATCCGTCATTTATAAAGCAGGTCATGGAATTGGCGGCGTCATTTGCAGTTAAGGCAGTTTGGTGGCACCAGATGAAATGGGCACAACCCCCAAAATGCAACAAGGGCAGCTGCCCTAGAAACGTTAAGCAACTTTCAAGGGGGTGGGGTGGGGGGTTGAGTACAAACATTCATGCAGAGGAGGTCCGTCAACGGTCTGCATGCCGCATCCCCTGCCTTCTGCAGGGGGTTGGACACGATGGCCCTGGAGGCCACTTCCAACTCTATGATTCTGGGAACGGCTATATCGCACGATGCCTGAATGAAAACTCCATGGTCAGAGGCATTGTACCTTTGAATATCAAGTCCGGTGGGAAGTCAACAATAGAGGAAGTGGTTGGCTTCATGCCCGGATTGTAGACTGGGTGGAAATATCTGGTCGGTCACTTTGAAGAACAAGGATCTAGACTAGGGCTGATTCCGCATGGTGGAATGTGGAGCGGCATGCCCCGCAGCAACTTGTGTCTACACGGGGGACACATTTCAGTGGAACATCTGGTGTCCCACTGAAATGCATCCCCCTGGGAAACCAAACAGCATCAGATTAGTTCCGCTGCACAGGGGGGCACAGGGGGGGGGCTTTGTTTTGCAGGAAGGTGGGATTGCATGGAATACAATCCCACCTTCCTGCAAAGGGAAAATAAATGCCCTGGTCCGCTCCGAAGTAGATGATGAAACTTGGAAACTTCCGCGTTTCCTTAACCTGGAGCTTCTGGGGCCTGATCCACACCAGGTCTGAAAGAGTGTCAGCCTCTTACAAAATATCTTACAAAAGCATGGATTTGCCCTGCTTCCATATGACTGTCCTCTCAGCCTTTTCCGCCTGTGCGGAATCAGCCTAGGAGGACCTTTTGGTCACCATACAGCTTTTCCTTATGTTCTTGTTTTTCAGGCTGATGCAGCCAAGAGGTGGCTGATAAAGTATATATATTATCATGTACATTAAGGTATAATTTTCCTGGATGTGCCGCTTGACACAAAGGCTCTGAAACTGCTGTCTCCTGATGGGGTACAGCTTGGATCTCTTATTGAGAAATAGCAATAAGTGGGTTTCAAAATCCTATGAAACCCCCAAAATGATTGTGACTGGCTTCTCGTGGCTTGCTTCCCGGCACTTTTTAACAGTTGTACAAAGCAGTCTCAGATATACGCTTAAGATTTCCGTGAACGCTATAAGATGTGTTTTATTTTTGTTAAATATAGTCTAATCCAGGTGCGGTGTACCATAGCCGGTTTCCCAGCAAGCGTTTGTAGATGACACAAATTCTTTTGTCAGGGGATTCCTAGTCGTAACGTGTAACAAATGTTCTTGTACCATTTTTCATATTGCCTCCTGGGCCTGCCGGAACGCTTAAAGAATATGAGTTAGAAAATCAAAACTTCTGGTTTAAATCCTCAGTTGAGAATATTGGGGGGATGTTGTTTATATTTAGACTACCTGATAGGCTTGTTGTGAAGATTTCTGTTGCAATTAACATGTCACAATTTGAATACTTAGAGGGAAAAGGAATATAAGATCCGAGAAACTATTTTTTGATCAACCCCTGGTTAATGGAGAGGTCTGAATGGAAACAGCCCATTGCACTGGGGGTTGCTGGTTGGTGCCAAACTTACGTTTATAGCTACTTTGTCATATTTTTTGTGCATTCTTCCACCACCTGAATGCCTACACCTTTTACTGAGTGATATCAGCTCTCGTCACAAGCTGATCACGTTTTGGAGAGAGTAGTGTAGCCTAGATGTCCTCTCAGTTGGGGTGTGGGCCGTGCGGCCCGGCCCTGATTCCCTCTCCCCACCCTCCCGCAGTAAGAAGCTTCCCGGGGAAGTTTTTTACTGCGGGGGGGGGGGGGCGGCCCGGGATCGGGCCGCGGCCCGCAGGTTGGGGACCACTGCTTTACATGTTATAACCCTCCCCCCCTGCCTACAATAACATATTGTTTCCATCAATACATTGTTTTTAACATTGTTTTATTATCTTGATATTTTTATGTCGCAATACTTTTGTCTCTTTTTTTTTACTACACCTATTGATTAACTTTTATAATGGATCGCAGTCTCTATTGATGAATTATTTATAGGGGTCAATCGACCGAATAAACAGACTGTTCACTGACTGATTGATTACGTTTTCAAATGTACGAATTGGGAGAAGTAGCAACCCGAATATCTCAATTCACTGGGAAGGTGAATGAGATTTGAATAAGATTGCAGTTTAACAAGGCTTAGCGCAGAGTTCTACACCTGCGTAATGCTGACTGGCCGTCTTCAAGCAGAGGCCGGACAGCTACTTATCCTGGATGTTAGTCTGATTCTGCACTGAGCAGGGGGTTGGACTAGATGGCCTGCATGGCCCCTTCCAGCTCTAGGATTCTATGATTCTAGTATTCTACATTGCATTTTTCAGCAGCTTGCTTTCTGAATATATGAAGCTGCCTGGGGATTTCCAACAGGATGGCAGCATAAAAGCGACAATACGGGAAGGCTCAGATAAAATAAGCCCTGGTTATCTATTTTAAAAGTTCTCAGCCTGGATGTTGATACAAGCTTTCATTTCTGGAATGCATCGGCCAGCTGTTCTGGAAACTGCCTTGGTTGTTATTGTGAGTCCGCTTGTGCAGTCAAAAAAGGGAGGTTTTCCTTTCCTAGTGGTTAAATGGTCTTGCCGCTAGAGACAGCGAAAAGGTAAAGGTAAAGGTATCCCCCCTGTGCAAGCACCAGGTCATGTCTGACCCTTGGGGTGACGCCCTCTAGCGTTTTCATGGCAGACTCAATACGGGGTGGTTTGCCAGGGCCTTCCCCAGTCATTACCGCTTACCCCCCAGCAAGCTGGGTACTCATTTTACCGACCTCGGAAGGATGGAAGGCTGAGTCAACCTTGAGCCGGCTGCTGGGATCGAACTCCCAGCCTCATGGGCAGAGCTTCAGACAGCATTTCTGCTGCCTTACCACTCTGGGCCACAAGAGGCTCTTTTTCTAGAAACAGCTACCGGCAATTAAATTACTCCCTGATAATATCGTTACAGATTTGTCAGGATTTCTGTGTGGATTTAAAGTTGCTTTTAAAGAATAAACACGGCTGAAACTTACCTTGGCCACTTGTTGACAACCGCATGCAGTGCGTATGGCATCACGGGGCAAGGTGGGACACATGGTGCCTATATAGGCACCACATGCGCTGGTCCCAGGCCTCTTTGCCCAGGATGCCGCAGAGACCCCATCATTACCCTCTGTGCTTGCTGAATTCCACAACTCAATCTAATTTGGGTCACATCGAGGTGCAAAGCCCCAGGAAACCTGGATTTTCTTAGAGTCCGACCTCTAATGAGTTGTGGCGCCTCTCCCAGAAGTTGGAAAAAGTCAGCTGGCTCGCCTTATTCAGAAGAAGCCCCGCCCAGCAGCGTTGTGCGCTATTAGATCGCACGGCAAAAGCTTGAAGGAGATTTTTCCCCAGACAGCATCATCCCAAACAGCTCAGGAACCACAGATCCTCAACCAAACTCTGCCACTGTTACAAATTCCAAGCTCAACCTCAATTTTATGGCAGAAATAAATTGATATATTCACTGCCTTTGGTGCATGCATTATTCATTCCGTTGGACGGCTGCTTTGTGTCTTCTCCTCTTCGACAAGCTGCAGACTTTAACAAACTAGTACACAAGCGGATAAGTCATTTTAATGAATCCATCACTGTGCAGATGGCCTGTGAAAAATAAATGCCAGTGGTACCAACTTGGGAAGATTTATGAATAGTATTTAGGGGGCTTTATAACTTACACTTTGGAGTGGTAATTGGAATTTTCCTCTTAATTAAGGAAAAGTGCCTGGGCAGTTTTGAGACTTAACAAAGTCCATCCCAATTAAAAGAATAGATAACATTCTGCATTTGGATCGGGATATGTTCTTTATTGCATGGTAAATATATATTACTGATTTATATGCAGGGATTGTTCAACAATCCTTCATGAGGAGTCTACACAAAACTTGTCTCTGGATGCAGAAGTTGCTGTTTGCAAGAATCAAATGCAAATTATGGGGAACCAGACTACATAACCACATATTCTTGACTTTCCTTTTTCCTGTTGTTGTGCCCCATTCTCTTCCCCGGTCCCAATCAGAAAGGAAGTAAGGTCTCCGAAAAACAGCATTGTTTCTTTGGCCAAGAAGCTCTACTGGTTGGTTCTTCTACCTCCACCAAGAGCAGAGAGAAAACGTCGTACAGGACACTGTCAGTCGGCTGTATTTATACAAAAAGTTTATCTATCTTGAGTTAAACATGGAGCACAATGTGTGTCAGACATCAGCCATGACCTAAACCAGACTTCTTACTGCTTCTCTAGAGATCTGTTTTCTGCTAACAAACCATTATCTTCCTTTCTCCTATAACTTATAGCACTATTAATATTCTCCTGACAAGACCTTCCACCGTTCCAGGTTGTAACACCCATCTAATTGCACTCGACTCTGACATTGGGGCCCTCTGATTTCTGTAACCGGTCACTAGGTTATCTGGGAAGGTTTTCAGTCCAGAGGCCTGTATTTATATATATCCTCTGTCTAGAGAAGCCCCCCTATGTTAGAATCATAGAATTATAGATATTTCCATATAATGGCCAAGAATCCGATTGCCGGCATTGTTAAAATATAAGCTGCTCAGTTGGTTAAGGCAGGGGTAGTCAACCTGTGGTCCTCCAGATGTTCATGGACTACAATCCCCATGAGCCCCTGCCAGCATTTGCTGGCAGGGTCTCATGGGAATTGTAGTCCATGAACATCTGGAGGACCACGGGTTGACCACCCCTGGGTTAAGGAACAGTGTGCTCTCATTTTCAAATCTGATCAAAAATTCTCTTTATCAGAACAGAAAATAATCCCAATCATGATCAGTATATCAGTTGTTTGCATGCGCAACTCCCGAGCACAGGGCAAGGAGGGGGCCAGGCCGGCGTTGAGATCATGCGCCAGTGGGAATTTGTCCCGCTACCGTGTGAGCACCAATCCAGCTTTTACTTTCCGTGCGGTCTCCCCTTCCCATCTTCTTACTGGTCTTCACAAAGGATAGCTCTTTTTAAAAATAAAAGCAGTTCTGATATTAAACATGTCAGATGTTTGATATTGCCAAGAGAAAAGAATGCCCTTTGGTATCGTGTGTAGTCCTGAGGAGATGTGAGTTCTTTTATTGTCTCTCAGAATCCTGCCATTATGCAAATATCTTCACCACCTTAACTCCAAAAAAGCGGCAACGTACTATTTATGAAGACAAAATCTGTAGGTTGTTGTCATGGAAACTGTTGCTTTAACTGAAATATATTGAATGGGCCCCATGCGCTGGTTTTGAGACTCCCGAGTCTTCGTCACGGAGAGTTTCCGAATCAGCACAGCCAGATGTGCAAGAATTCTCCTTTTTGGCGCAGAGTGGTAAGGCAGCAGACATGCAGTCTGAAAGCTCGGCCCATGAGGCTGGGAGTTCGATCCCAGCAGCCGGCTCAAGGTTGACTCAGCCTTCCATCCTTCCAAGGTCGGTAAAATGAGTACCCAGCTTGCTGGGGGGTAAACGGTCATGACTGGGGAAGGCACTGGCCAACCACCCCGTATTGAGTCCACCATGAAATCGCTGGAGGGCGTCACCCCAAGGGTCAGACATGACTCGGTGCTTGCACAGGGGATACCTTTACCTTTTTTTATAGGCAGCCAGAGGGAAAGTATATCCTGACAGGCTACAACCAAAAAGACGAGAGTCTGAAAATTAACAAAGCCAGGCCTAAAATCCAACAGAATTTTTTAAAAAACCTACGAGACTCTAAAAACACCTAATAATGGTTCATCAGATAAGACAGGCAAAACCTTGACTAATGGACTGTCTAATGAACACCCAGAAACAGGGAAAGCGCTTCCTAGTTCCAGTCCATCGCTTGGAAGACTCCCGGAAAAATAAGAAATGACACATCTCCCAGAAGTAAATACAGTGCCCAGAAACTCTTCTCACACTTCATACTCTCATCTTGCCATAATACTACCTTTGAAGGTGCAAGCTACAGTTACTGGTGAAATGTCAGGGGTTAAAGCTACCAGACCTCAGCCACATAGTCCAGGAAACCCACAATGACCAGAATATGAGGTATTGGCCAACCTTGCTTTACTGTGCAAGTGTTATTCAAAACAGCACAAACGGTCAGGAACCTGGGCATGAATCTTGATGCTTCCCTAACCATGGATGCTCAAATCGCAAGAGCAGTACAGCTGGAATTCCCCCGTCTCCACCAAGCTAAACCACTAGAGCCCTATCTGGCCCCAGAATACCTCACCACGGTCACCTCAAACTGGATTCCTGCAACTTGCTCTACACAGGTTTCCCCTTATCCCTGCCTGGGAAGCTACGACTGGTACAAAGGCCATTTGCGGTCAAGGTCCTGCATACCTCAAGGACCTGAGGGGTTGTTAAGAATGCATCCCCCGTGGGGACACGAGAAACAGTCAAGTGTGCCGCTCGCTCAACAACAACAGCCCGGCCCAGAGAAGTTGTGAAATGCACAACTGGATTATCCCACAAAAACAACAGAGGACTGCACAGGGTTAATCTTGCAAGACCATCTGGTTGGAGAAAAGGTCTAAGGATCCCGTTCCTGTGTATTAACAAATCAAAATCAAGCTCTGCGAAGGCAAGTTGGTTCCCCCCAAATCTGGTGTCTGTCTGTATCCCACCTGCCTAAGGCACATTCTGTAATGGTCTGAGCTTGGTTTTTTTTCCAGGGGGAGAGATGGTGGCTTTTGACAGGCCTGTCAAGATTCTCTTACCTTCTCGCTGAGTCTGACCTGAACGTTCTCTCAACATTTACCAGATAGGCAAGAGGTATCATCTAGCCTTCCTCATCCAGTGCAAGTAATACAAAAACCATGTGTCATTCCCCCCTCCCGTTTCTGGAGCAAGATTTCCAGTGGCTCCCCATGTCTGTTTTTCAGCTGGCCTGGGCAGATGCATGACTCAGAGGCTCCAGAAAGTTCTAGCAGCTTCCTTCTCCTCCACTGCCGACAGCCCGTCAGTCTTTTCCAAAGAGAGTATTAGAATATTCATAGCGTCTCCCAAACAGATTAGGCGTAGGCAGTAAATCATAGGAGATTAATTTGGCAAAAATATTTTTATCCCTTTTGCATGCAGCTGTTCAGATTTCAGAAGCAGGAGAGATTGTTTCATTACAGCCTAATACGGAGGTGCAGAAACCGTCGCTGTGAAAAAGCTGGAGGAAAAGACGACTGAAAACAGGAGGCAACCAGAAGGGGTTCATTTGCCTTGAAATCCTAGAATCATAGAGTTGAAGGGACCTCCTGGGTCATCTAGTCCAACCCCCTTCACTATGCAGGACACTCACAACCCTCTCGCTCATCCACTTTACCTGCCACCCCCTTGAGCCTTCACAGAATCAGCCTCTCCATCAGATGGCTATTCAGCCTCTGTTTAAAAATTTCCAAAGATGGAGAACCCACCACCTCCCGAGGAAGCCTGTTCAACTGAGGAACTGCTCTGACTGTCAGGAACTTCTTCCGGATGCTTAGATGGAATTTCATTTGAATTAATTTCATCCCATTGGTTCTGGTCCGTCCCTCCGAGGCAATGAAAGGTATAACCCTCCTCCAATTACATGATACAAAAAGAGGACCCTCGAGGACATGCTGAAGGCACCTCACGTTCCTCTCTATCATTTCCTTCTCTCTTTCTTGAAAGCACCCATAGCCTCTACCTTTTTCCTGCACCTTGATCTCTCACCCACTCATCAGCTAACTTAATTTTATCTGTCCCCTGTCTTCATCTTTGGCCCCTTCTCTCCCCAACAGCCTTTCCCTGGGAAAGTTCTGTTCCAGTTGCACAATGCCAGCAGCCAGATTGGGCCAAGTTGCAGGGTGCCGGCCAGGCTGGACCCAGATGCAGGAGGGACCTCACTTTTCCTGTATCCCCCCTCCTCATGTTATTGCCTCATCCTCTCTCCCTGGTAGCCATTGGATCCTCAGCTTCCTGTTTTTTCTCTCCTTTCCATCACCCACCAACCTACTTTTTATCTACTTTTATCTTCTCCCCAGTTGCAGCTTATTATTTTTTTAATCTCTAAACATTATAAAATCCAAGTTGTAAAAGGACAACTCACAGCCTACCTGATTGGCCGTCAGTAGGGAGAGGCATCCAGTAGGAAGCCTCCACAGTCCTATGGGTGGCCAATTGGAAGCCTCTCCTCCCCCTGGCTGACTCCCCCTCCTGCTTCTGGGAATTGTAGTCCATGGACATCTGGAGGGCTGCAGTTTGACTACCCCTGATCTACACCAATATAGGATGGGGGAAACATCTCTTGATCTTATCCATCCATGTTTTTACTAACTTTCTCATAAGAATCTCATAGACCGTTTACGCACTGAGAACTTCACTGCCCCAGCTCCTGTTCAGGAATTTAAATCAGGGGCGGATGAGGTGCACCAGGCCAAATGCTCCCCCGTGTGGGTGCAGGAAGAGGTGGGGCAACCTGCCAGGACTAAAACTACAGCATGCAGCTGGCATGACACCCCCAGTGCGTAAACAGTCATGGAGGACCTTATCAAAGGCCTTACTAAAATCAAGTCCACTACATTTCCTGCATCTACTAAACTAGTCACTGTATCGGAAAGGAAGGAAGGAAGGAAGGAAGGAAGGAAGGAAGGAAGGAAGGAAGGAAGGAAGGAAGGAAGGAAGGAAGGAAGAAAGAAAGAAAGAAAGAAATCAGATGAATCTGGCAGGATTCTTGACTTTTATTAAACACTGTATTACATACAGTGATCTGTTTAATGATCTGTTCCAAAACCTTTCCTGGTGCCAATGTTAAACTGACTGGGCAGTACTTGTTGGGGACTTCTTTACCCTCCCTCTTTTAAAAATCCCCTTGAAGACATGTAGCCTGTTTTGACCTTTGACTCCAGGCTGCAGCACTGATAAAAGTCATTTTCAAGCAGGAGCAAAAGAACAAAACCTCGCCAATTTTTTTTCCCCCTTTTAAGAAAGTAGCACGATACAAAACCGATTGAAACTGATAAATCCTCTAAGGCAACAGAGAGCTTTCTCCATTTTTCACATCGTACCAGTGATGTCTGGCAAGTCTTTCTCGCCTTAAATAAATCTCACTTTTGGCAGTCAAGGTTATTTATTGCACAGGAGGGTTGTTTTTTTTTTAAAGTGTTGCAAAGCTGGCAATCACTTAGAAACAATTCTCTGAGCGCTTTGAGCTTCGGTGTACCATGACCTCATTTCCCTTGATCTCGGCATGCCGAGATGGATCTCCAGAACACTGAGAATCATCAGGTTTCTGTCGAGCTCAATGGAACTTTGATTGTTGGAACCTAATCTAATTTTGTTTAGATCAGGGGTAGTCAAACTGCGGCCCTCCAGATGTCCGTGGACTACAATTCCCAGGAGCCCCCTGCCAGCGTTTGCTGGCAGGGGGCTCCTGGGAATTGTAGTCCATGGACATCTGGAGGGCCGCAGTTTGACTACCCCTGGTTTAGATGGTCAGGACCTCAGTCTCTCTAGCAGGCACCATGTATTCAGAGGCCGAGCAGATTTCCCCACCTGAATTCCTTACGGGCCTAGCTATAACACTGGGGGGAAAAAAGCAACTTTGATGTTTACCTGTTTATTTAGAAGGTTAGAAACACAGGAGTCCGGTGGCACCTTCAACATGTATTAAAACATGAGTCATTTTTTTTCAGAAGCATATGAGAAAAAACGTGGCCATCTGTTAGAGGGGCCACGGCCTTAATTACAATTATTTCTTTCTCTGCATCCCTACAAATCAGCCGTTCTCAACTCTTTTGCCATTGAGAAAGCCCAGAAACTCTCTTCAGGCTGCGAGAAACTCCAGAAGGGGTGTGATTGTATAGAAGAATAGCTTGTACATGATCACCCAGGAGGTCCTGCTCCCCTTCCCACCCTTCCAGAGCCATCACTGGACATTTTGGGAAGGGAGGGGGGGGGAATGGATTGGCATGACCACATATGGTTGTATCACCCGATAAACGTTTGACGATTTATATAAATTTCCACCCATTCAGAAAACCCTTCCAGGGCCACCAAGAAACCCCAGGGCTTCCTGGAAGCTTGGCTGAAACAGGCTGCTGTATATGAATGGCCTGTTTCCCCTGCGCTGGAGTGGTGGATGGCACGCCCTGGGAGAAGCACAGTGGGACTGCAATCCTGGCGAAGACCTTTCTGTTGTTCTTAATACCTTTGATGATGGTCCACCCCTGGACTGGCTTTTGTGCTTGGGAATGGGAGGCAGTGTTCTTTGCTTTCAATCACACCTCAAAAGTAGTTTTTGCCATGTTTGCTTATTGCCACTGTGAGGACCCCGTTCAGGTGGACAGGTGACGAAATATTTTAAAAGATAACAAAAAAAAAGAGAGTTAAATAAAATCACTGGATTGGAAATAAGATGACCAATATTGTAATGTCATATTTATTTTATTTATGTATGATTGAATTTATATGCCGCTGCTCCCAGGTGTCGGGATCAGTTCCTGTTCTCTGCCATGAGCTCTAGTCACTAGAACTTCACTTATAACTTCCATTAAAGCTTTCTTTCCATAGAAGTTTTATTGTGAGCTTTGTCAGCTCGTGGCAGTTCACCGCGTACATAATAAACCACCCATCCATAAAAACACAACCATTTAAAATGCCACAAGGGTGGGGGAGGACCCAAGCTTATAGCTGCATATTCAGCCCGGCCTCAGCCAAAAGCCTGGCGGAAGAGCTCCATAAATAAATAAATAAGGAGACAAATGGTCCTGTAGGTAGGCAGGATCAAGCTGTCCAATAACAAATATCAAATAACTTATCGGTTATGCTATGATTACATAAAAGGAATAAAATCCTTTCCCCCTTAATCCTCAAAACCATACATCATTGTTTCATTTTTCTTCTTATCCTGCAAAAAAAGTCTTGTTAGGAACAAATGAAGACTCAGAATCGAGATCCTCTTCTCAGCAACTAAGTTAAACTCCTGCACCGACTAAAAGATGATCCTTTTCAAAGTAAATGGAAGAAGCTGATCAACCAGAGATTGAACCATCTTGGTTTTTCTTCAGTTTTATCATCTTTAATAATGGAGAATGGGCGAACGGCATTTTGGAAGGTCAAAAAAGAGCCATTGAGATGAAACCAATGTTCTTTGGCAGATGAGATGAGCTGTTTAAACAAGAAGTTATGATCTGAGAAAGCAATGATCAGAAAACGGTCATTCCAAGGCAAAACGCTGAAAGCTGGATGCTAATATTCGGACTAGGAGATGCATGCTGGTATTGGGGGATCCCCTATTGAGAGGAGCCAAAACGTGCCGATTGGACTTGTCTCGGGAGGTCTACCTGGTGCAAGAATCAAGGATGTCATGGGAAGGGTAGAAGGACAGATATCCCTTCCTGCTCCATCATGGGAAACAAAAGATGCTTCCTGGTGCAGTATGGAGCATATGAAACGAGATTGTATGGCCTTGGGGGAAAAAGTGAAAGACTTGGGAGCACAGGTTGTGTTTTTGTCTGTTCTTCCTGTTAATGGCCAAGGCTTAGGAAGGGGAAAAAATAATGCAGATAAATTATTGGCTAAGTCATTGGTGTCATCATTGGGTAAGATCTGGGGGTTTTGGACCATGGATCACGTTACAGTGATGAAGTTCTTCTATCAGGAGATAGTCTTCACCTCAAGATGATGGGGAAAATGTCTTTGTGAAGAGTCTTGAGGAGCTGGGCAGGAAGAAGGTGATATAGCTAGCTCAGGAGCTTCTGGTGGGTGTTGCGTTCTTTCTTGCAGTGGGTGAGGGTATATAGGTTTCAGGAGTGAGTGTTTTTTCTTGTTCCTTGCTTGGGTGGTGGGGGAGTATAGCTCATCACATTGGCTGATTTGCACTAGGTGGCAATTTTGCCTGGAGCTGACGGCTAGCTTCAACCTCTGCTGGGTGGGCCATTGTGCCATAAAAGGCTCTTGCTCTCCAGAGGCACAAACCCATGACTTCCAGGAGGGGATGCTGGGCCAAGTACAACACACACACATTTTGGTTGGCTTAAACATGGCCACAGCTTTATTGGCATATCAGTGTTGGCCAAGCATGGGAGAGGGAACCTGCATATGTGATCACAAGAACCCTGACCCCTGTGGCACCCTGGAAGCCACCTGGGAACGCTGGGTACCATCCAAGGGAGGTGTATCCACCAGGGGTGTCAAAGAAAGGGGCAAACCAGTTTGGTGTAGTGGTTAGGACTGCGGACTTCTAATCTGGCGAGCCAGGTTCGATTCTGCATTCCCCCACATGCAACCAGCTGGGTGACCTTGAACTCTTCTTCTTCAGTGATCTCAAGGCTCTCTCAGCCTTCCCTCCCTCACAGGGTGTCTGTTGTGGGGAGAGGAAAGGGAAGGCAAATGTAAGCCACTTTGAGACTCCTTCGGGGAGAGAAAAGCAGCATATAAAACCAACTCTTCTTCTTCTTATTTAACTTTTATCATTCTTTTATCATTCATCTGTAGGATAAATGATTACCAGCATCTCGGGATCTCCAACCTGCATCCCACAGTCCAGTCGTAAAAAATGCAGCAACACGATTTAATTATTAATCTCCACAGTTATCTACTCATTTGTCTCAGAGAGTCAAGGGAGGGACAGTATCTTTACAGTCCATGCTCCTACGACACGGGGAGCAATGAACAGACCCAAACAGATATGTCCCCCCCCCAGCAGCCATCTTTGACTCCCCATTCTTTCCCGCCCTCTCCCTTCGGCATGGAAGGCCACCAAGTTCAACATGGAGACCTGGCAGCCCGGGCTGGGGCTCGTTAATCAACCCTTATTCACCGTGGCTTTGGAAATGAACTGTTACTAATGACCAGTCATATGTCAGTCTAATGCAGGGGTAGTCAAACTGTGGCCCTCCAGATGTCCATGGACTACCCAGGGTGCCCAAATCCAGTCATGTTCCTAAGCCTTACAAAGCTGGACTTTAACATAGTCAGGCCCTAAGCCAGGCTTTCTCAACCAGGGTTTTGTGAAACCCTGTTTTGTTTTGTTTTTTGGATGGACCTGGAAGGGTTTCCCAAGTGGGTGGGAGTTGATTATTTTTTTAAAATTTGTTATACATTTATTGGGTGATGTGACTATATATGGTCATGTTGAGCCACCCACCCCTCCCAAAATGGCCAGAGAGGGGGAAGGGGAGGGTTTTGGGTGAGTGGCTCACAGCTATGCATCCCAACTATGTTTTGCTTGATTGTGCCACTTCTGGGGTTTCTCAAAGCCTGAGGAATGATTCAGGGTTTTCCTAAAGGTAACAAAGTTGAGAAAGGCCACTCCCCCTGCATCGCAGGAATGGGAGACCACCCTTTTCAGCTCTGCCATTATGCACAGGGCCAGGCCGGTAGGGCTGCGGATGGCGGATGGCGACTGTGGCAACACAAGGAATGTGGAAGTATCCGAATTCCCTTACCACGGGCAATCCTATGTCCTGAGTCAGGCCAGGGCTGGATGGTGGCTGGGACGGCGGTGACACCATGCATAATCAGGGATTGGCCCCACTATCCAGTCACCCTGGACTTCCTACCTCGTACATAATCAGTCAAATCCTCGGGGAACTGCTCTGGATCCTTTGTAAAAATGACATGTAACCACTTCTATGTGAGTTTTACATCAATCCAATTGGAACAAGTTTCCTTGGGAGGTGGTGGGTTCTCCATCTTTGGAGATTTTAAAACAGAGTCCAGATAACCATCTGATGGAGAGGCTTTCTGTGAAGGCTCAAGGGGGTAGCAGGTTACAGTAGATGAGCAATTGGGATGTGCGTGTCCTGCATAATGCAGGAGGTTGGACTAGATGACCCATGAGGTCCCTTCCAACTCTATGATTCTATGAACTCCATTGGACGGTTTGCAGACATGAGAAAATGCATGGCGTTGGATGTTACTTCTCTGTACGCACTGATACTGCGAGCAGAGGAGAGCCAGTCTGAGTCATGAGCAATACAAAAGTACACGTGTCGCTTCCCCAAAACACAAGGACTTTATAATGCGTAGATGGAGCCTAGGACTGCTTCAACAAGGTCCACTTTTAAGCTGTATCCCAGATGTTCTACAACTAACAGCTATGATTGTGCCATGTTCCAAAAAACGCCGTGTTTGTTTGTTTAATTACGTAGCGAAGTTTAGCCAAGTCCTGCAGCAGATGTTGTTGTGTGTAATGCCATAAATAAGAGCTTTTACGGGGCTCGGCAGGCAGGCGGAACTCTCATTTACCAGATGGCGAAATATTAAAGTGGCAGAACGATAATTTAGCTGATGGGAGTCCTCTGGACCTTGACCAGGTAGAACAGAGACATGAATCATCCTTGTCCGGGACATCGCCGATTCCGTGCAGCTTATGCTGTTTCAAATGCCTTATTAGGTTAAAACCGGGATTCTCAGCTGCTGTGCCACCACACATTGGGGCCCCATTGGGGCACCTGGGATGTGCCACTGTGGGTTGGGATTTTTAAAATTATGATTTCATTAATAAAAAAAAACCCTCCCTGATATGTGCATGTTGACCTGGGCCTATTCTGCACACAACAGATAATGCAGTTTAGAAGTAGATTTTTCCAGTTCTGCACAGGAAAACCCAGTTGCCAAAGCACATTGAAAGTGTATTATCCTATGTGTGCAGAATCGGTCCAGCTCTCTCCAGGGGGCCAATGATGGGCCGCCCTTAATGGCAGACACTCTTTGCGGTGATACCTGCTTAAAGGAAGCTGGTGTTCCAGAATGTTGCAAAAAAAACCCAACATGGGGCATGATGGACATGGAATTGCTGGTGTGGTGGGGATGTGTTTTTATTACAATTCTATCCAAGGCCAGATTGACCTCAGCTGAGGACAGAGGCCGCCACTGACATGTGTCAGACACGGTCCTAGATGCGTTTTTGTGTTTTCAACGTTGGCCGGGATTAAAAAGGCAAAGACTGCGGCTTCATTTTTTCCCCCTTTACACCGAGTTGGCCTCATTTTCACAGCAGGATTGCTGGCTTCCCCGAGTCAAGCACAAGAAGGTCAGTTATAAGTCAGCCTGGACTTTGTTCCACTTGTGCTGTTATTCTGGGCCATGCTTTCCCAACTCCCTGGTGGCTTCCAGCCGTCCTTCCGTGCGAGGCGAGCCACAGATAGGCGAAGAATATAAAAGCAACCGAGACTCTCTAATTCAGAGAGGCAAGACGGGGGAGACAATGGCATAAGATAAATTTCCTAGGCATATGATAAGTTCCCCAGTTCTGTTCATTTATCCTTCCAGATGCTTCTCCTCCGCCCTGGGTTTTCGGAGAGAGGGTGGGAAATAAATTCACACGTAAACAAGGAATAATTCAGTAGGGAAAGTAATTTTGCAAGTATGCCAATTAAACTACGTTTTTTCGGAGTAGGGACAGGGCTATGACCGTGAGGGAATTGAGAGCCCCACTTCCGCACAGCAAAAGTTGCACTTTTTACTGCCGTTATTGCTTTTGGTTAAGCCATGCTTCCTGCCCTCACCCCAGCATTTTGGAAGATCAAAAGTACTTGACAATATTGCATCCATTCACAATGGAGCATATGGTTGTGCTCCCATCAGGACCAAGAAAATGGCAGCAAAATGGCAGGTAGGAGTTTCTTTTTTGGGGGGGGGGTTAAAACATTCTCCTTCCTTGAGTGCTCCCTTTTGAGCACGCCCTGCCCAATCACCTGCAAAATTTTGCCTCAACCCTAGGAGGCTGCACCTAAACGCAGGCTGTCAAATGATATTAGTTCACCTCCACCTAGAAGCTGTTACTGCCCACCAGAAAACTCCATCCATGCAGTCTCGTGTGCTGTGGATCCACGGCTCAAAAGGAGGAAAAACCAGAAAGGGGAGGAATAATTACATGAATTATTTACTTGTTCAGGATATTTCGATACTGCTTCTTCGGAGTGCTGCTTGAAGTTAACGATTGTGATCAAAATAATGGAAACATTATTTGTATTCATGAAAATCGCTGCGTTTTGGAGATATCGTCGTTTTGTTAAATACGCTGTGAAGAGGATACTATGGTCAGTCGCGAAATGAGCCATGCCTGGGACCTCGTCTCAAGAGAAGGCATGAAGAGCTGTTTATTAGGACCCTGTTTTTTTTTACTACCCGGAGGAGTCTCAAAGGAGCCTCTCCCCACAACTGACACCCTATGAGGTAGGGGGGCTGAGAGAGCTCTGAGAGAACCGTGACTGGCCCAAGGTCACCCAGGTGGCAGCATAAGGAGGTGGAGTGTCCAGATAGAGATGACTGCCCTCAATCACTGCATCAAGATGGTTCTTTGCTTCATTCATTCATTCATTCATTCATTCATTCATTCATTCATTCATTCATTCATTCATTCATTCATTCATTCATTCATTCTACAGCCCTCCCCTGAGGCTTAGGGAAGTTTTCTTTCATGTATAAATGCTGGTAATCATACTCCTTTTATAATTCTCCATTGTTAGTTTACATGAGTGTTTGCTGACATTTATGGTTTCCGCCCCCTTCCGTCATTGTTCATATGAGTTTTCTATTAGGCTGTAATTATATTGGATGGCTTCGGTATGCATGTATCCATTGCTGTCAACATGAATAGAAATACAATTCTTTTTGTTTCTTTAATTACAATCCTCCACTGCTCACTGCTTGCCTTTCTATTTAGAGGGTCTTTTTCCCCCTGTATTTTTCCCCATTTGGAGGACCTCTTCCCTTTTTCTTGGCTGTTCCGAACCACAGAGGGCATCCGGAAAGTTCTGTCCTTGACGGCTTTTCCCAGTTAAGGCATCTCAAACAGCAGACACTGAGACAGGTCTTCGAGAGCTGTTGACAATCAAAAGCAAAACAAAAAGGTGAAAAATACCAGGTGATAAGAAATAGATTTATTGTTCAAAGTCCCGACGCCTTTGGTGCGTGTGACACATTGCTGGGTGCAGTCCAAAAATTTCTTTTCTTTATCCAACCACCAAAGCAGACAGCAATGAGTCAGAGGGAGCAAACGGTTTGACCCAGCAGAAGGCAGTTCCTGGGCAATCTGATAGAAATACAGGTCAGCGATTTGTCTGTAACCATCTCTCTTCCACCGTGATTGTAGACATCTTCTGCCAGTAAGAATAGATACATGTGAACTGGGCCGTCTGAGCCCAACGTACCTGAGGAATCACCTCTCTGCTTACACCCCCCCCCCCCAAAGAGCCTTACACTCTAGCAATTCCAACTTTTCCAGGTGGTCCTTGGCCCCAAGGAAGCCCGCTTGACCTCAACCAGGGCCAGAGCTTTCTCCATCCTGGCCCCCACCTAGTGGAACAAGCTCCCAGAGGAGATCAGGGCCCTGACAGAAGTTGAACAGTTCCACAGGGCCTGTAAAAGGGAGCTCTTCCACCAGGTATTTGGTTGAGGTCGACCTGTGCCATCACTTCCCAAGGGCCCTCCTCCTGAGCCCCCTCCTATGGCACCCACGGCAGTTCCACCCAACCCACCAGGCTATCAGTATGAGTCACTTTAATGTATAATTTTTCTACGGTTCCATGTTGCTTGTTGTTTCATTTCATTCATCATTGTTAATCTAAGTTATCTGTACTCTTCGTCTCCTCCTCCTCCTCTTCTTCTAGTCCCAGATTTTGGGCCAGATTTTCTGAGACACTCCTGTATGCGGTTGTTCTTTGCAAGGGAAGGATGGCATCTTGACCCTTTGCTTTTTGGAAAGCACAGAAAAGTGTTTTATTTCAAACAGCTTTTTGTGGAGAGGAAAGGAACTGTTAAGAATTTCTGGGAAGGCTTGCGGGTGACTGCTTTAACTCTGCTGTGATTGCTGTGTTGTTATTACGCTGACTTTGTAGCCTGTGGGAACTGCTTTGAGCTTTAAGGAGAAAACTTTAAGCAAGTAGACTTGAAATAGGATTCTTTTTTAAAAGTTACAAAACTCCAGCAAGCGACCCATGTGCAGCAATCTGGACTAAGTTCAGAACTCAAAAGTGGAAGAATAGCAGATTGGCAATGAATCATTTCTGGTTGGCATACATGACCAGCTCATTCAGAGCTCTGGGGCTCCGTGAATGCGTCATTTGTATCCTGATACATTCCCCCTATCTTTAAAACCCATCTCACCCAAGGGAAACGACAGCTGCAAGTGTGGGGCAGAAGCTAGCAGTACTCACTCACCTGCCCAGAGCCCATGCCAAGTAAGTGAGGGTGATGGGAATTTCATGCACATTTTGGTTCCATCTGCCTCTTGAAACGAATGAAATTGGATTTCCACCCCCTCAGGGACAACAAGTAATAGTTGCTGGGCAGGCAAATGAATTGTTACTTGGGGGTCTGTGCTGAAGTGTGAGTTGTTCAATTCTGAATGCAGAGCCACCAGTGTGGTGGACCCTGCAGGAATCGTTCTCCTAAAATTGCTGTTCCGTCAGACGATCAGCTCTGAATGGCACTTGGGAGGGGCAGAATTTGCCTCACTATTATTTATTATCATTCTCTTTCCTTGCACACACAGAAAGTGGTCCATATGGCTGCTATTGTATAGTTGGTGTAGTGGTTAGGAGTGCAGACTTCTAATCTGGCATGCCAGGTTCGATTCTCACTCCATGTGCAGCCAGCTGGGTGACCTTGGACTCACCACAGCACTGATAAATCTGTTCTGACCGAGCAGGAATCTCAGGGCTCTCTCAGCCTCACCCACCTCACAGGGTGTCTGTTATGGGAAGAGGAAAGGGAAGGCGACTGTAAGCCGCTTTGAGCCTCCTTCGGGTAGAGAAAAGCAGCATATTTCATCATCTTCTTCTGTGTCCAAAATCACGCCTGCACTAAGAGCAATCCCTTCAAACCCCTCCCTCCAGATTACTAAATACAGGACCCACCATCTCACACAGCCCACTCACAGGCTTGTTTGTCTATAGTGCCATTCCTCTGGAAGAGGTCCTTTCAGAGGACCTTTCTGAAGAGGTCAACGCATTTGGGGAGGTTATGTAAAGCTTTGCTTTAGGATGCTTAGGGCTGATCCTGCGTAGAGCAGGGGGTTGGACTAGATGGCCTGTATGGCCCCTTCCAACTCTATGATTCTAGGATTCTATGATTCCCTGTTTAACAAGGCTTTGGGTAGTGGGAGATCTTTGAGGCCACCATCTTAGCCGAAGCAGAAGCGGTAAACGTGATGGCTGTTTTTAAAAACGGCTACACCACCAGTAATATTGGGGCCCTTTAGCTACCTTTCATGGTAGCTGCACTTCATGGTGGGAGAGGAGGGATACGAGCATTTTAATAAGCAAATATATGCTGTATTTAGGTTGGCAAAGTTCCTTAGTGCAGGGTGATCTAAGGACAGCAGGGCTTGTGGCTACCAACAAATCTATCAATTGGTTGCTTAGACATTCAATAAATTTGAAGAAGATACCGCCATCTTGCCAATTGATTTCATTTGTGCTGATTTGCACAGGCAACATTGCAGTGAGAGCCTATGTAAACCATTAGGTGGATCTTGATCCCTGAAATTATGTCAGGAAGCACTCAAGGTCCTCAGGTGGACAGAGAAACATCTACTGGCGCTGAGAGCATTTCAAGGACTGGGAAATTGTCCCGCTGATTGGTTGAGCAGATGGTTGGTCTCTGAAGCCGAATAGTTCCTGGAGAGGTATTTCTGGAGATTGTCAAGCCTTTGCCCAGTAGTTTGCTTCAAGCATCAACAACCAGCTGCCCAGGTTCTTCTCAAGGTTTCAGCAACAGGGTGCACAGGTGACAGGTGTGTTCCTGTCCCAGTGGCCAGAAGGCTGCTTAGATTTCCTATATCTCTGGGGAGAAGGCCCCTTCACTGGTAAGACTAAGTTCTTCTCTAGTTGGGATCAGTATTCTGATGGGAAAAAGAAGCACAGGGGGAAAGTTCTGGCCCCCTTGATTTCATGCTTCCATCCTTTAAAATCTTCCCCAGATTGTAAACATATATATGTATATTCTATTCTGGCAAATCAGTCATATCCATATTGTCTCTCTATTCCATTTTATCATAGTCACCTTCCTATCAAAATTTCACAAAATCAGGCCAAATCCATTAACATGCAGGGTGAAATATCTGAAGGGTCTAAGTTTTCTGTTTTGTGTTTGAGCATTCTTTCTAAGCATATTAACTGAGAATAAACCTCATCCCACTGCAATATCATAAAATGCCTTTTTAGCATTCTGGTGATGAGAAATAAATCTTTTGTTGTTATTCCTTGTTCCTTCTAGGGCATTCTATATCATATTACACTGATATAAATGTCAAATATTCACAGCAGTTAAAATACTATTAAGTGCTCATCTGTCAGAACGTTGTGAGTTTATTAGTATGAGGGGAATTATTGGGATTTTTTCTTGAACGTTTATGTTTTTATAGCAGAAGTGGTAGGAACTTACTGTGTCTGGTAGTTGTTGTTTTTATTATTATTTTTTAATAAATCTGATCTCACCTTTGTAATATTGTGGGAACAGCAGACACAATCTCAGACACTTCTGTTCTTGCTCAAGGAACTATTTATTTACAAGAATGACCCAGAAGATTCAGGGCAAAATTGAAACCAGTGCAATTGAGAAGAAGATTTGGTTCGTATGTGCTGCTTTTCTCTACCAGAAGTAGTCTCAAAGTGGCTTACAATCTCCTTTCCTCTCCCCACAACAGATACCCTATGAGGGAGGTGAGGCTGATAGAGCCCTGAGATTACTGAAGGAGAAGAAGAGTTGGTTTTTATATGCCTCTTTTCCTTAACCGAAGGAGGCTCAAAGCGGCTTACAGTCTCCTTCCCTTTCCTCTCCCCACAACGGACACCCTGAGAGGGAGGGGAGGCTGAGAGAGCCCTGAGATTACTGAAGAAGAAGAAGAGTTGGTTCTTAGATGCCACCTTTCTCTCCCTGAAGGAGGCTCAAAGCGACTTACAGTTTCCTTCCCTTTCCTCTCCCCACTACAGACACCCTGTGGGGTGGGTGAGGCTGAGAGAGCCCTGATATCACTGCTCGGTCAGAACATCTTTATCAGTGCCGTGGCGAGCCCAAGGTCACCCAGCTGGCTGCATGTGGGGGAGCGGGGAATCAAACCCCGCTCGCCAGATTAGAAGTTTGCACTCCTAACCACCACATCAAGCTTGCTTTTAAGCAAAACACTCTTTATATTCAGGCTTGTCCTTTGGACTGACCTCCTTTAATATCTGAAAACAGCAGCAGATGATTCACCAGTAAGTGCGGGCATAATTACAAACCATGGTTTGGTGCGGCATTAACTTGGTGCAAAAGATCACATTTATTGAAAGCAAGCAAGTTAACAAACAATGCCTTGTCAAAACTGAGGTATAAGAGAGTCAGTTCATCTAACAGTTGCTAAGATTTGGGGCATAAGCCTGGCCCTTCTGACAATTTTCCACTTTGCGTATTAAGCAGAATAGTCTTTATTGACAGCAAGTGTAACAAAACTCAAGGAACACAAAGGATTGATGAATCTGAAAAGATTTTGCAATACAGAACCAATATACTGTTCCGACAGACCCTGCCCCACAGCCACAACACCACATAACAACTCCATACCTACCCAGGGGCTCGCTTTTCCATGTTCCCATAAAACTATTAATTCATTTATAATTGGATTTGTTGGCTGTCACTCCTGGCCAGCTGGCTCAAGGCAGTTTACATCAGCATAAAAACTGTAACATAAAATAATTGTAATGCAAAATACAACCCCCCACCCTCCCTGCCCACTTCCTGCAGCTCACTGGACTGCCTTCACCACCTACCACCTGACCTGGAGTCCTGTGTGCAGTTCTGGAGGCCTCACTTCAAGAAGGACGCGGATAAAATTGAAAGGGTACAGAGGAGAGCGACGAGGATGATCTGGGGCCAAGGGACCAAGCCCTATGAAGATAGGTTGAGGGACTTGGGAATGTTCAGCCTGGAGAAAAGGAGGTTGAGAGGGGACATGATAGCCCTCTTTAAGTATTTGAAAGGTTTTCACTTGGAGGAGGGCAGGATGCTGTTTCTGTTGGCTGCAGAGGAGAGGACACGCAGTAATGGGTTTAAACTTCAAGTACAACGATATAGGCTAGAGATCAGGAAAAAAATTTCACAGTCAGAGTAGTTCAGCTGTGGAATAGGCTGCCTAAGGAGGTGGTGAGCTCCCCCTCACTGGCAGTCTTCAAGCAAAGGTTGGATACACACTTTTCTTGGATGCTTTAGGATGCTTAGGGCTGATCCTGCGTAGAGCAGGGGTTGGACTAGATGGCCTCTATGGCCCCTTCCAACTCTATGATTCTACCACTTCAGCTAGAACCACAGGATCACTTCTTACAGGTACAGATTCCAATCTGCACTTGACGGTCAGGAACTCAAACACCAGTTCCCATTTCCCTTTAACATCCACAAATCAGTATCCCCCTTGCCCCTTAACTCACATCAAGTGTTCAGCAATATCCAGGAGTTTACAATCCACATCCCCTGGGGAAACAAGCTCACTCCCAGCGAGACCAAATCTCCCCTAATAACCTGCAGCCAGACAACACACCCCAATACACACTTGGCAGATAGCAAAACAGATGAACAGAGAGAAACTTCCTACTAGCAGCCAAACCCATTGCAGGTTTATGGCTAATGCCACAGGTCATGACACGGATGGTACACAAAGCTCTTAATCCAGGGCCAATATACTTAGAATCATAGAGTGGGAAGGGGCCATAGAGGCCATCTAGTCCAACCCCCTGCTCAACGCAGGATCAGCCCTAAGCATCCTAAAGCATCCAAGAAAAGTGTGTATCCAACCTTTGCTTGAAGACAGCCAGTGAGGGGGAGCTCACCACCTCCTTAGGCAGCCTATTCCACTGCTGAACTACTCTGACTGTGAAAAATGTTTTCCTGATATCTAGCCTTATTACTGAACCATCCATTTGAATCAGCAAACGCTTATGCTTCTCCTGCAAACCAAGATTTCAAACAATGGTTTGATCCTAGTTTGCAGGGAGAATGGCAGGTGTAGCTTGCCAATTTGGATGTGTGATGGAACTGGCCCACTTTTTGCTTTGCAAGCCCTCTTCGGCCTCACCCACCCTCTATTCTGGCTTGTTGCCAACTTCAGGAGGGTAGAGAGCCTATCCTCTGCCTTACAACACTAGATATGCAAAATACAAAATATGAGAATGTCGTTACAAAGTGTATTCTTACCATAAAGCTATACAGATGAGCATATTGCCTTTGTCTTTTATCCTGAAGGACTCCACCACTCTAGACAAATCCCATTTTCAATGAATAATCTTCATCAGTGGCTATGTCCTCTCATTATTTGGTCAATATAACACATTTCCAAATGAAGAGCGGCCTGGAATAAACCGGGGCCACCATTGAAGAAGCTGGGGATCCAGCACAGAAGACACAGCAAAGGGGAATTGTGATGCCCTAACCGGGCACACACAGGGACAGTCCAAATGAACACACTCTTGGCTGGGAAGCCAAGTGCAAATTGCATACCAGAAAACAGAGTCAAGAGTCCAGTCCAAGTCTAATCAGTAGCTGTGGCAGACAAATTCCAAGGGAGAGCCCAAGGGAAAGTCATTAAACAAGCCAAGGTCAACAACCAAAGGAATAGAGCCAAACCAAGTTCAAAATACCTAATCTTAGTCCAAGAAGCCATACCAAAGGTCACCAAGCCAGGAAGCTGTCAGGCAGACCATCACTAAAGCAGACACAGCAGGAACTGGATCAAGGTGATGGGTATGCTTATGCACAGTTTGCATCCACACTGAGAGCTGTCTCTGCCTTGCTTAAGTGCAGCCTGAGCTAAGGAGTTAAGTGGCTGCACCTGGGAACTCAGTTGCTGTCCATTAAGTCAGCCCCAGCTGGGCCCAATCTGGCTTCATACCTTGCTCTGAGCCTGCCGTGCTATTAAAGCAGTCCTTCTGCGTTCCCTCCTGTGCCCTGGAGATGAGTCCGGAGTGAGAAGGGGTGTCCTCAGGTGTGACTTGATGCTGTCAGGGGCAGTAGGAATCTCTTGTGGATTCCCCACTCTGACCAGGGCTATCCTCCCCCAAGCCCAAAAAGGAACCCAGGTGCTTAGGTCTTAGTAAATGCTGCTGTTGATAGTGCAAGCAGCTACAATTACTGTTCAGACTAGTCAGACCACACCTGGAGTCCTGTGTGCAGTTCTGGAGGCCTCACTTCAAGAAGGACGTCGATAAAATTGAAAGGGTACAGAGGAGAGCAACGAAGATGATCTGGGGCCAAGGGACCAAGCCCTATGAAGGTAGGTTGAGGGACTTGGGAATGTCCAGCCTGGAGAAAAGGAGGTTGAGAGGGGACATGATAGCCCTCTTTAAGTATTTGAAAGGTTGTCACTTGGAGGAGGGCAGGATGCTGTTCCCGTTGGTTGCAGAGGAGAGGACACGCAGTAATGGGTTTAAACTACAAGTACAATGACATAGGCTAGATATCAGGAAAAAGATTTTCATAGTCAGAGTAGTTCAGCAGTGGAATAGGCTGCCTAAGGAGGTGGTGAGCTCCCCCTCACTGGCCGTCTTCAAGCAAAGGTTGGATACACACTTTTCTTGGATGCTTTAGGATGCTTAGGGCTGATCCTGCGTTGAGCAGGGGGTTGGACTAGATGGCCTGTATGGCCCCTTCCAACTCTATGGCTCTATGATTCAAAAGCACAAGAAAAGTCCATTTTTAATTTGACATTACAGGAAGGTCAGATTCTGAAAATGCAGAAGAATGAACAGCCCAAATGGATTTTATTTTTTTAGTGGGAGTGTGGATGAGTGCATTTTCCCATTTCCATTTCCATCCAGCAATTGTTCAAGAATGTCTCTCTGTGCTGCATCCCACACCTTCTCGACGCTGAATTTCATAAGAAGAATGCCTAAGAATAATTCGGGTGTTGGCACCTGCGCAGTTTGCCACAACATTTCATTCCTTCAGCCTGTTTGCATCAACCCATCCGTCACGGTGATAACGCACGGCCATAACAAGAACCTTCATGTGAGTTGATGCATAATTGAACAAAGGTCTTTCGATTTGTAGGAGGGCGGCTGGCTAGCGCAAGATGCACACACCATTTTTTCGTTGGCAAAATCAAAAGGCCACCGTTTTATCAACAACGAGTGCCAAGGCGTTGTTGGCACGGCGGAGGGACAGGAGCCAAACGGTAGTCCGCCAACTACAAAATCCACTGAACCATCAATTGAAATTGAGCCTGCCCTGATTCCAAACAGGAATGCAGGACTCATTGCTGTTGGCATCCCTAGCCAGGGGCTGTCCAACCGGGATGCCGCAGTGGGTACAAACCTCTGGCAGTGCCATCCCTGGTCACCTGTCCCTGCGAGCTTCTGCGTTCCCAGTGGGGCTGGTACTTGCTCACAGGACCAAAGCTTCTTATTGAAGCCCCGTTTGGAGGAGTTCACCACGCAGGACAATCCCCCTTTTTCCGGGCTCCTTACCCCACCTCCCCACAAATTGTGACGAGTTTTACGTAGCAGCTGAACCTTAACAACTGGGCCTAAACACGTAAACTAAAGGGAGGGTGGGGTTTGTTGCCTTGGTGTATCGCCCGGCGGAAAAGGAGGCTGGAGAAGCCACCTGGGGCTTAAGTAAGGTGCCCGCCGCTCCGCCCAGCCACCTGTCAGCCTCAGCACACCTGCCCACATCCTTCCCTCCTTTTCTCCTGATTTGTTCCCACCTGTGCCTCCCTGCATCAATGGCGGCTCCATTATATTTCTACGCCGCTTTTTCTGCCTTGCATACTGAGGTTCACATGTGTGGTGGTCAAAGACAACACAGGAAGAACCTTAGTGGAACAGCAATTGTCGAAACAGAGTTTTTTAAAATTGTGTTTTGTCAATGCTTAACTGTACATCCACCCCAGAGATGAGGAAAAGATGTGTACAATGGAACCGAACCCAAAAGACGTGAAAATCAGCACGTGCAGAAGTCTGTGGTCATTTAGAAATAAAAGGCAGCACGCTGCAATATTCCTAAAACACGACCATGGAATCCCGAAATTTGGGTGAGAATCATGTCAGAAGCCTCCAAAGCTGGTGAAGATTTCATAAAATCAACTTTTAACCTTGGAGAAAACGGAGTGGGTCTTGTTTAAAAGAAAATAAATCAATCCCAGTATGGTTGTCGGCCCATTTGGGTGCTGAACGGCTTGAGAAATATTTTTAAACCCATGACGTGCTTCTTTGGTGATGGAACTAGGACACATCTAGGTGGCAGTCTCACAACACTTATCTGCTGGTGCCACTACTCCATGCTGGCTTGCACAGTCAGAAGGAGAAGCACTTATGCACTAAAGCCAGAAGCTTACATTTGTGGTAAAGCACCTGATCTTTGGTCAAACAATTCATTTTAAAAATATAAAGCAGGATTATTCATTGCAAGGCTAATCTGGGTTGTTGTTGTTGTTTTTTTAGCCACCTGTTTATTATTTTTAAAGCCTATCGTGAGACATAAAAACTAGGCATTCTTAGGGCTCTTGCATTTTGAGCTTGTATAGCACAGTGGCTGCAATCTCTGAAAAAGAAACCTATCCAAAGGCAATAAAGGTAAAGGTAAAGGTATCCCCTGTGCAAGCACCGAGTCATGTCTGACCCTTGGGGTGACGCCCTCCAGCATTTTCTTGGCAGACTCAACACGGGGTGGTTTGCCAGTGCCTTCCCCAGTCATTACCGTTTTACCGCCCAGCAAGCTGGGTGCTCATTTGACCGACCTCGGAAGGATGGAAGGCTGAGTCAACCTTGAGCCGGCTGCTGGGATCGAACTCCCAGCCTCATGGGCAAAGCTTTCAGACAGCTGCCTTACCACCCTGCGCCACAAAAGGCTCTTATTCCAAAGGCAATACAATAAAGTTAATACTATCAAAAGCAAGAAGAGTCTCTCCTTATATGTTCTTTCTTTTCTTATTCCTTTATTTGTCGGGACTTCTACCAGAACAGCATCCTGATCATGACCGTTTTCTGTGGAAAACAACTTTCCTCAGTGAGAAGTCCTAGACAAAAATACAAATTAATCTTACATTTGTTGTTGTTAGTTGCAAAGTCGTGTCCAACCCATTGCAACCCCATGGACAATGATCCTCCAGGCCTTCCTGTCCTCTACCATTCCCCAGAGTCCATTTAAGCTCATACCAACTGTATCCAGCCACCTCATTCTCTGTCATCACCTTCTTCAGTTTGGTATAGTGATTAAGAGAGCCAGTTTGGTGTAGTGGTTAAGAGTGCGGACTTCTAATCTGGCATGCCAGATTCGATTCTGCACTCCCCCACATGCAGCTAGCTGGGTGACCTTGGGCTCGCCATGGCACTGATAAAACTGTTCTGACCGAGCAGGAATATCAGGTCTCTCTCAGCCTCACCCACCTCACAGGGTGTCTGTTGTGGGGAGAGGAATGGGAAGGCGACAGTAAGCCACTTTGAGCCTCCTTCGGGTAGGGAAAAGCAGCATATAAGAACCAACTCTTCTTCGTCTTTTGCCCTCAATCGCTCCCAGCATCAGGCTCTCCTCCAGGGAGTCCTTCCTTCTCATGAGGTGGCCAAATGTTTTGAGTTTCATCTTCAGGATCTGGCCTTCTAAAGAGCAGTCAGGGTTGATCTCCTCTAGGACTGATCGGTTTGTTCGCCTTGCAGTCCAAGGGACTCGCAAGAGTCTTCTCCAGCACCAGAGTTCAAAAGCCTCAATTCTTTGATGCTCGGCCTTCCTTATGGTCCAACTTTCACAGCCGTTCATATGTTTTACATAGATATATGTAATACAGATTGTACATAATATAATATTAAAGCACACGTTTTAGTCCAATTAGTCTCTTTTCAAATACAATGGATCTCTATCCAATAGCTTATTTTAACCCTGTAGAAACAACATAAACTATAAATGAATTTTCACAAAAAGACTTGTGTGTAAACCTAACAAGTCTAATGAAGCTCCTTCTTAGACCAGTAATAACATACAAATGGCCACCGGCTCTAAGAAGTGTGGGGAGAAACGTGTAAATTATGACATTTCCCACCTGCTAAGTTGGCAACTCCAATTTATACACTCAAGAACATACCCAGGTGCAACTCATTAAAGCACTGTTACCGTTCAAGGCTGACGCTCCCTAAAGAAACAAAGACTTATCTGAGTTATAAGACCAATTAATTATACATTCTTATGCAGCTCATAAAAAACAAGATAGTTCAAGCAATGTCTTGAGCCCCCGTGGCGGATGTCCATGGCAAAGATGTAGAAAGCCTCTACGTTTTCCGCACATCCATTTTCTGATGAGTGGTCATTGGGATGTGTTCAGTGCCAAAAAAGCGTAGATCATACACCCTGTGGCAGTGGCTAATCATCCGAGAGTCTGACTTGGGACATGTGTTCTTGGAAACGGATGCTAATAGGTCTAGTACCGATTCCTATCTAATATTTTTCACAGGGGCATGCAATGCAGTATACACAATTTTTTTGTGGAACCATTTATATAACTCATAACAGTGCAACGAAATCCAATCACGGTTAACAGGTTCCTGCATACACTGCAGGCGCCACACCTGTGATTACCTTTGGGTAGAGATCTTAAAGAGACATCCTCCACACCTACTGGTTAACTCACCTAGATCGGGGCTCCTTCTCCAAGCTGCTCTCAAACCATTCTGGCAGTCTTGCGGGTGTTATACCAAATGCCAGGGTTTTAATAAAATCTGTTTTAGGGCGTGGGCAAAATGAGAATATTCAAATGAACAAGTCACCTTGGTCATGTTAATCCTCTCCTTATAGAGAGCCAGTTTGGTGTAGTGGTTAGGAGTGTGGACCTCTAATCTGCCGAGCCGGGTTTGATTCCCCGCTCCCCCACATGCAGCCAGCTGGGTGACCTTGGGCTCAACACGGCACTGAGAAAGCTGTTCAGTAATCTCAGGGCTCTCTCAGCCTCACCCACCTCACAGGGTGTCTGTCGTGGGGAGAGGAAAGGGAAGGCGACTGTAAGCTGCTTTGAGCCTCCTTCGGGTAGGGAAAAGCGGCATATAAGAACCAACTCTTCTTCTTCTTCTTCTTCTTCTTCTTCAGTAATCTCAGGGCTCTCTCAGCCTCACCCACCTCACAGGGTGTCTGTTGTGGGGAGAGGAATGGGAAGGCGACTGTAAGCTGCTTTGAGCCTCCTTCGGGTAGGGAAAAGCGGCATATAAGAACCAACTGTTCTTCTTCTTCTTCTTCAGTAATCTCAGGGCTCTCTCAGCCTCACCCACCTCACAGGGTGTCTGTCGTGGGGAGAGGAAAGGGAAGGCGACTGTAAGCTGCTTTGAGCCTCCTTCGGGTAGGGAAAAGCGGCATATAAGAACCAACTCTTCTTCTTCTTCTTTTAATCCACTCTTAATAGAAAAGCAGAACTAAGGCAGGCTCTGGTGCCCTCAAAAAGCTGTGCTCTGCTCAAAATGCCACGGAATGCATCGGGGTTGAATGATAAATCCAGATGAAGATCTTAATGTGCCAAAAAGGGAAATTATATTCCATTCTGGAAGATTAATGCCTGCTAAAAGCCACCATTTATATTGGTAGCAAATTCACAAAGGGCTTCCTGCAATGCCATCCATCAGTCCTCTTTTCCATCAATATCTTGACACAGAACAAGTGGGATGCAAACCAGCTGTGGTAAAATTGGAAGATGTTTTTTCCCCCCCATCCCTACAACAGCACTATTGAAGTGGCAATCCACAAGCTGGATCCTGCCTGCAGTGTCCTTCTGCAAGACATGACATTGTGGTGTTTGTGCCTAATCAAATTGAACCTTTCAGCATACATATCTGGTGAAAAGGAGGAAATTGCCCTCTTCCAAGTTAAGGCAGCTAAGCCAAGATTGTGATGGTTGTGATGATAAGCAACAAGAATCAAACTTTGACCCATTTCAGAAACCAGGGCTGATTCTGCACTTACTTTGTTTATTCCATTGTGGATCCTGATGAATTCAGATCCATTTGAACTCGGGTCTTCCTCTATTCCCCCCCCCCATTGAAACGGAAAGTGTTCTGCACATGATTAGGGAAGCTCAGAAGGGGGGAGCCAAGCAAAGCAGGAGCCTCTTTCTTTTCTTGAAGGGGGGGGGGAGGATTGGAGACAGCAGAGGAGAGGGGGGGAACCAAGAGGAAAATCTCTGTCGAGAGATTTTGTTGGTCTTAAAGGTCCTACTAGACTCTGATTTTGTTCCGTCGAGAGAAGCTAGGGCTTCCGGAGCTTCTGCTGAGAGAAGTTAGGGTTTCCCCTTCAGGGGAAGCCTTGTAACCTGGGAACCAGGGAGCCCTGGCCAATCAGGGCTTTTCTATAGCGTTGGAGGCTCGGCAGCAAGTTATTTCGGGGAAATAACTTCTTCTAAGGCTACCTTGGTAGCTGTGAGCTACCACAATTGGCATTAAGCAGCTGGCCTTGGGCCTAAGACTCTGGTTTTTGTACCATCCTGTTCTGAGAAGAGGAAGAGGTTAAAATAAAATTCAATTAGCAGTGGATCACACTGGTTCCTTTGAATGCATGCAGCCTTTTTCACCATGAATTGAAGCATCCATGTCAATCACTAGTTTCTCCTTCGTATAAATGTGGCCAAATTTAGATCCTTGTCGGGCAAATTCTCTCCAAGTTCAGTTTTTGTCATTGATTTTAATTCACTGATCGGCGAAATTAATGGATCTTCTACAGAGAGCCACAAAATGTTGTCGTCTGCCTGATGAATGCGTTCAACTGATTTGTGCCAGTTAAACGGCCGGTTCATTTTCAGTTGGGCGCCTCAGCTATACATCTGCTCTCTGCTCTGACTGGTAACAGATCTCTCTCCCTCCCTCTCTAAGGCCTTAAGCCAGAAGGGCCTTCTCTAATATCAGCTATCTGAGGCAGTTGAGCCTACCTCAGACCACATCCCTACCTCAGACCACACCTGGAGTACTGTGTGCAGTTCTGGAGGCCTCACTTCAAGAAGGACGTAGATAAAACTGAAAGGGTACAGAGGAGAGCGACGAGGATGATCTGGGGCCAAGGGACCAAGCCCTATGAAGATAGGTTGAGGGACTTGGGAATGTTCAGCCTGGAGAAAAGGAGGTTGAGAGGGGACATGATAGCCCTCTTTAAGTATTTGAAAGGTTGTCACTTGGAGGAGGGCAGGAGGCTGTTCCTGTTGGCTGCAGAGGAGAGGACACGCAGAAATGGGTTTAAACTTCAAGTACAACGATATAGGCTAGAGATCAGGAAAAAAATTTCACAGTCAGAGTAGTTCAGCAGCGGAATAGGCTGCCTAAGGAGGTGGTGAGCTCCCCCTCACTGGCAGTCTTCAAGCAAAGGTTGGAGACACACTTTTCTTGGATGCTTTAGGATGCTTAGGGCTGATCCTGCGTTGAGCAGGGGGTTGGAGTGGATGGCCTGCATGGCCCCTTCCAACTCTATGGTTCTATGATTCTATCCTTTCTTCAGAGTCTTCCACAATTTAATCTCGTACCCCCTAGATGCAATTCATGTGCTCTACTAGGGTTGGCATAGATGGAGTTGCCAACCTCCAGAGGGTGGGCTGGGGATCTTCTGGGATTACAAACTGATCTCAAGTCAACAGAGATCACCTGGAGAAAATGGTAGCTTAGGAAGCTGGACCCAGTGGCACTGAAGTGCATTCAAAGGAGTTGCATGCATGGAAACAGTTACTGATTTTTTTTTAACTTTATCGATTCACAAGTCCCCTGCTGCACTAAGCCTAAATGCAATATTGATTGAAATGGTTTCTGATTTGCTCCGGTGTCACACAAAGGACTCTGGACTTTGTTTCTTTATTTTTTCCCCTGTAGAACTGGTTCTGTGTAACTCTTCTACGCTCCTGATAAATCCATAAGAGGAAGGTGGGAGGGGAAGCAAGGTAACCCGCTTAGGTCATTTCTTTTCAAAATGCAGACATCGAACAAATTGCACACGTTGGGATTTTCAGCCTGCAATAATAAAAGTCAGTTATTGGGATTAAATATGTAAATTGCCCTAGCACCATTATTCTGTTCATTCATCTGCCTGTTTGCTCTGTCACCATTATTAAATGACCCATGTGTGGGAGTGGATGTATAGCTAAGGAGGCCAAAGCGCTCAGTCAAGGAGTTACTCGTGCAGAAACGGTCAATGGGCTAAAAGGCAGAGCTCTTGCAGATGCTTTGCTATTTAACCCCCATCCTAATGCTCAGCTGTCCACTTCAGCACATAGAATCATAGAATCATAGAGTTAGAAGGGACCTCCAGGGCTATCTAGTCCAACCCCCTGCCCAATGCAGGAACTCACAACTACCTGCCCACCCAAACTGACCCCAATTCCATGTCCAAATGATCCCTGTCCCACCAAAAAGCTCCAGAATCCAGCCTGGCCTGGAGGAAATTCACCCACCATCCCACAGTGACAATTAGCAACTCCCTGGGTATGCAAGAAAGGGCCACAAGGGACAAACGCTGGTCCATCCCTTCCTGCCCACCCACTCCCAATCTGCCTAAGTTCATAAAACCAGCATTTCTATCAGATGACTATCTAGCCCAGGGGTAGTCAAACTGCGGCCCTCCAGATGTCCATGGACTACAATTCGCTGGCAGGGGGCTCCTGGGAATTGTAGTCCATGGACATCTGGAGGGCTGCAGTTTGACTACCCCTGATCTAGCCTCTGCTTAAAAGCTTCCAAAGAAGGGCGTTTTCATTGGTTAAACACCACACAAAAAGAATATTGATATAGTCATACGTACTGTATCAAGATTGGCGTCTTGCAGTTTGAGTGTACTATAGCGACAGAGAGAGAGGGGGAAAGGTATAAAAGAACAGGAGGACCTGAAATCTGTAGCAAAAACTCTACATGCTCCAATTCTGGAATTCCCTTTAGAAATTGTCTTAGAATGAGAATGAGAGTATCCGTATCCTTTTACGAGGCGTGGCTACTAACAGTGGCCCAGCATTAGTACAAGTACTAAGCAGAGCAACATATTCTTAAGTCGTTTTGGAGAGGTGGGGAGAAGAGCTGATGCTTCCTTCTGCAACCACTGGTGCTTGCCTAAGTTCTTCGCCCCCCTGGGACGCCAGCTGCATGCCGTGGCCGTTGCTCAATGGCCAACAGTGCTTTGCCACGGGTCCCCGTGCGCACGGGAAAGAGTTAAATCAATTTAGTCGCAAGCCCAGTATAATTAGTCGTTAATAGCCAGAGCATTGCTCCTGCAGTGTAAATTGTTTCTCTATTGATCTGGGCCTGCCTTGTCAGCATTCTGGAGAGGCTGAACTTTAAGTGCTTAATTCAGCCGTATTCAACCGATAATTTTTGTTTTTATCCTCCCGACAAAAGTGCGCTCGCTTGCTCTATTTTTTCGGCAAGGACTAAAATCAATTAAAAGTGCCGTTCCACACCCCCCCTCCCTTAATTCTAGACTCAGCCCCCTCCACTCAATACCTCTGAAATGTCAGTGTGTTCCAGAAAATGGTTTTGAATGCGTTGTGCTATGCTAGAATCATGGGCTTGTAGGGCTGGTTATGAGTTGCAGTGTCCATTGCCACAATCTGGCTATTGCTCCTGCCTGCAGCCAGGCATTGCAGAATTTCCTCTCCTTTGCTGTCGTTCAGTTGGCTACGAGTTTGAGCAAGATTCAGAGCCAGTGTTCTGACACTGCCAGATGTGCGTCAACCCCAAAAGTATGTGTGTTCACCCGTGTTTGTCACGAGGATTTGTCACAAAGATCGCTCCCATTTCTTTTTTAAATCAGTTTTTTTTTCTATTTTAAGGGAATACACGGAAGAAGGAGATACTACATATTGTTATACACTACAAACCTACTATTTAGAAAAGAAATCTTCATAAAGCTTACATCTAACAATGTATACCTTATAGAATCATAGAGTTGGAAGGGACCTCATGGGTCATCTAGTCCAACCCGCTGCACTATGCAGGACACTCACATCCCAATCGCTCATCCACTGTCACCTGCCACCCCCTTGAGTCTTCACGGAATCAGCCTCTCCATCAGATGGCTATCCAGCCTCTGTTTAAAAAATTTTTAAGATGGAGAACCTACCACCACCCGAGGAAGCCTGTTCCACTGAGAAACCACTCTTACTGTCAGGAACTTCTTCCGGATGTTTAGATGGAATTTCTTTTGAATTAATTTCATCTCATTTGTTCTGGTCTGTCCCTCTATATTCTTATATAGCACCTTAAGGTTACAAATCACGTACTGCATCAACCCCATAGTTGACATTTACGTTTTGAAAATAACTTCTTAAATTTCACAGATCAAAATAGCCTATTATTGGCCTCCATTTTCATCTGTATTCCAATGTTAATTTGTTATGTATCAAATGTGTAAGTTTGGCCATGTTCCGTCAATTTATTTGACCAATCCGTCATATCTGCTGCTGATTCTTCTTTTCCCTCTTGAAGCGTAAAGGATCATGGCAGCTGTAGCCATATATTTTACAAGTACATCATGCATTTTCATGTTAGTTGGTGCCATATTTAATGACATGCCGTTTGGATCCAACACAAACTAAACTTTCAATATCTTTTGCAACTCGTTGTATGTTGGGAAGCAAGACCTGGACTGTAGCAGTTCCTCAGGGCCTGTAAAATGGAGCCTATGGTTGAGACATCTATGCATGCAGCAGTTATTATCCTGCTAGATGTGCTATGTCAACATCTACTTATATGTATTGATATAATAGTGTGTATTGTCCTAGAATCATAGAGTTGGAAGGAACCTCCTGGGTCATCTAGTCCAGCGGTAGTCCTCCAGATGTCCATGGACTACAATTCCCACGCGCCCCTGCCAGCAAACATCCTCTCCGCTGGAAGGGGCTCATGGGAATTGTAGTCCATGGACATCTGGAGGACCACAGGTTGACTACCCCTGATCTAGTCCAACCCCCTGCACTATGCAGGACGCTCACAACCCTATGGCTTACCCACTGTCACCTGCCACTTCCTTGAACAATCACAGAATCAGCCTCTTTATTCCCATGCTGGGACCAATGGCGTGGGGTTGACCATGGAGGAGCCATATGGATATTATACCCTCTTTTATGCTTGCGTGGTGTTTTAGTCAATTTTCAGGCTTATTGTAAAATCTTGCTTTGTCAGCTGCCCCGAGACGACAAATTAATTAAATAAATAATAAACAATAAAAAAAAAACTAATTTGAATTTACAATTACAAATAGCACTGGGAGCTCTGTAAATATTTAAGGTCTTTGTATATTGATTAAGTTGGAATGTGGCCATCTAATAATGAGTATTTTCTTTGGATCTGACGTACAGGCCAATGCTGCCCCCTAAAGACGGAGAACTTCCATCGGGCCTTTGGTTGAGGCCCGCTAGATAATCAGCTATAGCAAATCTTGGACCTCCCCCCTCTGCCCTCCCTCCCTCCCTTGTCTCCTACTTAATAATTAATTAGGCTGATGCAACAGTGATATGCTGTGGTTTTATTTAATTTTTAATCTTGATTTATCTGTGTGATTCATTGTTTTACCTAGTTTTTAGACTACGTCAACTCCCCCAACATGGCAACCGAGAGGGGCAGTATATAAATCTCTAAAACCAGCACAGTCTAATGGTTAGGAGCGACAACTTCTAATCTGGCGAGCCGGATTTGATTCCCCACCATTCTTTTATTTTCCTTTGTCATTCTCACAACTTAGATAGCCAAATTTCTTTCTGGAGCTTAAATCAAGATGAACATTTATTAAACACGTTAATGAGTCACTCACTCACTTGAGTTCAACTGTAGTTTATTTTATATGTAAAGCTTTTTATTCTTATAATATGGTTTAACTATATTTACCTTGTTGGATATTGTAATTGGTTTTTATCATGCCATGAAAGGCATTTTGAATTTCAATTTGAAGTTAATGTCGAGAGTGAAGGACTTAATCTTTCTCTACACTTAAACCATACCCTTAGAGGGCTGTTTCTTATGATGTGTTTGCTATCTTATCTTTGAATCATTCTTAATTATTTCTTTTACCGTAAATAGTTATGGATTCCTTCTTTGGGATCTGTAGTCTCTAATTCAGAGTTACTTCCTTGAGGGTCGATAATCCAATTTGTTATCCATACTAATGTTGCTGCCTGTTTGTATAAATAAAAGTTTGAAAGGGCAAGGCCTCCACATTTTTTATCTTCTTGTAGCACTTTGAATCTTATCCTTGGTCTTTTGCCTTGGTCTTCAATATGTATCGGGAACATTTGAAAGAAAAAAATGCAATTTAGGCAATATGTTTTAACGGTTGATATTTATCTTAGCCAAGAAATTCTTAATTTTCCCCATCTCTGTATTTCTTCAGTTATTTTTGTCCAAGTCTTCTGATCATTTTCTTTATGCAGTTTATTACATTCACTCCCAAAATTTTAATTGTTTTTTTTTACTATTGTACATCCCATTGATTTTTCTGTTTCTTATTCCCCTTCCTTTGTCATGACTACACAAACTTTGTTTACTTTATATGCAGAAAATGATCCAAATTTACAAATTTGATCCATTACACATGTCATTATCAGGATTAGTTACTGAAATTACCATATCACCAGCATATTTTCAATTTGTTCTTGTTATTTTGGTAATATTTTTATCTTTTCATAGAATCATAGAATAATAGAGTTGGAAGGGATCTCATGGGTCATCTAGTCCACCCCCCTGCACTATGCAAGACACTCACAACCCTATCCCTCATCCACTGTAACCTGCCACCCCCTTAAGCTTTCACAGAATCAACCTCTCTTTTCTTATTCTGGCTGCTAAGGTTTCCAAGGAAAGCCAGAGTGGTATAGTGGTTAAGAGTGGTAGCATCTAATCTAGTAAACTGGGTTTGTTTCCCTGCTTCTTGCCAATTCTGCAGTTAGTTCTCTGCCTCTTGGATTTAGTTCATGACTTTATATAAAGGAGGAGGTAATATTTCTTCAAAGGATTTATAATAAGCTGCAATCATATCATCTGGGCCTGGAGCTTTGAGTTTTTTAATATAATTTATTTCTTGTGTCGTTATTTTTTGATTTAAAGTTTTATTTTGTTCAGACAAAAGACTTTTTCATGTTCCATAGAGTATGCTTTATATAAATGTCTAAAAAAATGATTTACCTCTATTTGTATGTCTTTGTCAGTATAGACAGTCTATTGACCTTTTAAAATTCCCGGGCCCATTCCGCACACATAGGATGATACACTTTCAATGTGCCTTGGTAGCTGGATTTTCCTGTGCGGAACAGGAAAATCTACTTCTAAAGTGCATTGAAAGTGCATTATCTATTGTGTGCAGAATAGGCCCCAGAATCCCATTTTTGTTTCTTTTCTTAAACAATGTGGCAAATGTCTGGGCAGCTTATATTTGTATTTTCAAAATGCTTTTGCATTACAAGTTTTTAATTATTTTTGCATATCTCCCACTTCTATTTGTTCCAGTTGAGCTCTTAATTTTCTTAATTCCTTCAATTTCTTTTTTCTTCCTGTTGATTTATGTCCTTGTTCTACTCTTTTTATTGAGCATATCAAAGTCTTTACTATGTTTTTCTTTGTTCTTTTGGCTGCAATTCATATCAATTTTCCTCTAATATGTTTCTCTGGTTTCCCAAATCATTATTGCTGTGATTTGTGTTGTTAAAGCAAAAAAAAAAAATCATCTGTCAGAAAAGATCCCTCCCGTTTTGACTGGACACCCCCCCCCTTCATTTAGTAGTAGAAATTTTATTACGGTTTGCACCAGACATACAACGGAGGAAATTATACAATGCGTCCCAGATAAATCATGATGTTAAAACACAAAAATATATGTATATATTATTAAAAGTAACTTTAAAACTTGGTGGTAAAATGTATAGTGGATTTTTAAAACTAGAGCAGAAATAGCTTTGAGCCTGAAACAAAATCCTCATATTTCATTTTTCATGGCGGGCCCCACCAGCTCCACAAACTCTACATACTATTGAACAAAATTTAGCAACAGGTTTCGTGATTTGGGGGGATTCATCAGATAGTAATTTATTGATAATGTCTATGTTATGTGTTACAGTTCATCCTAACTTTTGCTTTACAATGGGATGGATGAACTCAGCTTGGGCCTTGGCATAGAAAGGACAGTACAGAAAAACGTGTTCATTTCATTTCTTCCTTGGTTAACTTACTGTCAAGCGCTGACAAAACTCACAACGAAACTTCTATAGAAAGAAAGCTTTAATGGAAGTTAGATCTAGTCACTATAACGTTAGAAGTTAAATCTGCCCGATACAAGCAACACAGGCACTTATCAATACTTTCCTCCTGCCCAAAACTTGAGTGTTCCCATGGGAGGGGGGGGGGACCCCCTTTCCCAGGTGCTATCTCAGGCTTCCTGCCAGAGGTATTGAAACTCACGCGGCCTTGGTCAAGCCGGCACCAGATTCTAACTAGGTCCCAGATTCATCTCAGCACTAAAGAATTATAAAATATTTATTTTAACATTTCATGAGTACATGGTGCATTCTGATCTTTAAAAGTTCTCTTTCAAACCCTCAAAAATCATACCATATGCATTTTCATATATTGTGCGAAATAAGTTTGAAGAAAACTATCCGTGTTAAAAGGACTGCCATTCTGGAACCTGTGCACTATCCAAGACTATTACATTCAAAACTATTCATTTATTACGCTATTTATACCATGCTATACCTTCCCAGAGCCGAATGGATGAGCGGTATATAAATCTAAAATAAATAAATAAATAAAAATTGCATGGCGGTGGGGACTCAAATAGGCTTGCAACCACATTCATTCTTCCTCCATCCATTAAGATCAGGGGCTTTTGGGACTTTCGGAAATTGTGGGGGGGGGGCTGCAAAACTCAGCTGTTCCTCTAGGCGAGGTGTTGTCCTCCTCACTTTAAACATGCCAAGATGTCAGAATCTTGTTGTTTCTGCCTTTATTTAGTAATGTTTATGTAGCGAGGGACTGAGGGACTCTGATCTTTTTTTTCCTTTTGCCTTCACTTCTTCCTCTTCTTTTGTTTCTAGTGGGTGAAAACCAGGAGCTATTCATCCCCTTGACTTTTCTGTGTTGGGGGGGGGAGCCTGGATCGGGGAGCCTGGATTGGGGAGCCTGTGATGATGGGGCATTTCCCACCCTCGGCTTAAATGCGAGTCAATAAGTTAGCCCAGATTTTGTGGTAAAATTGGGTGCCTCGGCTTATATGTGAGTACATATGGTAGTTTCCATCGTCCTCTGCCTTGAAATCCACTTGGCCTAACAGGAGGAGCGTGACTCACAGAGGGTTATTTTATAGGTTCCAATTCATGGAAATTACACAACCAATTATGTTTGTTAATGTAATACGGCCTCAATAATGGGCATGCCCCTAATTACTTTACTGGACAAGCATTATTTCTCCCCAGGATCTCATTGGGTTCTAACAAACGAGGCTCAAGACCGGGTAAAGTAATCAGATCTTGTGTTAACAATGAGCCATTTATTTAGCACGAGAAGTTACTTTAACGGTTACAAGAGCCGCCATCTGCTGTGCCCTCTAATTACATGTAGAAAGGGGCTGAGATTCACACTTGCGTCATAAATTTTTAAAAAGCGTAAGTGATTTTTAATGCCCTCAAGCCTTTTGAGTCTGTGCGGCGGGCCCTTGTCTCCGCACTACCCACTGTGTTTCCTCGATGTATTAAAATGTATAACTGTGAAGGTTGAGTGCCCCTCTGTTAAATAGCAAGCACACACACAAAACAAGAGGTTGGTGGAGAAGAGGACGTATTAAACCAGCCACTTATCCATTAAATCTATTCAGGAATTAAAGTTGTTCAAAAACAGAGAAGCGTATTTGTTCTGCAAGGGGCATCTCTCTAGTCTGCAGGAACATTGCTACTGTGGTTGTTTCCAGTGTATTTTAGCTTCCTGTGAGTCACCTGCTCAGGAGTGGAGTTCGTAATACCGAGAACAAGAGTTTAACATTAAAAACAGGAGGAGAATCTCCAAGGTCTCTCGCTAAAAGCTGCATTGACTTTCATCCCCACATCTTATTTATTGGAGGTGTTTTAAAGCCAACTTTCCCCTCCAAAAGTGGGTTGCAGAGTTATCTCAAATGCATATTGGACAATTAAAATGACAAATAAAAAATGAAGGCGTTGTACATCTCGGACATCCATTTTTGAAAGCCAATTTCTGACGTTGTAAAATGTTATTGTCATTGTTTGCTTGTTTTTGAGGATGCGGGAATCAGAATTACAGCATCGAAAAGCTGGCATCAAGAAGATTCTTGGGCTTTGGACAGAACACTGTGGCCCTCCTGAATGCTGCCCCCTCCCCCTGTGTCCCTTCGATCTTGAGAGCCAGTGTGGTGAAATGGTGAAAGATCAGCAGACTCTAATTTCAAGAGCTAGGTTTGATCCCCCACTCCTCCATGTGCAGCTGGTTCTCTTCAAGAATTACAACTGATCTCCAGGCATCATTTCCTCTGGAGAAAACAATTGTAAGGATGAAGGAAAGAAACAAAGAAGAAAGAAACAGGAGGGAGAGAAGGAGGGCGGAATGGAGGGGGCAGCATCACACTGAAAATTGTCATTTGTCTACTTTTGGGAGGACGTGCCTGAACCCAAGCGGGGTAGTGATGAAGGATGCTTGAGGGGGGGTTAGAGAAGAGCCAAGGTTAGTCTGGTTGCCACAGAACAATTCCCTGGAAAAAACTGCAGCAGTGCACTTTGCCAATGCAATTGTGTAGAATCCTAGAATCCTAGAATCATAGAGTTGGAAGGGGCCATAGAGGCCATCTAGTCCAACCCCCTGCTCAACGCAGGATTAGCCCTAAGCAAGAAAGAGAATGTCATCTCAGGCTAAGTGTGGCAGAGCAGGCTGTTCCCTGCTCCCCCCCCCCACAAGGAGAAGGCAGGTGGAGGGAACAAAAGCATGGCGGTTGCATCTTCCATGCAGGCCGCATGCAGCAGAGAAGGCTGCTGCCTGGCCCCTTGGCCCCTCCAAGCAATGGGTGGGCAGGGGGTACAACAACAACACCATGCTGGCTTGTGCACAGGTCGTGTGTGATGGAGCACACTGCTGCCTGCCACCCACCCACTCAGGCCTAGCATGGCAGAGCAAGGTGCTGGCTCTCCCCCCAGAAGGAGAAGGAGGGTAGAGAAAAGTGCTTGGCCAGGCTGGCTCCTCTTCTACCCAGCAGGACACAGGAAGAGAAGGAGGACAGGTAAGACCTACAATTGGCCTTAATTGGGAGAGTGCTCTCTCCCTAGTGGGGGCACACCCCCAGTGAAGGATAACTGGGTAGGGAATGCATCATCCACATGCAACTCCAACTTTATCATGGGGAGTAATGATTGTCAATGTTTCTGCCCCAGAGCAGGGGTAGTCAACCTGCGGTCCTCCAGATGTTCATGGACTACAATTCCCATGAGCCCCTGCCAGCAAATGCTGGCAGGGGCTCATGGTAAATGTAGTCCATGGACGTCTGGAGGACCACAGGTTGACTACCCCTGGCCTAACTTTCCTCTCCCTCACAGCAGATACTCTGTGATGTAGGTGAGACTGAGAGAGCTCTGAGAGAACTGGGCTGGCTCAAGGTCCCCAAGCAGGCTGCATGTGGAGGAGTGGGGAATCAAACCCGTTTCTCCAGATCAGAGGTGACTGCTCGTAACCACTACACCAAACTGGCCCTCCAATGAATAAAGCTAAGAGAGGACCAAGTAAGAAAATATCAGGGGCAGACTGTACATAAGCTAAAACTTATATCAGATGTAACCCGCTCCAGAGCTGGAGTGAGCTGCGTTTAATGAGTTGCTCCTATTTGTTTTGGAAGCAATCATACCCATCGTAAGATTGACAGCAATTGCTAGCACCTACGTTCCTGTCATATTTACATAGTTTTTTATTACTGCAGGAGCTTAACGCGCAGTTTAAATAGAGTGTTATGGGAAAAGAATACCTCATAAAACTCTATGTAGTATAAAATGAACAGAGACAAGTGCAGATTAACAAAAGAATATCAATACCACAGTGAAATGACTAATGTCGACGAGCTATTGATCTTCAGTATCTCACATCCATTATCACCGTGTGTGTGTGATTTTTTTTTTTAAACCTCACTCTGATCCATTCAATAATTACCTTGGCTAAGGTCAGATCCTGTCAATCTACAGGGCTGGTTCACCCAGCCATATTTTAGGGCCACCAGTTTTCAAGCATCATTTTTCACCATCTAAAACGGTCTTGTGAAGTACTCCCACATGCTAAAACGTTAGAAATCTGACAGCATTCGCAAGGAGAACAGGGCAGCTCCTACCATGCTGGGGTTAGCAGGGTGGAGCATGGCCAAGAGGGGATCTGATAGCTATTTTCAAGTATTTAAAAGGCTGCCATATAGAGGATGGAGCAGAGTTGCTCTCTCTTGCCCTGGAGGGACGGACCAGAACCAATGGGATGAAATGAATTCAAAAGAAATTCCGTCTCAATTTATTTGACAGTCAGAGCGGTTCCTCAGTGGAACAGGCTTCCTCGGGAGGTGGTGGGTTCTCCATCTTTGGAAATTTTCAAACACAGGCTGGAGAGCCATCTGACGGAGAGGTTACAGTGGATGAGCGATCGGGTTGTGAGTGTCCTGCATGGTGCAGGGTGTTGGACTAGATGACCCAGGAGGTCCCTTCTAACTCTATGATTCTATGATTCTAAGTGCACTTTATCATATGAAAACAGGAGCAATGCTGCATCTTGGTGAGACGTCTACTACCAGAGATATCCTGTGACTCAGACTTTAAGAAGCGGTGTGCTCAGCTGATGACATGGTGGTTATATTATAGCACCCTGACCCAAAGACATAGGTATGTAGGCATCTACAGTGGAGGGTAGCAGACAGGGGACCCACATAATCTCTGTCCTTCCTGCACTTCCCCCATAAAAATGTCCTTTTCTCCCAAATTAGGCTTGCTACTTGTCAAAGCACACCTGTGTGCTGACAACGTAGAAGGGGGGGAAAGATGGAAAAGGAACCAAAAGCCACTGCTAATGGTACATCTGCATCATTTTGTGTAATGTCTGGAAACAATGGGGAATGCCTAATGCCCCAGTTCCAGCTGGCAAGCCAGATCAGGTAACGCCAAAACTGAAGGACAAACTCAAAATTCAGCCCACTCTCCCCTGGACGAACAAAAGTTGAAAGCTGCCCTAAAAGTAGAATCCTAGAATCCTAGAATCATAGAGTTGGAAGGGGCCATACAGGCCATCTAGTCCAACCCCCTGCTCAATACAGGATCATAGAATCCTAGAATCATAGAGTTGGAAGGGGCCATACAGGCCATCTAGTCCAACCCCCTGCTCAATACAGGATCATAGAATCCTAGAATCCTAGAGTTGGAAGGGGCCATACAGGCCATAGAATCCTAGAATCCTAGAGTTGGAAGGGGCCATACAGGCCATCTAGTCCAACCCCCTGCTCAATACAGGATCATAGAATCCTAGAATCATAGAGTTGGAAGGGGCCATACAGGCCATCTAGTCCAACCCCCTGCTCAATACAGGATCATAGAATCATAGAATCATAGAGTTGGAAGGGGCCATACAGGCCATCTAGTCCAACCTCCTGCTCAACGCAGGATCAGCCCAGAGCATCCTAAAGCATCCAAGAAAAGTGTGTCTCCAACCTTTGCTTGAAGACTGCCAGTGTTAAGACAGAACCCACTGCATACAAATAAACTGATCCATGCACGTCACTTGGAAAGCAATTAAGAGCCCACCCCCACTTTCGTTTCACAATCAATAGAGAGAGGTACCTTGCATTTCTATTTCATGGACAATATTGGCAAAAGTACAGTGGTGGATGCAAGAGTATAACAAGTAAACGGGGAGGGGGAAACACGTCCTTTGCTATTTTGCTTTTAAAAAGTAATCAATGTATCGAATGTTTAAACCTCATTTATTCTCAGCGCTATGAAAATACGGCTGATTCCTCCTGCGTTTCCGTGGGCTTACCCTTTTCCCTCCTCTTTTGCATGTCGCCATAAAAATAGCATCAAGGGAAGCAGGAATTGTGTACGAATTAATGACATTTCTAGCTTTCCTGGAGTGAGTGTGGAAGATGTGTTACTAAAAAGACTCACACAGTTCCTAATATTAAGTGGTAATTAAGACAGTTCAGCAATCAAGTCCTCCACTCGCTTGCTTGCTTTTCCAAACACAGTCCTCGAAATTCCCCCCACAGCTTCAGAAATATAATTTTCTCACCTTGTAATGCATTCCATCCCACTTTAATTCTGCCTTATTTTGAAACGCACCAGGTTGTAAAAGGGACACAGTGCTAAGGGATTTAATATTGCACATACTTGACTTGGGCATCTGAGCAAAGTCCACGCTGTACAGATGTTTAATTCCCCTCTGTGAGCTCAAACTAAAGTACTTCCTCATGGACAAATGCCTACCTGACTTTTGGAGGGGGGGGGGTAGGGATGTCCTTCCTCATGAGAAGGAAGGACTCCCTGGAGAAGAGCCTGATGCTGGGAGCGATCGAGGGCAAAAGAAGAAGGGGACGACAGAGAACGAGGTGGCTGGATGGAGTCACTGAAGCAGCCGGTGCAAACTTAAATGGACTCCGGGGAATGGTAGAGGAAGGCCTGGAGGATCATTGTCCATGGGGACATGATGGGTCGGACACGACTTCACAACTAACAACAACAGGGGATGTCAGCGGGATGCAATGCCGTAGAGTGCATCTTCTCCAGGAGAACTGACCTCTGCTGTCGGATCAACTGTATTAGCAGGAGATCTACAGGCTGGCAACCCAATCCACTGGGTACAGGCAGGTCCCGGTCAAACTTTGGAAATCTCTTCCATTTCTTCACCTTCTGAATGCCTCCTTGATGAGAAACCTCTATAGCAGCATGGGGACAGAGAAGTGAAACGGAAATGGACTACGGAAGAGGCGGGCCTAAACGAGCCGCAGGGAAGCTACCGCCGCGTGCAACCTCAGCCCCGGGGACTGCCTCTGGGATAAGGCATAATGACCAGTTCTCACGGGAGAAGGTTTCCAGGTTGATTTTAGCTCTTTTCTTCTTTTTATCAAAATGAAATTTCGAGATCGCATAATTCTCCCCCGTGCCTTCTCTCCCGAAAAAGCGGTTCTGTGGGAAATGGAGAGAAAATGCCAGAAAAGACGAAGCGATTTCTCCCTTTCCATTTCTAAGGTGTAGCAAGGTCACCAGGGCATTGTTCCTTCCGCACTTTGTAACCTTTGGAAAGCCCAGTGTAAAAATCATGCCAGGTCCTTGGCCCATTAAATAGAACTTCGGAGGCAGAAAAGCAGTTTTAGCAGAGAACCTTTCCTCCTTAATGCTGTTTGGAGAGATCCTTTCCCGTTCACATCCTCGACCCGACAGCTCTTGCTGTTCTGCCCTCCCTGCTAAAGCAGCCCACGCTGAAGGATCATTTTTGTACTTCAGTTTTCAAACCTACGAAGATTAGAAGTGTTCAGCAGAAGGGGGGGGGGAGCACATTGTTTTTGAAGTGAAAGAAAACATGTTTTAAAACCCCTCCAGTCTCTAGATCTCCATTTTCTTTTAGAGTGCAAAAATATAGGATGACGTCCTTGTTTTTCCTTGTAGAGGTTTTCATGGGCCAACCATACTCTGGTTATTTAGACCTTTAGTCCTCCTTTGGTTACCAAGAGCTTTCTATACTGCAAGCCTGTTTACAGCCTCCAGGCTGTGAGTGGCTATCTTCTGTGTTGTCATAGCCACAGCGTTATTTTTCATGAAGCTTCCTTATGTTGAGGCAGAGCACTTGGTCTACCAAAGTCAGTACTGTCTAGTCTGACTGATAGCAACTCATTGGGGTCTCAGGTATTTTATATCACCGGATCCATTTAAAACTGGAGATTGGGCTGGGACTTCCTGCATGCAGTTCAGGGTTTATTATGCATCACAGAAAGCTCGCAAAAAGACTGCCAAAAATGATGTCTTATTTCTCGATTCTTAACATGGCACCATTTTTGCAGCGCAAAACTCATCACATTATTTTCGATTTTGTATTACAAACGCTGCCCACTGTTCCGGCAGCGTTTTATCAGCAAGGCTTCTGAAACTTGCTTTGCACCAACTTTTCTTATGTAACAGCATGGAGGATGTTCTTTTTTGATGTATAACTGTTAGCTTGTTTTTGGTCTCCTCCCAAAAAAGGAATGGGAAGGCGACTGTAAGCCGCTTTGAGCGTCTTTCGGGTAGGGAAAAGCGGCATATAAGAACCAACTCTTCTTCTTCTTTTCTGCTCACAGATACTCATCTACCAATGGAAGCTTGCCGTTGATACTCTGCTTTTGTCAGCAATCATGTGATCATGCCATTTGCCCTGGCCACCCAGCCAACTTTATTGCTATGGAAATTAGTAGAAATTACCCTGTGATATTTATGGCAACTCCTTCCATGAACGCTCCTGAGACTACAAAGCTCTACCTCTGATCAGTGGCTATGGGAGGGGGAAGGGGGGAGCTTGAGTCTTCTGCTGCTGATTTCTGCTTCCTGAGTGTCAGTGATCAGGTGAACATGCAATTTGATTCAGTAGCCCGAGGACAGCCTGGGGTTCCGCGTGGCTTTTTCTTAGGAAGGAAGGTAACCAGTTTAAAGCAATTTCCCCCAGAAATCTCTCCTTCATAACTTGATTTCCTCAGACCAAGGCTCTATGTCTATGTCTTGGATGCTTCAGGATGCTTAGGGCTGATCCTGCGTTGAGCAGGGGGTTGGACTCGATGGCCTGTGTGGCCCCTTCCAACTCCAGGATTCTATGATTCTATGACCCTGCATTGAGCAGGGGGTTGGACTAGATGGCCTGTATGGCCCCTTCCAACTCTATGATTCTATGATTCTATGATCCTGCGTTGAGCAGGGGGTTGGACTAGATGGCCTGTATGGCCCCTTCCAACTCTATGATTCTATGATTCTATGATCCTGCATTGAGCAGGGGGTTGGACTAGATGGCCTGTATGGCCCCTTCCAACTCCAGGATTCTATGATTCTATGACCCTGCATTGAGCAGGGGGTTGGACTAGATGGCCTGTGTGGCCCCTTCCAACTCCAGGATTCTATGATTCTATGACCCTGCATTGAGCAGGGGGTTGGACTAGATGGCCTGTATGGCCCCTTCCAACTCTATGATTCTATGATTCTATGATCCTGCGTTGAGCAGGGGGGTGGACTAGATGGCCTGTGTGGCCCCCTCCAACTCTATGATTCTATGATCCTGCATTGAGCAGGGGGTTGGACTAGATGGCCTCTATGGCCCCTTCCAACTCTATGATTCTATGATTCTATGATTCTGCGTTGAGCAGGGGGTTGGACTAGATGGCCTGTATGGCCCCTTCCAACTCTATGATTCTATGATTCTAAAGAGACTGGCTGCAATTGAAATGCTGATTGTGGACAACGTTAGTTGGAATAAGAATGATGTTGCCTAGCAATGGAATTCCCTCCTCAAACTCTCGACCCCCCTCATGGGGTTGCTGTAGGAACTTTTTGAGGTGCATAATTGCTGGGGGGGAACCAATGCAGTATCACAGCTCATGCATAAATCGGAATGCTTTAAAAACGTTTTTTTAAAGGACGATTTAAAAGGGTTGGCAAACTGACTGCATTAAAAACTGATATGTGCATAATAGGCCCAGATGTCCTGCTCCTGAAGAACAGCTACTTAAGTTCACTTCACATTGTAGTCAGCATCCCCTGTGGAGTCGCTCTGATGTGTTTGCTTAGATATTTTTTCATCTCGCTGCCCATCATTCTGCTCTCTTTGTGTCCTCTTGAGTGTTAACCATTTCCTTGATCCCAATGCTTCTCCTTCTCTCATTCAAGGGAGTCTGTTAACATCTCAAATGCACAGAACATTTTTTAGAACTTTTTTCGAACTCTGGTTAAATTCCCTTGCTGCAGCAGAACCTCTGGTAGATACACAATAACAAATGTCCTTAGATTTAGTCCCTTTCCCATGTCTAATTCCAGTAGTGGTTAGGAGTGCAAACTTCTAATCTGGCATGCCAGGTTCGATTCTGCGCTCCCCCACATGCAGCCAGCTGGATGACCTTGGGCTTGCCACGGTGCTGATAAAACTGTTCTGACCAAGCAGGAATTTCAGGGCTCTCTTAGCCTCACCCACCTCACAGGGTGTCTGTTGTGGGGAGAGGAAAGGGAAGGCGACTGTAAGCCTCTTTGAGCCTCCTTCAGATAGGGGAAAGCGGTATATAAGAACCAACTCTTCTTCTTCTTCTCTCCAGGGACTGACTTATCTATTTCTTCTTTGACATTCCTCTCACAGACTCAGTCCCTTGGTGATCAATGAGAAGCATGGACCATCCAGAGATTCTGAGTAGGCCATTTTGCATCACACAATGATCCTCTCTCTCAGTTTTCCAGAACAAAATTAAGGTATTACAGCTCTGGGGAGGCACATTTCCTCAGCCAAATGGCTTTCCTCACAAACACTTCCACACAGACGTATTTTCCTAGATAGTACAAGTCGTTTCTTTCAAAGCGAATGCATTTGACAGAACGTGACATGGCAAGGTGATCTCAGTCAACACTGTAAAATTTCAGTGGTACCCATTAATCCTCACAGGATTTGTCCTCTGACAGTGTCATCCTGAACAGATGACACTTACGTGTGCCTTGTGAGTCTCTCTCTTCAGAAAGGAAAGACCCGGCAAACACTACCTCTACAAATATTTCTGCACTAGCTTCTGTAATGAGCAAATCCTGGCTTGGCCCAGCTGTGACTTCAGAGAAATGCCAAAGGGTGGTTTTTGGTTGTTTGTGTTATGATTCTGTCTGTCTGTCTGTCTGTCTGTCTGTCTGTCTGTCTGTCTGTCTGTCTGTCTGTCTGTCTGTCTGTCTGTCTGTCTCTCTCTCTCTCTCTCTCTCTCTCTCTCTCTATCTATCTATCTATCTATCTATCTATCTATCTATCTATCTATCTATCTATCTATCTATCTATCTATCTATCTATCAAAAACAATACAGATAACTTAGATTAACAATAATGAATGAATTGAAACAACAAGCAACATGGAACAGGAGATAAATGTGGGAAACATTGAATTAACTCTTAATGATAGCCCAGTGGGTTGGGCGGAATTATTAGCTAGAACTCCAAGTGACAAGGCTTTTGGTTCATTGCTACAGTAATGTGCTCATGCTGTTGTTGTACCATGGGTTCTTTCCATAAGGAACCTTGAGAGTTGTAAGCCAAGACTTACCTCCACTTCCCCCCCATTACCGTGAAACATAAAGTGGAATACAATAACTGCTGTACCATTAGATCTGGCCCACAAATATCATGACCAGAAGTCAGAATGCCACCTCGCTGGGACAAGATTGGGTGTTTATTTCTTTACTTAGGTATTTAACAAAATCAGCATCCAGTTTTAAGGAGGGAAACCTCACCCCCTGCCACATTTTATCCTGCCACTTGAAACATTTCACTTTCTTGAAGCCAGTCAGCCAGCTCCTTGATGGAAACTGGGAAGTAAATTAAGTTAGGCACAAGCTGGAGGGAATATGCTGAAATGTTTGAACTAAGCACAGGAGGGAAAGGGTAGAGGAAAAGCTCATTACTACACCCCTGCAGAAGTGGATTTTAAGGGCCTGTAAAACTGGGGACCTTTTCTCCTCCCTTGAGTCAGAGACACAGTTCCTGAAAATGTCATTTCGATTGGATATGGGATGGAAAGTCTCTCGTTGTCTTTAGAATGAGCGGTCATGGTCCTATCTGGCTAAAGTTTGGCAGGCTTGGTTTCAGGGAGGAAAGGCACAGTCTCTCTGCTAATTTTACCCAAAATACATAGGATACAATTAACAGAGGGAAATTGTGCTTCCTATTAAGACAAATGCAAATGTGACCCAAATACAATAATGTCCCTGAATCCATGAAATGATATTTAAGAACCTGAACGGAGATTGGAATGAAGGAAACAATCCGAACTCAAATTAAAAATTATTTGCGCATCAGTTGAGAATTCCCAAAGGTCAGGCTAGGTGGGGAAGGCCTCTGAGGAGTAGGAGAATGGGGAAAAGCAAAGAGAGCCGTTCTAATGGCCAGTTCCAGGGCCATGGGGAGGTATTGTGAGCCCAGGTCCTGTTAGTGAGGACTTTTCAGAGGAAAAGCCTTGTCAGGAGCTCCCAGCTTCACCAGAGCGTCAGCTGGATGAGAGCTTATCCCAGCCAGCTGTTCAACAGACAGAGCTCTCTGACCAGAAGATAGGAATGGAAATGCAGACAGGCCAGGACTTAAATTCCAAACTTGTTGGAGGAGCTTCTCATTCCTCTGTCCAGCCTTCAACTGCAGTTCCCTGCCTTGTCAGCCCACCTGGCTCACCTGAGCCAATTAAGCAATGCCAGCTATGCACTAGAAGAGAGCTCCATTCTAAAAGGCACCACAACCATATTAGTGAGATACTTGCTGACTGCAGAAGACTGTGAGTCATCACAGAGTGAAGACTCAGAGGCTGATGACTGCCTATATTGAGGCTGGGAAGCCTGGGTTGTGCACCTGTTCCTTCTGCCGATGCCCTTGGATTGCTTGAACGAACCATTGACTCACTGGATGGAGTTAAGACATTCATTGCATTCTGTCTGTCCTTCGGCATTCTGTATTTGAAATCTTGATTATTTCTGCCTTCCTATAAGATTGTCCCTGCTTCCTTCCTGCAGAGAGCTGAAACCTGAGACCCACACAGGAGGCTTCCCTCCCTTGCCTGGGGGAGATGGAGGATGAGAAGAGGACGAGGATGGAGAAACTTACCAGCAACACCTCTTCCAGAAAGCAGCAGGAAGAAGTAGATGAGAACAGATAAGCCCCCAATAGGCCCTCATTGGGACAGTACTCTCTCAATATTGGTGGCACACCCCCAGGAAGGGCCAATCAGGTAGGGAGTGAGTTGTCTGCATGCAATTTGAATGCATTGCCCTTATTGGAAGAATGCTGTTTCCCTATTGGCGGCACACCCAGTCAGGGCCAATCAGGAAGGGAGGGGGTTCTCTGCATGCAACTTGAACTTTATAATGTTTAGTGATGAATAAATACTAAACTAAATTTACAAGTTAAAGCCGTGCAGAATGGGTGGGGTGGGAATGTGGAGTAGTTCCAAGGAGAAATGAAATCAATCCATGCAGAGAATGTGGGAACCCACTTACAACTGTTGATGGGGCTGCAGCGTAGAATTACCACGAAATCTTACAGAAAATACAGTGTGAGATGTCAAGCAGGTCCAATAGGGAAGGATGTTGACCACATATAGATACAGCTGAATCAATAGGCATCTGTAAAAGGTGGGTCATGCTGAGACATTGGCACACACAGCTTAGTGAGGAACCCTACTTTCTTATTCAAGCCTAGCCACGAATCCTACACATATGACCATCCATATCCTTTGAGACTAAAACTCACCCTGATTGGCCCTCAGTGGGGGATGTGCCCCCAATAAGGAGAAGGCACTACCCACTGAGGACCAATTTTCCTCCTCCTTCTTTGTGGCCCTTCTGGGCACTTGGCTGTGAAGAGGAAGAGCCAGCTCTGTTCCATCACAGAACGGTAAGCCAGAGAGTGGGAGGAAAAGTGGGCCCGCCATGCTCCATGGCCAGTCTGCCCCTCCTGGATGCACGGCCCACCGGGAAGTATGAGGCGCCTGGCTGACTTTGCTCTGTGGCACTGCAGACACATTGCCGGCCCTGGCAGCCTGGGTCTCCTGGTGCGCTAGTGCCCAATTAGGGTTGTGCACGGCGGTGTCCGAATCAGCCATTCCAGGCCAATTCGGACACCGCTGCGCACAACCCTAGACTGCCCATTGCCTTCCTGGGTCCAACAGGCTTTGACTCAAATGTATTAAGAGATCCTGCCAGAGAAATGTTCAGGCTGGTGCACTGTGGTGTAGCGTAACTCACGTTTAATTCATTAGGCGGCGTTATTAATCCTAGGGAATCATCCCAAGAGAGGGTTGATCATGCATATTGAGCCGTAATGGCATCCTAACTGTTTCTGAAATCATCAAGAAATCAATTTCTCCTCCGGGGGGGGGGAGGGAGAGTAACGAGGCTGTAAATTTGAAATGAAACAGAAAGGTAGATAATTGGATCGATGGGTTGTTAATGATGATGTCGCACGGCCCACTTTCCCACTCACTGTGATGTAACGTGAATGTGACTGTTACAGCTGACGCTCTCGTGACCAAAAGGAAGGTGACCCGAAAGGAAAAGATGGCAAGGCTTCATGGTTCAGCTGTGCAAGGCCTCCTGGTCCAAGGAATTGGAATTGGTTCATAGAATCATAGAATCACAGAATCATAGAGTTGGAAGGGGTCATAGAGGCCATCTAGTCCAACCCCCTGCTCAACGCAGGATCAGCCCAAAGCATCCAAGAAAAGTGTGCATCCAACCTTTGCTTGAAGACTGCCGGTGAGGGGGAGCTCGCCACCTCCTTAGGCAGCCTATTCCACTGCTGAACTACTCGGACTGTGAACATTTTTTTCCCTGATATCTAGCCTATATCGTTGTACTTGAAGTTTAAACCCATTACTGCGTGTCCTCTCCTCTGCAGCCAACAGAAACAGCATCCTGCTCTCCTCCAAGTGACAACCTTTCAAATACTTAAAGAGGGCTATCATGTCCCCTCTCAACCTCCTTTTCTCCAGGCTGAACATTCCCAAGTCCCTCAACCTATCTTCATAGGGCTTGGTCCCTTGGCCCCAGATCATCTTTGTCGCTCTCCTCTGTACCCTTTCAATTTTACCTACGTCCTTCTTGAAGTGAGGCCTCCAGAACTGCGCACAGTTCATTTCATCTGGAGTTCTTTGGAGAACTATAATCTAACAACGAGCTGAATTGGAGAGCTAAGATAAAAGGAATAGTTAGTCCTACCAGAGCAAAATCAATAGAAAGCACACAGGCCTGATTGGACTGCACATTTCCAGTGGTGTGGCACGGGTTGCAAATTGGGCGCATCTAAATTTTAGGAAATCACGTCGGGTTTCAGACTATGGTTCTGTGGACATCTCTGGATGTTCCATAAAACGTTGACATCGTTCACGTGCTTCTGCTTGGTTTCTTTTCAACACAGAAGTCAGCAGTTCTCGTCTGTCAGTGCCCCTGAGGAGAAAATATTTATTCCATACACTAGAGATACCTATATACCTTATGAAAATTAATTATGAATAGCAATGAAGGCTAAATGTGATGAGCAATAACCCAAAGAACCATCTCGTCCTTTATGAACCCTTACAAAAATTGTAGTCCTCTTCAGCTTCTGAGAGAAGGCAGATGGCAACCTGGGAGAAGAGTTTCCTGTCATGGCACCCAAGTTCTGGAACTTTCTTCCGAGGGAGATGAGTCTGTCCCTTCTGTTGCCATCGTCCACCAGGGGCAGACTTTTTTGTTTCATTCGGCTTATGTATCTAAAAAAATGGGGTCAGATTAACAAAACGGGAAGTTGTAGGACTTATTAAGCAAATGAAAAAGTAATAATTCTCCAGGTCTAGATGGTTTATATCTAAGGGTGCTTAAGGAACTCAGATATAAAGTTGTTGATCTACTCACCACTATACACAATGTGTCACCACAACTAGCCTCAGATGTCATCCTAATTTCTTAAAATGGGATCTAGGATTTCCGGGCCAATTAGCCCGTAATTAATAAATTAGTAAAAAACTGTTGTTGACAATAGAATTAAAATACTGAGAAACAGCCTGCTGGGAAAAATCTGCAAAGAGAAGCCATGGCCCACTAACATTTGGGAGTTCCTTGACCAGGTTAACAAACCTGTGAATTCTGGAGATCTCGTAGACTTGGACTTCCAGTCGACTTTTGACAAGGTACACCCCCAGATAAACTTAGCAGTCAAGGGATAAAAGTCCTTTTATGGGTTAAATATTCATGAGAATCAGATTATCATGGGATAATGCTGGCAGGGGCTCATGGGAATTGTAGTCCATGGACATCTGGGGGGCCACAGTTTGACCACCCCTGATGTAGGCAATGGGTGCTAATGACACCTTGTGAGCTCCCTCCACTTGCCCCTTTGCCTGACTTTCTCCCAAGAGCAACGTTCCCTCCCACCTTGCCCGTTTTGGTCTTTCTGTCAGCTCGATAGCCAATTCTAGTTCTCCTACTATCCCATCCCAGCCTAACATGGCTCATTATTTCCCTCAAATATAGTTTAATTTAGAAAAAAAACACCTCTGTTCGGTGTTCTGCATGGTACATTAAAAATACATTCTGGTTATTGTGTCCGAGACTCCATATCAGCTTACTGAATGCTACATTAGGCTTTTTGTCGACACACACATCTGGCATGCAAATATGGACAGATTGAGGAAGAAAAGGCAGTCACCTCCATCGGGGTTTGCAACAAAAGCAGAGAGTTTTACTAGAGGGGAGATGCCATAAATCCTAGAGGAGACTGTACCAAAGAAAGGAGGAGTAGACAAGTCAGCCAGGGGAGACAGAGCTGACTGGCAAGCATTAATTAGATGGTGGATTCTCCATCTTTGGAAATTTTTAACCAGAGGCTAGATAGCCATCTGACAGAGAGGCTGATTCTGTGAAGGCTTAAGGGGGTGGCAGGTGACAGTGGATGAGCGATGGGGATGTGAGTGTCCTGCATAGTGCAGGGGGTTGGACCAGATGGCCCATGAGGTCCCTTCCAATTCTATGATTCTATGATTCTAAGTTCCATCTAAACATCTGGAAGAAGTTCCTGGCAGAGTGGTTCCTCATTGAAACAGGCTTCCTCGGTAGGTGGTGGGTTCTCCATCTTTGGAAATTTTTAAGCAGAGGCTGGAGAGCCATCTGGTGGAGAGGCTGATTCTGTGAAGGCTCAAGGGGGTGGCAGGGGACAGTAGATGAGCGATTGGTATGTGAGTGTCCTGCATAGTGCAGGGGGTTGGACCAGATGGCCCATGAGGTCCCTTCCAATTCTATGATTCTATGATTCTAAGTTCCATCTAAACATCTGGAAGAAGTTCCTGGCAGAGTGGTTCCTCATTGAAACAGGCTTCCTCAGTAGGTGGTGGGTTCTCCATCTTTGGAAATTTTTAAGCAGAGGCTGGAGAGCCATCTGGTGGAGAGGCTGATTCTGTGAAGGCTCAAGGGGGTGGCAAGTGACAGTGGATGAGCAATAGGAATGTGAGTGTCCTGCATAGTGCAGGGGGTTGGACCAGATGGCCCATGAGGTCCCTTCCAATTCTATGATTCTATGATTCTAAGTTCCATCTAAACATCTGGAAGAAGTTCCTGGCAGAGTGGTTCCTCATTGAAACAGGCTTCCTCGGTAGGTGGTGGGTTCTCCATCTTTGGAAATTTTTAAGCAGAGGCTGGAGAGCCATCTGGTGGAGAGGCTGATTCTGTGAAGGCTCAAGGGGGTGGCAGGGGACAGTAGATGAGCGATTGGTATGTGAGTGTCCTGCATAGTGCAGGGGGTTGGACCAGATGGCCCATGAGGTCCCTTCCAATTCTATGATTCTATGATTCTAAGTTCCATCTAAACATCTGGAAGAAGTTCCTGACAGAGTGGTTCCTCATTGAAACAGGCTTCCTCAGTAGGTGGTGGGTTCTCCATCTTTGGAAATTTTTAAGCAGAGGCTGGAGAGCCATCTGGTGGAGAGGCTGATTCTGTGAAGGCTCAAGGGGGTGGCAAGTGACAGTGGATGAGCAATAGGAATGTGAGTGTCCTGCATAGTGCAGGGGGTTGGACTAGATGACCCGGAAGGTCCCTTCCAACTCTAGGATTCTATGATCCTATGAATTACAAGTGTCAGGTATGCCTTCAGCAGAACAGAATCGGATGGAATTAAGTCCTTGACTTACTGAAGAGCCTTTATTTCCCATGTGCCTGAAGAATAAGGTTAGCTCTGACTATTGGTTTTAGAAAATGGTTAAACATTAAATTAAATCAAGTGATATCTAAAGTTTTCCACGACATCAAGCTGACGGGTCAGTAGTTACCCGGATCCTCCTTTTCCCCCTTCTTGAAGATGGCCACAACATTTGCCCACCTCCAATCCTCTGGCACCTCACCTGTTCTCCACGAATTGTCAAAAATAATGGACAGAGGCTCAGAAATGACACCGGCAAGTTCTTTGAGTACCCTTGGATGCAGTTCATCTGGCCCAGAGGATTTGGTTTCATTTCAAGAAACCAGGTTTTTATGGGCTGCCCATCCCTCATCATGTGAAATGATTTTGCTATATTGGGCATGGTTTCCCTTGCAAGAGAAGCCTGAGAAGTAGGAAAGAATTGAGCAGTTCAGCCCTCTCTTCATTCACCTGTTACAGTGTCACTTTCTGGTCCCCGTAATGGTCCTACCACGCCTCTATTCTTTTTCTTACTTTGAATATAACTAAAGAACCCTATTCTGTTTTGAGCATGTCTTGCTAGCCTAAGCTTTAGCTTTTCTAACACTCTCCCTAAAAGACTTCATTATTTGTTTATATTCCCCCTTGGTTATAAGGTTCTCCTTCCTGCCTTTTTTATTACTCAATTCTTTTGAAAGCTGTTTATGGAGCCAGCCTGGTTTCTTTGGGTTCCTCCCAGTTTCCCTTCTCAGTTTTCCTTCTTCTGTGATTGTGCCTTCAGTATTTCCCTTCTGATAAACTCCTAACCTTCTTGACTTCCATCTACTTAAGTTTTTCTGACCGCGAGAGTCTATGCAATATAAATTTAAAGGTATAGGTAAAGGTATCCCCTGTGCAAGCACCGAGTCATGTCTGACCCTTGGAGTGACGCCCTCTAGGGTTTTCATGGCAGACTCAATACGGGGTGGTTTGCCAGTGCCTTCCCCAGTCATTACCGTTTACCCCCAGCAAGCTGGGTACTCATTTTACCCACCTCGGAAGGATGGAAGGCTGAGTCAACCTTGAGCCGGCTGCTGGGATTGAACTCCCAGCCTCATGGGCAGAGCTTTCAGACTGCATGTCTGCTGCCTTACCACTCTGCGCCACAAGAGGCTCATAATATACATTTAAGTTTGTTAAAATTTGCTCTCCTGTGTGTATACGTACAGCTTTTCTCTTCCCCAAGAGTATAAAGTTCAAAATCACACAGTCATTACTACTAAGCACACCCACAACATTTACCTCATCAGCTAACTAGTTTTTTTTATGTCTGTTCCTTGCCTGGGTGGTGGGGGACTGCAGCTAATTGCATTAGCTGATTTGCATTCGTTGGCAGTTTTGACTGGGACGGACTGCTAGCTCCACCCTCTTCTGGGTGGGCCTTTGCGTTATAAAAGGCTTTTGCTAGGCAAGGAACAGACCAAAAAACAACAACAAACCAACACTCAAACAGCCCCCACTCTCCTGCAATCTGTATACCCACACACACTGTCTTCAAAGAATGTAAGAAAGAAAGCAACACTCACCAGTAGCTCCCGAGCTGGCACTTACTCCTTCTTCCTGCCTAGCTATTTGCTCTGTTTGCCCATGTCCTTTTTGTTGAGGCCTCAAGAACACAGTACTCGAGGTGCAGTCTGACCAGTGTGGCATACAGTGGGACTATGGTATGTTGCGATGTTTTTGTAATGTCTGTGTTGATACATTCAAAGACTGCGTTGATGCACCCCAAGATAGAACATTGCCCACAGGTCTGTCGGGCTTTTCCACCACCGTGAACACCTGAAGCTGCCTTTTGCCAAGTCAAATAATCAGGGACAGAATTGTCTACTCTGATTGGCCGTGACTTTCAGGCATAATTTATTCCATGAGCCTTTTGTGATGACAGAGGCCGAAAGTCTTTCTGCATGCAAACCATATGATCCACTAGGCATCCATGGCCCAACCACAATGCTCATGAAATCTAATTCCCTCCCTACTGAGAAATCCAAAGATTTCCATATGCAACACGGGCAATGAACCTTGTGAGTTATGGGTGGTTGGGGACAGCATCCCCCCACTTTAGTGATAATCTGTGATTCACAGCATTGCCAGAAGCTTAATTTTTGTTATTGTTGTGTTGCAAATGTAGAGGGTACAGCTGATTTAAGTTTAGTTGTTTCCACAGAGGAGATAATTAGAGTACATCAGTCATCTAATCTCTCCAGGCTACCGAGTCCTTCTTTTGTCATTTGCTAAACTGCTTGCTAGATTCGGTTAACATCTTAATCTATGTTCTAGTTAATGCGTAGAACTCTTTTAAGCCGATTAGGTACCATAGATTTCAACAGCTCCAAAGTGTAAGTACTTTGGCTGGTTAATCACGTTTCCCGCTCAAGTTCTGACTCATGGGAGTAACAACCTTTCCAAGGTAGTTTGGCAGTTAATTGCTTTTGAAAGCTCACATTGCAAAAATATTATTTTCTCTGTTATGATGATAAATTACCTTTCTTAATAGATTTGTTCCCTTTATTAATAGATTCCCTGTAGGCCTTACCAAGCATTGGCTTGTACACTCAAATAAAATTAGCCCGATAATATAATGAAAACGCAGCCAATACAGTACTAAAGGTTCTGTTACAAGCGTGGCGTTGCCTACAAAAACACACAAACACAAGCCATTAGATGGCACTGTGCAGGAACACTTGACTGACCAGGAAATAAAGGTCAGCTGTTTCCATAGAGATAGAAATTGACTAGAGCAGCCTACGGACCATGAATATCATGCAAAACTTGAAAGCTGTCTTTGACCATGATTCTCAGTTGGTGCCAAGGAACACCACTGTGTCCATTGGAATCCCTGACAAGAAAACCTTGTATACTTTCCTTTGAAGGTAAGAGTGGCAAGCCAGTCCAGTTTTAGACCAAATCTGTAACCATGAGGATATAAATAAAAGCATTAAGGGGTCCTGGGAGGAGTTTGGTGCGACCGTTTACTAGCCAATCGGGTCACCTGTAGGAGCCTGTACAGCTCTGTCTGCCCACTGGCTGCCCAATCAAATTACAGCTCCTGCCCCTAACTGCCTCTTCACAGTTCTGCTGCTTTGTCGAAGTCCCTGGCCACTCAGAAGCCTGTCCCACTGTGAGTGAGCTGCCAGGGTTGTGTGGGGGCCCTTTGGCTTGGGTTGGTCTAATCTATTCTCTTTCAGGGCTGTCCTGCCTCAGTTCTGCAAGTAGTTCTAAAGGGCCATTAGGGGTCCAAAGCTGTTCTGAAAAATATTCCCTGCACTTTTCCTATTAAAATATGGGCTTTTTATACTCCCCACCCTCAGTACTTCACGCCCCCTTGAACTTGCTGAGGTCTAATTTTTTTCATGTCTCCTACTTCAAAGAAGTGGGCTTTACAGAATAAAAATGGTCCTTCCTCAACGTACCCCTAAGAAGCTTGAAGGGGCCTTTAAAACCCTGGAGGTTGGTCTCAATGAGACATACAGCAACCAGAGCCAACGTGAATGTGAGGAAAGGAGAGTCAGCCAATCGGAGGGAGAGCCCTCTAAGGCCCGGCCTCTGTGCAGTGTGGGGATTCTGAGGAGAAATCCCTCTGTTTGGGGGTGATTGGAAGATTCCTTGCCAAATATTTTAATGTTGGACCTATTTTGGCAGGACAAAAAAGCTGGAGGAAGGAGAAGGCAAGCTCTAGACTTGGTCTCTGAGAGCCATTGTGGGGTAACAAAGAATGGCAGCCACTAAATTGGAAAGCTCTCTCAGCCCCACAGGCTGTCGGTTATGGAGAGAGGAAGGGGAAGGCAGTTGTAAACTGCCTTGAGACGCCCCTTCATCCCCATGCCCTTGCATGCAGGAAAACCCTCCCCTTCCTCTTCCCACCCCCAAGCTCTATCGCCCATTGAATTCCTGGATACAACGGGCTTTACCCCTAGTGTATCAATAACAGCTGTGAATGGGATTAACTCGAATCTTGTTCTACCTGTATGGCTGTTACTCAGAATGTATACTGCTGCCTCCAAGTTTGCAGTGAAGCCGTTCATTAAAGCCCTTGCATGTATAATCTATCTCCAGTGTGAAGCCAAACAAGAGAGGGAAATGGGTTAGATCAGGTCTCCCATGGATGTCACGAATTGGTCTCACCTTGCGTTTCCCACAACAGCCATCTGCATTCATCAAAAGCTATTGCTATGTGGTAAAAAAACAACAATACCCTCTCCAGAACAAAATTGTACGCTGTAAAATATTGTGCATAAAGCTGCCGTATACTAAATCAAACCATTGTTCTGTCAAGGTCAGTATTGTCTCCTCTAACTGGTAGCAGATTTCCAAGATCTTTTATATCCCCTCCTACCTGATGTTTTAAACTGGAGATGCTGGGGATTGAAACTGGGATGCTCGGCATGCAAAGCAAGATCCTCCAGTTGAGGAACTGACCCAATGCCTGTGTGGGATTTGAACACAGCCTTCAACCATAGAGGTCCCATGTCCTATATCTTGTACACCAGGGTCAACTGTAGTAAAGAAAGCAAGGAGAATCTGGTGTCTCTGCAGTCCAACATGTGGGTGGCACTCCCCACTTTATGGTCTCCAGGGAATGGTGGAGGACAGGAAGGCCTAGAGGAACATTGTCCATGGGGTCGCGATGGATCAGACACAACTTCGCACCTAACAACAACAACCCGACTTCATATTCAGGCATCACCTGACTGGGCTTCAGCACATGACACTTAGGGCCAATCAGAATACTTCAAACTCCAGGAAGCAATGGCTTGCAATCGACCTCTTCAGGTTGGACAATATGTCAAGCTGTTTACAGAGCCTAGGCCAGACGGAGCTGAAGACCTGCTTGCTCCTACCTGCTCTACCTACTTGAGCCACCTTGGTGTCAGGGTCAAGAGTGGTGGCTTCTAATCTGGCAAGCTCTGCTTGGATTCTTCTGGGACCCTAGCCAAAACCAGACCTTCCCGTGGGACTATGGTGGAGAACTTCTTGTAAAAGGAAGGGTGCAGAACCCATCTTCTGCAACACTACAATGAACCTTTAGAGTTTTTAATGGGATGAGATTTCCAATTTTTAACCTTTGGGGTCAGACATGGAGAGTATTGTCTAACTCCTTCCAGTGGAGGCAGTTCTGCATCCAGTTACGGAAGCATGTTTGCATGTTTATGGTCAATTGACCCATATAGATGATGCATCTGCAGAAAACCACAACAATTAATCATAAAAATTAATAAATATGGTGTCATGAAAAAATACAAGAATGTTGCCACGTTAAAATAGTTATGGGTTTTTATGAAAAGCCTGGCCAAGATTTACCTTGGCCGAACATTGATGCGGTGGAGGGCTTGCTGGGAGGGAGAGAATCATAGAATCATAGAATCATAGAATCATAGAGTTGGGGCCATACAGGCCATCTAGTCCAACCCCCTGCTCTACACAGGATCATAGAATCATAGAGTTGGAAGGGGCCATATAGGCCATCTAGTCCAACCCCCTGCTCAACGCAGGATTATAGAATCATAGAATCATAGAGTTGGAAGGGGCCATATACGCCATCTAGTCCAACCCCCTGCTCAACGCAGGATCATAGAATCATAGAGTTGAAGGGGCCATACAGGCCATCTAGTCCAACCCCCTGCTCTACGCAGGATCAGCCCAAAGCATCCTAAAGCAGAGGTGACTACCCAGAGGCCCTCTAGTGTGTGTGGTGCCAGAATGCAGCACGCACAGTGTCAAAGGCAGGGTGGGACCCATGGTGACTATTTAAGTTGCCATGTGCTTGGGTCTCGCCATCTTTGCCAGGGACGCTGCGGGAGCTGTTCCCCTCCCACCCACCCTATGTTGTCATATACAAGATTGTTCAGGGTTTTGAGGTGGACGTTTTGTTCAATAATTGTCACAGCTGCGGGTTTGCATGAGAGGGAGCCTGTTGGCAGGGAGTCCGGTGTGTGATCAGACTCTCTGGCGTTTGGGGCCTCCCTATGAGGTGGCACCTATATGAGCACGGCTTACCCAGCTGGGGGGACAGGGGCTCATTTGCCAGGTGACCTGGGGGCAGCCAAATGAGGTGGATGGGGTGGTATATTCTGCTTTTTCAAATCAGCTGCCCTTGCAGAAGCCTGGTGCTCCAGAGGTAGATTTATTTATTCAGATTTCGTCTTCTGGTGTAGCCCTGCATTGGGACTCTGTCTATGCACACCAGCCCTGGACATCTGTTTCTAGCTTAAAACGCCCAAAATGGGGAGCTCACCCTGGAGAACCAGCACAGGTGAAGCTTTTCCCACTACATGAATCACATGGCTCTGTAGGTGAGCTGGCTCACAGTCTCACTTCTTTTTCTACTGCTGTGAGAAGTACATACGTACAAATAAATAAATAAAACAAGATGGCTCAACATGGACAAGCATTCCTTGTTGTCTCCTTTGTCTATGTAAGGCCCCTAGTGCAGGGTCTGGTGAAGGCTGCATTGTTGGAAGAAGCCCTTTAAATTTTGGCTCTGCCCAAGATGATCCACCGGTTCCAGTCTGAGGGCCATTCCGCACCGGGATCCATGTTGCAAATTGTTTGCGGGACGAAAAATCGCCATTTTAAATAGTGGAATTCGTCATTATGCATACTTGCCTTTGTAGTGGAATCCAGTTGCGTTTCTATCGTTTCCCACAGGATTCCGGGCTCGGGAAAAATCGCTAGCCAGGAAGCGCTATTGCCGAGCTCGTCCCGCCCCCTGGCCCTCAAGCAGCCAATGGGTGGCCTGATATCTAGCCTATATCGTTGTACTTGAAGTTTAAACCCATTACTGCGTGTCCTCTCCTCTGCAGCCAATGGAAACAGCATCCTGACCTCCTCCAAGTGACAACCTTTCAAATACTTAAAGAGGGCTATCATGTCCCCTCTCAGCCTCCTTTTCTCCAGGCTGAACATTCCCAAGTCCCTCAACCTATCTCCATAGGGCTTGGTCCCTTGGCCCAAAATCGTTTCCAGGATCTGCCCATAGATAGTGACTCTGGACCACAAGAACAAGGGCTATTTCCTCAATTCCCCTGAAGCTCAGAAGATGTTTCGTAGCCTCCTATGGACGAGAGGACTAGCTCCAGGTGTGATATGGCCAGTGTGGCATGCAGCAGGGCCATGACATTTTTGATGTGATGTAATGGGCTAATAGAGCCTCTTGTGGCGCAGAGTGGTAAGGCAGCAGTCTGAAAGCTCTGCCCATGAGGCTGGGAGTTCAATCCCAGCAGCCGGCTCAAGGTTGACTCAGCCTTCCATCCTTCCGAGGTCGGTAAAATGAGGACCCAGCTTGCTGCTGGGGGGTAAACGGTAATGACTGGGGAAGGCACTGGCAAACCACCCCGTATTGAGTCTGCCAAGAAAACGCTGGAGGGCGTCACCCCAAGGGTCAGACATGACTCGGTGCTTGCACAGGGGAAACCTTTACCTTAATGGGCTAATGAGTCACTGGCTACAAATAACAAAGAGAAACCACTCTTAAATAGGTGTATTACCCTTTGGAAAATAACAGGGGAAGTTATCATTGTGTTTGCCAGAGATGAGAATATCCGTAAAGCTGTCTTATAAGAGGAATCATAATTGCATGTTTCTTCTACTCAGAGAGATGTGATTGTTATCCGCAGAAATCGTGCCGTTCTGTGAGGTTAGGTCCAATTGCTGCTCTGTCGTCATAACAAGATTCTCTCCGAAAATAGGACTTCGACATTATTCTGTCCTTGGGGACATTTAAACGGCTGGGAAGGCAGAGGTACACAAAAGAGGCTTCCTACAATATCAGGGAAGCCACCCGGATCTTTCTTGCCATCTTCCATACAATTTTTAAACTTCTATAATGCTTCTTCCAAAGTTTATTTGACAGCAACGATCCAATTTCAGCAATAACCAACTCACTGTCAAGAGCAGTTTGAATGGGGCCCATCAGAAAACCCCACTCAGATTTCATGATAATAATAATAATTTTATTCTGATAACCTGCCTTCCCCTAAATGCTCAGGGCAGGTAACAAGCCTTAAAAACAATCCAATGCAGGGTAGACAGGTTAAAACAGTCACCTGTACATCAGATCGTTTAGGTTTTAAAAACGTCATGAGCAATTAAAATTTGAATCCTAAAGGTGCAAATCGTGCTGAGAAAATTCCTTTTACAGTAGACAAGCAGACTTTCAGGTAGGATGGCCAGCGTCTATGGCAGGGATGTCCGTGGACTACAATTCCCATGAGCCCCTGCCAGCATGGCAGGGGCTCATGGGAATTGTAGTCCATGGACATCTGGAGGGCCGCAGTTTGACTACCCCTGGTCTATGGATTTCTGAGTCTCAACCATAGGCCTAGCAGGACTGCTCTGTCTCCCAGGCCCTCTGGAACTTTTTGTCATGGAGAGCCTTGATCTCCTCAAGAAGAGTGTTCCACTAGGCCAGGGTCAGGACTGGAAAAAGCCCTGGCCCAGGTTGAAATTTGTTTCACTTCTTTGGGGCCAGGGACCCTATGTTTTAACTGCTCAATCTTAATACTCTTTCGGGGACATATGAGTAGAGGTGATCCTACACAAACAAGGGTCCCAGACCGTTTAAGACAGGGGTAGTCAAACTGCGGCCCTCCAGATGTCCATGGACTACAATTCCCATGAGCCCCTGCCAGCGAATGCTGGCAGGGGTTCCTGGGAGTTGTAGTCCATGGACATCTGGAGGGCCGCAGTTTGACTACTACTGGTTTAAGACTTTGAACAAACCCTTGAACCAGATTCGGTCTCCAATCTGGAGCCAGTGAAGCTTGGTGATCGTTGAATCCCCGTAAGGACCCAGGCTGCCGTGTTCTGGACCAGTTGAAATTTCCAGAGCAGCCTCAAAGGCATACCAACATACAGCAAGTTGCAGGAGTCTAATCTGGAGATGACCAATGCATGAATCACAGGGTTAGGTAAAACTGAATTAGGCTTTTATTGAAATGAGCCTTCATTGAGAGCCTCTTGTGGCACAGAGTGGTAAGGCAGCAGACATGCAGTCTGAAGCTCTGCCCATGAGGCTGGGAGTTCGATCCCAGCAGCCGGCTCAAGGTTGACTCAGCCTTCCATCCTTCCGAGGTCGGTAAAATGAGGACCCAGCTTGCTGCTGGGGGGTAAACGGTAATGACTGGGGAAGGCACTGGCAAACCACCCCTTATTGAGTCTGCCATGAAAACGCTGGAGGGCGTCACCCCAAGGGTCAGACATGACTCGGTGCTTGCACAGGGGATACCTTTACCTTTACCTGAAATGTAAAGTTGATTTCAATACAGTTGTTTGCTCCTCTATACATTCTCCTGCAGGAGCTGATGTGAAACAGGCAGAGCTCCTGGGTCCTGTCGGGAGCTGGAAGCTATATACATACATTGTGACATCATGTCACATTGTACTCTTGTGACTTCTCGAGATATCGTGTGTAGGAGGTATCATGATAGACTGTATGATTTTTCTGACTCTTCATAACCTCATATGATCTTTTGATAATTTATGGAGTATATTGCATTTGATACAATAGGGTTTGGTAGTTTTGTAGGGTTTGCAAATCGTTATTAGAATTTGTATGTATACTTTTTCAATTTGTATAATTTGAGGTTCTTTGTGGTTTGCATATTATCCTCTCCCCATTGGGGGCATAGCTCCCACTGAGAGCCAATCCGGTAGTGAGTGTGTTACCCGCACACAAACCAAACATCATCTCAAGAGTTTCTCATCCTTAATTGTTCATGAAGAAGTAAGCTGCTTTATTGGTTGACTTGGCTTTATCACTCTGCAAACATGAATACTCAAAACAAAACAAGAAGTTGTACAACAACTTCCAAAGAAGTCTAGTTTTTATTTTTTGGTCTTTATTTTCAACTCAGTATAGGTTGACAAAGGTTAAATGCATCTCTCAGTCCTATACAGGAAATCACAAAAGATGTACAGCTAGTGATCCAGAATTTCTGCAAGAACTAGCTAGCGTCATTCAGGGCATGTGCCAGGACTCTTATCTGAGTCCACAAAAGATTTTAAAAATGAACACAGTTTTTCTATATAGTTATTTACCAAAGAGGAATTTTGTGGTGCTTTGCACATTGGTCACATTGATGCCCATCAATTTGGGGGGAGGGAAGAAGTCGATAAAACGCAAACTTCTCACACACAGTACAAAATCAAAAGTAATTAATGGGATCGTGGAGGATTATTACCATGCAATCTTGAGCCGGGCAGGCATAGATGAGTAACTGTTGGTGTTTGTACGGTTATGTCCCGGTACAACCACAGAAATAAGACCAAATAATGTGGAGCTCAGAAGGAAGGGGGGAGGATTTTAGATTTGGAATTTTGTGTTTCTCCGACGAATATTTCCCTGCCCTTTTTAGCTATACGTCTGTGAGCTTGTTGTAAGGTCCTGCATTTGATCTCCCCTGCGGGAACTTTAAAGGGATGAATAGAATCATATTCTGCTCTGAAGGAAAAGAAGAAAAGGGAAGTGAGGCTAACCGTTCAATCCTCTGCAGAGTTACTCCACTTCAAGCTAATTGAAATCAGCGGGTTTAGACTGGGCCCAGAATTAAACTGTCGCCCAGCGTGTGCTGCCTCTGAGCTACTGCGCTGTCCCAAGGCCCCTGGGCTTTTATGTAGAGAGAGGGACTACCTTGCAATTAGGAAGGAAACGCTGCAGAGATTTTTTTTTTTAAGTTGGCCCATAAGAGACCAATTATCTGAATACTGCGAAGGTCACACTTTTAAAGGCAGCCTTGAAATAAATGCTTGGTTTTAGCAGGAGCCAAAGTTTTACCCGACACTGCATCAAACACTCCATCAGTACGGAGACGGAGAGAAACAAGGGCAGGATTTATAGGTTGGTTTAATAATAATAATAAAAAAGTGCCTCTCATTTTAGCGGTTCAAATAGAACATCACTGAACGGCTCCAAGCTGCATGTGTGATCTGTTTCCTTTGAAAAGTAGGTTAGGTGAGGGACAGGCAAAGTTCTGGCTGTGAAGTGTGATATCTGATGGCTAGATCAGGGGTAGTCAAGCTGTGGTCCTCCAGATGTCCATGGACTACAATTCCCATGAGCCCCTGCCAGCAAACGCTGGCAGGGGCTCATGGGAATTGCAGTCCATGGACATCTGGAGGACCACAGCTTGACTACCCCTGGGCTAGATGATTGATCTATGAGACCCATCACTGAAAGGGGTAATCACCCGGGATGCCATCTTAGCAGGTCTTCTCAGTCGCAAGGCCCATGTTTTTCAGTGGGACTTCGTCCCAGGATAGCATTCTTAGGACTGCAGACTTAATGAATACGTGTCAGCATTCAAGCTAAGGATCTTTCTTGCTCTGAGGCAGGCAGAAATAGATGGGGTAGGGAAAAGCACCACAGCTGAAGAGGGATGTAGACAAACTGGAGCATGTACAGAGGAGGGTGATGGTGAGAGGATTGGAGACCAAGTTGTATGAGGAAAGGTTGAGGGAGCTTAGTCCGTTTGGCCTGGAGAGAAGACGATTAAGAGGTGTTATGATAGCCATCTTCAAATACTTGAAGGGCTGTCATAGACGATGGAGCAGAGTTGTTTTCTGCTGCCCCAGAGAGTTGAAATGGGTTCAAAAGAATTTTCGGCTATAAAAGAAGTTCCTAACAGTGTGGTTCCTCAAAGGAACAGGCTTCCTCAGAAGCTGGTGGGTTCTCCTTCTTGGGAAGTTTTTAAGCAGAGGCTATATGGTCATCTGACAGAAATGCTGTTTTTTATGAACTTAGACAGATTGGGAGTGGGTGGGTAGGAAGGGGTGGGCCAGGGTTTGTCTCTTGTGGCCCTTCCTTGCATACCCAGGGAATTGCTAATCGCCACTGTGGGATGGTATGTGGATTCCTTCCAGGCCAGGCTGGATTCTGGAGATTTTTGGTGGAGAAGGGGAATCACTTGGTCATGGGATTGGGGTCACTGTGGCTGGGCAGGTAGGAATGGGAAGGCGACTGTAAGCCGCTTTGAGCCTCCTTCAGGTAGGGAACCAACTCTTCTTCTTCTTCTTCTTCTTCTTCTTCTTCTTCTTCTTCTTCTTCTTCTTCTTCGGAGTTGTGAGTTCCTGCAGGGGGATGGACTAAGTGACCCTGGAGGGGCTTTCCAACTCTACGATTCTAGGATTCTCTTTTTTTAAATCTGATAATACCGGAAGATGGGGAAAGCCAATTGAGGAGAACAAGTTCAGTTCATTGCATGTGGGAGCCTCTTGATATTAAAAGTGAACCAGATCCTCAGGGAGGGTACAGAAGTACAAAAGATACTGGAGGAGATAAACTGAGCCATGTACAAAAGGTGTAAGTAGCACCTGTCAGTGATTTCCAGAGACAGGTAACACCATTTCTTTTCCACACCTGAGCATCATGCTGTTTTGTCTTTCTCACTTCATTAAGCAAATAGCCCTGCCAAGGAAAATGACGCCATGGCTTTCCCAGAAATAGCTTAATTCCTGATACTGGACCCCGGAACACATTCTGACCAATTAGGGCGAGCAAAATTGATGTTTGGAATCCAGTTCTGTGAAGGCACATTTGGAGACTGAGGAGGAAAAGAGGCGTGAGAAGTTTCAGCAAAATGACACGGGATGCAGTTCTGAAATTAATTTTAGATATTCTCCAAATTAAGCCAGAATTCACTAGGACAGCACAAAACACATCCATGAACGGTCTCTTTTGATCACCTACTTATAGGCCGTATTCCAGGATCAGGGTTGCCTGCTCATAGACCTATTCACAACCAGGGAGACTACCAAGTATACTCTGCTTTGCTCCCAAGCGGGGCTGGAATGACATTCACTAGGGCAGGGCTAGTCAACCTGTGGTCCTCCAGATGTCCATGGAATACAATTCCCATGAGCCCCTGCCAGCGTTCGCTGGCAGGGGCTCATGGGAACTGTAGTCCATGGACATCTGGAGGACCACAGGTTGACTACCCCTGCACTAGGGGATACCTTCTGGATTCCCTGGCAGGGCTCAAGCTCCTCCAGCTGCTTTTCTGGGGAAAGTTCCCCTGGAGAACATGTGCAAGGTCTCAGCACAATGTTTATCAACCACTACTCCAATATCTTCTCAGCAACTGATGTCAGACTCTCTGGCCTGTAGTTTCCCGGGTCATCTCTCTTCCCTTTTTTGAAGATTGGGATAACCTTTGCTCTCCTCCAGTGTTCTGGCACCTCTCCAGTCTTCCAAGAGGCCCTGAAGATGATAAAGGTTCAGCAAGATCTCCAGAAAGTCCTTTGAACACTTTTGGGTGCACACCATCCGGTCCTGGGGATCTGAAGTGCAACCAAACAAAATGGCGGATCATTGGCACAGAATGAAATTGACATGAGGTGTGAAGACAGAGAGATGGGAGTGAAATTGACATGAGGTGTGGGAGTGAAATTGACATGAGGTGTGAGAGTGAAATTGACATGAGGTGTGAAGACAGAGAGATGGGAGTGAAATTGACATGAGGTGTGAAGACAGAGAGATGGGAGTGAAATTGACATGAGGTGTGGGAGTGAAATTGACATGAGGTGTGAAGACAGAGATGGGAGTGAAATTGACATGAGGTGTGAAGACAGAGATGGGAGTGAAATTGACATGAGGTGTGAAGACAGAGAGATGGGAGTGAGATTGACATGAGGTGTGAAGACAGAGAGACGGGATGGGCAGCTTCAAGCTTTGAAAACTTTAGTGGAAACCTTTATAGCTTTAGTGACCGAATGTTTGAGGGAACCATTTTGGCAGTCTCTGGAAGCCTAGCATAAAAAGGGCAGCTGACCCACATGGGCCTTCTGCAAACTGCTGAACTTAAGAATCACTGCATGTGGAGGAAAAAGTACAATCAGCACAGAAGAGGCTTCCAAAAATGGCCAAGATCATGACCAGTGTACAGGATCGAATTAGAGAATCACAGAGAAAATTAGAGAATCACAGAGAAAACCAGGAAATTGGTGTTACTGTTCAGCTACGCTTGGCCAACGGAGAGGGGGAAACATCAAAAAACCCCACAATTTAGTGGCACAAAGCTAAAACAACTCTCCAGGCTCCTCCTCCACACGAACTGCAGCCTTAGGCAAAGCATGGCGTAGCTGCAGCCAACTTGGCAAAGTCATACACATGCGCACACACACACACACATGTTGCCAACGTTCAAAGCTTTCAGTGCCAGTGTCATTGGGTTCTGCCATGCATTCTGTACGCTCAACATGTTCCACCGCAATATGAGATTGTGAGACTCCTTCCCATTTTTCACAGTGGTCGATAACCCAGCAGAGAATCCCCTGGTGGGCAGCAATATGGAAAGCAGGGATTAGCAGGTGCCTGTCGATTTCAAAAACAGTCTTGTCTGTTTCCAAATGAGGTTTCCCCACCTTGCTTGCATTCCTCTCTGCTCCCTCTCATTCGAAGAACTGAATCTAAACCACTTTGTGCTTGCTGGATACTGATGCACAGCTTGAATAAGGCAATTGTGTAAATAATAATAATAATTTAAAAAAAACCCTTTGGACACCACCCTCTATACACCAGAACTGATGTTTCCTCCCTGATTTATAAGGAAAAGAACACTTGGTTTTTATACCCCACTTTTCTCTACCAGAAGGAATCTTAAAGTGGCTTACATTCGCCTTCCCTTTCCTCTCCCTGAGAGGGAGGGGAGGCTGAGAGAGCCCTGAGATTACTGAAGAAGAAGAGTTGGTTCTTATAGGCCACTTTTCTCTACCCAAAGGAGTCTCAAAGCAGCTTCCAATCGCCCTCCCTTTCCTCTCCCCACAACAGACACCCTGTGAGGTGGGTGAGGCTGAGAGAGCCCTGATATTACTTAATAAGAAGAAGAGTTGGGTCTTATATGCCACTTTTCCCTACCCGAAGGAGGCTCAAAGCGGCTTACAGTCGCCTTCCCTTTCCTCTCCCCACAAAAGACACCCTGTGAAGGAGGTGAGGCTGAGAGAGCCCTGATATTAAGAAGAAGAGTTGGTTCTTATATGCCGCTTTTCTTTACCTGAAGGAGGCACAAAGCGGCTTACAGTCGCCTTCCCTTTCCTCTCCCCACAAAAGACACCCTGTGAAGGAGGTGAGGCTGAGAGAGCCCTGATATTAAGAAGAAGAGTTGGTTCTTATATGCTGCTTTTCTCTACCCGAAGGAGGCTCAAAGTGGCTTACAGTCGCCTTCCCTTTCCTCTCCCCACAAAAGACACCCTGTGAAGGAGGTGAGGCTGAGAGAGCCCTGATATTAATGCTCTCAACCACTACACCAAACAGGCTCTCAGAAAAAGAATGCCTTAGAAAATTGCGTTTTTAACATTGTAGCTGAAGAACGGGGGGGACAGGGGAATGGTGCATATAGTGAGTATGGCATCTGAAGTCAAGCTTAAAGGCTCCTAGCTTGGAACATCTGCAGGAAGCTGTGTGTGCATAGATGACCATAGAGTTTGCAGGAAAAGAAAAATATGTACCAGGGCTTGGGGGCACCTGATTATTCTAGAGAGAGAGCCAGGTTGTTTCAAGCCGTTCCTGCTGGCAACCTCTGAACTGTATGTTATGGTCACCGTCTTTTGTTAAAATATTGAAATTGCCACTGCCGCTCATCGGTGGATGAGTCTGAAGGCCTCCAGACCCCCCTGGCCAATGATGAGGGGAGATCTTAATTACGAACATACTAGATTTCCTTGATTCTGTCTCTGAGAAAATCTCCTAGGAGGGCACCGGCACCACCTTTACAGGCCAGCCCAACCCCCCGGGCAGCTAGCACCAGCCACGTTTCCCATTCTTTGTCATTCCCGATTGTTCGGACACTCAGTTGTCACGAGCAACCGAAGAAATTGGTTAGTGCACTTCTTCCTCCCTGCGACCGTCTCCAGCCTCACCTTTCTCACACCTGTTTCCTCAGTCTTTTGTTTCCCTTTTGTAGCTCCCCAGAGGGCTCTTTCTTTTGGCTCACAGCTCTCCTCCTCACCCAAGCAATTTGTAATAGGCACGGGGGCGGCCTGCGGCCCTTTCTTTTCCTGGTTCCCCGCAGGGGAGAAGCTTTTAAATGACTTTTCTGCATGAGGACTTCAAACAGCGTTTGATGGAGTGCCTTTCTTACGTCAGCCAGGGCTCGCCTATTACCGAACATCAAACCTGAAATCCCTCCCCTCCTGCTTCCTTCCTTTGCAGGCAGAGAACTCTCTCCTGGAGGCTTTTTGAAGGCCTTTGAGTCACCAGGCTCCTCTCAGCCTGGGTCGACGATGGACGTTGCTTTGTTGCATCAGCTCTGCTTCCCTTGCAAGTTGCTGCACTCCTCCGCTTTAGGGTGCTTAGGGCTGATCCTGCGTTGAGCAGGGGGTTGGACTAGATGGCCTGTATGGCCCCTTCCAACTCTATGATTCTGTGATTCTATGAACCTGTGTTGAGCAGGGGGTTGGACTAGATGGCCTGTGTGGCCCCTTCCAACTCTATGATTCTGTGATTCTATGATCCTGCGTAGAGCAGGGGGTTGGACTAGATGGCCTGTATGGCCCCTTCCAACTCTATGATTCTGTGATTCTATGATCCTGAGTAGAGCAGGGGGTTGGACTAGATGGCCTGTATGGCCCCTTCCAACTCTATGATTCTATGATTCTATGAAAAGCCAGAAGCCTTCACTTTATCCAGGGCACTGCCCGAATTGGTTAGTGCAATCACCGTAGGTTTTAGGGCCAGTGTGCTTGCTCCAGTGAGGTCAAGGAAACTGCTGAAGGAGGATTTGGAACAGGTGAGATAAGGAAGGAAGGAGGGAAATGGAGCAGGCAAGCATGGAGAGGCAAGAGGTGCCTGCAGTTCTCACAGAGCCGGGGAAGCTGAGTGAGGAGGGTTTAGGTGAAGAAATCCCCCTCCCCTTCCACCCATCAGGCGGCAGATAAGCAAGGGCTCCCCTTCAGGGCTCCCGGGTGGGCCCAGACAGGCCCCTACTCTCTGGGCAGGAGGGGAGTCTCAACCAATCAATAAATATAACTGTTGGCCAACCAATTAAGCCCATGTGCTGAAAAGTATATCCATGCCATGTCTTTAAACATGAGTATCGGGACGGTTAGTATAGGTTAGAGCAGGGGTAGTCAAACTGCGGCCCTCCAGATGTCCATGGACTACAATTCCCAGGAGCCCCCTGCCAGCGAATGCTGGCAGGGGGCTCCTGGGAATTGTAGTCCATGGGCATCTGGAGGGCCGCAGTTTGACTACCCCTGGCGTTAGAGCATTGGGCTGGAGAGATGTATGTTCCCAGGTTCAGACGGCCACGGAAGCTCACTGGGTGACTTTTAGCCAACCACACGTTCTTAGCCTAGCCCTGTTGTGGGGATAAAACACTGGCAGTCTTCAAGCAAAGGTTGGATACACACTTATCCTGTGTTGAGCAGTGGGGTTGGACTAGATGGCCAGTATGGCCCCTTCCAACTCTATGATTCTATGATTCTATGAGATTAGACAACTCTACCCTAGTCTCCTTGGAGGAGAAGCCCAATAAAAATGTGGATGATATTGCTCAGGATGCAATTTTAAAGCTGTAAAACGGAAGATCTGTCCCCCTTACAGCGGGAGTAGCATACTCCATGTGGCACCCTCTGTCCTCCCTCCCCCTCGAGTGGGATACCAAGGGGTAGAGTAGATATGAACTGAGTTTTTACCACATCTTGTTCTGTTGTCGGGGGATTTATGTATGATATGTTTGATACGTTTTATTGTATCTTTTTATTGGGGTTTTATATGTCTGTAACTCGCCTCGGGCCTCCGGGGAGAGGTGAGGAATAAATAAATAAATTAATTAATTAAATAAATAAAGCACTAAAATCCACGCATGCATAAAATATCAAAGGGAAGAGCCTGTAAAGTTGAATCAGCTTTGCAAGAATTAAGAAATGCCGAATTCTACACCATCCATTTATAACAACACTAACAAAAACCCGATATCAGACCCTAAAGGTAAAAGGTAAAGGTAATCCCCTGTGCAAGCACCGAGTCATGTCTGACCCTTGGGGTGACGCCCTCCAGCGTTTTCATGGCAGACTCAATATGAGGTGGTTTGCCAGGGCCTTCCCCAGTCATTACCCTTTACCCCCCAGCAAGCTGGGTCCTCATTTTACCGACCTCGGAAGGATGGAAGGCTGAGTCAACCTTGAGCTGGGTTGAACTCCCAGCCTCATGGACAGACAGCTTCAGACTGCATGTCTGCTGCCTTACCACTGTTTAATCAGTTGAGAAGGAAAGATAGAGATGGAGAGATGTCTATATAGGTGGGAGAAGTTTACCACCCTGCCAATTAAATTTAAATTAAAGTTGCAGGGATCACCAATTATGATTACAAATGAGGATTTTCCCCAAAAGAATGGACACAGAGGGGGCAAGGCATTCACTACATCAAATTGGCCTTCCGAACCTAAAATAGACCCAGCAGGGTCAGAAACAGAATCTTTTATTATGTAAATTCAAGATAAATCCAAAGAGAATAATTTTGACTTATCAGGCAGGGTAAGCAGTACATGGTGTTCTATTCTTGTTTTTTTTTTTTGGGGGGGGGGGGGGAAGGATCGTAAACACAAGTTTAAAGGGCTGGTTCTTTGCTTCCAAAATAGCAAAGTCTGTAAGAATGCTACAAATTCAGTGAATGTCGGAAGTTATTATAGAATGCCACTGGGGTGTTCACAGTAGGAACTCAGTACGTCTACTGCTGGGAACAGGGAATTTATGGAAGAGAAAGGTTGTTCCTTAAAGCAAATAGATGAGGGAAGAGACAATAAAAGGAAAGATAATGAAGACGGATCGTCAGTTTTTCTTCATCTTGTGTTCTATGCTATTCCCTTCCTTCCCTGTTATCTCCCATTTTTTTTCCTTCCTGTCCTGTGACTTTCTCTTGCACAGTTAAGAGGAATTCCCTGTTTCTGTTTCTCTCTGAAAACACAGCACTTTATTTCTTTACTACTTCTAACGAATTTGGAGTCTGTTCTTAATTCGTTTCAGTTTGATGAAAAAGACATTCAAAGAGATGAGGGGAAGGAAGGCAAGAAAATCAGAATATCCCTCTGCTAGATGCTCAGAGGCAGGCCTTCGCAAACAAATAAGCTCAGAGGCCTTCTTCCCAAGTTCTCCTGTGGGAGAAGGATAAACGAAAGGGGAAATCAAGCAGGATGGGTGTGCAAGGAGACAGAGAGGGACGAGACACAGCTGAGAAGGAAACTGAGAGAATGGAGGGAGGGAGGGAGGTCGTGGTGAGAGATGGAGGCTGAGAGAGACCAGGCAGAGGAAAAGCCTCAGGAGAGAGGTAGAGGAGAACTGTGCTGGCAAAAGGAAGGGTGCCCGCAAAGAGACAGAGACCTGCAAAGCAGTCTTTTGACACCATCCTCCTCTCACTTCCCCCTGCTAGGAGCACCATGGAGACACAGATCAGGAAGGAGGCTAGTGGGGTAAGGGAAAGACAGCCCTCTCTTTTTTATTCTGTACCCAATATCCCCCCCTTGCAGTAAAGGAAGAAAGCCCAAGTGGGGGGTTGCATTGCAGTCTAGTCTTTTCGGGTCAACACAACCAAAAGCCCTGACCCCAAGGGGGCGCCACCAGACTTACAGCAAAGTTATTTGCTATACAAATCCTAAACAAACAATCCGATAAATGCGTTTCCTCTTTGGCAGAAGCAACAATGGTGGTAATTTCTATTACGACCAAAGAACCATTTTGACACCTGAAAGATGAATGCATTTATTGAACTGAGTTCCTAATGATGTTTATGTGTCATGGACTTCCATTGAAAATTACTGCAGACAGGGAACGCAATCATCCACTTTAGACAACTGAGCCCACGAGAACAAATCTCAGAAGCAAATTAAGAGCTCTTTAACTCATAGTCAATGTTTGTAAGAACAAGTCCTCCGATGCTCTTAAGGTCTCCTGTGGAAGTAGCAACGGGCAGCTTATTTAGGAAATTAATTAGTGTCCTTAAAATGGTGCATCCAAAATACTTTGGGGAAAGGTTGCCTTGTTCATCAAGATTATAATGCATACCTGTCAGGCTTACTCCTACACACATGGTGTTCCAGATCAGCGGTTTCCACTGACAAGCTTTCCAGATTGTTGATAGGACATCACAGTGGTTCTCAAATGTCATCTGCCCAAGAATCCTCATTTTGATCACATTTCCCTAAGCCCGTTAGCCCTTTCCTCCGTCCCCTCCAGTACTATGCTATGCATCAGACAAAGCCTTTGCAAAGCATCTGTGTTCCCTGCAGAGATTTTCAGCCTCAAAGCAGCACAGTGAGACTTTATCCGCTACTTGTTAAAGGCATGTTTAAGAACAATGTTGTATGTAAAGGTAAAGGTAAAGGTATCCCCTGTGCAAGCACCGAGTCATGTCTGACCCTTGGGGTGACGCCCTCCAGCGTTTTCATGGCAGACTCAATACGGGGTGGTTTGCCAGTGCCTTCCCCAGTCATTACCGTTTACCCCCTAGCAAGCTGGGTACTCATTTCACCGACCTCGGAAGGAGGGAAGGCTGAGTCAACCTTGAGCCGGCTGCTGGGATTGAACTCCCAGCCTCATGGGCAAAGCTTTCAGACTGCTGCCTTACCACTCTGCGCCACAAGAAGCCTAAATGTACATGGGCCTAAATGCCAGGGCTCTAGGCAGTTGGGCGTTACAGGGTCATAACTCAAATTCTAATCATCGTATCCCTTGACTGAAAAGAATTTTACAGCGAGAGAGCGAGAAAATTTTCCTGCGGGTTGATCATTTCTGGCTAGAGGTCAGGGTTAAAATCATAGAGTTGGAAGGGGCCACATGGGCAATCTAGTCCAATCCCCATTAAGGTGATAGATTGTCTCTGTCAGCTCATCTCTGCTTCTTTCTAGCAGAGAGCTGAAACCTAAGACCAACACAGGAGGCAAAGGAAGCAGCTGGCCTCCCTCCCATGCCTGGGGGATATGGAGGGTGGGAAGGGGCTGAAGACGGGCTGCTCCAGGGCCATGGGGACGAGTTGTGAGCCCAGGTCCTGTTAGTGAGGACTCCTTAGAGAAAAAGCCTTGCCAGGAGCTCCCAGTTTCCCCCAATCCTCAGATGGATGAGAGCTTAATGTTCAACAGGCAGGGAACTCTGACCAGCAGGAGGGAACGGAGCTTCAGACAAACTAGGGCTTAGATTCCAAAGTTGTTGCAAGAGCTCCTCATTGCTCTGCCCAGCTTCTAGCTGCCTTGGTTTAGGAGGCGGCTGCCATGGAGCCAAGGCCAGGAGAGTGGGGCAGTGGCAGTGGCGATGGCGATGGCTTGCCATGCACTGAGTGTGCAACCTCCGCAGGCACAGCGCAAGGCCCAGGAGCAGGAGAAGGCGCACCACATGCAGGGGGCGAGGGTGAGGGCGAGGGAGGTGGGGCAGGCAGGCGCATCAACTTCCTACTCTGGGGGAGAGTGGGGGAGGGAGAGAGAGGCATCCCCCACCTTTGAAAGGCACCCCCCTGCCTTTAATGGGCTCCAGAGTGCCTCGGAATGCCCACCTCCGATCTGTTCTTGGTTGGTATTTGGCACCCTGGACCGACTTGGTGCGATCGATCTTCAAAGCAGCTGTGCTTTGGCGGTTTTCCGGCCGAGGCGGCACATCCCTAGCGTGTACCTTTCCGTGTTTTGGCTCAGCCGTAGTTGCAACACATGTTCTACCACCGCTTTTTTAAATAAGGGAGCCGAGCAGAGAACTTCAGACATTAGTCACCTTTCCGTGCCATTACCTGAACGGTAAGCAAAACCTGCACCGTTAATTGACAGACCGCTGCGAAATTATTGTGGCCATGGCTTGTTAAGGCATAATGGGAACAGCTAATAGTGTCTCTCCTCTTTCCTTGTGGTGGCAGGCGGGGGAACCCTCTAATCTGATCAGCTGCTGACTATAAAGTGCCACTTTTCGGCCCAGCCAGCTGAGGAAATATAGTGCCAATTTCTTTCAGTAGTTAACCTACCAGGGGGGGGGGAAGTGCTTTAGGGGCTACAAGGCCAAAGCTACCATTTCCCTTTAGCATGGAGACTATCTAAAAGAATAAATAAAGGCACTAAAAGGAGCAGTGTGTGTGTGTGTGTGTGTGTGTGTGTGTGTGTGTGTGAAGCAAGGCATGCTTAGCACCATGAACTTTGATTAATGGCTTTCTGTTTCTCCTCTGAAGGTGGTGGCCAGGGATGCTGGGCTTTCTGAGTCAACCGCTTCTGCTTGGGCCACTAAATCTATCCCCACCACCTCCCGGTCACCTGTTTCCCCTCCCTTTTCCCAATGGAAAGGGCCATGCTATTTGAAAGCACCCCTGTGGAAGGAGGCCATTTTAGCCTCCCCTTTGTTATTTCATCCTCACAAATCATGGTGTCGGCTCGGTATGGGGGTGGTGGAAACCAATGGCCCCATAAAGAACAGGGAATCGATCGACAAGGTATTAGCATATCCCTGGTGGAAAATGCGGGTTTGCCACCAAAGTCTCTGCTTCTCAGCTTTTTGCTTGTAGTCATGAATGCAAGAGATTAGGCTCAGGCAGTGGCACTCCACCTCTGAAGCTCTATCCACACGTTTAATTTATCTTGCAGGAAACATTAACCTTTGGCATGCAACAATAAGCCCGTCACCCAGGGACACCAAAGGGTGTGTGTGTGGGGGGGGGAAATATCCCCACACATTCAGTTCTGCTAAGGTCTCCTGGGAGATCACATTCTCACTGATCAAGGATAGGTTCAGACAAACATTACTTGGTTCATAGAATCATAGAATCACAGAACCATAGAGTTGGAAGGGGCCATACAGGCCATCTAGTCATAGAATCATAGAGTTGGAAGGGGCCATGCAGGCCATCTAGTCACAGAACCATAGAGTTGGAAGGGGCCATGCAGGCCATCTAGTCATAGAATCATAGAGTTGGAAGGGGCCATGCAGGCCATCTAGTCACAGAACCATAGAGTTGGAAGGGGCCATGCAGGCCATCTAGTCATAGAATCATAGAGTTGGAAGGGGCCATGCAGGCCATCTAGTCATAGAATCATAGAGTTGGAAGGGGCCATACAGGCCATCTAGTCCAACCCCCTGCTCAACGCAGGATCAGCCCTAAGCATCCTAAAGCATCCAAGAAAAGTGTGTATCCAGCCTTTGCTTGAAGACTGCCAGTGAGGGGGAGCTCACCACCTCCTTAGGCAGCCTATTCCATGGTCATCCCTGGATCAGCTTTGATCATGTTGCACCAGCGGATCCTTTGGCGACCACGTTTCCTTTTGCCGCTGACCATGCCGAGCACGAATGATTTTTCTAACGAGTTTGATCGCATGATGTGTCCAAAGTGACCTTTAGCCATAATATCTTCCCTTCTAATGACATAGTTGGTTTGCTCCTCTCTAAAACCATCTTGTTGGTAACTTCGGCTGCCCGTGGTATTCACAGCATTCGTCTCCAACACCATAATCCAAAAGCATCTGGTTTTCTCCTGTCTTCTTTCTTTAGTGTCCAGCTTTTTCCTTTTGCCGCTGACCATGCCGAGCACGAATGATTTTTCTAACGAGTTTGATCGCATGATGTGTCCAAAGTGACCTTTAGCCATAATATCTTCCCTTCTAATGACATAGTTGGTTTGCTCCTCTCTAAAACCATCTTGTTGGTAACTTCGGCTGCCCGTGGTATTCACAGCATTCGTCTCCAACACCATAATCCAAAAGCATCTGGTTTTCTCCTGTCTTCTTTCTTTAGTGTCCAGCTTTTGCATCCATAGCTTGCTATGGGGAAGTCAACAGCATAGCTTTCCCTAAATCCTTGCATAAATAATGTCAGCCTTTTTCTTAATGCAGCTGAATCGAATTCTTTCCTCTCACCCTGCACCAAACAGTCCAAACAACAAATCAGTGGCTGATTAAAAGACATCTGAAGAATGAACTACAGCGTCACCTATTAATTTTGGTCTTAGACTTCTGGACACAGTAAATCTCCAGTTACTTTCTGGTGCCTGCATTTCTTAAAAAAAAAACAATCCCTGGCTGAACATCTTGGATGCTTTTGACCTCTGCATCTTGCTAATGATTTTGGATCCCATAATACTCAGTGCTTCCCTCGGAGGGGCCCAGCTAGGTGGACGCAGCACATAAAACGCTCTCAAAAATGTAAAATGTTCCTCTCCTCCCCCCATTAACTATTAAGAGAGAAATAGAAGGAGTAACAGGCGTATATGTCCAGGTGTCAGAAGAAAGCTGAAGAGTGGCATCTCTCTCCTAATTAAAACACAGATGATCAGTGCTCGGTACCCTCAAGAGACCATGATGAAGACCTCCTGCAGGATGAGCTGCAAAAGCCACTTTAATAGCCTCAGAAAAAAAGGTGTTAATTAGGTAGTGTGTGATTTTACCATCAGACCAAGGAGGTGGAAGAGAGGAATATGGAGATGAGACACCAGGGAGACAGCATGTCCTAATTATAACATATTCTGGAATGGTGGTAATGGGGTAGAAGGCCTGGTCAAAGTCATATTTAAATCAAAGGCAGGCCGCTGAAGGGAAATGAGAACGTCTGATTGCCTCTTCGTGGTGGGAAGGGCATGGCCCTGCCTTCCAGAACCTTCACTCACCAAACTTTGAAGGTTAGTTAAGAGTCTGGGCAAGTTAGAACAATGAGCAAGGTTGCTTAGGAGAGGAACAAGCGGAAGTGTAAGCAGAATTATTGGGGGGAAGAGGGGAAGAATTCTAGCACAGACATTCAGCACTGCAATATGCACGTGGAAATGGTCAGGAAGAGCCAAAACACACAAAATGGCCGCCCACCGGGAGCAGCCGCTGAGTGGTGATCGTGTAGAATATCCTCCACCGTGAAGAAGAAGTCCCTGACTGTTAGAGCGGTTCCTCAGTGGAACAGGCTTCCTCGGGAGGTGGTGGGTTCTCCATCTTTGGAGATTTTTAAACAGAGGCTGGAGAGCCATCTGACGGAGAGGCTGATTCTGGGAAGGCTCAAGGGGGTGGCAGGTGACATTGGATGAGCGATAGGGTTGTGAGTGTCCTGCATAGTGCAGGGGGTTGGACTAGATGACCCAGGAGGTCCCGTCCAACTCTGTGATTCTATGATTCTAGGTGATTGTTGTAACATGAAGAAAGGCTTTTGGAGCATCAGGCTGGTGTTGCAAGGGATGTGGTGTCCTTGGATCGATCACAGAGCTGAAGTAGCTGCTACTCTCCGGTGCTAGATAATAATGCAAAATAATCAGAATCACAGAATCATAGAGTTGGAAGGGGCCATCCAGGCCATCTAGTTCAACGCAGAATCAGCCCCCCAAAATAATCCTTTTTCAAAATTTAAACCTCCAGGTCCCCCGCTTTTGACTAGAGAAGTCTTTCCATCCTCATAACACAGAAGAAGATGCAAAGGGAACAAAGGGTAAAACCCCAGGTCTAAATATTAGGAATTCTGCCAGTTCAACAGGGGTTCAGGGGGAATGGATTGCAGCACAGAGCAAGTTTTGGAACAACAGAGAACAACCGTTTCCCCATTGTATCTCTAAAGCAGCGATGCCCATGTGGATGCCACGTCAATCACCAAGACGTTTCCATGGTGCTTGATTGGAACAGAATGAAACAGAGAGCTATGGGCCGATCCTTACAGGTTTCTGGACAAGCAGAGAGCTGAGTTCTTCTTGGTTAGGCACGTTGCACGTGTGCACCCTCTGCTTGGGCGTAGACACAACCTTTCTTGGATTTCTCTCTCTTGCAAATCGCTCTCTCTCTGTGGATTGCAGGTAGAAAACCCTCCCTTTCCTTTGCAGTCCGAAATGAAAGCCTCTCTCTTCCCAAACGAACGGGATGGACCTGATTTGCCCCTGGCACGTCAGAAGAGCTTGAGTGGCAACATCCCAAGATTCTGTGATTGGCCAAGAATTTTGTGATTCTTATTGTTGTAGCTGTGCTCATTCTTCAGATTCACAGACTGCTTACATGTTCAACAAGATCGAGGAACCCTGCTCTAAAAGAACAGGTTGGCCATTGATCCTCCACCTCCTCCTCTTTGGCCGTTTGTTGTCCTTCTGCAAAACAAGCACACAGCCCCCTCTGAACTTCCCCGGTGTTGTAATCACACTAAGGGGACCAGATTGTCCCACTTTTGGAGGGACATCTGTGGGCACCTGGCAAATTGTAATGTTGAAATATATATATATATATATATATATATATATATATATATATATATATATATATATATATATATTACAATATATATATATATATATTACAATATATATATATATATATTACAATATATATATATATATTACAATACTATTTTTGCGTTCTATGTGTTCTATGGAGATTTCTGTTGCTCTATATAGACCAAATTTTTAATAAAGAGCCTCCCCTCCCCCAGTCAATGGTGTCCCGCTTTACCAATGTTAAAATCTGGTCACCTTAAATCGCGCACATGTTTAAAATTCTCCTCCGCTCGCACCCTGCTTTCCATTACAATTAAGTCCTGCTTTGTCTCTTGCAGGGGACAAACAGTTACAATGTAATGGAAGAGCCGAGCTATCTTCCTCTACAGATAATTACTTTGAAGATAATTAAATCTGAAGAAAAGGGCAATTGAAACGCTGTGACTGATTTCTTGCCTTTAAAAAAAAAATGTGCGTCTAGCAAGCAACATTCCCACCCCGTCTATGTTTGAACGATAAGAGTCGATTTAGGGGCAAGAGAATCGCCACCCTTCACCAAACTGGACATTCCTCTTGGCCAGAGGTTGTCAGCAGCACAATTCTGCAGTGTTGGCCTTCAATGGGCAAGGAACTGTCTGTCGACTGCCTTAAATTAAGTCAGACCATGGTTCCCTCTGGCCTTCTCTCCTGTACGGTGACTCTCCAAATGATCAGGAACAGCCTTTCCCAGCTTCTGGTGAGTCGCACAGCAGTTCTGTCAAAAGATTCCCTGCTTCAGGTGCTCAGCTTGGTGTAGTGGAGAGGAGCGCGGACTTCTAATCTGGCGAGCTGGGTTTGATTTCCTGCTCCACCTAAACATGCAGCCAGCTGGGCGACCTTGGGCTAGTCACAGCACTGATAAAGTGGTTCTGACCGAGCTGTAATATCAGGGCTCTCTCAGCCTCACCTCCCTCACAGGGTGTCTGTTGTGGGGAGAGGAAAGGGAAGGAGATTGTAAGCCACTTTGAGACTCCTTCAGGTAGAGAAAAGCGGCATATAAGATCCAACTCTTCTTCTTCTTCACTGGAAAATGACATTCTTGACCTTCTTATAAGCAACTGCAGGAAGAGCTGTCAGAAGATACCGTTGCTGGAGATGTGGAAAAATCCCCCTTTCCATTTCTTTTTTGTTTGTTTGTTTGTTTTGTCTTTGCAAGTTTTTTCCATTCCGCCCTATTGTAAATAGCACTTTTTTAAAAAACCCTCTGATCTAACCCCTTCTCCGTCCAATTAATCTCGCCTGTTTTCCTGGCTAGCCTTGGCAGCTGCTTTCATCATCTAGGCCTCAGTGACAAAGTTTCCCCCTGTTTCCTTGTCGTCCAAGCAATCCCATCAAATCAGGGATATCATATTTGATGCGAAGATGTCAAGACCCCGTGGAGCCAATCAGATTTCATTGTCTGCAAATGCCAAGAACAATTGACACTCGGTTTGTGTGAGGACCATGAGGAAAACCATGAACGACTTTTACATCAGTTGTGCCCACTTCTAGACGGGATTTATTTTAATTTTATTTATTTATTATTACATTTACTAGCTTCAAAGCCCGTTCCTAAGAACAGGCCTTGAAAGGGTCCCCTCCCCTGGCCCCCAGCCAGGCAGCTTAAGGTGGCTTTGGGCTGCAGCTCACAGTCTGACCAAGTGGGCTGGGCGGGGGCTAGCCAGCTCATTAGCAGGTCCCAGATGAGCTCCTTAGCAGGCAGTCAGCAGGCTGGGAGGCCCTTGTTAGCAGGCCCAGCCAACAGGCCAAGAGGCCCTCGTTAGCAGGGCCTGCTTAGCTTTGCTGGCTGCACTCTGAATGGCCCTATTCCAATTTGGACAGCCAGACATGTTCCACTCCCCAGGCAGTTTCACAAATATATAGAGGAACCATGGATAATGATCTGGGGCCAGGGGACCAAGCCCTATGAAGATAGGTTGAGGGACTTGGGAATGTTCAGCCTGGAGAAAAGGAGGTTGAGAGGGGACATGATAGCCCTCTTTAAGTATTTGAAAGGTGGTCACTTGGAGGAGGGCAGGATGCTGTTTCTGCTGGCTGCAGAGGAGAGGACACACAGTAATGGGTTTAAACTCCAAGTACAACGATATAGGCTAGAGATCAGGAAAAAAAATTCACAGTCAGAGTAGTTCAGCAGTGGAATAGGCTGCCTAAGGAGGTGGTGAGCTCCCCCTCACTGGCAGTCTTCAAGCAAAGGTTGGATACACACTTTTCTTGGATGCTTTAGGATGCTTAGGGCTGATCCTGCGTTGAGCAGGGGGTTGGACTAGATGGCCTGTATGGCCCCTTCCAACTCTATGATTCTATGATTCTATGATCCTGCGTTGAGCAGGGGGTTGGACTAGATGGCCTCTATGGGCCCTTCCAACTCTATGATTCTATGATTCTATGATTCTATTCTATGATAAGGATAGGCCATCCTTTACGTTCTATCAATGTGATAGAACAGAGCAAAGATTGTGAAGGGGGGGAGGGACTAATTAGGACTGTAATAACATGTTTTTAGACATTCACCTAGTAATAGATTTACAATGCTTGTTTTTTTTTTTTTTTTGTCAGCAGCAACTTGAACGACTGAGACTGTTGGAGCATCATTAACATTTGCACCCAATGAGTCTCCCCGTCTTGTTCCCTCCCACGTCCGTGCTTCTCTTCCAAATTTCAACTCATCAGAGAAAAATAACGGAGGTACTCTCTAATTTAGCCTGCACACATGGGTAATTTTTAATAGAGCTTCAGCTTACTCTAGTTGAATTAATGGTCCCTGAATTTATGTGGGTCCAATTAATGATCCTTTGACATATACTGCCTATTAAATCTCCACAAGTGAAGCTTGAGGGAGAGGAGAATGGGAAGGGCTTTTAACCTCACGGCCAGGAAGAATGCTGAAATATAAAGCAAAAAAAAAAAGAGTTGAGAGTAAGAGGAAGATTATCCATGTTGTGTATCTAGTTCAGAGCTTACTGCACACTCCTGTTGCTGCTGGAATTCATAAAGGGGCCTTCATCTGGGAAAAGTTCCTGACAGAGCAGTTCCTCAGTGGAACAGGCTTCCTTGGGAGTTTTTAAGCAGAGTCTAGATAGTCATCTGCTGATTTTGTGAACTTAGGCAGATTGTGAGTGGGCAGAAGAGATTGTGTAGGTGCTTGGCTCTTGGGGCCCTTTCTTGCATGTCCAGGGAAATGCTGATCGCCACTTTAGGGTCAAAAGGTGAATTTCCTCCAGACCAAACTGACCAGGGATTTCATTTTTTTGGGTGGGGGTGGGGATCATTTGGACATAGGATTGGGATCACTGTGAATTTCCTGCATTCTGCACGGGGTTGGACTAGATGATCCTGGAGGTCCCTTCCAACTCTATGATTCTATGACTCTATAGTGCTACAGTATTGTGTAGAATTTTGGGTTGAATATAATGGGGTTTATATCACTAGAAATCCAGCTAGAGGATTAGCTTTTGAATCTAGCCACAAAACTGGGAAGAATGTAGGCTGGTTTTTAAAAGCCTATTTGCATATCAATATCCGTCATCCCTTGCAGTGCCAGTTATTAAAATATAACACTAATTGGCCTAGTGTAAACAAGCAACCATGGCTGAAGTCCCACAATTGTGCGTGCCTCTTTGTCAGTTGCAAGATGTTGTTTACTATTACTGGGCATGAGGATTTATGCAACCTGAATCTTTTGGTTTTTTTGCTCAAGGTTGTCAGAAAAGTTATGGACTACTTTGGCTTTCCCTGTGTGCTTTTTTTTTGGTTAATAGGATAAAAAGGAGGATGTCAATTAACTCACCTTGATACAGATGAAAACTGTTAAGCAAAAGAAAAATCAGATTATTGGGAAAACAACAAGAGATCAGCATTCAAAACAAGCGAAGCAATATTCCAAAGGTCCTTGATCAGCAAAAGAAACCCAGCATGGAGATGCTTACAGATTTCAAACCACTCAATATATACACACAGGTTAGATGAACAAGACAAGGGTAACCCTCTGGACCAGAGGTCTCAACAGGGACTTCCTGAGCTATCCGTAGTTTGCTGGCTGGTGCAAAATAGCTCCTGCACCTGCTAAAAGATCCCAGAAAAGAACATGAGAAGATCTACCCTAGTTCCTATTTTAAAAACAAGCGTTTATTTTGTAGCTTTTTTCCTGAGTGGATTAGCTGATAACTGCATTTCTAGTTGATATTTCTCCCTGCAATCTTGATCCCAATTTGTGACTCCTCTAATCCCGCATTTCTCATGATGTGCTCTGCATACAAGTTAAATAGGCAAGGCGACAGTATACAGCCTTGCCGAACTCCTTTCTCAATTTTGAACCAGTCAGTGATTCCATGTTCAGTTCTCACTGTTGCTTCTTGACCTGCATATAAATTTCTCAAGAGACAAATAAGATGCTCTGGTATTCCCATCTCTTTAAGAACTTGCCACAATTTGTTGTGCTCCACACAATCAAAGGCTTTAGCATAGTCAATGAAGCAGAAGTAGACGTTCTTCTGGTACTCCCTAGCTTTCTCCATGATCCAGCGTATGTTGGCAATTTGATCTCTAGTTCCTCTGCCTCTTCGAAATCCTGCCTGTACTTCTGGAAGTTCTCGGTCCACATATTGCTGGAGCCTAGCTTGTAGGATTTTGAGCATAACTTTGCTAGCATGAGAAATTAGTGCAATGGTGCGGTAGTTTGAACATTCTTTGGCATTGCCCTTCTTTGGGATTGGACAGTACCCTAATCGGCTACATTTACACACAAGGGGGGGAGAAAAGAAGGATGAAAGAAAACAGGAAAGAGAAATAGAGAGAGAAATAGGGGAAGGGGCTGCAGGGAAGGGAGAAAGGAAGAAATGAAGGAGAAAGGGAGAAAAGGGAGGGAGGATGAAAGAAAGAAAGAAAAAGGGAGAAAGGAAGGATGAAAGAAGATAAAAGAGAGAAGGACATATGTAAAATAAAGAAACAAAGAAAGAAAAAGTGAAAAAAAGAGGGGAAGGGAAGAAAGGAAGACGTCAGTTATTCTGGAGAAAACAGATGCTTCAGAGGGCCACTGTCTTTCCTACAACAGTGTCTGCAAATTGTCCCCACCTTCCCATCCAACCCCACGTCTTCCAAAGGCCAGGCCAGGCCAGGCCAGGCCAAGCCAGGCAAGGAAGTTCACAGGGGGGGAAGGGCTGCCTCCCCCCCACACTTCCCAAAGAATAGGCGGGACAAGGAACACAGCTGGATCTCCCCAGCCCCTCAGATAAGAGGGAGGGTGGGGGAAAACAAGGAGTACTCTGATGGCTGGCTGCAGGGCCATGGAGAGGCATTGTGAGCTCAGTTGCAGTTAGTGAAGACTCCTTGGAGGAAAAGCCTTGCCAGGACCTCCCACCTTCACCCAAGCCTCAGCTGGATGCGAGCTTAACCCAGACATATGTTCAACAGGTAGATAGCTCTGACCAGCAGGAGGGAATGGAGCTGCAGACAGCTGCTGACTGCAAAAGCCTGTGAGTCATCACAGAGTGAGGACTGAGAGACTGGTGACAGCATCTATTATCTAGGGCAGCTGTCCCCAACCCCCGTTCTGGGGACCGGTAGTGGTCCATAGATAAGTCGGTACCGGGCCGCTGCTCCTCCTCGTCCTCCTCCCCGGCTGCTGCCCTGCCACTCTGTTGCCGGCTCACCTTTGGTGCTCTCCGGCGGCTGCCATGTCTGGGGCTCCCCCTTGGTGTGGCACTGCACAGCTGCTGCTAGCAGCGCCCCCCAGTGGGTGGTGGGAATTCAGGGGCACCAGTGGGAAAGCAAGAGGAGCAGGGGCTCAGGCGGCGGTGATGTCCCTCAGCAAAAGACTACCCTCCCCCGGGCCTCAGTAAAATTGTTGACTGGTCCCCGGTTATAAAAAGGTTGGGGACCACTGATCTAGGGTTGTAAACGCAACTTGCAGATACCTGTGACCTGTTCCTTCAGCTGATGTCCTTGGACTGCCTGAATGAACCCTTGAATCACTAGACTGATTCAAGTCATTAATTGCTTTCTGTCTGTCCCTTGTCATTCTGCTTTTGAAATACAGACTCTCTCTGTCTTCCTGTCTGCTCATCTGTGCTTCCTTCCGGAAGAGAACTGAAAACTGAGACCAACACAGGAGACAAAGGAAGCAGCTGGCTTCCTTCTCTTGCTTGAGGGAGATGAAGTGTGGGGAAAGGCTGAGGATGGGGCAACTTTCCAGCATCAGGGCCTTTCACAGAGGCTGGCTCCTCTTCCACTCAGCAAGCAGCAAGCTCCACAGTTGACCCTCATTGGGTGAATGCTCTCTCCCTATTGGTGGCACACCCCCAAGGATGGCCAATCAGGTAAGGAGTGAGTTGCCTGCATGCAACTTGAACTTTATTTATGATTAAAGTTAAAGAAAAGATAAAGATGACAAAAACAGGCCAACAGTTCAATCCTCAGCAGATTTGTATCCTTCTAAGTCTGTTGTCCTTCAATGGACTTGATAAAATGTGCTTATTCCCTCAACCATCATATCTTGGGCCTCACCAATGGGAAGGGGTGGAGATGCATGACACCACTTCTGGTGAGCAACCGGAAGTGATGTCACTATAGGGTTGCCAAACTCCATGTGGGGCCTAGAGACCTCCTAGCATTGCAACTGATCTCCAAATGACACAGATCATTTCCCTCCCTCACCCTCCCGATGTTCTACATCAGGGGTAGTCAAACTGCGGCCCTCCAGATGTCCATGGACTACAATTCCCAGGAGCCCCTGCCAGCATTCGCTGGCCGGGGCTTCTGGGAATTGTGGTCAATGGACATCTGGAGGGCCGCAGTTTGACTACCCCTGTTCTACATCAATAGATGTAGCTGGCAACCCTATGTCACTGTGGCAGCATGACACTCTAGGATTCCTGCCCTCCCCACTTTATCATCATGTCAACGTCTCTTTCAGTTCTTTCCTGGAAGTGCTATTTTGTCATCAACACAAGTCCAAATTGTCCCACCTATTTTTCTCTGTCTGCAGTGGGCAGAGCAGGAAATCTAGCAAGAGACCTGGAATACCAACAAACAGGATAGCATTTTCCTTTCCTCTTCTCAGGACAGTGGTCATGGTGGTGGATCCCTAGCAGGCAAAACAACATCATGGCGCAATTTAAATGAGTATGCCATTGTGTTTTATTGAAGTGTCCCCCTCGTGATTAGCACCCTTCATCGATGGCCAATCACTGTTATTAGTCCCAGCTTAAGTGCTGTGTTGCGTTGCTCGACCACCATCAAGAGTGACTTATTAAAATATCGATTGTGGTGTTTGTTTATCAGGAGGGCAATTAAAATGTTGTTAGTCGGGATTCAAAAGGAGGAGCGGCATGTGTTTGAAACATTTTTAATGGAGACGCTGTTGTCTGCACAAATAACATACTCAAAGCTGAACTATATCACTTGCATACACTGTTTTCTATCACGGGGAGAGCACTCGATTCTCTTTCACTGCTGATTGGAGCACAATTGGCTAGGAGCCGTACGTGACGTGTGCTTGTGTCTGTGGCATTTCTTATTGTGTAGGCAGCTGGCTTCTAGCTGATGGTGGCACCCCACCCAGGAACTACTGGGGTTGGTGAGGATGGTTCAGATGGTGGGTTTTGTTTTACTTCCTTCAGTTTGGGAAGTAAACTGACCATTTGAACACAAAACAGCCCAGATGCCAGGCCAGAAAGACACAATTGGTGCCTCCTGACCCAGTCGGGGAGAGATAACACATTCCCACATATCAAGCAGTTTTACGGCCTGAATTCCTGGTGCAAGCTTCCTGGTGCATCCTAAACCAGTTACATTCATGTATTGCCTGTTACATAACCTGATGTCAAAACCGTATTCATGCTTTTTCTCATGTATTGCTTATATCACTTGACCTGCCTAGCTATAGGTCATTTACTGTCTTATCTGCTTATCACTGTGGTTTTTGATCCTGTATCAGCATTTGATCCTTTGTTGATTGATTGGCATAGGTGGGAATGTGGCTGGCCAGCCCAGGGTTTTATGGAGGGCCCCGTGTTTGAAGTTGTGGGAATGGTCAGCACTTGTATCTATCCCAGCCATTTGGTCAGGAAAACGCCTTTGTGCCAAAACCGTTGGGTAAAGGGTGGTTAAGGGGGCTGTAGAGGTAGGATCTTTAGTCTTAGCAAGAGCCCTTTGAGGATCAGTTTGCTATTCTTTCAATAAAGAGATTTTCCTTCAATGAATTCTGCCTATTGACGGTTTATGCACTGGGAACTTCACTGCCCCAGCTACCGTGCAGGGACACAAATAGGGGGTGGATGAGACACACTGGGCCAAATGCTCCCCCGTGTGGGTGCAGGAAGAGGTGGGCCACCCTGCCATGACTAAAACTCATAGCCTTGACTCTCCATGATACTGGAGCGTTTGCCTAATTATACTCAAATATTAACAAGGACACACTGCCACTGATGAAAGATTGAAAACGGAAAACAAATCTAGAGACCGTTCTGGCAGAGTTGAAGCCTGAATAAATAACATAAGAGACTCTTTATCTTTTCAAGCTTTATTAAGCCACTGGATAGATTCTGTTTTTTTTCTTGTTATGACTAAAACTCCAGCTTGCAGCCCGGCATGAAACCTCCAGTGCATAAACGGTCTATTGGGAGTAATCACCAGAAACTCATAACAGACCCCAACATTCCAAAGCAACCATTTACTGCAGGAGGATCTCTGCAAGGGGATCTCTGTAATTCCAGGAGATCTCCAGGTCCTGCCTGGAGGTTGGCCACCCTAATTGGAAAGGGTGCATTGTTTAGACCAGGCAGATTCAGAGTCTTTGGCTGCTTGTTTTCCCCATCCCACGAATATGATGTAGTGTGATTGTCTGCAATGTACCTGCAGAGCCATGCATTCTGGGATGGGTCTGGAAAGGTTAACAGACATTGCTGTACAATCTTTAGCCGCCTGAAATTCTAGTCAGTCTCACATTGTTGAGCATAACAAATTCTGTTCTGGTGGCTCCATGGTTAATCCTTTCCCCTAATTTAAAAAAGCGAGACCCCAAAGGGGCTGGATTCCCTGGGGCAGGAGGGAAAAAATGACACGGGGGGGGAAAATGACACCCGTGTAAATCACCGAAGTAATATCGAACCTCCGAAGACAGCCTACAATAATATGACACATTATTCCACTGCAGCCTGAGGTTTATATATGCTACTGTCACTTTTATGCTGTTCCTCACCAGTAGTAATTTTCTCTCAATCTAATTTTTATTTCCCCAAGGGGTTGCCAAGGTTAAAGTGCTAGAAAACCAATGACTATTCACTTGCCAAAGGACAATAAATTAAGTTAACCATTGTTGGGAACAAGGAGGGCTCTGGTCAGAACTATTTATATGTAAATCGGCGGGTGCCCTGATGGGGCATTACACAATTATGAGCATCTCTTCCCCTCCTGTCTTACGGGAAACTAAAGAAGGCGGCTGACGGCCACTTCGGGCGGCTTGGTTGTCGCTGGAGCTGGACTTCCCGGAGAGAGGTTGGCAAGGAAGCTTTTAAAACATAAACCTCGTTAGATCTTTTCAGATTTCACATTGTGGGGAGGGAATCTAGTTGTCTGTACAACCCAATGATCCTGCTAGGCTGAATCACTATTTTCTCGGAACAAGGAACCAATATTGAGATCTCTAACACCGAGATCATGGTTAGATGTATTGTATTGGTGCCACCCTCTTCTGAACATTATTCTCTCCACCAGGCTGAACTAAGATCAGAATGGTGACCACCGCCGCTATATGTTATGTGATATGTTATATGTAACTTTTAATTGGGGTTTTTATGGGGATTTTATTGTGTTTTAACTATTTATGTTGTAAACCGCCCTGAGACCTATTGGGAGAAGGGCGGTCTAAAAATTAAATAATAATAATAATAATAATAATAATAATAATAATAATAATAATAATAATAATAATAATAATATCTAGCATTCATACACGCGGACACTTTAAATTGCATACTTCTCTGTGGTCAGATAAAGTGACAGCTACACTGATGGGGAGTTTTGCAGATTATGCAGTATTGTGGTTGGAGACCCCACACACACACACGCACACACATTGCAAACATATTTTAATTCCTTCACAGTAAATTGCTCTCCATTGGTGCTTAGAATGAAATAGACTTTTGAGGAGGATCATTGCATGGTTCCAGAGGGCTGCCAGATCTCCCCAGCCATCCCTGACATACCGCCTGCCCCACAAAGGGGGGCCTGTATGGCCCCTTTCAACTCTATGATTCTATGATTCAAAGCATCCATTTCCTCCAGGGAAACTGATCTTTGCAGTCTGTAATTCTGGGGGGTCCATAGGTCCCACCTGGAGGCTGGCATGCCTATTGTTACCTGTCTTTTGTTATGGTCACGTTTTTAGGAGTTGTTCAGATGTCCCACATGACATACAAATGGGAGATGTTTTGCAGGCGTAAGGGTAGCTTTTGCTGCCACGAGGCGCTAGCGGCACTGCGGCGTTGAGTCCCACCTGTGCAGGTTGAATGCCACCTGCTCAGACTTAATCCTGCGATAAGTCATCATCGTTTTCTGAAGGTAGCTGGTTTTATTTGTTTACTTTTTAATGCCCTGCCTTTTTCCCCTAAGGAGGACTCAAAACAGCTTACATCATTCTCCGTTTCTCCCTTTTATCCTCACAACTACCCCGTGAGGTTGGTTAGGCTGAGAATGTGTGGCAGGCCCAAGATCACCCAGCAAGTTTCCATGGCAGACTGAGGATCTGAACCAGAGTTTCCCAGGCCCTGGTCCAACCACGCCAGTTCTCATCTAACACCTACTAAACAGTTTCCTCTCAGGAGCACTTCCCTCCCTACAGATCAGACCTTTTCCAGATTTGGTCAGAGGAGGAGCCCCTGAATTATTTTTCAGACTTTGAGGAGCCCCAGAATCGGGCCAGAAATGGTCAGGTAGAGTATGTCCAGAGGAGGGCAATAAAGCTGGTGAGGGGTCTGGAGACCAAGATGTATGAGGAAAGGTTGGGGGAGCTTGGTCTGTTTAGCCTGGAGAGGAGACGACTGAGAGGGGATCTGATAACCCTCTTCAAGGATTTAAAAGGCTGCCACGTAGAGGATGGAGCAGAGTTGTTCTCTCTTGCCCCGGAGGGACGGACCAGAACCAACGGGATGAAATTAATTCAAAAGAAGTTCCGTTTAAACATCCGGAAGAAGTTCCTGACAGTCAGAGCGGTTCCTCAGTGGAACAGGCTTCCTCAGGAGGTGGTGGGTTCTCCATCTGACGGAAAGGCTGATTATGTGAAGGCTCAAGAGGGTAGCGGGTTACAGTAGATGAGAGATATGGTTGTGAGTGTCCTGCACATGGTGATCAGATATCACGGTTTTCGCAGGACAGTTCTGAATTTCCAGGACTCGTCCTGCGTCCCTCCTCCTTTCCCAAAAATCTAGAGTGTGCAAAGCAGCCTCCGAAGCATGGGATTAGCTGCCACCACTGCTGATTCTGCCCCCGCCCCCGCCCTTTGGCTGGGCTGGCCCCCTTCCGGGATGGTGTCCAGCTTTACCTTCACTAAAATCTGGTCACCTTAGTCCTGCATAGTGCGGGGGGATTGGACTAGATAACCCAGGAGGTTCCTTCTAACGACATTATTCTATGATTCTGTGATTCTATGACACGCCCAAGGATGGAGGCGGGGGGAAGGAGGTGGTTTGAGGCAGTATTAGGCATCCAGGCACAATGATGAACACCGGGCAAAATGGAGGACATGGTTGTAGAAGGGGAACAGTGGGGAAAGGGTGGGGAGCCCTTGGGGAGCGATCCCTGCCCTAGATAGCAATTTATGAAATGGCAGACATATTTGTTAGGTACAGAATATATTGGTAGGGCTTGGGGGCAGGCAGTCTTTCTTCTCCGTTTCTTTTCCTGGGGATATCTCAAGTACTGTAAGAAAGTCGGGAACGTCCCAAGCAATTGGATAAATTGTTATTTATCCAATCGCCCCAAACGCTCCCTCCCCACGTATGAGCTTTCCGTGATAAACAAAAGCGGACGTTTTGCCATTCTAATACGAGCGCAAAATTACGGCCGTGATGAAAAGGCCTTGCATGGGCATGGGCAGAAAGAGCTTCGTCACAAGGCCCCTTGGGCAGAACTCGTGTAGGAATGATTTAAACATTGCATCATCCTGAGTTAATGTGACTAAGCGTTTGCCAAAATAAGCAAACAAGACAGAGGAGGAGAGAGGAATATTTACGAGCCGTCTTCCGTAGGCGCCTGTCGTTTCCAAATACGAATATATATATATATATCACAAGGGAAATTAATCATATATACGGAACGAATGTAGAACTACGTCTGATCACGTGACACGTTGAGCTCCATCATGTGACCAAAGCAGGGCAGGGGTCTTCCGTCATGGTCAAAATCTGGGTTCTAACTCCGGGATATGGTCATATTTTATCTTGTTCCACAGGTCTGTGGATTTAAGCGGGGTTTTAAGATAATACGATTTCCGAGTCTGGACGGAGGGCCTCAGTCTAATTTCTAGGGAGCCGGGCTTCAAGCAGGATGGTTGGAGTAAAGATAACTTTGCTGCACACAGGAAATTACACCAAACATTTCCCCTGCTCTGTCGCCAGGGATTGAAGGAAGCTTACAGAACACGCAAAAAAACCCACCACTCCACAATAACATATAGACCAGTCAAGGCAATCGAGCATCAATAACTATGGAGCTAGGCATTTTTTTAAAAAAATCCGCAAATATCACCATGGCAACAGAGAGCTACCGAAACCTTCCTGGCAGCCCTTTGAAACGATGCTATTTTGCAGTCCTTTTGACAAGGAAAGGGCCCCCGACCTCGCCTCTTTGCCTAACCTTTGCCATGACCTCTCCCCGGTACTTGAAAGGTCTGACTTCAGTTGTCTGCAAAGTGAATGGATTCTGAAGGAAAGCTGGAGAGGTGGGCTGGAGCTGGTGCTTGAGCTCGTAGGGCAGGAAGTGGCCCTTCAGATATGTGGCTTTCTGACTGTTTCCGCACTGGCAACACTGTTCTAATACACCGTCAGTTCATTGTGATGGGGCAGCATGTCCTTCCGAGGTTGGCAAAATGAGTACCCAGCTTGCTGGGGGGTAAACGGTAATGACTGGGGAAGGCACTGGCAAACCACCCCGTGTTGAGTCTGCCATGAAAACGCTAGAGGGCGTCACCCCAAGGGTCAGACATGACTCTGTGCTGGCACAGGGGATACCTTTACCTTTACCTTAATTCGACCAAAGCTGATTCTGCTAGTTTAACTTAAGAGAAAATGTGATTCAGATGAGATTAATCCCAAAAGTGTCCGAATCAACATTGATTTGGTTACTTTTCCTGCTATCCAAAATGAATCCATCAGGCCTCCTCCCAGGAAAGCCCCAGAACTTTTAATAGCATAGAGGTTGAAAGCACTTTCTTTCATGTATTTAGGCTTTATTACATTTTATTAAGTCCAGAGGAGGAATCTGAGGTCTTATTATTGCATGAGATCATAGTTGGCATTATAAGCCATCCTGAGCCAGGGTGAGAAATTTTAATAAATACATAGATGGATGGCTAGATAGATAAATAGATAGACCCAAGGAGGAAATAAGCCGTCCGTGGATATCTTTCAGCAGAGGTGCAATAATGTCTCGCTTACTCCAGATAAGAAGTGGCCACATTCTGCACTAATTGAAACGGCTGACTTTTGTGGGCTCAGAATTTCGAGTTGGAGAAAACAATCTGTTTTGTGCTTTTGTTTTTGCCTGATGCCAATTGGACAAGGGAGGGCAGATCAGCCAGGGGGACTTCCCAGCCAGGACCCCCATTCCCTGCTGCCCCTTGACAGAGTGGCAGAGGAAAATTGGAGGGGGGGGAGGGGATGGTGGCACACCCACCTGCAGTGTCACTTCCAGCATGAAGCTGGACATGGGGAGAACTGGAGCCACTTCCAGTTTTGCACTCGATGTGACCCAGCGGTTGTTGGCGTGATGCTCGACGGCTTGTCCCCCCTCTGCCCAGATTCTTCCACCAGGGTGCCAGCCCCTACAACGAACCCAGGAGCTCATTTTCTGTCTCCTCACAGCAATTTTCCCCATTAAATAAACACACCATCTTTGAATGTCATTTTCGCCTCAGCTCAGCAGGAGCAACATAAAAAGCTGCGTAAAAGCCATAATTTTATTTACTTACTGAACGAAAGGAAACGCATTACTGATCAACACCGGGAGCAGAATGAAAAAAGGAAGTGTGAGACGCAAAGGGTCACGAGGACAGCATCCCCGGTGCCTCAGCTTCTGGTCGTTGCTGGTGTTGTGTTTTGTTAATTGTTGTGTTGCAAAGTTTGTATATCTCGCCATGAGAAATCGTGAATGTATGATGTCTAAAGCTTGATCTTTGCCTTTGTTCTCACGAGCAGTGGATCCTTTTGCACTTTCCCTTCTTATATTGGACTTTTATATGCTATTAAAGGCTTGTTGTTTTTGTTGTTGTTGTTGTTGTTGTTGTGTTTTTAGTGGGGTTTTTTAGGGGGGTTGTACTTATTCATTTTATCTTGTGACCCGCCGCTAGCCAGCTTTGCCGAGAGTGGCGGGCAATAAATTCAAATAATATTGACATTGACGTTGACGTTGACGTTGACATTGACATTGACATTGACATTGACATTGACATTGACATTGACATTGGGGAAGGCACTGGCAAACCACCCCGTATTGAGTCTGCCATGAAAACGCTAGAGGGCGTCACCCCAAGGGTCAGACATTACTTGGTGCTTGCACAGGGGATACCTTTACCTTTACCTTTACCTTTACCTTTACCTTTACTTTTACCATTAACATTGACATTGACATTGACATTGACATTGACATTGACATTGACAATGACAATGACAATAATAATAATAATAATAATAATAATAATAATAATAATAATAATAATAATAATAATAATATATCCCGACACTGATAAATTGGCAAGCAAGCAGCAGTGCTCCATTGAGTTACAGGTGCTTTGTGGGCCTGGCAGATACGGAGAGCAGGATGCACATTTTTAACCCAAATCTCCCCTGCCCCAAAGAAAAGGTACTCTTCCCGTCATGAGTCATGTCAACATTTGAGTGGGACCACAGCTGGCTCCTGGGAGCAGGTGACATTTCCATCCGAACCCAGGCCCAGCCAGCATACTAATACTCAACCCAGCTTGTGGCCATTGATTTCACGCGCATTTTCCCCCTCCTCTCCCAAGGCTAGGAGAGAACGAAATGATTGATAAGGCTTTGGCTTCCCTGCCGCTTCTTATTGGGCTGCAAAGAGCTGGCTTCTAGCACTGGCAATACAGACTTTTGCGCATTAGAAGGGGGCTGCGCTGCACGCTTCGTATTAGCATCTCCGCTTGTGAGTACGATCGCCAATTAAACTTCACATGTTTGGGGAAGGAGAGCTCGACGCCACGCCAAAATAGACCCTTCCCAGGAGTGGCTACGGGTCCCAGAGGGAGGCAAATGCATAGGTGTGGCTTCTCAGAATTGCTGCTACTCGGCTACTTTTTGTTAGAAAAATCATTCCGCACAGTCAGCGGCAAAAGGAAACGTGGTCGCCAAAGGATCCGCTGGCTCGACACGATCAACGCCGACACGGGGATGAACCACTAAAAGAAGCGGTCATTGACAGAGGCGTGTGGCAAAGACTTTCCTATAGAATCACCGAGGGTCGGACACGACTGTAAAGATGACATCATCATCATCATCATAGAATCTATGATTCTATGATTCTTACCCTTTCCCTTCAAGATCGTGCCAACCCCTAGTGGATCTCTGGCTGAAAAAGAAGAGTTTGACCCCGTGTGTTAATTCTTTGCCTGCATCCTGCTAGAAATCTCTCTTCTGCCTTTTCTCAAATTGCATCTCCTGTTTAGTGGCTTTCAAGGGGCGGGGGGGGGGGTGTAGCGGGGAGAAGACTTCCATTCCTGTGCGAAAAGATTTAATTAAAACTTCCAGCCAAATAATTAGTGCGGTTATCTCAAAAGGCTGCTTAAAATCAATATAGTTCTGAGGGCCAAATGGAGTTAACACTGTCATCAAAGATCAAAGTCATCCTGGAACGTGACTGAAAATTAAAGCTCCAGCCTCAATCGAAGGAAGCCGATGGAAGCTCTTGCGATTTTCTGCCTGGTGGGTTCAGTCTACAAATTGATTGGACATGGAAAATTTCCCAAAGGAAGCTTTAAAATGGCAAATTTAAATTTCCATTAATTATATAGCAAAGTATGTTCTTTCCGTAAATTATATTCCATTAGAAAACTTGGGATCTTCGGTTGCTTCCGTCGGCTGCAATCTGTGTTTCTTATATGCCGCTTTTCCCTACCCGAAGGAGGCTCAAAGTGGCTTACAGTCGCCTTCCCTTTCCTCTCCCCACAACAGACACCCAGTGAGGTGAGTGAGGCTGAGAGAGCCCTGAGATTACTGAAGAAGAAGAAGAGTTGGTTCTTATATGCCGCTTTTCCCTACCCGAAGGAGGCTCAAAGCGGCTTTCAGTCACCTTCCCTTTCCTCTCCCCACCACAGACACCCTGTGAGGGAGGTGAGGCTGAGAGAGCCCTGATATCACTGAAGAAGAAGAAGAAGAGGAGTTGGTTCTTATATGCCGCTTTTCTCTACCCGAAGGAGGCTCAAAGCGGCTTACAGTCGCCTTCCCCTTCCTCTCCCCACAACAGACACCCTGTGAGGTGGGTGAGGCTGAGAGAGCCCTGAGATCATTGCTCAGTCAGGACAGCTTTATCAGTGCCGTGGCGAGCCCAAGGTCACCCAGCTGGTTGCATGTGGGGGAGCGCAGAATCGAGCCCGGCATGCCAGATTAGAAGTCCGCACTCCTAACCACTGCACCAAACCGAACCGCCATGAGCCTCAGGGGAGGGCGGCATAGAAATACAACAAATAAAACAAAAATAAATCTTGGTAGAGGTCCCTCGTAAGTTTGCTTCACCAAAAGCCAGCTGAAGTTCAATGGATATAATCATATAAACACTATTTCTTCACGCGGACAAGAGCTTGAATGATGGTTTTGGGCCAGCTGAAAGAGTTGAGGGGAATTCTCAGTCTGATTTCTCACCTCCCTCAATTTATCCCCCACCCCATGTCATTGCCAACCACATGGACTTGTGCCCCTGTCAGTTCATATTCCCCCGGTGGGGTGTGGAGCCCACAATGCACTGCCAACTAACCTGACTTTATCATTTGTACCAGGGGTAGTCAAACTGCGGCCCTCCAGATGTCCATGGACTACAATTCCCAGCATTCGCTGGCAGGGGCTCCTGGGAATTGTAGTCCATGGACATCTGGAGGGCCGCAGTTTGACTACCCCTGATTTGTACCATACGTCCTGTGAAGCTGTCACCTGTCTGCCTGTCCGCGCTTTTATTAATCCCGCAATGTTAACAGCCCCGCTTTCGGGAAAGCCTTGACATAAAACAAAGTGTGTCGAATCCAAGCTTTAGATACGAGGGTAACGGAGTTTGTTCAGATGAGAAGGAAGAAGAGGCTTTGTGGGAAGAACGTAGGCAGGGGAGGTCACGGCAGGTCTGAACGGCGATTCGTCAAAACGTCTTCCGCTCACAATGGTTCTGACAGAAACACGCTCACGATTATGATGTCTCCCATTCAAATGCATTCAAAGTGCTTTTGAAGAACAGGCCAAGGGCAGGGGAATGGCTTCAGGCGATGGCGTGTTCAACAGAAGAGCCTTCGGCTCTGTTCCTTGTCGTGTCTCGCGCCCCCCCCCCGCCCCCCTTTATTTTTGCATAATGTACTTAACGCAGGGATTTTGTCTGAAGTGTCAGAACAGCGCTGTTGCATCCGTGGGACGCTTCATGGGAACTGCAGTTCTGTGGGGATCCGCCGTGCAATCTGCTTTGCTCGGGCATCGGCAAAAGGAAGCCACCTGATTTTCAATATTTAATTCAGGGCATTAGAAGAAGAAGAAGAAGAAGAAGAAGAAGAAGAAGAAGAAGAAGAAGAAGAAGAAGAAGAAGAAGAAGAAGAAGAGTTGGTTCTTATATGCCGCTTTTCCCTACCCGAAGGAGACTCAAAGAAGTTTACAGTCGCCTTCCCTTTCCTCTCCCCACAACAGACACCCTGTGAGGTGGGTGAGGCTGAGAGAGCCCTGAGATTCCTGCTCGGTTAGAACAGCTTTATCAGTGCTGTGTTGAGCCCAAGGTCACCCAGCTGGCTGCATGTGGGGGAGCGGGGAATCGAACCCGGCATGCCAGATTAGAAGTCTGCACTCCTAACCACGACACCAAACTGGCTCTCCATTAGATCCGTGGGTTCGGAGGCAGCCAGGACATTGGGTGTACAAACAGCACTTTTTATTGTGCTCTCAGCATGGCACAAGTTGTGAGGGATCCAGACAACTAGACAACAAACCCCCAGAAAACCCCAATGTAGACCCACAGGGCAGACCATAGATCTTCGGCCAGCGCACGCCATTGGTTGGCTTCAGGTTTGAACCAATTGGATCCAGCAGCTGGGATCTAGCACCGCGCTGGTCAATTACACCTCTACTTGGATCCTGCCTTGGACCTCAAGCTCGGTGCTTGGCGGGTCCAGAAACAGAAGAAGAGGAAGAGGAAGAGGAAGAAGAAGAAGAGGAAGAAGAAGAAGAAGAAGAAGAAGAAGAAGAAGAAGAAGAAGAAGAAGAAGAAGAAGAAGAAGAAGAAGAAGAAGAAGAAGAAGAAGAAGAAGAAGAAGAAGAAGAAGAAGAGGGTTGTTTGGAAAACAAACATTCCAGTCTGCATAACCCTTTGAGGCATATGGAGTCAAAAAAGCAAATTGAAATATCAGGTTTCAAAAAACCCTGCGATTGTAGACACTGCATTTTGAGTATGACATTCTAGTGGCATCACAACAGATTGAAAGCCTTGGAATTCGTTGCTTGAGGCGGGAGAAGAGAGAGGTTCCTTGCCAGTAGGGATTGCGAAAGGAAAAATGGAAATATAAAAAGTTTCAAGTGGGTAGCTGCATTGGTCTGAAGCAGCAGAACAAATTTAGAAGTCCGGGGGCACCTTTAAGACCAGCAAAGTTTTATTCAGTGTGTGAGCTCTTGTGTGCACACACGCTTCCTCGGATACAACTGTATGCATGCACACGAAAGCTCATCTGTACACTAAATAAAGCCTGACGGGGGTGATGGGAGGAGCCATCCGTCCAATGAACGGCCAATCAGGTGGCCTTTTGTGCACTGGTGTTTTCCTTTCCTTTTTCCAGGCATTCCGGTTGGGTGTATTTTTCCCTTCTGCATGTCAACTCACTTTCACTTTGCAGGTGTGTTGGGCTCACACACACAAACACACACACACACACACACGCACACACTTCTGCTTGGACTCTGCTCCCTTCAGCACTCAGTTCGTTTTCTGTTCTCTGTATGTATGGGTTTTTTTTAAAGTGCTATTGCTGTTTTCCCCCCTTTCTTCTCTCCTAAGGTAAAGGTTACTCACACGCATAACAGTTCCGTCAGATTTTTCCCTCCCTGCCCTTTTTCAGTGCCTATGAGGACACTCCTCCTCCGCCCACGTTGTGCAGCATGGCTGGTCTCTCCTTATCCATCAGGTTCAGACTGAATGTGTTTTTGAAATTGTAAAAAGAGAGGCTTTAAAGGTCTAGTTCAGTGTCCTTACCATGTAGACCAGGGGTAGTCAAACTGCGGCCCTCCAGATGTCCATGGACTACAATTCCCAGGAGCCCCTGCCAGCATCTGGAGGGCCGCAGTTTGACTACCCCTGATGGAGACTCTATTGGGACTCACTTGTATTTGTCATTATGTATTAAACTCTTATTATGCCCTGTGGTGCGTTAATTGCTTCTTATGTTTTGGTCTATAGGTATTGTTTCAATTAGAATCATAGAATCGTAGAGTTGGAAGGAACCTTCTGGGTCATCTAGTTCAACCCCTACTACAGTGCAGGACACTCCCAACCCTCTCAATCATCCACTGTCACCTGCCACCCCCTTGAACCTTCACAGAATCACCCTCTCCGTCAGATGGCTCTCCAGCCTCTGTTTAAAAATCCCCAAAGATGGAGAACCCACCACCTCCCGAGGAAGCCTGTTCCACTGAGGAACCGCTCTGACTGTCAGGAACTTCTTCCGGATGTTTAGACGGAATTTCTTTTGCATTAATTTCATCCCATTGGTTCTGTTCTTTGCTTGACATAAGTCTGGGCCTTTTGTTTTTGGTGCCTTCTGGGTGTTTTCTTAACCCAGTTTCCACACTGAGAATTTTAGTCATCTCCCTGACCTTGGTCACCTTGGACTGTGGTCCTAGAATCGTAGAATCATAGAGTTGGAAGGGGCCTCCTGGGCCATCTAATTGCCCCATTTCAAGGAACTGCTGGCAGCTCAGCCCAGCCATCGCCATGCAGAAACGGTCAAAGTGAGTGGTTGACTGTACTGAAAGTCAGGCCCAAAAACATCATTTAAAGCTTTTTTTTCTGATTTTTTAGGAAAACATGTCTTGTGAGGGCCAGGGGTTCTGGTTTTCTTGGGGAGGGGCAACATCTGGGAATGGAATTGGGGTGCCTGTGGGAGTTGTGGATTTCCTGCATTCTGCAGGGGGTTGGACTAGATGACCCTGGAGGTCCCTTCCAGCTGTAGGATTCTAGGATTCTACAGAGCGATGCATCTATAGACTTCTTTCCTTTCCTTTAAAAAAAATGAAATAGACAAGCTCAGAGAAGTAAGCAGGAAGAAGAACATTCTGCCAAGATGGCTGCAGGACAATAAACGCAGCTTGAAGAAGCATTTCTAACCATTAAAAAAAACACACCCAGCATGCAACTGACTAATAGAGACGAACACCACCACCCCCCGGTCCCCCCCAAATCCTCAGTGCCGTGAGACTCTCCACTTTTCCTCCTTGGTATGCAAAACACATGCTCGCCAACTCCAAAGAGAACACTGTAATTTTTAACAAGGTCCAGAGTGCAAGGCCAGGATGTGAATGAAAGTCATCCCATCGCAAATTCAGGGATAATCAGAAGGATGCTGGGCAGGCAGAAAGAGCCATTTCCGGAGAGCGGTCGGAGATTGAGCCTCTCTCTGTGTGCCACACAATAGACTGATGAATAACCAGAAACTGGCTCCAGAGTCTGATTTGGCGTCTCCTAGCTGGGGCCGTAGGTTACCAAGCCTTGGTGTCTTGTTGTGAGTCAGACTTTTAGCAGGCTGTTTTGAGGCACTGCACTGGATGAGTTCAAATCCCCCGGGCTGGATGAAATGCACCTGAGAGTGCTCAAAGAACTTTCCAGAGAACTTGTACAGCCCTTGTCCATCATCTTCAGGACCTCTTTAAGGACTGGAGATGTCCCAGAGGACTGGAAGAGAGCAAACATTATTCCGATCTTCAAAAAAGGGGGGAAGGATGACCCGGGAAACTACAGACCAGTGAGTCTGACCTCTATTGTGGGGAAGATAATGGAGCAGATATTAAAGGGAGCGATCTGCAAACATCCGGAGGACAATTTGGTGATCCAAGGAAGTCAGCATGGATTTGTCTCCAACAGGGCCTGCCAGACCAACCTGGTTTCCTTCCAACTCTATGATTCTATGAGGCTCCAGTTTGGCAGTGTCGATAAATCCTGCCACTTCAGTGAGAGGGTATTGAAATCCCAAGAACGCCAGTTTTGAGCATGTGGAGACAGCACACGCCTTTTCACTTCTCTGCCCAGGTTTAAAGCTCCTTCGGCCGGACAGATCCTTATCCTGGATGCTCGAGGCTGACCCTGCACTGAGCAAGGGGTGGGCCTAGATGGCCTGCATGGCCCCTTCCCACTCTAGGATTACATGATCTAACCATGGATCACCATTGTGTGAGGTTTGGCCCCCTAAAATAATCTCTGACTGAGACTCCTAAAGGTGAGGCTGCATCTAATGTCACTCATCGTGCTGAGATTTGTGAAGCTTTTAGCCCCTGTCTTTTAATTTAGGGTTGTGAATTCGGAAAATGCCATTGTTCCCTTATCTTGCAGCCACACGCAATCCAAGCTCCGCTAATTTGTATTCTCAGCATGGCGCCGGTGTCTGGTTTCGAATTATTGACAGATCCACTCTTCCTTCCTCTTTGGTCCCCACTAACTTTCTGAAGTTTTTAATGTGCAGATAATACGGCTTTTCCCGCCCTTTGAATTGTTTCGTTCTCCTTATTGTGGAGAGACGGAACGCCGAAAGCCGAAAAGAGGGTTTAAACAAATCACATCCGGATACATGCGCAATATTTGCTCGTATCACAAAAAGCCTTTGACCAGGAAAAATGGGATTTTTCATTAAACATGGCAAGCTCCCTGCTTCCAAACACTGATCCGGGCTTTTTATTTTTAGATTCCATTCGGCTTACAGCGTCAATAAAGTCTGAGCCGTTCTCTGCTTCTCCTGGATGAGATTGGCTTGAGTCTCCCGCAGCACCAGGGCTAGGAGAAATTAACCATCTTAATTGGGGAAATAAAGCTATAACCTTGTTATTACTCAGATGGCGCTGCTGTTATCTAACAAGGCGGCATGCCCAGATGCCTTTTTTCAAATAGATTATTATTCATTCGCCGTTTGATCCACTTGGGCTCCCTCCCCCCCCCGCCTCCCCGGAACATCATCAAAGAGGTAGATATTCCACATTTAAACTCCGCGATAAGCCGTGACACTTGGGGGAGGTAAATATGATAATTACTAATTGCTATCTCAAAAGAAGAAATAAGTCTTTGTATGCCAGCACATCTGCCTTGCCAGGCAGACCTTCAGAAAGGCAGCAACGGACGTTGGGAGCGTGCAAGGAATGGTAGGGCAGGGCACGGCTGGATTGTGGCACGATGAGGCCCCCAAACAATGTCAAAATTAAGAGGCCCATAGCACAGAATGGGAGTAAGGGTTTTTTAAAATTTCAGAGGCCGCCCATAATTTCAGAGGCCCTGTGTTATGTACTTTGGGTGTATATAAAGCTCTGGCGGTGAGGAATAAACAGTTTGGTGTAGTGGTTAGGAGTGCGGACTTCTAATCTGGCACGCCAGGTTCGATTCTGCACTCCCCCACATGCAACCTGCTGGGTGACCTTGGGCTCGCCACAGCACTGATAAAGCTGTTTTGACCGAGCAGTGATATCAGGGCTCTCTTAGCCTCACCCACCCCACAGGGTGTCTGTTGTGGGGAGAGGAAAGGGAAGGTGAATGTAAGCCGCTTTGAGACTCCTTCTGGTAGAGAAAAGCGGTATATAAGAACCAACTCTTCTTCTCCTTCAGTAATCTCAGGGCTCTCTCAGCCTCACCCACCTCACAGGGTGTCTGTTGTGGGGAGAGGAAAGGGAAGGCGACTGTAAGCCACTTTGGCCTCCTTTGGATAGAGAAAAGCGGCATATAAGAACCAACTCTTCTTCTTCTTCTTCTTCTTCTTCTTCTTCTTCTTCTTCTTCTTCTTCTTCTTCTTCTTCTTCTTCTTCTTCTTCTTCACAGTTGGTCACTGAATGGGCTCTTGTCCTCTTGTAGCATATCAGAAGGGTCTAGAAAGGGCCTGCTTTTGTCACTGATGAAGTGACGAAATAAAATACTCACTAAAATACATTTTTGCTGGAAAAACCCGGTTGCATTCAAGCCATAAAATGCTATGGGATAGTGAAATAAAATACATATCCCATGGACAGAAATGCTGATTTTATGAACATTGGTGGTTTGTGAGTGGTGGGCAAGAAGGGATGGGTCAGTGTTTGTCCCTTGTGGCCCTTTCTTGCATACCCAGGGAGTTGCTGATTGCCACTGTGGGATGTACAATGATACTACAAGTACAACAATATAGGCTAGATATCAGGAAAAATATTTTCACCGTCAGAGTAGTTCAGCAGTGGAATAGGCTGCCTAAGGAGGTGGTGAGCTCCCCCTCACTGGCAGTCTTTAAGCAAAGATTGGATGCTTTTCTTGGATGCTTTTCTTGGATGCTTTAGGATGCTTAGGGCTGATCCTGCGTTGAGCAGGGGGTTGGACTAGATGGCCTCTATGGCCCCTTCCAACTCTATGATTCTATGATTCTATGATCCTGCGTTGAGCAAGGGGTTGGACTAGATGGCCTGTATGGCCCCTTCCAACTCTAGGATTCTATGATTCTATGATCCTGCGTTGAGCAGGGGGTTGGACTAGATGGCCTGTATGGCCCCTTCCAACTCTAGGATTCTATGATCCTGCGTTGAGCAGGGGGTTGGACTAGATGGCCTGTATGGCCCCTTCCAACTCTGTGATTCTATGATTCCATGATTCTATGATGGGAGGTGAATTCCCTCCAGGCCAGGCTGGATTCTGGAGATTTGTGGTGGAGGGAACACTTGGGCATGAAACTGGGGTCACTGTGGGTGGGCAGGCAGTTGTGAGTGTCCTGCATAGTGCAGGGGGTTGGACTAGATGACCCTGGAGGTCCCTTCCAAATCTGTGATTCTAAGTGGGGTCCCATGTATGCCTGTACAGAAGACCACTTGATGAACAACGCTTACAGCTGCGTGCAACCCTGTTTTCTTTCTGTTCAACTGTGCCCCCCTCATATTATTGCTGCCGATGTTTGCAGTAATAAAAATAATCTAATGTATGTGTATTGATTTGAATACATGTGCAAGGGCCTCAAAATCTTTTTGTGGAGTGTTTTATTTATGCATGCCTGCAGGAGTACCTGTGCTCATCGGTAAAACAGTGAACCCAAAACATCTTGATGCGATCGTATGTTCACTCTCATAGAGATTTCATAGAATCATTGCGTCATAGAGTTGGAAGGGGCCTCCAGGGTCATCTAGCCCAACCTCCTGCAGAATGCAGGAAATTCACAACTACCTACCCACCCACAGTGACCCAAATCCCATGCCCAGGGGATGCCCCTCCCCCCAAAAACCGAATCCCTGACCAGTCTGGCCTGGAGGAAATTTGAAGAAGAAGAAGAAGAGTTGGTTCTTATATGCCGCTTTTCCCTACCCGAAGGAGGCTCAAAGCGGCTTACAGTCGCCTTCCCTTTCCTCTCCCCACAACAGACACCCTGTGGGGTGGGTGAGGCTGAGAGAGCGCTGATATCACTGCTCAGTCAGAGCAGTTTTATCAGTGCCGTGGCGAGCCCAAGGTCACCCAGCTGGCTGCATGTGGGGGAGTGGGGAATCAAACCCGGCATGCCAAATTAGAAGTCCGTACTCCTAACCACGACACCAAACTGGCTCTTAATTTGCCTCCCAAATTGCCTTTTATGAGACTGAACATGTGCATAATCAAAGGAAGGAAATTTGTGGCCAACACACTGATTCTGGAATTACTCTGATTCTGGAATTAGTTTGAATAATTTTCTTAAACCGGAGTTCAGCCCGTAGTAAAAGTATAGAACGTCTCTCAGTCCTTCCTTGGCCCATCTTGCCAATGTTAATATGTGTTAGTGTACTTTGTTCTATGACTCAATAAACTGCATGTGTTGGCACATTTGTGCATAAAAGCTCACACCTTCTTCTTCTTCTTCGATGTACCTTTGCACAGGTAAGCATGATTCTGGTCATGCCAGGAAGAGAATGTGCCATTCGGTGAAGTCAAAGACCAGCAGGCACTATGGAAAACTGCAATTCTTTCCAGACATGGCCTTGTGTTTGCTCTGGAAAAAAAAAACGGAGTAGAATATTAATATTGCCACCACGTCTTAAGGAGATATGCAAATCAATATCTGCTGGGCTGATAACGCGACTGTTAATTATCGTGCCTTATGGAACCCTGAGTTGCTTGGGTGGACAAAATACAAAAGTCCTCTTTCACTCGGGGGAGGCTGGTACATGCACTGTCAGAAGTCTCGTAATAAAATTAACTCAAATTAATTAGGTATTTCCACCTTAGTTCTTTACTAATCCCGTATCATAAAAAGGCATTGTATTTAATTTGGCACAAGCTGTTCACGGGAGAGGCCTAGATCTCAATTAGCATGGAATCTACATCACGTCTTAGAAGAAGAAGAGGAAGAGGAAGAGGAAGAGGAAGAGGAAGAGGAAGAGGAAGAGGAAGAGGAAGAGGAAGAGGAAGAGGAAGAGGAAGAGGAAGAGGAAGTAGAAGAGTTGGTTCTTATAGACCGCTTTTCTCTACCCAAAGGAGTCTCAAAGCGGCTTACCTTCCTCTCCCCACAATAGACACCCTGTGGGGTAGGTGAGGCTGAGAGAGCCCTGATGTCACTGCCCGGTCAGAACAGTTTTATCAGTACCGTGGCGAGCCCAAGGTCATCCAGTTGGCTGCATGTGGGGGAGTGCAGAATTGAACCTGGCTCGCTAGATTGGAAGTCCACACTCCTAACCACTACACCAAACTGGTTCTCCTAAAGTGTCCCATCATGGCTTGGTTACATTCTTCGCTGGGGAACTGCATAGAGGTAGAGTCATTGCTTAGTGGAGGTTCCTCCAAAATCTTGCCTGTCCAAGTCCTGATGAAATGAGTGACAAACGCACAAGAATACCACCATTGTAAAAAGAGAAGGGCAACGAAGAGGCAGATCACAGGGTTCAGCTAGTGCCTCATCCGGATAGCAGCAAACCAAGCACAGGTAGAAGGAGCTGAGATTCACCTGTTGTCATAGCTTTGGACCTTTAAGAGGTTCTGAAACCAAACAAGCAGAGATGGAGAAGGTCAAAGTGGATGGAGGCAATATTCCATCTTGGATCTTCCCATGGTCCATGTGTATTGTTGGTTAGGCCAAAGTGATGCCAATTGGAGAAAACAAAATTTAATTTCTTAAAGAGACTGTAGGGGAAAGGGGTTTCAACTTTCCCCATGCTATTTCCTGGACCTGTCACAGCCACAAGGGTCTGTGATTTGCCTCACTGGGGAAATCCATATGTACCATTCACATTTCCCTAGCAAACCTGACATCGTCTGTTAACATGAAAGGAAAGTCCAGATTTTCACATGACGCACATTGGGGAGTATGATGGGGAGATGACAGCTTGCTGGTGCAAAGTTTTCTGTTTTTCTGTGCTTCGAGTTTCTTTCTCCAAGCCAGAAGCCCAGAAATGTTTGGCTCACATTTTGCCAACAGCAGAAAATGGAAGTGTTGAAGGCAGCTCAGTTCCCCTTTGTTAAGTTATCTCTGTGACAATCACACTCTAAATGGAAGCTGAAGCAGGATTTTATTTTACTGCTCATGGAAGCATTCAGCTGTGAATCCTTGGAATGTCTCGGCACATGAACTATTGATGTTTTGCCATATTTCATTATGATCAATGAACTAATGTGCAAACAAAGAATCTTTAAGATTCCGCCCTGGTGCGGAGGAAATATGGTTGGAGTTGCGTGGGAAAGAGAGCCTCAAAAAGAGGTTGCAGACAAGCACAGTCTCCTGCATTACGACGGAAGCGGCTTGCCCCTAGATTACACCGTGGCCTTGAAAGGTCTCGGGATAAATGATGAATCCCGATTTGAAGCCAATTCCATCAAGAAATGTTTGTTTCCTTCAGTCTCATGAAATTCAGACAGCCGATATTAGGCACAATGACTTTTTGGATTGAAATGCAGTCCTAGGCCTAGTCTGCACACAAAGGAGAATGCACTTTCAATGTGCTTTGGCAGCTGGATTTTCCAGTGCAGAACAGGAAAATCTACTTCTAAAGTGCATTGAAAGTGCATTATCTCTTGTGTGCAGAATAGGCCCTAGTAACATGCTGAAACTGATCAATCTACCCAACTAGTCAACCTATCTTTGGCCATTGGTGACCATGACATACAGAAAGTGGGAGAGGGTGCAGACCCATTTCGCACAGTGTAGGCCAGATGTTGGGCCTTGAGAAATTGTGAAGGTGAGGGTGGAAACCCTCCCCCCCCCCCATGTCAGAAAACCCCATGTATTTCTGTTGTGAATTAGTAGCTTGTATTCCTGATCATGGCAAAGATCATGGCATCCGGCCCTCTCAATTCATGGCAAATAGATGGGGAAGAAATTGAGATAGTGACAGATTTTATTTTCCTGGGCTCCAAAATCACTGCAGATGGGGACTGCAGCAAAGAAATTAAAAGACGCTTGCTCCTGGGGAGGAAAGCTATGGCAAATCTAGACAGCATCCTAAAAAGCAGAGACATCACCCTGCCAACAAAAGTGCGTCTAGTCAAGGCTATGGTCTTCCCAGTTGCAATGTATGGCTGCGAAAGTTGGACCATAAGGAAGGCCGAGCGTCAAATTGAATGGTAGAGGACAGGGAATGGTAGAGGACAGGAAGGCCTGGAGGTTCATTGTCCATGGGGTCGCGATGGGTCGGACACGACTTCGCACCTAACAACAACAATTCCTGATTTATTAGTCTGCCATGTCTAGGCTTAGCTGATGCCCAAGTTGAATTCCCTTTGTAGTTTTCCAAGGACAACAGATGTCTAGGGTTGGGCACTTCAGTGTCTGAAGGTCAGTGTCTGAAGATCTCCCCTCTCTCCCCTGCAGCGTTGTACTGCCTGCTTTGGGCGTGAACGGCCATTTCGGACGCTGAAGCACCCAACCCTACCAGATGCCCTAACATTCTCCCCCTCCCACGTCCCTTTGGTCTCCCTCCTTCCTGTCGTTCTCTCACCCATAGTTGTTTTCTAGATGTTGTGACTTCTTTGACACAGTATCTGTTTTACATTGGGAGCTTGGGAAGATCCCAAATAGCCCAAAGCATTTCCAAAATTCTGGGTGTAACAATAATGTTTATGGTTCAGAATTCCTGGACATCCTGGAGTGGAGAGGGGGAAACAGGAAGCTGGCACCCCTGATGGCTGTTAGTCTTTCTCTCCCTTTAAATGTTAAAGGTTCTAAATTGTACTGCAAATGCTTTGCACTTGCACATTCTTTTATGGCTTTTCCATGGCTAGATCCTTCCTATTTGCTCTCCACTGGGAGAAAACAAAAATCACCTGCAAAAAGAGGTGGTTTCCTTGATTGACGTTCATGGGGTGCGGTGGGGAGCCAGCTTGGTGTAAAGATTAAGTGCTGGTTTCTAATCTGGCGAGCCGGGTTCGATTCCCTGCTCCCCCACGTGCAGCCAGCTGGGTGACCTTGGGCTCGGCACGGCACTGATAAAGCTGTACCGACAAAGCAGTAATATCAGGGCTCTCTCAGCCCCACAGGGTGTCTGTTGTGGGGAGAGGAAAAGGAAGAAGATTGTAAGATGCTTTGAGACTCCTTCGGGTAGAGAAAAGCAGCATATAAGAACCAACTCTTCTTCTTCTTCAGGAATATCAGGTCTCTCTCAGCCTCCCCTCCCTCACAGGGTGTCTGTTGTGGGGAGAGGAAAAGGAAGAAGATTGTAAGATGCTTTGAGACTCCTTCGGGTAGAGAAAAGCAGCATATAAGAACCAGCTCTTCTTCTTCAGGAATATCAGGGCTCTCTCAGCCTCCCCTCCCTCACAGGGTGTCTGTTGTGGGGAGAGGAAAGGGAAGGCGAATGTAAGCCACTTTGAGACTCCTTCGGGTAGAGAAAAGCGGCATATAAGAACCAGCTCTTCTTCTTCTTCAGTAATCTCAGGGCTCTCTCAGCCTCCCCTCCATCACAGGTTGTCTGTTGTGGGGAGAGATTGGAAGCCACTTTGAGCCTCCTTTGGGTAGAGAAAAGCGGCATATAATAACCAGCTCTTCTTCTCTTCCTCCTTTTTGAAGTGAGGACTCCAGAACTACGCCCAGCTGGTAACCCTGAATGAAAACTGCTGAGTGAAAACTTCAGAGTCCAACCTTCGATAAACCACCTGCTTGTTAAGAGCGGGCAGGCCTCAAGGACAACCAGCATAAACATGTTCGGAGCATCTTTTATTATGAGAAGTATATATTATTCTGTCCGCCTGTAGCCGGGATTAGCTAAATCAGATTCACCGATGCAAGGTTACTCTCCAGACCTTCTCCAGCTTGATTAACTCCAGTTATAGAATTTATTTTTACTCACCGCTTTGAGACTCCTTCGGGTAGAGAAAAGCAGCATATAAGAACCAACTCTCCTTCTTCTTCAGTAATCTCAGGGCTCCCTCAGCCTTCCCTCCCTCACAGGGTGTCTGTTGTGGGGAGAGGAAAGGGAAGTCGAATGTAAGCCGCTTTGAGACTGTTTTGGATAGAGAAAAGTGGCATGGAAGAACCAACTCTTCAAAAGACAGTCAAAGCCAGAAGACCAGTAACAGATTACACCGTTGAAAAACACAAACAAAAAACACCCCTAAGCACAATAAAAAACCATTTAAACCAATGGAAGGTGTTGTTGTGTACTCCACATGGGAGTGTTCCTCCTCGTTGCAGCCCGCAATGAGACGATTATACAGCCGCTTGCCTGGGAGTAGACGTAGGAAGTGTCTAGAAACATGCTAAAGGCCACGGATGACGGATGACTGTGGCCTGCGGTCCCCAAAGGGACTCACCAATCACCGTGACCTTGTAATCCCAACCGGGTGTCAATATGCCAGCCTGGGAGGGAAGCAACAAGCACTGCGTGGGAGGGAGATAGAAATCAACCTCATGTCAATACTGCTCTTTTCCAATTGCCGGCTGATTGTTTGGGGAATTGGGGAGACTCATAAATAAAGGTCAGAGATTAAATTTCTCCTGTTGAGACAAATGTCTTCTTTTAGAAGCATCATGAAGTGTCGGCCTGGGCGTAATCCTAGCCCGGAGAAAGCAGCTGGTTCAATGAACTGAGAGATCTGCCCCCGAGGGGAAGGAGCCTGGGAAGACCTTCTGGGCTTCAACCCAGAGAGCTGCCTATTGACCCAGTCAGACCTGGGCATCAGGGTCTGTTGTCTGCCTGCACGACTGGTGAACCACAGACTCACATGCAAAATAGTGTGATGAGCATCACACCCTGAATAAATCTTTGTTGGTCTTAAAGGTGCTACTGGACTCTGATTTTATTGTGCTTGTTGTCGTTGTTAGTTGTGAAGTCGTGTCCGAACCATCGCGACCCCATGGACAATGATCCTCCAGGCCTTCCTGTCCTCTACCATTCCACGGAGTCCATTTAAGTTTGCACCTACTGCTTCAGTGACTCCATCCAGCCACCTCATTCTCTGTCGTCCCCTTCTTCTTTTGCCCTCGATCGCTCCCAGCATCAGGCTCTTCTCCAGGGAGTCCTTCCTTCTCATGAGGTGGCCAAAGTATTTGAGTTTCATCTTCAGGATCTGGCCTTCTACGGAGCAATCAGGGCTGATCTCCTCTAGGACTGACCGGTTTGTTCGCCTTGCAGTCCAAGGGACTCGCAAGAGTCTTCTCCAGCACCAGAGTCCAAAAGCCTCAATTCTTTGACGCTCAGCCTTCCAAGCATCAAAGAATTTTGGTCAGAGGGGCACTTAAATCTTCCTCAGCTTTTGAGATGTACTTTTTTCTGGTCTTGTTTTCTGTTTTGCTTGATGTCCCTGTTTGCAGGACATTTATTTCATTCCCCCACTTTGCTGTCCTTTCCCGGGCCTTTGTGTCGAGAAGAAACGGACGCAGACTCACCGGAAGCAGCCATTGATGCGGTGGCAGGTGGGCAGGAAGGCGGACGCTCCTTTGGTGAGAATCCGGGGGTGACGGAGATGTGTGAGGCACAAAGGTGCCATGTCATGTGGGTGGCACGAGCTCATGGTGCCTTTATAAGCCACCATGTGCTCTGAAGGTGGCCTTCTCTCCCACGGCAGCAGAGCGAACGGCTCCCCACCCTCCCACCGTGTTTGCGTGGTTTGCATCTGAGTTGTAAAGTGATGGTTGATTTGTTGTATATTGCCATTTTGGCACAGCTGGTGGGGATACCAAGGGGATTGAGCCTGTAGTGGGGACAGGGAGTCCAGTTGGGGAAAAGGACTGGAAGTATGCAGCCTCGGGAAGTATGCGTTGGTTGGGTGACCTGGGGTGGGCCAAGGGAGGTCCACGCCTCCTGAAACACCGCAGTCCTCTACTCAATGTGCTTGAAACCCCTGCATCAAGGAGCGACATGGATCCAGTAGGACATTGGGCAGGTTCTCCAGGGTGCTGCGAGGAGCTTAGCATACTTAAGGTCTAAGGAGCAGGCCCCAGGCTCCCTCTCCCCTTGCTGGCCAACACCGTGGTTGGAATTGTTGGGTTAATAATAAACGCTGTGGCCTGTTTTTGCCCAAAAGTTATGTGAGTTGGATGTCTTTAGGATGCTTAGGGCTGATCCTGCGTTGAGCAGGGGGTTGGACTAGATGGCCTGTATGGCCCCTTCCAACTCTAGGATTCTACGATTCTATGATCCTGCGTTGAGCAGGGGGTTGGACTAGATGGCCTGTATGGCCCCTTCCAACTCTATGATTCTATGATTCTATGATCCTGCGTTGAGCAGGGGGTTGGACTAGATGGCCTGTATGGCCCCTTCCAACTCTAGGATTCTAGGATTCTATGATCCTGCGTTGAACAGGGGGTTGGACTAGATGGCCTGTATGGCCCCTTCCAACTCTATGATTCTATGGTTCTATGATTCTTTCTTCAGCCCAGAAATGCCCGCCTGCAAGTCAATGCTTTGGCTGTTCTTTTTCAGCACTGTTGGTGCAACGGTTTCTCGGGCAACAGTGACTGACCTTGTACGACCTTCTCAGAAGAAACTCCCCCAAAGCGTCATCCTTTTGGAGAGGGCATCATAAAATAACACCAAACCGAGTTTGGGTAAGCAGCCTTAAGGCTCCTTCTTGATTTCTGACTGCCGTCTTGTGCTCTGATGTTCTTGAAATGCACAGCACCCAGGTCCGGAAATCCATCATGTGGAAGGTTACAAATTGGAAGAATGCCACATCCGTACTCTCACGCGCATCAATCCTTGCATGTCAGCAGGGAGGGAGGGGAAGACGTCTTTTTCTTGATGGATTACCTGTATTTTTAACCACTTTTGGGAAAGGAGGAAATTGGAAGGGGCAGGTTGCTACTCCATCAAAGGGCAAAGCTGTTATTACTGGCTAAAATAATGAATAATAAATAAATACACCCTCAAGTCTTCGGAACCTTCTTCTGTTGTTTCAAACTAAGGTTCTGGTATCCACCTCTCGCAGTTCCACTCGCAAATGTACAGGTCTCTGAAGAGTTCCTCTGGGTAGGATTTCTTCCCCGTTATTCAACCATGCTGGCATCCCAAGAAACGTCTCTTTTTCTACTCTGGAATAATATGCTATGTTCACACAGGGGGCTTTTGTACATAACTGCTACAAGCCAGGAAAGTCTTCTCCAACACCATAAGCCCTTGAGTAGTCACAAAAACATTCTGATTTCCTTCCATTAGAAGCCTTCATAGTTCCAGAATTTCACTCCAAGCTCTGTTATGGTCTTCTTTATTTTCAGCTGAGCCCGGAAGGCACTGTTTATAGAATCATAGAATCATAGAGTTGGAAGGGGCCACACAGGCCATCTAGTCCAACCCCCTGCTCAACGCAGGATCATAGAATCATAGAGTTGGAAGGGGCCATACAGGCCATCTAGTCCAACCCCCTGCTCAACGCAGGATCAACCCTAAGCATCCTAAAGCCCTAAGCATCCTAAAGTTTCCTCCACTTCCACTTCATTTGTGTTCCCTCCACCCCTTTTCCATTATTGGTAGGCAGGAAAAGAATGATTTTGACGTGGCAGGCCATAGGATTGCATCAGGATATCTTGGGGCACTTTGTGTTACTACTGAAGAATGGAGAGAACACCAACACAACTGGTCTCTTCTGGAAGCAACCCCCACCAATTATTTAGGACTCCAGAATCTGGGGAGGAATTTGGGTGAGGAGAATTTCAGAAGTGGCGAGCTCTTCCGCCATGATTTCGTTTGGGGCCAATGACTTTTTGTGGCCTTCCCCTACAAAACACCCCCACTGAGAGACATCTAGTCTGGAGACTTATGGGTGGGGAATATCTGGAGGCTGTTGTTGTTGTTGTTGACCAGCAGGTGGGCATTGACTTGAAGGAGGGCATTTAGGCTCGAAGAAGACACACACACATTCCCGTTGGGTTGAACAAGGCCACAACTTTATTAATAATCCTCAGGGGTGTTGGCACAGCTAGATATTAGGGGGGGGGCTGGGGGTGGAGTTCACAGTCAGAGTAGTTCAGCAATGGGATGGGCTGCCTAAGAAGGTGGGGAGCTCCCCCCACGCTGGCAGTCTTCAAGCAGCGACTGGACAGATCCTTCTCCTGGATGCTTGAGGCTGATCCTGCGTTGAGCAGGGGGTGGGACTAGATGGCCTGCATGGCCCCTTCCAACTCTATGATTCTATGATTCTATGATCCTGCGTTGAGCAGGGGGTGGGACTAGATGGCCTGCATGGCCCCTTCCAACTCTAGGATTCTGTGCAGCAAAGACTTGGAACATGGGAGACGGAATAAGCATTTCCTCATCTTCTGGTAGTAAACTGTACCGGTGAGCCAGGACTTATATTACTGGCATAGTTTCAACTCAGGGTGACTCCTGAACAATAGCCCAATGCTTTACCTTCTGATCCATCTTCACGACCTTTCAAATGTCCGGATGCTTGGGCGTTAAGAAGCATGGCTTCCGGGCTATTTGATTTAAACGCACCGAGAAACGTGCTTTATCTGGCACAGAAAATGCAAAGCAGACGCCCGGCGTCCAACTTTGAAGCTCCTGACGTGTTTTGTGCTTTGTTTTTATCTCCTGCTTTAAAAAGGACGTCAGCAGGGACGTTTCTGCCCGTTCCAAACGTGACCTTTTCCTTCCCCCTTCGGTTCCCCTCCCATCTCATTCTTTTGCACAGCAGCAGAGGGGAAACAACGGCAGCCCCTTCAGAGGCATGGGAGGAGGTGACCTTTCGGACCTCCTTGATGGTTCATGAAATGGGCTCTCCTAAGGTGCTGCTATTGAAGCCGGGGAAGGAGATTTGTTCCCCCACAGACTTGGCGGGGCCTTGCTCAATGACAGGCAGGCACAATCGACGAAATTCCGATGGGTGCTGCTAATTTTGAAAGGTCATGTATGCCCTGACAAAGGCTGCCCGTCGGCTCTTGAGAACAGCAGGAATCAAATCCGATCAGAGGCCGTTGCCGGTGGAACGTAGAGGAGATATTTTGCACTTTAATAAATATCCCACTGCAAATGTAACCGAGGAGGACACTTTGAAGCATGAAGGTAAATATGATGTGGAGTTGGCTCCCAGCAGCCAGTTGGCCCTTTCGGTCATCCTGCGCTTGGGACGATCTGCCCCCTGCTCTTCCTCAAGGATTCTGAGGACCTCCAATTCCTCGGAAAAGAAACGCCCCCAAAGGAGTCTTTCTGCCGTGTTCCTGGGTGGTCTTCCACATTGTCCTTGACCACTTCTGCTTTGTCTCAGTTCTCAGCCAACCCTCTCTGGAGCCCGGCAAATTCTGGCTGCCCCCCAGAGGACCTGTTCCTTGGAGTCTTCTGTCCATCCTTCTGGCCCATTCACCTCACTGTGCCTCTGGGGATCGGCCCAACATACAACCCACGGAAATCTTACCAGACTCCACAGCTCCTCGATGTCCTCAATGTCTTCTAACACTTGCAGGAAGAAATGGGGGTTGGTGAATGTTTTCTCTCTTCCTCCCCCTGGGGTTTATCTGGCTGATGTGAGCCATTCAAACCAAGGCCATAAGTCATGATAGGAATGACACTTCCATGTTCAGGAGCAGTCTGCCTGGGATCTAAACCAGGCAAGGGACACCTTGGGAGATCTCTGGGAAGGACAACTGAGTCCTAGACGGCAGAGGACAGTTCCCCTGGGGAAAACAGCTGTAGAGTCAGGGGGAATCCGGAGGTCCCTTCCCTTTCAAACCCCTCCCCCCATGGTCTCCAGCCCCCAACTCTTCAAATCCTTCCCAGCCCAGTGGTTGGGCCCCTGGGCTTTGGACCATTGTGATGCCTCTGACAGCCCTTCCTTCCTTCCTTCCTTCCTTCCTTCCTTCCTTCCTTCCTTCCTTCCTTCCTTCCTTCCTTCCTTCCTTCCTTCCTTCCTTCCTTCCTTCCTTCCTTCCTTCCTTCCTTCCTTCCTTCCCCGGAGGGCAAGCTGTGACAGAGGAAGGTCCTACATGGTTGCCCTTTCCCTGCCCTGCCTGCCTGCTCCCTTCCTGGGAACCGGCTGGTCTCTTTTTGAAACAGGTAGCTGAGCTAGATGGGCCTTCGGGGTCCAATCCAGCAGGGTCCCTCTCATGTACTTTGGGAAGGGCGGGATGAATACCAGTCTTGTGTTCAAGATGGCTGGGACAAAGTGAGAAGGAGGACTTTGGCCTTAGACTCCCAGAAGCCTCCAGGCTGGATAGCCACTGCTGGGGGAAGGACACTGTAGGAGACACAGGCGTGGCCTGGTCCAGCAGGGCTCTCCTGATCACTGACATTTCTCTGCCCTTCTTCTGTGCAACAGCATTTACGTACAAACACACCCAGGTATCCCCAATACTAGAAAGAGAGATGACTTCCTTCTTACCAGCTGTGCTTCCATTTTAATTCCTTTTAATGCTAGAACAAAGAGCAGACCAGGTCCTTCCTACAGTAGGTTCTGGCATCAAGTGACGGGTTGGCCCTGGGCTCCCAAGGGAAAGCCCCGTTCTGAGCCAGAATCCAAAGGGGTTCTGGAGTTTTCCTCTGGCGGAGAATCCATCCCTGGGGGGGTTGCTCTGGTGACCCACCGCCCCTCCTCTCCACGCCTTGGTGCTGGCCCCCTGCATGCCACCCTGGGCTTCGGTGATTGCACATCCCCAATTCCATGCCCAAGACACAGGTTTGTGCCACTCAAGTGTAACAAGTAGTCTGGGGGCCGGAATTTGACAATCCGCAACTCCGTAAAACCCGCTAAGATCCTACAGGCGTTTTCATTGTTACCATAGCAACCCCAAAGCAGCCGCAGTAGCTGCCAGCTTTTAAAATATGTTTTTTCGTAGCCTGTCGGGCTTTTGCCACGACGCCAAACGCTTTCCACGAACGTCAAGCGATTTGGAAATATTTCCCTCGAGGCCATTTGACTTGCAGGCGGGCAATTCTTGGTCTGAAAGGGGACCCTCACCCTCCAATAACTTTTTGGCAAAACAGACCACAGCTTTTATTTATTAATCCAAGGATTCCAGCCACTGTGTTGGCCAGCAAGGGGAGAGGGAGCCTGGACACTTAATAAATCTTACTGTGCATCTGATTGTCCTTCCCTGTGGATTCAGTGTTTTTTTTAAATTCTTTATGTTCTGTTTTCAGTAGAACAATCTAATTCTGCACGTTGAACACAAAGCAGCACCAGAATTGAAATTACAAAGCTCTTTATAAAGCATAAACTTTAGCTGACAGGTGTCAAGGAAAAGAGACAGCAGGCCATCAATAGATAATTATAAAGAAAAAAGCAAGTATCCTTTGGGGCACACAGATAATAATCGAAATCAATGAAAATTGTGATGGGACTTGTTGTTGTTGTTGAACTTGGTTTGTTCCCCATCCAGCATTAAAAAGAATCCATCCCACCCCTTCTAAGCCCAACCCTGGATAAGCCGCACAAATTTTGTGTACCCAGCCAGCGACAATTTTTTTCCTGACAAAGTAAATTGGAATCAGACAGAAGAGAGATAGGGCCTAATTGCCTGCACCTATGGAACGCTAATCTCCTTGTCACAAATTCAATCCGCTAGATTATCACAGCATAAACATCCATTACTGCTTGACAAAATGAAATAATTGGGTTTGGAGCAGCAAGTGAGATGGAATCCCCCAGCTTGCACATCTCCTGCTACAGGCTGCCAAGTTCTGCCAAGTGCTGCTGGGGAGGGGGAGAGATGGGACTGTGGTGAGGGGAGCAAATGGGAGTCTTTATTCCCTTGTAAAACCGTTCTCTGATAGAACAGTCGCATGTACCAGGAATCAGCTAACAGTCCCAACTAGGGTTGTGTGCTGAGCCCCCGATTCGGACCATTTTGGATCCGAATCGGCCCAATTTGGCCCGGTTTGGATCCGAAACGGCCCGATTTGGGTCCGAATCGGGCGATTCGGACCGATTCAGAGCTGTCCGAGCCGATTCGGGGCCAATGCAAGTCAATGGAGGCCAATGGAGGCCATTGACTTGCATAGGAAAGGCTCCCGAATCGATTCGGAGCTGTCCGAGCCGATTCGGGGCCAATGCAAGTCAATGGAGGCCAATGGAGGCCATTGACTTGCATTGGAAAGGCTCCTGAATCGATTCGGAGCTGTCCGAGCCGATTCGGGGCCAATGCAAGTCAATGGAGGCCATTGACTTGCATTGGAGCCTCCCGAATCGTTTCCCAATAGGTTGTTCTGTGAGCAGGGGCAACACATGTGCTTACTATGCCAGCAGAGCTCCAATATGCACAATTTTCCAAAGATTTTTCAGAGTTCGCATTCACATGGACCAAGGTTAATATGTACATCGCCCTGGTTTATGCTACATGGTGACCACACCTGTGGGGAAGATTTCATGTACTGGATACTCCAGATATGTGTAGCTGGTAGTCTCCTCATATACGTGATTTTCATGTCTGGAAAGGGTCTAGGTGTGCACCACCTGATCCCCACTTGTGTTTGCTCAGAAGCAAGCCCCACCGATTTCTAATGGCCTTAAACACCTACCAGCTCAGCCTGGGTTTGTTGGAGAGAGGTGCCTTGCAGGAGAAAAGAAGGGGGGTAATTAAAGGAAAGGGAAACTGTTGGAATTGCAATCAGCAAGTAATTTGGTGATGCCAGCCTTGAAGGGCTGCTACTAAATTGTTTAAGCGGCTGAGCTGTACCTGTGTTTATTTATTTTATTTATTTATTTATCATACTTCTATACCGCCCTCCCCGGAGGCTCAGGGCGGTTTACATTATAACAGAGAACAATACATAAAACGGTCTGTAAAACATGTATAACTGATAACTAATAATTGTAACCAGATAACAACACAGTATAACAGTAAGCAATATAGTAATACAAACAGGTCCAGGGCTTATTGATGGGATTCTGAGGAGGGGGTGGGGGGGGTCAAGTGGTATGGCCAAGGGGTAAGGTTATAATGGAAGAATCCCAAGCACATATCTTGGGGATTTGTTTGTTTAAGGTAGGCTCCCACCCACTTCAGGAAGAAGAATCTCAGGGTGTGTGTCCTTTTGCCGAAGCAAGCGAGGAGCAGCCATTAAGGCTCTCAGCTCTCCATCTCCTGGGCAGAGTCTGCACGGGGCTTTTAATCCACCCCCAGTCCGAATAAATCCTTTCCGTCTACATTGAATTAGATTTCTATTTTGATTTTTGGCGCTTTAAATTTTCCCTCTGCAAGATGCATGATTGAACTGCAGTGACCCTACCATTCCCCCATGATATCCAGGAGTGGATATAACCCAGCATAACTGATCAAACCGCTGAGGTAGAGAAGCAGTCTGTCCCTGATTGGCTGGGCGCCGGTTCAGAGACTTCCTGGTTGCCAAACTTTCCTCCCAAGATTTATTTTTGCCCTCCTTTTGGAATCTGCTTTAAAGTGACTGCGCTCCAGAATCCCACACTTGTCTCAGCAGAGATTTGCCTTGTTCTCTGAGAGGCTGCTGCTGGCTCGGCTTGCCCCCCTCCCCTTCTGCTCGTCAAGGGAAGAAAGAGACGAGCATCCTCACTCTGCACTTGGCTTCTCCACCAGCAGTCAAAAGAGAAGGAAAATAATGCTGGCTAGACTTCACACACCCCATCCGCCCTCCAAGCTTCCCCAATCAAGTGCAAAACACTTTCTGTTTCAAGTCGGGGGAAAGCAATGAGGAAGACCCAGGTTCAAATCGATCTGAATTCAGCAGGACCAACAATGGAAAAAACAAAGTAAGTGCAGAATCAGCCCTGATGTGTGGCATGTAGTCTGCCTGCATCCAAGCCACAAGAGGCTTGACATGTGCTGCTTCTCTAACTACTCTTTAAACTTTTGTACTCGGCTTTAATTAGAAGACTGGAAGCAGATGAATATGATACATTTCTGTGAATTATCATCCAGTAAAGATTCTCTCTTTTAAACCTCCAGGTGCTGTGAGTCTGGATCTGTGCCTCATCCCCAAAGGTAACTAATAACGGCATACTTTCAAAATGCTCTTGTCACTCTAATTTTCTGTAGGGACCGAGGACTGAGTGTAGTCCAAAACTCCCAAAAGAAAAACTTGTCTGTGTGTGTGTGTGATGACAATGTAAACCAGGGGTAGTCAAACTGAGGCCCTCCAGATGTCCATGGACTACAATTCCCAGGAAGCCTTGCCAGCATTCGCCAGCGAATGCTGGCAAGGGCTCCTGGGAATTGTAGTCCATGGACATCTGGAGGGCCGCAGTTTGACTACCCCTGATGTAAACTATTCCAATAGTTTATATTTCAGTCCCAACATCTCTATTTAAAAACCCATCTGAATGAAAAGAAGCTTATTAAAATGTGAAGTGGAGACGGCAGCCTTGGCGTCTGTCTGTGTAGCAAAGAACCTGTCAGTCTTCCTCGTCTGAAGCCTGTCACAGCCCCCAACACGCTCCTGCCAAGTCTCTTCACATTCTGGAGGGATTCGTGGCACATCTTTGACGGAATGACAAGGAACGTCATTGTATTGACCCATGTAAATTACAGCTAAACTCCTCTGCAGGTGAGAATCTCAAGCTTTTTGAAACTTTGTTTTCTCTTGCAGGTATCTGCCCTGATCCAAGTGCGATGGGAGATGTATACTGGCATGGGTTTTAATGATGAGACTGCGTATGTCTTGCTTTCCAGTGCTTAAATTGTTTCTCTCCTCAGCGAAGAGTCACCGATGACCAATGCTTTCATAGAATCATCTAGTCCAGGGGTAGTCAACCTGTGGTCCTCCAGATGTCCATGGACTACAATTCCCATGAGCCCCTGCCAGCGTTTGCAAGCTACAATGGGAATTGTAGTCCATGGACATCTGGAGGACCACAGGTTGACTACCCCTGCTCCAACCCCCTGCAGAATGCAGGAAATTCACAACTACCTGCCGACACACAGTGACTCCAATTCCATATTGTTATATGGTTGTCCTCTGATTCGTTTTGTTCTCCTCTACAACAACCCTGTGAGGTCGGCTAGGCTGAGGGCGACTGCCTCGTTGTCACCCAGTCAGCTTCCAAAACCGGATCGGTGACTAAAGCCGGGAATCACTTGCCTTTTCATCACAGAACGGCTCTGCTTCTTCCAGGCAGAATTCCGCACAAGTTTAACAGAAGATGCTGCCAAAAATAAGGAATTATTTGCTTCAGATGAGCTCGATCAAAACAGAGATTGGGGATCTGGAAGCAGCGGGGGTGAGAAATTTGAAACGGTTTGTTTGATAAGGCATCCCTAACAGCAACTGAGCTGGAAAAGGCACCCAAATTTAGTAATTGGGACCGGTGAGGAGGAACGGTTGGAATGCTTTTAAAAAATTGCTTGGGCTTTCATACAAGATAGTACTTCACTGGCTGTGAGATCTGAAGGCCCCCCCACCCCTTTCCCCCGCGGGACCAATCTGACTCCCCGATTTTGATCTAGGAGTGGTAAATGTGGTCAGGTGTGCAGGGCCCTGCATCTGACATTCTCGCAGCTCAATTGGTGCCCCGAAAAGCTGCCAGAGCTGTGTTGTAAAGGGAAATGAAAGCACCTGGGAGGAGATCAAGAAAATGACAACTCCCCCAGCTGTTATCAGGCCGCTGCAAACCAGCCTGGCATTAAAAGCTTTGGGATCTTGTTAACTGATAGGACCTGCAGCTACTGACTCTATTGGGGCTGGGAGACAAGGCAGCCCCCCCCCCCCCGAGACGCCACTTGTGCGGCATGGATGTGTTTGCCGATATTTTCCTGGGTGTCTTGAGAAACTGTCATTAGGATCATCATTTGCAACCATGAACAAGGTTTGTTTATAGAGGGATGTCTATCCCCACTTCTAAGGAAAGATCCCCGGACTGCTAGATGGGCAGGGGGGGGGGGAGGAGATAGGGGGGGGGTTAACTCCGACTAATAGCCATCTTTAATGTGTTTTAATGTGCGGGGGATTTTAAGGGTTTTGTGTGTTTACCATTTTATTGAAAACCGCCACAAGGCTTTGAGAGCCGTGGTATATGAATGAATGAATGAATGAATGAATGAATGAATGAATGAATGAATGAATGAATGAATGAATGAATGAATGAATGAATGAGGAAGTGAAATTGGTCTTGCAGTTGGACTGAGTTTGCAAGTCATAGACACAAGCCCGTGAGAAAAATCCTTGAAGGGAGCCTGGGAAAAACGCCTGGGAACTTTTTTGCACACCCTCTAAATCACCCCTTCTGGTATTCTAGAAGTTGGTGGTTTCAACCAATGGGTCAGGGACCCTCAGACAGATCTAGGCACCCCACCTGCTGGCTCATAAGCCCCCTTAGAGCCAACTTTTTTGTCCTTGCTGCTTTTTTGGGAGTTCCTGTTGCGAAGAAGAAGAAGAAGAATCACAGAATCATAGAGTTGGAAGGGGCCACATAGGCCATCTAGTCCAACTCCCTGCTCAACTCAGGATCAGCCCAAAGCATTCCAAAGAAGAAGACGACGATGACAACGACAACAACAACGACAACAAGTTGGTTTTTATATGTCGCTTTTCTCTACCCGAAGCAGTCTCAAAGGGCAGAATATCTCGTCTTCCTTTACAGCCACATTGAGAGGAGGATGTAGAGGGGGCAAAGAAAACTTCCCACCAGTGCTACTCTGCAGGGCTTCTGCCTCTTCCTGCTTGGCCCTATAAGGTGACCGGTTGGTCCCCTTTAGCCAATAGAAGGGAAGGGAGGGCCTTTCCATTGGCCCAGAAGCAACTTTGCCCTTGACTTAGAGATAGAAGCAAGGACAATGAAACAGACTGGTCCTTTGGCAGAGAGGAAATAAATCTTAACATGTTATGAAGGAAACATGACAGAATGCAGCAATGGAGGGCAGGGGGAAAGAAGGAAGCTGTACATTGTACTAAGAGTTAAGATTTCTGAACTTTCAATTCCAGGAGTAGTGGAGCTTCTTGCCAAATGAAGCTTGGAGCCAGCAAAGAAAAGGAACTCTGGGAGGTCAAGGGATGGGGGGTATACTGTAACCAAAATATATTTCTCCTCTTTTCTGTATATCTCTATAAAAATTAAAATTTCTGTTAAAAAAAAAAAGATTTCTGAACTTCCAGGAATTAGACTAGATTGGTAAACGTTCTCCTTGAGCTTCGTTCCACCATCCTGCCATTGAAATACACTCTGCGGTGGGTAATTCGGTTCCGGGTCATTAGTTCTGCTGTAAAAGCGATCCGGGGCACACTCCGGTTCGGACCTGCTTCTTCAATCTGCAAAAAAAGGTCTTTCCCTTTTTTTGTAAAGCCATTTAAACATGAACATAATTCCCTGTTCTCATGCATCTTTTTTTGGGGGGGGGATATTTCTGCACTCTCAAATAGGCTTAAGGCCATTCAATAGTTGCATGCATCGTTTTTAAAAAGAGATTGAATGAAAATTTACTCTCTCTCTCTTTCTCATCCTTTCGTAATCTCCCCATTCAATAAAGATTTACAGACTGACACATGCATTTTAATAGCTGAGTGGCCTCCATAGCTGATTCCACTCCCCACCCCCGTCAAAGATGGCATTACAAATGGAATGAACAGGAATTGCAAACTGCCTGCTTTTTTATAAACGTCCATTAAGTGGAAAGTTGCATTGGTCCGATGAAATGAGAGAAATTAAATTTCAGACCGACGCATCCATATGGATTTTAATTCCCCCACTGATTCTTGGAGAGAGCTGATAGAACCATAAAAACCTGACTTCTTTAAGGTTATATGAATCTGCACTTTATGGCTCTCTCTCACGCATTTATCTTAGGCAGGGGTGGACTGGCCATTAAGGGCACTGGGAAAACTCCCAGGCGGCCAATGGCTTGGGGAGCTGCCATTCCATTGGAGTCACACCAACCTGGAGGCTTCCTTCTTAAGGTCACCCTAAAAATTGGGACACACACAAGGTGGAGGCATGGGGAAGGCAGGCTCACCACAATGAAGGGCGTTTTAACCTACCCCACCCTTGTCCAGCCCCACAATGGTTAGGCTTATGACAGCTGTGTGGGTCTCATGGGAATCATAGAGTTGGAAGGGCCCTCCTGAATCATCTAGTCCAACTGCCTGCACTATGCAGGACACTCACAACCCGATCGCTCATCCACTGTCACCTGCCACCCCCTTGAGCCTTCACAGAATCAGCCTCTCCGTCAGATGGCTCTCCAGCCTCTGCTTAAAAATGTCCAAAGATGGAGAACCCACCACCTCCCGAGGAAGCCTGTTCCACTGAGGAACCGCTCTGACTGTCAGGAACTTCTTCCGGATGTTTAGACGGGATTTCTTTTGAATTAATTTCATCCCATTGGTTCTGGTCCGTCCCTCCGGGGCAAGAGAGAACAACTCTGCTTCATTGAAGTTCCTCTCCTCTCCAAACCTCACCATCTAGATATCTCCTAGGAATGGATTGGCAGCCCTACACTATGCACAGGCCTTCTGCTCCGTGGGAGACCTTCTGGATTGGGCCCCCATTCCCCACCAGCAGGGAAGTAATGAAAGGGGCCCCTTGGCATCATGTCACCGGGAGGTGCCACTTTTGGTACAAAAAACCTGGAAGTGACATTGTTGTGCTGGGGCACACCCGAAACTCAATGGTTTAACCATACAATTTTTGAGGAACGTCTGGCACACACCTTTGTATTACCAAACTGTCCCTGCCTCCAAATTCTTCTGGCAGGTGGCCAGCATGGGGAGGGTCCTGATCAATCAACGACAGCCCCGTTATGGCTTGACAAGATGGGAAACTGGTTCAAAAGAAAAACCATTTCAGACATTGAATAGTTTTAAATGTAACGATATTTTAAGAGCCAGGTTGGTATAGGGTTTAGGAGTATGGACTTCTAATCTGGCAAGCCAGGTTTGATTGCCCACTCCTCTCTATGCAGCCATCTGGGTGACCCTGGTCTAGTCACAGTCCTGTTAGAGCTGTTCTCACAGAGCATATCTGTCAGAGCTCGCTAACAGGGTGCCTGTTGTGGGGAGAGGAAGGGAAAGTGATTACTTTGAGATCCTTTCAGGTATAAAAAACCCAACTGTTCTGCTTCTTCTTCTAACACCTGCCGTGAAGAGAAACTTGTGATCCAGCTTGACACCTGAATACACAAATAGAATATCAAGGTAAAGGTATCCCCTGTGCAAGCACCGAGTCATGTCTGACCCTTGGGGTGACGCCCTCCAGCGTTTTCATGGCAAACTCAATACGGGGTGGTTTGCCAGTGCCTTCCCCAGTCATGACCGTTTACCCCCCAGCAAGCTGGGTCCTCATTTTACCGACCTCGGAAGGCTGGAAGGCTGAGTTAACCATGATCCAGCGGCTGGGATCGAACTCCCAGCCTCATGTCAGAGCTTCAGACAGCATGTTGGCTGCCTTACCACCCTGCGCCACAAGAGCCCCTAAAGAATATATTCTAACTCAAAAACTTGACACTGAATTCTTTTTCCCCAAGATCTTTGCTGAAGAACTCTGACTTTCAGATAAAATGAGATCCATGCTGGGGGCATCTGAAGAAGCAGTAATACTTGTGGAGTAATATCACTCCACAAGATGAGTTGAGCCCTCCGTGCGATTTACCGATATAAAAATGAGCTGGGAATCAAATCATATCTTTCCCCGTGTCTTTTCCTAGATTGACCCTGACTGATAAGCCCCCAAAACATTTCATCTCGCTGTAACTAACGCCAGGCCAATTCAAACGGTGACAATGTTTTAGAGGTTTTATGGTGGTTTACAATCTCATAAGGACATGAAGGTCAATGTATTTATTAATAGTAGTACAATGTAATAGCGTCAACAGCTTTGGTTGTGAGCCCTTTATGAGGGTGAAAGGAGGGGAAGTAAATTCCATGGGATATAGGATGCATCAATATGCTTTTATTTACTTCATTTACCGTACATTTCTCACCAGTAGGAACCCAAACTACTTTAATTCATTCTCCTCTCCTCCAGGGCCAGTTCTTCTACATCTAAGCCTGAGGACAGGGCCTGTTTGGTGTGGTGGTTCGGAGTGCGGACTTCTAATCTGGCGAGCTGGGTTCGATTCCCCACTCCCCCACATGCAGCCAGCTGGGTGACCTTGGGCTCAACACAGCACAGTTCTGACCGAGCAGGAATATCAGGGCTCGCTCAGCCTCACCCATCTCACAGGGTGTCTGTTGTGGGGAGAGGAAAGGGAAGGCGAATGTAAGCCACTCTGAGACTCCTTCGGGTAGAGAAAAGCGGCATATAAGAACCAAGGCCTAGTCTGCACACAACAGATAATGCACTTTCAATGCACTTTAGAAGTAGATTTTCCTGTTCCGCACCGGACAATCCAGCTGCCAAAGCACATTGAAAGTGCATTATCCTATGTGTGCAGAATGGGCCCAAGTCTTCTTCTTCTTCTTCTTCTTCTTCTTCTTCTTCTTCTTCTTCTTCTTCTTCTTCTTCTTCTTCTTCTTCTTCTTCTTCTTCTTCTTCTTCTTCTTCTTCTTCTTCTTCTTCTTCTTCTTCTTCTTCTTCTTCCTTATTTTCCTTCATAGATGCCACCCAACCCCCCCGCAGCTTTGTGCACTGAACTTTAATAGCTTAGACTCCCTTTGGCAGGTGATTTCTGCCTGAAAGGTGAGCATCAAAGAGCTGAACTCAAGGCCAAGCTCTCTCCTAAGTCCCTTAGATTCTACTCTAATTATACCGGATTGCCGCCCATCTCCTAACCGGGCTCTCTACATTCTATTCAGTGCCACCTGCTTAAAATCTGTCATTTTTCTTAGCGGCTGGGAAGCAGACGGGGAAATACGAAATCCTTCAGGAGAAAAGCTCACCTTTCAGAAATAATGACTCTGTTTCCAAGCTGTGAAGATTCTGCTCCGAAACGGGTCTGCTCCTGCCTTCAAAAAAGGCATCCTTTTCTGAGGAGACGCCCGCACTCTGAATCGACCCATCATTTCAGGAAAAAAGGCAAGTGCATCTTCAGTGGGCCTTTCGAAATAAATGTGAAGAAAAGTGAATGGTGCTCAAGGCACAATAGTTTGCAAGACAAAAAGCGGCTCAGAAGGAAGAACAAGCCAGCTGGGTCGGGGGTGAATAGCTAGCCGGGCCTACCGTCAATAACAGCACTTCCTCCTCCAATATTAGGCCATTCTTGTTGGGAACATTTCTAATAATAATAATAATAATAATAATAAAGCTGCTCTTGTTGCTACTTTGATAGTTCCTCTGGAGTACGTTCAAGATCCCCTCTTGATTAGGATCAATGGTCCTTCTCTAGGTTTGTTGTGGTTCTGTGAATTCTTGGAACCGCCTTGGCAGGTTTTAACCACGCTTGCCGGTTTTAAAAGGCTCCGCAATTCTTCTTCTTCTTCTTATTTACTAGAATTAAAGCCCGTTGTAGCTGATGCAACCGGCGCTAGCAGGGAAGGGAGGGGAGGGGGGAAATAGCAAAGAGAGAGGGAGGTAGAAAGGAAGAGCGTGATTAAGATAGAGAGAGCTTGGCAGTGGGAAGAGGAAGGGGAGGGGTTGTCCAATCTGTAAAGGCATGAGGTTGAATGTGTGTGTTGTGTGGGAGGTTGTGGTGGCAAATGAGGGCATGGGTGTGGAGATATGGGTGTCAAGAACCTGTGGTGTGGAATATTCATTGAGTGTGGGAGAGGACTGACCTTTGGGAATTGTGGCATAGTGGTGACAGATGAGCTTTCCAGAGCCATGTCTTCAGATATGTGAAGGGAAAATCAGACTGGAGACTCTTCTTAGGGGGAGATTACATGGCAACCAATTTCTCCCCGTTCTGTGGCCCTGCTCCTTGTGTCTCCATTTTTTTCTTGTTCATATAATGTTATGTGCCCACATGCTTCTTTCGCTGTTGCCCCTTAGAAGAAGAAGGGCTGGATTTTTGTACCCTGCTGTTTACTACCCAAAGGAGTTACAAAGCAGTTTACAAACACCTTTTCCCTTCATCTCCCCAAAATGGACAACCTGTGAGAGAAGTGGGGCTGAGAGCTCTGAGAGAACTGGGAATGGTCCATAGTCACTCAGCAGGCCTCAGCAGGCCTCAGGTGTCTCTAAGCAGTTTAAAAATTGCCTTCCCTTCTTCTCCCCATAACAGACACCCTGTGAGGCAAGGGGGCTCCAGCAGAACAGACTAAAATTGAAGCCAGAAAAGATGGAGGACCCATGGCTGGGTAGGGAAGGTGCAGATATCTCACATTACCTCCCAAAGCAGGATGGGGTATTTTGACCCTTTCACCGTCTGTTAAAAGCTTGAGGATTTTCCTGGATACTTCCCTTTCAATGGAAGCTCAGGTAGACCCCCATAGCAAAACTGGGCTTCTTACAGCTATGTGGGTTTAAACAATGGCTGCCATATTTGTCCCCGAATGTTCTAAGCACAGTGATCCATGGAACAATCACCTCCAGGTTGGATTACTGCAATGCCCTCGATGCTGGCCTACCCTGGGGCCAGCTCCAGAAGATCCAGCTGGTCCAGAATTTGGCAGCCCAGGTCTTGTCCAAGATCCCTCATTGAGCTAACGCCGCACCAACTGCACTGCCTCCCAGTGGAGCACTGGATCATGTTCAAGGTTTGGGTTTTGACCTTCAGAGCCCTTAATGGTCTGGGATCAACGTAAATGTGAGACTGCCTCTCCCAAATATACTCCCATGAGAGCTTTATGAGAATCTCCTGGTGGTCCCTGGTCCAAAACAAGTGCACCTGTCATCGACCAGAACCAGGGCTCTTTCAGCCCTGGCCCCATCCTGGTGGGACACATTTCCAGCTGTGATCCAATCCCTACAGAACTTATTATATTTCCAGAGGGCCTGTAAAATGAGCTCTTCCGCTAGGCCTACAGTTGATGATAGACACCTTCTTTGTTGGCCTCCTGGCCCACCCCAGCCTCAGTGACAGACTGCTGGATTTCCTTTCTAAATTGAGATGGAGATTTTTCTAGTTTTAATCATTGTATTGGTGCTGTTTGGTGTTCTGGTGTTAGCCACCCTGCGCCCATAGGAAAGTGGGATACAAACCGAACTTAGGAATGAATAAAATGTTTTCCTACAGGCCTGAGGTCTGCCAGTCTTCATGCCTTTGCACAAAGCCCTACATGATAAATAAGCGATTTCCCCACTGAAATAATGAAGTTCAAAGTCCTTGATTGACTTTGAGAGCGTATTAATAGACAAGGCACGCAATTCCTTGATGCGTGACGGACGTTTCAAACCACCCTTTGTGATGTTCCAGAAATTGCCAAATATGAACTTTGCTTCACAGTCCCCTTGCAGCTCCGATGCTAAGTAAACACTGAGTCGGAATTTCATGCCCGAAAATCTCCAGCCTGGCTTGGAGGGAATTCACCTCCAATCCCACAGTGGCAATCAGCAATTCCCTGTCTCTGCAAGGAAGGGCCACAAGAGACCAACGCTGGCCCATCCCTTCCTGCCCACCCACTCACCATCTGCCTAAGTCCATAAAACCAGCATTTCTGTCAGATGACCATATAGCCTCTGCTTAAAAGCTTCCCAAGAAGGAGAACCCAGCACCTCCCCATAGTTATTCCCTGATTATTTCTTTTAACCTGTGTATAGCAGTGATTCAGTGTGTGTATAAAGTAAAGGTATCCCCTGTGCAAGCACCGAGTCATGTCTGACCCTTGGGGTGACGCCCTCTAGCGTTTTCATGGCAGACTCAATACGGGGTGGTTTGCCAGTGCCTTCCCCAGTCATTACCGTTTACCCCCCGGCAAGCTGGGTACTCATTTTACCGACCTCGGAAGGATGGAAGGCTGAGTCAACCTTGAGCCGGCTGCTGGGATAGAACTCTCAGCCTCATGGGCAGAGCTTTCAGACGGCTGCCTTACCACTCTGCGCCACAAGAGGCTCTTAATGTGTGTATACTGTGTCTATATTGTGCATATACACAGGTGAGAGATGATGAGTTTGCTGGTCCCATCACCAGGCATGTTTCCAGAGAGCAGGGTGGCCAGGTCTCCTGCTCCTATCTTTTTTCTTTTTTTTTTGATAGAGTGACCAGGAAATGGCGTGGAAACTGCGGCCCTCCAGATGCCCATGGACCACAATTGCCATGAGCCCCTGCCAGCAACTGTGGAGAGGAGGAAACGACTGAGAGGCGATCTGATAACCATTTTCAAGTCTTTAAAAGGGTGCCATATGGAGGATGGAGCAGGATGGGATGAAATTAATTCAAAGAAATTCCATCTCAACATCCGGAAGAAGTTCCTGACAGTCAGAGTGGTTCCTCAGTGGAACAGGCTTCCTCGGGAGGTGGTGGGTTCTCCATCTTTGGAGATTTTTATGCAGAGGCTGGATAGCCATCTGACGGAGAGGCTGATTCTGTGAAGGTTCAAGGGGGTGGCAGGTGACAGTGGATGAGCGAGAGGGTTAGAATCATAGAGTTGGAAGGGACCTCCTGGGTCATCTAGTCCAACCCCCTGCACCAATAGGGTTGTGTGTGTCCTGCATAGTGCTGGGGATTGGACTAGATGACCCAGGGGATCCCTTCCAACTCTATGATTCTATGATGGGGGAGGACAGAGGGATGTTCAGAGGCTGGCACATTAAAAAGACGTTGATGTTATTTGGGTTCTCGCATTGCCAACCAAGGAAGGACCATCATGCCCCAAGGCCTGTTAGATCACATGCGGCTTTATGAGGGGTGCTTTTAAAGCATGTTCCTTGCCGAGATATTTTCCGGAATAACTTGTGCAGTTGGACCAACCTCTTTTGACAATTGTAGAATGAATTGTAGAGCATTACTCTGGTGTAAGATGTGCAGAACTCTCATTCCCTGCCCCCCCACCATGGAATCAGGAGCACCAACCCTGATGGTGATTCATAAATTGCTTAGGCAGATGGTGAGTGGGTGGGCAGGAAGGGATGTGCCAGTGTTGGCCTCTTGTGGCCCTTCCTTGCATACCCAGGGAATGGCTGATCATCACCATGGGATGGTAGGTGAATTCCCTCTAGGCCAGGCTGAATTCTGGAATTTTTTGGTGGAGCGATCACTTGGGCATCAAATTGGGGACACTGTGGGTGGGCCAGTAGTTGTGAGTGTCCTGCATTGTGCAGAGGGTTGGACTAGATGACCCTGGAGATCCCTTCCAACTCTAGGATTCTATCCTATTCCAGCCCTTAGCTAGAGTTACCACACATGGTCTGAATGCCGGAGGGCAATGGGGGAAGGCCGGCATTTATTTGGGGGAGGGGGGGGGGCTTCAATTGCCACCATGACACGTTGATGTCATAAAAATCCAACTGATGTCATTCAGGACCTTCAAAGGTTGAATGTCTGTATTAATGTTGAAATTATATAACTTTTATTGTGCCCAATCGTAAAAACCGTAGGAATTAAAAACATAGCTACAGCCCACAGGCTATTGCAAAAGAGTGTTGAACCAATGAACCAATAGACCGTTGGGTTTTGGCCCTTATAGGGCCTTCTTCAAAGGTCTGGTTATAACCCATACCAATTCATTACACCTATAAAATATGTATAAAGGTAAAGGTATCCCCTGTGCAACCACCAGAATGTGGAAATGATCATTAACAATGGAGTGGATTTAGCCCTGCTCTTGCTAGGCTGTCCTCCTCATTAAATGCATGTTATTTCTCTAGCTAAAGGTAAAAGGTAAAGGTATCCCCTGTGCATGTATGACCCTTGGGGTGACGCCCTCCAGCGTTTTCATGGCAGACTCAATACAGAGTGGTTTGCCAGTGCCTTCCCCAGTCATTACCGTTTCAAATAAAATATGTACAGCAGCCAATAAAAGATCCAGAGTGAGAGCTGTAAAGTACCAAAGTCACGTAATGAATGAAGATGTCTGCTCATCAACCCTTTCAAAGGCTGCCAAAAATTTCAGCGGTGTGTTCTCTTTTCCCGTGCCCGTATTGCAACCTGGAAGCACCAGAGCCGAATATAGGCAGAGGCAGCCCAAATTGCCAGATGGCCCGCCTTAAGCAGGCACCTCGGCCTCAAGACAACCGTCAGATCAGTTTTTAAAAGATGGAAAACCCACAGCTCAAAGCTTGGCGTCAAACAAACGGTTCTGTCCCAGTAGCAAAAACACAGAGAAGTAAGAACGGCCACAACCTGGGGGTGGGGCAGGCACCCCAAAGGTGATGCAGGAAAGCTGCCTCTCCCTGGTCCATCCTGAATAAAACATGCAGGGCCTACAAGGAGAGGAGGCGGGATTGGTGAAGGTCTGGGATCTCTGTTTTTCCTGCTGACTTTTCTCAGCCACCGGTCCATTAATCCAGCACAACTGGGGTTACCGTTTCAGTGAACTGAGTCCTGCAGGACTCAAATGGCTTACATATAATCTGAGTGTGGACGTGTGAAAACAGACCCGGGTGGTCTCTTTTGCCTCTGAGAGACACGGAATATATCATTCCTTGTGTCACAGTGGAATAACGTGGCTTATCGGTTGGCCTGCTACACAGCCCGTGCTGCCCTGGATGCTTTTATTTTAACCGGCAATGGCACTTTTTGTTGTTTTTATCACACCCTGGATCCGTTTGTATCAAATCGTGTTATGTAGCCTGACTTCAGATTGGATTGTTGCCTGTTATTTCTCCCTTTCTGCCGGCGTGTCGCCTTCTGAATAGGTTTTGATTTTTGTCTGTAGTCTTTTCGCCGCAGTTAATGTGTTTCCTGTCCCCGTATCTTGGGATCTGCTAATCTGGGACAGTAATTGCCTTGCATGTCCTTAAGGATTCCCAGCTCCCTGGTTGCGGGAAGCAATTTGCTTTGCAGAGTTCGCTGTAGGTAGTTGGACGCCTGTTCTATCCTGCCTTGGCTTCCCCTTCCCAACCCTTTCCTGCTTTTCTTTAGAAACCCTCTTTTCCAGCATTGTGTGCCTTCAGCCGCCGTCAACCGCATCCTTGCAATCTTGGCTGAGAGATTGCTTGCCTTTTGGATGATTCGTCTGAAGTCAGATTGCTTCAGGCCTCCAGTCAGAAGGCAGCAAATGGAGTAAGAAATGATTAGGGCCAAACTGAATTTCTATGGGTGTCGGATTTTGCATCAAATCCCACCCTTTCGGGCAGGAAAAAGCCTGAAATCCAATCAGGAATCCTGTTTTATTAGACGAGTTTCTCTTTATTAGCAATCTTCAGAATGAGCCTGATAAGAATATGCATTTTGGGAATTTTCTCTGACCTTTCATTTAGAAGAAGAGGAAGATGAAGAGTTGGTTCTTATATGCCGCTTTTCTCTACCCAAAAGAGTGGCTTACCTTCCCTTTCCTCTCCCCACAACAGACACCCTGTGAGGTGGGTGAGGCTGAGAGAGCCCTGATATCACTGCTCGGTCAGAACAGCTTTATCAGTACCATGGCGAGCCCAAGATCACCCAGCTGGTTGCATGTGGGGGAGCGGGGAATCAAACCCGGCATACCAGATTAGAAATCCGTACTCCTAACCACTACACCAAACTGTGCGTTGATGTTGTGTCCCATTTTGTTTCACAAGGGAGCAGAAAAAAAGGCGGGGCCTTGATTCGTACAAAGGGGAACAACAAGTAAACACTGAGATTGTCAAACTGAAATGAAACTTGGCAGCACCTTTACAGTTTCGAAATGCCCTGCGTTAAATTATAATAAAGAAAGAGCCATTCAGTCAAGAGGGATGTCATGGAACACTACATGAAGAAAGCAAGAGAAACTGCATTCCTTTGAGGCTGGGCTTCACCTCCAAGGATTTCAGTTGTGTGTATTCGAATCCTGTTCTGCATGTTCAAGATGAGTCTCATATTCCAGATTTAATTCATTTTCATCGCCAATGTAAGATTCTCCTCAAGTGCAACTTAAAATTTAAAGTCAGACAGATGGTTGACTTTGATTTGCAGGGAGGGGCATTGAATTGCTGAAAGTTTCCATCTCGGATTCTGCCCGAACACTTGGATTTCCATAGATTGTGCAATGCTTAGAAACCTGAAATTGGGGTCTCCGTGGGTGGGCAGGTAGTTGTGAGTTCCTGCATTGTGCAGGGGGTTGGACTTGATGACACTGGAGGTCCCTCCTATGATTCTAAGCCTTTCCCCAAGCTTTGATCTCTTTACAAACTTACAAAACTAGAAGAAGAAGAAGAAGAAGAAGAAGAAGAAGAAGAAGAAGAAGAAGAAGAAGAAGAAGAAGAAGAGTTGGTTCTTATATGCCGCTTTTCTCTCCCGAAGGAGGCTCAAAGCGGCTTACAATCACCTTCCCTTTCCTCTCCCCACAACAGACACCCTGTGGGGTGGGTGAGGCTGAGAGAGCCCTGATATCACTGCCTGGTCAGAACAGTTTTATCAGTGCCATGGAGAGCCCAAGGTCACCCAGCTGGCTGCATGTGGGGGAGTGCAGAATCGAACCCGGCATGCCAGATTAGAAGTCCGCACTCCTAACCACGACACCAAACTGGCTAACATTGCAAAACCATTCAGCGAGTCACAACAAGCCACGTTCGTGTTCTTGTTGTTGTTATTATTACTATTCCTCCTCCTCTTTATTAAATTTCTATACCACCCTCCCCAAATGGCTCATGGCAGTAGACATACTGCAGTTAAGAATGAATAATGAATTCATAAATAAACAACGTTAACATTCCCAGGGCTGGATTTTTGTAGGAATTCTCCCTCCCGAGGCTGACTTGGTCTGATACGAGAAGGTTGTGTTTGAAAAGCTTCCAAATGCCCTTCTCTAATGATGACATCATCAATGTGTGACAACAGGTTCCTGGACACGTGGCAACCCCTGTCTGGTGCCCCACTGCCAACATGCCAATCGTCTCCTGCCGTAGGGCAGCAGATCTATGGCTGCCCCCCCTGCTTTGGCTTGGAGGCACAGGGTTCGCCCGCAGAGTACAGAATGCCTGCATGTAGGCCAGCTATGCCCACTTACCAGGGATAGAAGAATGATGGACAGTGAACATAATAAATAGCATTCCGTAAGTGTAGAAGAAACGAACAAGTCACCAAGGCCACCAAGCAAAATAAACATATCAAAACCATTAGGGCGAGCCCCAATTCTGGATCAGACGTAAGGTTCTGGTTATTACCTTCAAGGGCATACGCGGTCAGAGCCCAGTGTCCCTGAGGGATCGCCTCTCTGCTTACACCCTCTGAAGAACCTTACGATCTTGCAGTTCCAACTTCCTGGTGATCCCTAGCCCCAGGGAAGCTCAACCAGGGCCAGAGCTTTCTCCATCCCGGCCCCCCATATGGTGGAACGAGCTCAAGAGAAACAAGCTCCGGAAGACATCAAGGCCCTGACGGAACTTGAACGGTTCTGCAGGGCCTGCAAAAGGGAGCTCCTCCCCCAGGTCGAGGTTGAACCACCGCTTCCCAAGAGCCCTCCTCCTGAGCCCCCTTCCATGGCACCCGCCATAACTCCGCCCACCCCACTGGGCTATCAGTATGAGCTACGTCAATGTATAATTTTTCTACTGTTCTAGGTTGCTTGTTGTTCCACTTCATTCATTACTGTCAATCTAAGTTATCCGTAAGGTTTCTGTTCTGTTTTATGTGAACCGCCCTGAGGCTTCGGGGAGGATGGTATACAAACATAATAAATATAAATAAATAAATAAATAAATAAATATGGGAATGAAAGGGAGCATATTTATTCATCCTGGACAGGTATGGAAGGGGTTCCCAGGACTGGACAGCTCAACAATCCTTGTTGTTGTTGTTGTATTTCAATGTATTACCCGCCACTCCCAAATGGCTCATGGTGTGTTACATCAGTCTGGATAAAAACCCCGATCAAACCCCCATTAATACCCCAGACATCAAAACATCGTGATCCGGTAATCACACTACAACAAAAAGGAACGATACGGTGGAAATGCAGTTCAAAACCTATTCCTTCTCCTAGTACAATTCTCATAAAGGGAGGCGGTAAGAGGGGGGCAGAGGAAACCCACAGCCGCCAAACACATCACTCAATCCCAGAAGGGGCGGGGCCATACAGGTTTTCCTTGTTGCGCCGGCCTCAACCATAGACCTGGACCTATTCTGCACACAATAGATAATGCACTTTCAATGCACTTTCGAAGTAGATTTTCCTGTTCCGCACAGGAAAATCCAGCTGCCAAAGCACATTGAAAGTGCATTATCCCGTGTGTGCGGAATGGGCCCTGGTGCAAGAGCTCTGTTTTGCAGGCCCTGCAGGACACCAGAAGCTCCCGCAGGGCCCGCAGCTCCTCCAGGGAATGGTCTGGCCAGTATCTATTTTGATTGTCTCTAACCACCGTGTTCTTTGTCGGCCTGGTTTCCTTTTTCCTCTGACCAATCCCAGCATAATTGCTTTCTCCATTGAGTTGGATCGCATGATACGGCCAAAGTAAGCGAGCCGGAGTTCTGTGAATTTGCCTCTCAGTGATATAGCGGGCTTTTTGTTACACATCTTATTGAGCCTCAAGTCCTGGTGAAAATTGCTCCTATTTCCATGGTGCTATTATTTTCATTATCTTGTGCGGAATGTTTCCCCACAATTGCCCTATTTCCCCCCCACACACACACGTCTTCCTTCTGGTCTCATCCGCACAGAAATGACACAATAACAGTTATTTGCAGAAATGGATAATGGGCCTGAAACGACCAAAACACACCGTCGGTTTACAGTGTCCTGAAAGCTCCGGGCAGGTTCTTGGGGAAAGAGCTCAGCAAACACCTCCATGACAGCAAAGTCTTTATGGGCTCCTGTCAATGAGTGAATGAGGAAGCACTTTTTTCACGCCTTTCCCCCTAGGCAAAGAGCCTTGGATGAGAAGTCCAAGGGAAAAGGATACAGCCATTTGCTCCACAAAGGGGTAGAAGGGCGATTCACACATTGGCAAAAGCCAGCAATGAGATGGAAGCCTCCCATTGTACACAATATTTCAGTTTCGGGGAAACAATCTGCTCTCAATGGCTCTTCCTGTCTATAATTTTTTTAAAATTAGATTGTCAGGTGTCGTTATATGGCATGCACAGTTTCTCCTTTTGTTCACTCCCTTTCCCGGTGTTCGTTGAACATTCTGTAATCATGTGTCTCTGACCTGGAAATCACAGCTGGTGCAAAATGCAGCTGCTAGGGTCCTCATGAGGTCATCTTGTCGGGCCCGCGTCTTATTATGCTGAGGAAGCTGCATCAGTTCCCAATTGGCTTCCGGATCAGGTTCAAGGTTCTGGTTCTTACCTTTAAGGCCATTTGCCACACCTATCTGAGGGACTCCTTGTCTCCTTGTGCCCCTCGCAGGGCTCTCCACTATGCAGGCAGGGATCTGGTGGTTGTCCCCGGTCCCCGGAAGGTATACCTGGCCTCTTCCGCTAGCTCATTCCAACAGGTTGGGGCCAGGACCGAAAAGGCCGAATTGCAAATCCATGAGTTTTAGTGTGCCAAATCATAGAGCTGGCAGCTCCTCTTCTCCAGGCTGAACCTCCCCAATGATTTGGCTGATTCAAGATTCAGGTGAGGAGCCGCCAAAGAGCTCAGCTGAATTGGAGACTCATCTGTTTGGCACACTCTTTAAACGTTCCCCAACCCAGCCCAGGATGGGGCTGGGGGAAGGAAGAGAATGCCAAGCAACAATTCCAGTGAAATCTCGGGCCTCCCCCACATTCTGCTGTTTCCCTCCCCTTGATTCTTCCTACATTAACATCAAATCGGCCAGCATGGTTGAATCACCATTAGTAAAGACTGGTGTGACAGTAATCAATTGCAGTTTTAATTTTTATTGTATAATTCTAACTTGTGTGGTAACTAAATGATTTGGTTTTGTTGCATTTTAAACAGTGTAAACTACCCCGAGACAGTTTCAGAGAGTGGTGGAATATCTGTATAAATAGGTATTTTGCCACACCTTTTATATGTCCCCTGTTCCTCTTCCTGAGCAGGGCAGAGCCAGCTTTGTCCTGCTTGGGAGGGAGCTGAGGAAACAAAGGGCCATTCCGCACCTGATAAATATAGTGTAATGCTCACCTTCTGCAGATGCCATATTTTTGCAGTTTTGCGTGACCTCGCCAACATCCGGCATCCAAGCAGCAAACCGGTAGCTACATCTTCCATTTTAAAGCACTAGCTGGGGAATCACATAAAGTAGAATTCCCAAACTGTGTAGCACAAGCTAGAGTAACCAACACACCAAGGAAATGTGCAGAGCTGAAGGAGCTGCCTCCAGTTCCTGCCCTCGCAGCCGCCTCCCTCTCCCTTCTCCCAGGGACAGAGTTTTTTTTTTTTTTTGTTTAAAGCAAACTGCCTGGAGAAACAAGTAGGCATTACAGTGCTATTTTTTCAATGTATGGAACTGCCCCAAAGAGCCCGCCAAACAGCTGAGATCTGTCTCTGGGCTCCGCTGCTTGGCATCACTCTTTAAATGCATCCCCCACACACAGACCCCTCTGAAGCTGTGGGGAACCCATGTCCCACAGCTTCAGAGGGCTCTGCGGGGGAGACATTTAAAGGGAAGTTAAGGGAGCACAAGCCATTCCAGTGCTCCTTTTGGCTCCCCTCCATTTTAAATGGCCATCAGCCAGTTAAACCCTCCGTTTCTCTTCCCCTTCCATGGGGAGGAAAGCGAAAGGGACTAGTAGAATGGCCTGGAGCTGTTTCAGTCTTTCTGTGTCCACCCCATCCACCCCCCACACCTCCTGAATAGCTCAATCCAGGGACAGAAATCTCTTCCCTAATCAGTTCACTGTTAAGCTGCCGGGGGGGAGCAGTTTGAATCGTCCCCCCTCATGGCCCAAGCTACCTGATCCAGGTAGAGGAGTCTGTCCTTGGATCAGCTGCCTGTCAGGCTGTACAGGGGGGTGGGTTGAATTAGTCCCCCTGCACAATCGAATCTCTCCCCAGTTCAGCTGCCTGGGCTCATGGGAATTGTAGTCCATGGATATCTGGAGGGCCGCAGTTTGACTACCCCTGATTTGAGGGCTCTGGAGGAGAAATACTCCTTTTTTGACACATGGATCTGTATCGGAATTGCTCGCCTTCATCTTCCCACTCCTATCAAATGAGCCACCCTAAATGTTACGACTGGAACTGTTTTTAGACGAGGAAAACAGGCATCTTTTCATCTGAATTTTCCTGGCCATGCGACACAGAAGTATAGATGGAATAATTACAAAATATGGATATGAAATGTGAAAGACCACATTCTCTGGCACCTTTCTAGAACTCTGCTCGAAAACCAGTAAGCAAAAAAACGCATCGGACACAAAGACCTCATCACAGCATTCGTAGAAAGACGAGCCTCTGAAATGCAGGCAAGCCAGGTCGGGATATATAAATATTTTAAAAGTTCACAAGATTCTTAGGGTTTTCTCCTCTTCACACTCAAAGAATGGGACTGAATTATTTCCACCACTTCCACAGCCTGAAAACGATTTGATAAATATCGTAGGAACCCGGTGTGTTATATCTCACAGGAATTCTGCATTTGTTGATTCTGGTGGTGGGGGGGGGAGCGTAGAGGGGGAAGATGTATACTCCACAGAAGTTTCAGAGACACCTCTGGCAGTACCGTTGTGGTTTTGAGCATTCGAGATGCTTTCCTGCCTTGGAGTTTGCGTTTTATTTGATACAGTTTGAAGATTGCCAAGAAAAGAATGACGGCTGTTACATATTTGAGAGGAGGTTTTTGAGGCGGGATTCTTGTGGTTTATTTTAATTTCTACACTGGCTCTATTGTGATTGCGTGCTAAAATATATGAGCATTTTGTAACAGATTGACTGTACATTTGTATCGCCTCAGGGGAGGGCAGTATATAAATACAACAAATAAATAAATAAACACATGAATGAATGAATGAATGAATGAATGAATGAATGAATGAATGAATGAATGAATGAATGCACGGACGGACGGATGGATGGATGGATGGATGGACGGACGGACGGACAGACGAACGAACGAACGAATTAATAAAAAAAAATAGAGACAAGCCGCTGGGGAAAAGCCGTTGTCTTGAAAACGGGAGACAAAAATCCAGACCCCGTTTTGGCTTGACCCATTTGGAATAAGAGTTTGACACACTGGTGATTAAAGTTACTTTATTTACAAGCCACACCGTCGGTCTTTTTTTGTTGTTGTTCTTCAGTTACCCTGCAAATATATGCAAGGCCTCTCAGGGTAGGTCAGCATTATCTCCTCATGAGCAATGGGAAACTGAGGTACAGAGGCAGAGCGTGGACTGCGTAAAATCCTTTATGGGTCAAAGCTTGAATGCGGGACTTCCTGATTTGACATTTGCAAACTGTGGACTACTTGAACGAATCCTTGACTATGCAAAAGTTCAATTTACTTAAAAGCAAGTAAGTAAACCAAATCAATACATTGCCAGAACTGGCATATAACAATCAAATCTCAGCTTTTAACCCCAATCACCACACACCCTCCCGTTGGAATCCAGGTTGTATTATGCAGGGCACAAAACCTCGAAAAAAGTCTGTCCAGAAAGACGTTGTTTTTGTTTCTGCATAAGGGACCATTTTTTGCTGTGCAAAACCTATCATGTTATTTTTGATTACGCATGACAGCCCTTCCTCATAGAGTTGAATGCGTTTTTTTAGAGCAGTATCTGAATCTAGCTTTGCAACGACTTTTCTTGTGTGACAGCACTGAGGACAGTGATTTTTGATGCATAAATTTTAGTGTGTTTTTGGTCTCCTCCCCTTTTCTGCTCACAGTCACTCATCCACCAACGGGAGCTCGAGCACCTGTCACTGATTCTCTGCCTTTGTCAGTGATCATGTGATCATGCCATGCAAAATATGGCCTCACCTCTTGCAAAAGTGGTTGCTTTGTTCGTCAGCCACTCCATTGGGTCTACTTGGCTTTACAGCAGCTTTCCAGTGTAAGGAAATGTCTTTCTCAACCCCTGCTCCTAGAGGGTCTTCCAGCAGAGAATACCAGGCTTTGAAGATGGAACCTTCCACATACAAAAGCTGCAAACTGAGCAAAGCCCTCCCTCTCCAAGTGGCAGGCGCATATGGCATTTATTTTAAGAGTCTGCTTGCTGCTTCTCCAGAGATCTGCTTGAAGTGGCTAAAGATCCAAAATTAAAAATCACATTCGAATGTAAGTTTTCAAAGACACAGCAGCACTTGCCAAACCAGTGATCCGACTTCCCCAAATTAGCATTCCTAAAATCACCATCCAACCAAAGCAGCCATCTAACGAATGAAACATAAACACATATAGAAAAAACATCAGAAATGACTCCTCTTTCCACCCACCCACCTGTTTCTGCTCCGCTCCAAATAGTCTCAAGATCTTTAACCGAGTGATAAAAACGGATCTGATTCATTGCTTCAGCCGGTGACAGGTGCGGCGTTGGACTGACTGCTGATCTTCATCAGTCTGTTAATTCCTCCCTGCAGACTATTTGCTCGCAGCTGCCGCATGTGATGTACGACCAAGCATTTCTTTAAGTGTTCCAGGACAGAGCTGAGTGCATTTAAGATAAAGAAAAGTCTCTTTGCTGAGGATATCTCCAGGACAGTCACTGAAAATGTGCTCAGATTTTTGACATGGGTACAACCAGGTTCTTAGAGAGGTAGAATAAAACGTGTATGCTAGAATCTAGTGCAGGGGTGTCAATCATAAAGACTGGGGTGGTAGAATTGGACCATCTAGGGCAGGGGTAGTCAAACTGCGGCCCTCCAGATGTCCATGGACTACAATTCCCAGGAGCCTCTGCCAGTATTCGCTGGCAGGGGCTCCTGGGAATTGTAGTCCATGGACATCTGGAGGGCCGCAGTTTGACTACCCCTGATCTAGGGCTTGTATCTGGCTTGCAAGTAACTGGGACGATGGAGGGAAAAAGAGGCTGCTTGGGGGGAAGGAGCTGAGCTACCCTGATTGTGACTTCAGCACAGCTAGTCCTGTCACTCAGCACCTAACTTGGCAGCCAGGCCTCCATCCCCCATGGAATCCCTAGTACAGAACACAGAGTACCTTTATTGGCATAATAAAAGATAAAGCAGCAGAACATGACTAATACGATAAAATCATATATACAATCCTTCAATAGGGTGTAAAGAAGTAGATGCTGGATTATGAGGTAGTCATATTGTGATGTGCAGTTTACATTGTTATTTGGCCGATATGGAGTTCAGACGTTAATGATTTACCCTTAGTATTGTAGATGATACCTTGGCCACCTGTTAGATGATCTCCAGATTCCTTTCATCTAAAATTCTCTGTTATTTGGTTCTACACTAGTCAATTTCAGCCTTCAGCTGTAGGCGGGTGGTGCTCTACTGGTCACTGTGGGGCCTTGCTGGGGCTTCTGCCTCATGGCCTTGAGCATGTGGTGCCCGCTTCCCTGTTATCATCTGATCCAGCAGCCCTTGGCCTAGGGCGGCTGCCACCACCGATAGGGGTGGCACAACTTACTGATGATGTCTAGCTCGAACCTCCAGCATCACCCTACCAAGCTTGGTGGGCTTGACCAGCAGCATGCACTGCCACATGGGCTTCTCAGGCTTTGCTTGCCATGCATTTAGTCACACATCTAGGGCATCATCCCCCCCACCACTTCCATAGCCAGGGGGGACAGTTCAACTTGCCTCACCAGTCCACTGCCATGGTGGCTCAGGGGCAGGGGGAGCTTGCAAAACCCATCCACTTTGCATTTTTACCTTGGGAGTCAAGCTCATAGCACCAGCGGAGGAAGTAGGCATGGGAGAGGGATTTGCCTCCCCTCCAGGCAGCAGAGTGGTGTCTGTCCAGTGCTGTACCCACTTGCCTCTCCGGTCCACCCATGCAAGGTTTCCTCTGTGGAGCCTTTAAGTGAGCACATCGACTGGAGGTTATAAAGTTTGCATCTCTGATACTTGGCATTGCATTTTATGGAACATGTGGCCCAGCCTGACAAAGCTGTATCAATGTGAGATCTGATACCTCTGATCTAGTCCATCTAATTTCAGGGGTCAGGAAGGGATGGTTTTTCATCCATACTCCCCCCCACCCCGATTTCCATAGTTTCCGTCTCACTACTCTCTCATACAACCTGAACTTGCCATTTATGTGTGCCATTTTCTGTTGTAATAAATGTTTTCTGCATGAATGTAGTAGATCCAAGAGAACCCCGCCCAGTTTGTCATTCTGTAATCTCTGTGCAGCTATGGAGTTGTTGAGAGTGAGTGGGTTTGAACTACGGATGCTGTTGAATTCCAGAAAGAATTGGTCCAGCAGCAGGTCTGCCCAAGTGGATATTGAGGATTCGCTCCTGTTAGAATCTGCTATGTGAAAAGAGCCAACCAAATTCTCTTCATATTCCTGCCCATACTTGGCCTCTCCAGTGAGAACTGATGTGGTATAGTCAGACTAGAATCTGAGATACCCAAGGGCTATGGCTCAGTCGCAGAGCCCCTGCTTGGCATGCAGAAGGTCCCAGGTTCAATCCCTGGTGTCTCCAGTTAAAAGGGCAAAGCTGTGGGTGATGTGAACGACCTCTTCCTTGTGACCTCGGAGGCCACTGCTACACTGAATAGAACATACTGACCTTTATGAACCGAGGGCCTGATTCAATAAAAGGCAGATTAGTATGTTCATGTGTTCAAAAGAAGCTCACCAGGTAGCCTGGGGTCAGACTGTCTGTCAGCCAAAGATACATCTCAAAGTTGTTGAGATAATTAAATTGGAGGAGGTTTAATTATTTGAGTCACCCTATGCTCCAACTAAAGTGTAGCTAGTCAAGGCTATGGTCTTCCCAGTTGCAATGTATGGCTGTGAAAGTTGGACCATAAGGAAGGCCAAGCATCAAAGAATTGAGGCTTTTGGACTCTGGTGCTGGAGAAGACTCTTGCAAGTCCCTTGGACTGCAAGGCGGACAAACCGATCAGTCCTAGAGGAGATCAGCCCTGGCTGCTCTTTAGAAGGCCAGATCCTGAAGATGAAACTCAAATCCTTTGGCCACCTCATGAGAAGGAAGGACTCCCTGGAGAAGAGCCTAATACTGGGAACGATTGAGGGCAGAAGAAGAAGGGGATGACAGAGAATCACGTGGCTGGATGGAGTCACTGAAGCAGTCGGTGCAAACTTAAATGGACTCCGGGGAATGGTAGAGGACAGGAAGGCCTGGAGGATCATTGTCCATGGGGTCGCGATGGGTCGGAAACAAGTTTGCACCTAACAACGACAACAACAATGCTCCTTAAGCAATGAGTGGGATAAGAATCAGATAAATAGGAATTCCCTGTAAGCTCGCACCTCCAGTAGTTTGACATTATTTCCTCCAACAGTCTCTGTATTACCAAGCCAGCAGCAATGTGGGTCTAATAATCGAAGAAAATATCGGTCTGACATTCTACTGGGACAAAGGCTCACTGCCCACAGCTCCGTCTCCAGGGAAAGCAGAATCTCTTCTCTCCCTGACTATTTCATTATTTTTCTTGCTGCCCAAGCCTTTTATAGTCCTTGAGGAACAGCGAAATTTTGTAGGGTCATATGTCTTTGGACAGAAACTTATTCAGATCCCTGAGCCTGTTTTTTTTTTAGGTTTATAAACGGAAAAAATCATCACCACCATCATTTCCGCTTGCACAGATTTGGGTTGGTGCCTGCGATTGTTTCCAAATATAATTAAGAATGAGAAAGTCAAGGAACGGGAATACCAAGTGGGTGTGTTAATGGGCAGGAGCGTTATTGCCTCACCTAAAGGATTAATCATTTCTCAAAGGCCACGATAAATCCTCTTATCTGGTGAATTTGGTATCTGTCTTTGAGGATGGCTTTTACCACCTTGAGATTTCATGCAATGTGCTCCTCAGAATGCAATGGCAGACTGTAGGGGCTACGCATTGTGCAATGCTTACATGGGTGTGGTTCTAACCCACTATATATTGAAATAAAGTTCTTTACAACAGTGGTACCCAACCTTTTTATCACCGGGGACCACTCACCAGGGACCACTCAACGCCTCTTACTGAGGCCCGGTGGGGGGGGTAGTTTACACTCAACCATCGCTATGGTAATGTTTAAACATCCCTTCAAAATAAGATACAGACACGCCACAACAATGAAGTGTGTTGTAAAGGGCTGGGGGGGATGAAGGGCCGGGGGGGGGAGAAGGTGTCCTTCAGGGCCCATCTCCAATTAGTCGAAGGACCACATGTGGTCTGCGGCCCACAAGTTGGGGATCGCTACAATACAATACAATACAATACAAAAACCTTTAATGGCATCCACAATACAAAACAATATACAAATCAATTCTGTAATACAAGTCTGAAATAAATTTCTTAGTAAGTTACCCCTGATGACTTCTGGTGCCCCAGATCTTTTTATTGCTAGATAAAGATCCGTATGTTTCTAGTAGGGTGTCTGTTGTGGGGAGAGGAATGGGAAGGCGACTATAAGCCACTTTCAAACTCCTTTGGGTAGAGAAAAGTGGCATATAAGAACCAACTCTTCTTCTTCTTCTAGGGTCGTATTGTTTGCACTGGCAGCCAGAAAGACTAGGTCTACAGCACCGGAGTAACACCCCGATATCTGAAGATGAATCTTGTTTGCTGTATTTTATGGTATGTATTATTATTAATCATTCTTTTTTTTATTCCTCTCTCTTCTCTTTGTTACTTAAATCATACAGTTATAGAACTGTTAATCTATTATTGCAACATTGTTGTGCTTTTAAGGGATCCATGTTTGTTATGTTCAGTAAAGGCTTATGGCCAACACAATAAACTTCTCCTGCAAAGTGATCCAGTGGCAGGAGGACTCAGATGGGAGAGTCAAGAGAATCCAAGATTTTTTGGTACATCTGCTTCCTAAACTGTCCTCATTCCAATTTCTCCCCAAATTGTGGCATTCCAAATGACAAGGATTGCCTCTTGAATTTAACATGATGCAGATGGAATCCACCATTGTGCCATTTCTTATATCTACAGAACCACTATATACATGTAGTTTGCAATAACATTTAATACCATGACAGATTCCGCACAAGGAATTTGCCCCTGGACAGCCTTTCGTTGCTCTCGGCTTTTAGTGCTGCTTCCACATGACATCAGCAACAACCCGAGGTTGTGCAGTATTCAGCCAATTTTCTCCGTGTTTAGGGAAATTGCCAAAACCCAATTTCTCCCTGCTAGTCGCATGTCAAATCTGGAAGCAACCAGAGGTGTCAGAAACCTCTGAGGACTAACCCAGTGGTCCCCAACCTTTATTAGGCTGGGGACCGGCAGGGTATTGGGTCGCGCCCGCAGGGACCGCGCCCGCGCGGGCCACGCCCATGCTTCGGGCCGCGCCCGCGAGCCGCACCCGGCCGCGCCCGCGGATCGGGCCGGGCCCGCGAGCCGCGCCCGGCCGCGCCCGCGGGCCACACCCGCGGATCGGGCCGCGCCCGCGAGCCGCGCCCGGCCGCACCCGCGGGCCGCGCCTGCAGATCGGGCCGAGCGGGCGCGGCCTGCACGGGCGCGCCCCGGCCCTGATTCCCTCTCCCCGCCCTCCCACAGTAAGTAGCTTCCCGGGCCGCAAGCTTGCGGCCTGGGAAGTTTTTTACTGCGGGGGGGGGCGGGGAGAGGGAGCCGCGGCCCGGCGCCATGGCCTTCGCGGCCCGGCGCCGGGCCGCGGCCCGCAGGTTGGGGACCACTGGACTAACCTATTGAGGAGAAAGGCAGGAAAAATGCAAGAAATCAATCAGTCCTGAATGTCGAGTTAGGTGTCAAATGAAAGCTGCCATGAAATTTAGTAATATTCATAATGCAGAGTGAAGAACTGAAACTGTTGACAAAAAAGCTCAGTTAAAAAAATTAAATAGGGAATATTTGCTTATTAAATAAGCTGTACTTGATAGTATTTCCCTCCTTTCTCTGTAGCTTATGGCTTGTCTAATACCCCCCAAAGAACCTGTTGTGGCGCAGGGTGGTAAGGCAGTGACATGCTGTCTGAAGCTTTGACCATGAGGCTGGGAGTTCAATCCCAGCAGCCGGCTCAAGGTCAACTCAGCCTTCCATCCTTCCGAGGGAGGTAAAATGAGTACCCAGTTTGCTGGGGGGTAAACGGTAATGACTGGGGAAGGCACTGGCAAACCACCCCGTATTGAGTCTGCCATGAAAACGCTGGAGGGCATCACCCCAAGGGTCAGACATGACCCGGTGCTTGCACAGGGGATACCTTTACCTTTTAATACCCCCAAAAAAAGTTTCAGTGTCTCAAACTATGTAGCCAAGTCTGAGCATCATGAAAACAGTCCCTGGCTTCAAGTAGTGAAAGCTGTTCTCCTTCATATTTTACAGCCAAGGCAAGAGAAAAATCAATACAAGCAACAGGCCATGTCCAGGTTGACAAATTAATCGCTACAGATACTCTGGAGGTTCTTTTAACTGGCCTGTCTGCAGAGATTAAGGACTCGTTTTCAAGAGGATAAAATGGACCTGCATCCCACTCTATAATTTGATAAGTTGCCCATGTTCTGTACCAGTGATGCTCGAAAGCAACCATGAGTGAGTTCCTCAGACATGTCCTAGCAGAATGATAGAGATTCAAATGAGACTGTGAAATGCAGTGGCCAGAAGTCTCTTCCCATCTCTCTGGCCTTTTCCCCTCATGAGCTTCTTGTTCCATGTTCCCTAATTCTTTCCCTAGGCTGCCTGGGTCATGTGGCAGTGAGGGTGGCAGGTTACAGTGCATGAGCGATAGGGTTGTCCTGCATAGTGCAGGGGGTTGGACTAGATGACCCAAGAGGTCCCTTCCAGCTCTATGATTCTAGGATTCTGTGTAGGTTCCCCTCTCCATAGGCCTTGGAGACACATCGGAGCACAATACAACACAAATCAGGGAAGCCAGCACATTGGCAAATGGCTTTTCCCCCTTAGACCAGGGGTAGTCAAACTGCGGCCCTCCAGATGTCCATGGACTACAATTCCCAGAAGCCCCTGCCAGCATTCGCTGGCAGGGGCTTCTGGGAATTGTAGTCCATGGACATCTGGAGGGCCGCAGTTTGACTACCCCTGCCTTAGACCATCGTTTTTAATTATAAGCCACTCTGAGCGAAACTCGGGAAGGAAGCAAGACAGAAATATTGCCATCCACTAATGTTGCAATCCCAAGCAGAGCTGCACCATTCTAAGCCCATTGACATAACCGGTCTTAGAGAGGCATAATTCTACTTAGGGTTGCACTGTAAAGCCTCTTTAAAAGCAAACCACAGCCTCCAGGCTTAGGCACCAGGTGTCATTCAGTACTAGTTGTGTCTGATCTTTAACACGTGACTTATGTCAAAGCTGTTACATTCTGCTGTTTCTTTAGTAAAGCACAAGAGCTGTTATCAGCACCTCTTGAGGTTCCTTCTTTGCAGTGACCAGTGACTTCTCTTACAACTTCAACATGCATCACTTCTGATTAATTTTAAAGGTGTTTCATATGTCAGTGGAGGACAGTTTTCCATCAGTGTACGAGGGGTAACAAGGCAATTGTGCAAGGGAGAAGGGAATCCAGTCTGGATTCTGGGGTTTTTTGGTGGGGGAATAACTTGGGCATGAAATTGGGGTCACTGTGAGTAGGCAGGTAGCTGCGTGTTCCTGCGGTGTGCAGGGGGTTGGACTAGATGACCCTGGAGGTCCCTCCCAGCTCTGGGAGTCTAGTGTTAGTTTGATTACGGTCATAGAACAAGCATAAGATGATACAGAAACATCCACTAAAACCAGGAATTAAAACATCTTAAAAGATAACAATAGAAAATAGAATAAGGTAGATAAACACCGCTGTCCAGATTCATTTAGAACAGACCATTCTATTACGGATTTTGATCGCTGCTGCACAGAACTTGGTAACTCTATAAGTTGTCTTATTTTCTATATCTGCAAGCAGCAGAGAAATGTAAAATTCTCCTGAGCGCCCTGGGAGCCTGCCTAGCAGCAGAAGAATTAGACTAGTTCGAATCTCATTATAGAATCGACGTTGAAAGAGGACATGTGAGTCTAGAATCTAAACAGGAGTTTTGCTGAGATGAGGTGAGGGGGGGAAATTGTTGGGGGGGGGATACAGGATTTAACATCCTGATATGCATAGTCCCTTTGGGATTAAAAACTGGCACATCCAATCACAGAGGGACTTAGTACTTCTGGGATCCTGCGCAAAACTCCAGAATCCATGCCATCCTTCCCCTCACCAGTACTGTACCCTGTGTGAGGTAGGCAGGCAGCAGTGGAATGGGCTGCCTAAGGAGGTGGTGAGCTCCCTCTCACTGGCGGTCTTCAAGCAGAGGTTGGATACACACTTTTCTTGGATGCTTCAGGATGCTTAGGGCTGATCCTGCGTTGAGCAGGGGGTTGGACTAGATGGCCTCTATGGCCCCTCCCAACTCTATGATTCTATGACTAGATGGCCTGTATGGCCCCTTCCAACTCTATGATTCTATGACTAGATGGCCTGTATGGCCCCTCCCAACTCTATGATTCTATGACTAGATGGCCTGTATGGCCCCTCCCAACTCTATGATTCTATGACTAGATGGCCTGTATGGCCCCTCCCAACTCTATGATTCTATGACTAGATGGCCTGTATGGCCCCTCCCAACTCTATGATTCTATGACTAGATGGCCTGTATGGCCCCTCCCAACTCTATGATTCTATGACTAGATGGCCTGTATGGCCCCTTCCAACTCTATGATTCTATGACTAGATGGCCTGTATGGCCCCTCCCAACTCTATGATTCTATGACTAGATGGCCTGTATGGCCCCTCCCAACTCTATGATTCTATGACTAGATGGCCTGTATGGCCCCTCCCAACTCTATGATTCTATGACTAGATGGCCTGTATGGCCCCTCCCAACTCTATGATTCTGTGATTCTATGATTCTATGAATCACCGTTGTGGCTGGAAGTCAGCCAACCAAGGGGCAAGTGGAGGCAGGATGTTGGGACTTTCAGATTTGGCTTGATCCTGAGTCCCTTCAGAAAATTATAGTTGAAGAGTAACAGAATGTTTTGGAAAAAAACAACGCAGTTATTAGTTATCTTTTTTGGATGAGTCACAGATCCAGACTCACAGCGCTTTCAGGTTTAAAAGGCAGGAATCTTTACCAGAAAAGATTAATTCAAAATATCTATCGTATTCATCTGCTTCAGTCGCCTTACTGAAGCACAGTACAGAAGCTTAAAGAGGAGTGACAAAGGCTGCACGTTGCAAGCCTCCGAAGCCTGGATTAGTCTATCAGATTTTTCTGCATTCTTCTTGACAAAAGCCAAGGAAGTTCTAAAGTCTTCTTATCTCCTTTGGATGAGGGTTTGTCTCTGTCCTCAGAAGCCCTTTGCTTGTCACTGCCTCTTGGGATCTTCTTGGACTTATTATCCTTGCAATCCTAATAAAAATGGTCCGTTCCATTCCAGGAAAAACAGCATGTCTCTCTCTGTCTGTAAGAAGTTGTCCTTCTTCTGCCCCACCTGTAGTGCAGATGCAGATACAACACAATTTTCAAAGGTAATTTATTTTTGAGCTCCTCATCTGACAGGAAAGCCAAAACACATTCCATACTAGAATGCTGCATGGCCTCCCAAGCTGTGACTTGAGCTTCATACTTCTTCAGCAGCAACAGTAGTTTGTCAGAGATTATAACACCATCCCATGTCCGCCAGCCCTTTCAAATGCTTCCTCATGCTTCCACCATATGAAAACTTCATAGGGAACAGCTTCTTTAAAAGCAAAAATATTTTCCCATGATGGCAGCCATTTTGTATCTGTACCCTTCTCAGGGCAGCCACTTTGCAGCTGACTCCTCTCCTTTCCTATCCATCCATTACGTAGCTGAATGCTCCCCTGCTCATGGAAGCCATTTTGAAGCTGACTCCTCCCCTTCCCATGGTGGCCATTTTGTAGCTGACTCCTCTCCTTCCCTTGGCAGCCATTTTGTAGCTGACTCCTTCCCTTCCCTAGGCAAGCATTTTGTATCTGACTCCACCCCTTCTCCTGGCAGCCATTTTGTTGCTGACTCCTCCCCTTCTCTTGGCAGCCATTTTGTAGCTGACTCCTCTCCTTCCCTACGCAGCCATTTTGTATCTGACACCTCCCCTTCTCTTGGCAGTCATTTTCTTGCTCACACCTCCCCTTCTCTTGGCAGCCATTATGTAGCTAACTCCTCCCCTTCTCATGGCAGCCATTTTGAAGCTCACTCCTCCACTTATCATGGCAGGCATTCTGTAGCTGAATCCTTTCCTTCCCTAGGCAGCCATTTTGTATCAGACTCCTCGCCTTCTCTTGGCAGCCATTTTGTTGCTGACTACTTCCCTTCTCTTGGCAGCCATTATGTAGCTGACTCCTCCCATTCTCAGGGCAGCCATTTTGAAGCTGACTCCTCCACTTATCATGGCAGCCATTCTGTAGCTGAATCTTTTCCTTCCCTAGGCAGCCATTTTATATAAGACTCCTCACCTTCTCTTGGCAGCCATTTTGTAGCTGACTCCTCCCCTTCCCTTGGCAGCCATTTTGTAGCTGACTCCTCCCCTTCACATGGCAGCCATTTTGCAACTGACTCCTCCCCTTCTCTAGGCAGCCATTTTGTAGCTGAATCCTTTCCTTCCCTAGGCTGCCATTTTGTAACTGACTCCTCCTCTTCTCATAGCAGGAATTCTGTAGCTGACTCCTCCGCTTCCCATGGCAGCCATTTTGTAGCTGACTCCTCTCCTTACCCTGGCAGGCCTTCTGTAGCTGACTCCTTCCCTTCCCTAGGCAAGCATTTTGTATCTGACTCCTCCCCTTCTCCTGGCAGCCATTTTGTTGCTGACTCCTCCCCTTCTCTTGGCAGCCATTTTGTAGCTGACACCTCCCCTTCCCTAGGCAGCCATTTTGTATCTGACTCCTCCCCTTCTCTTGGCAGCCATCTTGTAGCTGACCCCTACCCTTCTCAAGGCAGCCATTTTGTAGCTGACTCCTGCTCTTCTCCCGGCAGCCATCTTGTAGCTGACTCCTCCCCTTCCATTGTCAGCCATTCTGTAGCTGACTCCTCCCCCTCCCTAGGCAGCCATTTTGTAGGAGACTCCTCCCCTTCTCATTGCAGCCAATTTGTAGGAGACTCCTCCCCTTCCCTAGGCAGCCATGTTGTAGCTGACTCCTCCCCTTCTCATTCCAGCCAATTTTTAGGAGACTCCTCCCCTTCCCTAGGTAGCCATTTTGTAGCTGACTCCTCCCCTTCTCATTGCAGCCAATATGTAGCTGACTCCTCCCCTTCTCTAGGCAGCCATTTTGTAGCTAAATCCTTTGCTTCCCCTGGCAGCCATTTTGTAGCTGACTCCTCTCCTTCCCCTGGCAGCCATTTTGTATCTGAATCCTGCCCTTCTCATGGCAGCCATTTTGTAGCTGACACCTCCCCTTCCCGAGGCAGCCATTTTGTATCTGACTCCTCCCCTTCTCTTGGCAGCCATTTTGTAGCTGGCTCCTCCCCTTCTCATGGCAGCCATTTTGTAGCTGACACCGCCCCTTCCCTAGGCAGCCATTTTGTATCTGACTCCTCCCCTTCTCTTGGCAGCCATCTTGTAGCTGACCCCTACCCTTCTCAAGGCAGCCATTTTGTAGCTGACTCCTGCTCTTCTCCCGGCAGCCATCTTGTAGCTGACTCCTCCCCTTCCATTGTCAGCCATTCTGTAGCTGACTCCTCCCCCTCCCTAGGCAGCCATTTTGTAGGAGACTCCTCCCCTGCTCATTGCAGCCAATTTGTAGGAGACTCCTCCCCTTCCCTAGGCAGCCATGTTGTAGCTGACTCCACCCCTTCTCATTCCAGCCAATTTTTAGGAGACTCCTCCCCTTCCCTAGGTAGCCATTTTGTAGCTGACTCCTCCCCTTCTCATTGCAGCCAATATGTAGCTGACTCCTCCCCTTCTCTAGGCAGCCATTTTGTAGCTAAATCCTCTCCTTCCCCTGGCAGCCATTTTGTATCTGACTCCTGCACTTCTCATGGCAGCCATTTTGTAGCTCACACCTCCCCTTCCCGAGGCAGCCATTTTGTATCTGACTCCTCCCCTTAACTTGGCAGCCATTTTGTAGCTGGCTCCTCCCCTTCTCATGGCAGCCATTTTGTAGCTGACAACTCCCCTTCCCTAGGCAGCCATTTTATATCTGACTCCTCCCCTTCTCTTGGCAGCCATTTTGTAGCTGAATCCTCCCCTCATGGCAGCCATTTTGTAGCTGACACCTCCCCTTCTCTTGGCAGCCATTTTGTAGCTGACTCCACCCCTTCTCATGGCAGCCATTTTGAAGCTGAGTCCTCCCCTTCCTTAGAAAGCCATTTTGTAGATCAATCCTCCCCTTCCTTAGGCAGACATTTTGTAGCTGATTCCTCCCCTTCTCATGGCAGCCATTTTGTAGCTGATTCCTCCCCTTCTCCTGGCAGCCATTTTGTACCTGACTCCTCCCCTTCTCTTGGCAGCCATTTTGTAGCTGATTTCTATCCTTCCCTAGGCAGCCATTTTGTATCTGACTCCTCCCCTTCTCTTGGCAGCCATTTTGTAGCTGACTCTTCCCCTTCTCATGGCAGCCATTTTGTAGCTGACACCTCCCCTTCCCTAGGCAGCCATTTTGTATCTGACTCCTCCCTTCTCTTGGCAGCCATTTTGTAGCTGACTCCTCCCCTTCTCATGGCAGCCATTCTGTAGCTGACTCCTTCCCTTCCCTAGGCAAGCATTTTGTATCTGACTCCTCCCCTTCTCTTGGCAGCCATTTTGTTGCTGACTCCTCCCCTTCTCTTGGCAGCCATTTTGTAGCTGACACCTCCCCTTCCCTAGGCAGCCATTTTGTAGCTGACTCCTCCCCTTCTCATGGCAGCCATTTTGTAGCTGACACCTCCCCTTCCCTAGGCAGCCATTTTGTATCTGACTCCTCCCCTTCTCTTGGCAGCCATTTTGTAGCTGACTCCTCCCCTTCTAATGGCAGCCATTTTGTAGCTGAAACCTCCCATTCCCTAGGCAGGCATTTTGTATCTGACTCCTCCCCTTCTCTTGGCAGCCATTTTGTATCTGACTCCTCCCCTTCTCATGGCAGCCATTTTGTAGCTGACACCTCGCCTTCCCTAGGCAGCCATTTTGTATCTGACTCCTCCCCTTCTCTTGGCAGCCATTTTGTAGCTGACTCCTCCCCTTCTCATGGCAGCCATTTTGAAGCTGACTCCTCCCCTTCCTTAGGAAGCCATTTTGTAGATCAATCCTCCCCTTCCTTAGGCAGCCATTTTGCAGCTGATTCCTCCCCTTCTCATGGCAGCCATTTTGTAGCTGATTCCTCAACCTTCTCCTGGCAGCCATTTTGATGCTGACTCCTCCCCTTCTCTTGGCAGCCATTTTGTAGCTGATTTCTATCCTTCCCTAGGCAGCCATTTTGTATCTGACTCCTCTCCTTCTCATTCCAGCCAATTTGTAGGAGACTCCTCCCCTTCCCTAGGTAGCAATTTTGTAGCTGACTCCTCCCCTTCTCATTGCAGCCAATATGTAGCTTACTCCTCCCCTTCTCTAGGCAGCCATTTTGTAGTTGAATCCTCCCCATCTCTTGGCAGCCATTTTGTAGCTGACTCCTCCCCTTCTCATGGCAGCCATTTTGTAGCTGACACCTCCCCTTCCCTAGTCAGCTATTTTGTAGCTGACTCCTCCTCTTCTCATAGCAGCAATTCTGTAGCTGACTCCTCCCCTTCTCATGGCAGCCATTCTGTATCTGACTCCTCCGCTTCTAATGGCAGCCATTTTGTAGGTGACACCTCCCCTTCCCTAATCAGCCATTTTGTATCTGACTGCTCCCCTTCTCTTGGCAGCCATTTTGTAGCTGACTCCTCCCCTTCTCATGGCAGCCATTTTGTAGCTGACACCTCCCCTTCCCTAGGCAGCCATTTTGTAGCTGACACCTCCCCATCCCTAGGCAGCCATTTTGTATCTGAGTCCTCCCCTTCTCTTGGCAGCCATTTTGTATCTGACTACTCCCCTTCTCATGGCAGCCATTTTGAAGCTGACTCCTCCCCTTCTCCTGGCAGCCATTTTGTTGCTGACTCCTCCCCTTCTCTTGGCAGCCATTTTGTGGCTGATTTCTATCCTTCCCTAGGCAGCCATTTTGTATCTGACTCTTCCCCTTCTCATGGCAGCCATTTTGTAGCTGACACCTCCCCTTCCCTAGTCAGCCATTTTGTATCTGACTCCTCCCCTTCTCTTGGCAGCCATTTTGTATCTGACTCCTCCCCTTCTCATGGTAGCCATTTTGTAGCTGACACCTCCCCTTCCCTAACAGCCATTTTTATCTGACTCCTCCCCTTCTCTTGGCAGCCATTTTGTAGCTGACTCCTCTCCTTCTCATGGCAGCCATTTTGTAGCTGACACCTCCCCTTCCCTAGGCAGGCATTTTGTATATGACTCCTCCCCTTCTCTTGGCAGCCATTTTGTAGCTGACTCCTCCCCTTCTCATGGCAGCCATTTTGTAGCTGACACCTCCCCTTCACTAGGCAGCCATTTTGTATCTGACTCCTCCCCTTCTCTTGGCAGCCATTTTGTAGCTGACTCCTCCCCTTCTCATGGCAGCCATTTTGAAGCTGACTCCTCCCCTTCCTTAGGAAGCCATTTTGTAGATCAATCCTCCCCTTTCCTAGACAGCCATTTTGTATCTGACTGCTCCCCTTCTCTTGGCAGCCATTTTGTAGCTGACTCCTCCCCTTCTCATGGCAGCCATTTTGAAGCTGACTCCTCCCCTTCCTTAGGAAGCCATTTTGTAGATCAATACTCCCCTTCCTTAGGCAGCCATTTTGTAGCTGATTCCTCCCCTTCTCATGGCAGCCATTTTGTAGCTGATTCCTCCCCTTCTCCTGGCAGCCATTTTGTTGCTGACTCCTCCCCTTCTCTTGGCAGCCATTTTGTGGCTGATTTCTATCCTTCCCTAGGCAGCCATTTTGTATCTGACTCCTCCCCTTCTCATGGCAGCCATTTTGTAGCTGACACCTCCCCTTCCCTAGTCAGCCATTTTGTATCTGACTCCTCCCCTTCTCTTGGCAGCCATTTTGTATCTGACTCCTCCCCTTCTCATGGTAGCCATTTTGTAGCTGACACCTCCCCTTCCCTAACAGCCATTTTTATCTGACTCCTCCCCTTCTCATGGCAGCCATTTTGTAGCTGACACCTCCCCTTCCCTAGGCAGCCATTTTGTATCTGACTCCTCCCCTTCTCTTGGCAGCCATTTTTATCTGACTCCTCCCCTTCTCTTGGCAGCCATTTTGTAGCTGACACCTCCCCTTCCCTAGGCAGCCATTTTGTATCTGACTCCTCCCCTTCTCATGGCAGCCATTTTGTATCTGACTCCTCCCCTTCTCATGGCAGCCATTTTGTAGCTGATTCCTCCCCTTCTCCTGGCAGCCATTTTGTACCTGACTCCTCCCCTTCTCTTGGCAGCCATTTTGTAGCTGATTTCTATCCTTCCCTAGGCAGCCATTTTGTATCTGACTCCTCCCCTTCTCTTGGCAGCCATTTTGTAGCTGACTCTTCCCCTTCTCATGGCAGCCATTTTGTAGCTGACACCTCCCCTTCCCTAGGCAGCCATTTTGTATCTGACTCCTCCCTTCTCTTGGCAGCCATTTTGTAGCTGACTCCTCCCCTTCTCATGGCAGCCATTCTGTAGCTGACTCCTTCCCTTCCCTAGGCAAGCATTTTGTATCTGACTCCTCCCCTTCTCTTGGCAGCCATTTTGTTGCTGACTCCTCCCCTTCTCTTGGCAGCCATTTTGTAGCTGACACCTCCCCTTCCCTAGGCAGCCATTTTGTAGCTGACTCCTCCCCTTCTCATGGCAGCCATTTTGTAGCTGACACCTCCCCTTCCCTAGGCAGCCATTTTGTATCTGACTCCTCCCCTTCTCTTGGCAGCCATTTTGTAGCTGACTCCTCCCCTTCTAATGGCAGCCATTTTGTAGCTGAAACCTCCCATTCCCTAGGCAGGCATTTTGTATCTGACTCCTCCCCTTCTCTTGGCAGCCATTTTGTATCTGACTCCTCCCCTTCTCATGGCAGCCATTTTGTAGCTGACACCTCGCCTTCCCTAGGCAGCCATTTTGTATCTGACTCCTCCCCTTCTCTTGGCAGCCATTTTGTAGCTGACTCCTCCCCTTCTCATGGCAGCCATTTTGAAGCTGACTCCTCCCCTTCCTTAGGAAGCCATTTTGTAGATCAATCCTCCCCTTCCTTAGGCAGCCATTTTGCAGCTGATTCCTCCCCTTCTCATGGCAGCCATTTTGTAGCTGATTCCTCAACCTTCTCCTGGCAGCCATTTTGATGCTGACTCCTCCCCTTCTCTTGGCAGCCATTTTGTAGCTGATTTCTATCCTTCCCTAGGCAGCCATTTTGTATCTGACTCCTCTCCTTCTCATTCCAGCCAATTTGTAGGAGACTCCTCCCCTTCCCTAGGTAGCAATTTTGTAGCTGACTCCTCCCCTTCTCATTGCAGCCAATATGTAGCTTACTCCTCCCCTTCTCTAGGCAGCCATTTTGTAGTTGAATCCTCCCCTTCTCTTGGCAGCCATTTTGTAGCTGACTCCTCCCCTTCTCATGGCAGCCATTTTGTAGCTGACACCTCCCCTTCCCTAGTCAGCTATTTTGTAGCTGACTCCTCCTCTTCTCATAGCAGCAATTCTGTAGCTGACTCCTCCCCTTCTCATGGCAGCCATTCTGTATCTGACTCCTCCGCTTCTCATGGCAGCCATTTTGTAGGTGACACCTCCCCTTCCCTAATCAGCCATTTTGTATCTGACTGCTCCCCTTCTCTTGGCAGCCATTTTGTAGCTGACTCCTCCCCTTCTCATGGCAGCCATTTTGTAGCTGACACCTCCCCTTCCCTAGGCAGCCATTTTGTAGCTGACACCTCCCCATCCCTAGGCAGCCATTTTGTATCTGAGTCCTCCCCTTCTCTTGGCAGCCATTTTGTATCTGACTACTCCCCTTCTCATGGCAGCCATTTTGAAGCTGACTCCTCCCCTTCTCCTGGCAGCCATTTTGTTGCTGACTCCTCCCCTTCTCTTGGCAGCCATTTTGTGGCTGATTTCTATCCTTCCCTAGGCAGCCATTTTGTATCTGACTCTTCCCCTTCTCATGGCAGCCATTTTGTAGCTGACACCTCCCCTTCCCTAGTCAGCCATTTTGTATCTGACTCCTCCCCTTCTCTTGGCAGCCATTTTGTATCTGACTCCTCCCCTTCTCATGGTAGCCATTTTGTAGCTGACACCTCCCCTTCCCTAACAGCCATTTTTATCTGACTCCTCCCCTTCTCTTGGCAGCCATTTTGTAGCTGACTCCTCTCCTTCTCATGGCAGCCATTTTGTAGCTGACACCTCCCCTTCCCTAGGCAGGCATTTTGTATATGACTCCTCCCCTTCTCTTGGCAGCCATTTTGTAGCTGACTCCTCCCCTTCTCATGGCAGCCATTTTGTAGCTGACACCTCCCCTTCACTAGGCAGCCATTTTGTATCTGACTCCTCCCCTTCTCCTGGCAGCCATTTTGTAGCTGACTCCTCCCCTTCTCATGGCAGCCATTTTGAAGCTGACTCCTCCCCTTCCTTAGGAAGCCATTTTGTAGATCAATCCTCCCCTTTCCTAGACAGCCATTTTGTATCTGACTGCTCCCCTTCTCTTGGCAGCCATTTTGTAGCTGACTCCTCCCCTTCTCATGGCAGCCATTTTGAAGCTGACTCCTCCCCTTCCTTAGGAAGCCATTTTGTAGATCAATACTCCCCTTCCTTAGGCAGCCATTTTGTAGCTGATTCCTCCCCTTCTCATGGCAGCCATTTTGTAGCTGATTCCTCCCCTTCTCCTGGCAGCCATTTTGTTGCTGACTCCTCCCCTTCTCTTGGCAGCCATTTTGTGGCTGATTTCTATCCTTCCCTAGGCAGCCATTTTGTATCTGACTCCTCCCCTTCTCATGGCAGCCATTTTGTAGCTGACACCTCCCCTTCCCTAGTCAGCCATTTTGTATCTGACTCCTCCCCTTCTCTTGGCAGCCATTTTGTATCTGACTCCTCCCCTTCTCATGGTAGCCATTTTGTAGCTGACACCTCCCCTTCCCTAACAGCCATTTTTATCTGACTCCTCCCCTTCTCATGGCAGCCATTTTGTAGCTGACACCTCCCCTTCCCTAGGCAGCCATTTTGTATCTGACTCCTCCCCTTCTCTTGGCAGCCATTTTTATCTGACTCCTCCCCTTCTCTTGGCAGCCATTTTGTAGCTGACACCTCCCCTTCCCTAGGCAGCCATTTTGTATCTGACTCCTCCCCTTCTCATGGCAGCCATTTTGTATCTGACTCCTCCCCTTCTCATGGCAGCCATTTTGAAGCTGACTCCTCCCCTTCTCTTGGCAGCCATTTTGTAGCTGACTCCTCCCCTTCTCATGGCAGCCATTTTGTAGATGACACCTCCCCTTCTCATGGCAGCCATTTTGTAGCTGACACCTCCCCTTCCATAGGCAGCCATTTTGTATCTGACACCTCCCCTTCCCTAGTCAGCCATTTTGTTGCTGACTCCTCCCCTTCTCTTGGCAGCCATTTTGTAGCTGACACCTCCCCTTCCCTAGGCAGCCATTTTGTATCTGACTCCTCCCCTTCTCATGGCAGCCATTTTGTAGCTGACACCTCCCCTTCCCTAGGCAGCCATTTTGTATCTGACTCCTCCCCTTCTCTTGGCAGCTATTTTGTATCTGACTACTCCCCTCTTGGCAGCCATTTTGTAGCTGACACCTCCCCTTCCCTAGGCAGCCATTTTGTATCTGACTCCTCCCCTTCTCATGGCAACCATTTTGTAGCTGACACCTCCCCTTCCCTAGGCAGGCATTTTGTATCTGACTCCTCCGCTTCTCTTGGCAGCCATTTTGTAGCTGATTCCTCCCCTTCTCATGGCAGCCATTTTGTAGCTGATTCCTCCCCTTCTCCTGGCAGCCATTTTGTTGCTGACTCCTCCCCTTCTCTTGGCAGCCATTTTGTGGCTGATTTCTATCCTTCCCTAGGCAGCCATTTTGTATCTGACTCCTCCCCTTCTCATGGCAGCCATTTTGTAGCTGACACCTCCCCTTCCCTAGGCAGCCATTTTGTACCTGACTCCTCCCCTTCTCTTGGCAGCCATTTTGTATCTGACTCCTCCCCTTCTCATGGTAGCCATTTTGTAGCTGACACCTCCCCTTCCCTAACAGCCATTTTTATCTGACTCCTCCCCTTCTCTTGGCAGCCATTTTGTAGCTGACACCTCCCCTTCCCTAGGCAGCCATTTTGTATCTGACTCCTCCCCTTCTCATGGCAGCCATTTTGTAGCTGACACCTCCCCTTCCCTAGGCAGCCATTTTGTATCTGACTCCTCCCCTTCTCTTGGCAGCCATTTTGTAGCTGACTCCTCCCCTTCTCATGGCAGCCATTTTGTAGCTGACACCTCCCCTTCCCTAGGCAGCCATTTTGTATCTGACTCCTCCCATTCTCTTGGCAGCCATTTTGTAGCTGACTCCTCCCCATCTCATGGCAGCCATTTTGTAGCTGACACCTCCCCTTCCCTAGGCAGCCATTTTGTATCTGACTCCTCCCCTTCTCTTGGCAGCCATTTTGTATCTGACTCCTCCCCTTCTCATGGCAGCCATTTTGAAGCTGACTCCTCCCCTTCTCTTGGCAGCCATTTTGTAGCTGACTCCTCCCCTTCTCATGGCAGCCATTTTGTAGCTGACACCTCCCCTTCTCATGGCAGCCATTTTGTAGCTGACACCTCCCCTTCCATAGGCAGCCATTTTGTATCTGACACCTCCCCTTCCCTAGTCAGCCATTTTGTAGCTGACTCCTCCCCTTCTCAGGGCAGCCATTTTGAAGCTGACTCCTCCCCTTCTCTTGGCAGCCATTTTGTAGCTGACTCCTCCCCTTCTCATGGCAGCCATTTTGTAGCTGACACCTCCCCTTCTCATGGCAGCCATTTTGTAGCTGTCACCTCCCCTTTCCGAGGCAGCCATTTTGTATCTGACTCCTCCCCTTCTCATGGCAGCCATTTTGTAGCTGATACCTCCCCTTCCCTAGGCAGCCATTTTGTATCTGACTCCTCCCCTTCTCTTGGCAGCCATTTTGTAGCTGACTCCTCCCCTTCTCATGGCAGCCATTTTGTAGCTGACACCTCCCCTTCACTAGGCAGCCATTTTGTATCTGACTCCTCCCCTTCTCTTGGCAGCCATTTTGTAGCTGACTCCTCCCCTTCTCATGGCAGCCATTTTGTAGCTGATTCCTCCCCTTCTCCTGGCAGCCATTTTGTTGCTGACTCCTCCCCTTCTCTTGGCAGCCATTTTGTGGCTGATTTCTATCCTTCCCTAGGCAGCCATTTTGTATCTGACTCCTCCCCTTCTCATGGCAGCCATTTTGTAGCTGACACCTCCCCTTCCCTAGTCAGCCATTTTGTATCTGACTCCTCCCCTTCTCTTGGCAGCCATTTTGTATCTGACTCCTCCCCTTCTCATGGTAGCCATTTTGTAGCTGACACCTCCCCTTCCCTAACAGCCATTTTTATCTGACTCCTCCCCTTCTCATGGCAGCCATTTTGTAGCTGACACCTCCCCTTCCCTAGGCAGCCATTTTGTATCTGACTCCTCCCCTTCTCTTGGCAGCCATTTTTATCTGACTCCTCCCCTTCTCTTGGCAGCCATTTTGTAGCTGACACCTCCCCTTCCCTAGGCAGCCATTTTGTATCTGACTCCTCCCCTTCTCATGGCAGCCATTTTGTATCTGACTCCTCCCCTTCTCATGGCAGCCATTTTGAAGCTGACTCCTCCCCTTCTCTTGGCAGCCATTTTGTAGCTGACTCCTCCCCTTCTCATGGCAGCCATTTTGTAGATGACACCTCCCCTTCTCATGGCAGCCATTTTGTAGCTGACACCTCCCCTTCCATAGGCAGCCATTTTGTATCTGACACCTCCCCTTCCCTAGTCAGCCATTTTGTTGCTGACTCCTCCCCTTCTCTTGGCAGCCATTTTGTAGCTGACACCTCCCCTTCCCTAGGCAGCCATTTTGTATCTGACTCCTCCCCTTCTCATGGCAGCCATTTTGTAGCTGACACCTCCCCTTCCCTAGGCAGCCATTTTGTATCTGACTCCTCCCCTTCTCTTGGCAGCTATTTTGTATCTGACTACTCCCCTCTTGGCAGCCATTTTGTAGCTGACACCTCCCCTTCCCTAGGCAGCCATTTTGTATCTGACTCCTCCCCTTCTCATGGCAACCATTTTGTAGCTGACACCTCCCCTTCCCTAGGCAGGCATTTTGTATCTGACTCCTCCGCTTCTCTTGGCAGCCATTTTGTAGCTGATTCCTCCCCTTCTCATGGCAGCCATTTTGTAGCTGATTCCTCCCCTTCTCCTGGCAGCCATTTTGTTGCTGACTCCTCCCCTTCTCTTGGCAGCCATTTTGTGGCTGATTTCTATCCTTCCCTAGGCAGCCATTTTGTATCTGACTCCTCCCCTTCTCATGGCAGCCATTTTGTAGCTGACACCTCCCCTTCCCTAGGCAGCCATTTTGTACCTGACTCCTCCCCTTCTCTTGGCAGCCATTTTGTATCTGACTCCTCCCCTTCTCATGGTAGCCATTTTGTAGCTGACACCTCCCCTTCCCTAACAGCCATTTTTATCTGACTCCTCCCCTTCTCTTGGCAGCCATTTTGTAGCTGACACCTCCCCTTCCCTAGGCAGCCATTTTGTATCTGACTCCTCCCCTTCTCATGGCAGCCATTTTGTAGCTGACACCTCCCCTTCCCTAGGCAGCCATTTTGTATCTGACTCCTCCCCTTCTCTTGGCAGCCATTTTGTAGCTGACTCCTCCCCTTCTCATGGCAGCCATTTTGTAGCTGACACCTCCCCTTCCCTAGGCAGCCATTTTGTATCTGACTCCTCCCATTCTCTTGGCAGCCATTTTGTAGCTGACTCCTCCCCATCTCATGGCAGCCATTTTGTAGCTGACACCTCCCCTTCCCTAGGCAGCCATTTTGTATCTGACTCCTCCCCTTCTCTTGGCAGCCATTTTGTATCTGACTCCTCCCCTTCTCATGGCAGCCATTTTGAAGCTGACTCCTCCCCTTCTCTTGGCAGCCATTTTGTAGCTGACTCCTCCCCTTCTCATGGCAGCCATTTTGTAGCTGACACCTCCCCTTCTCATGGCAGCCATTTTGTAGCTGACACCTCCCCTTCCATAGGCAGCCATTTTGTATCTGACACCTCCCCTTCCCTAGTCAGCCATTTTGTAGCTGACTCCTCCCCTTCTCAGGGCAGCCATTTTGAAGCTGACTCCTCCCCTTCTCTTGGCAGCCATTTTGTAGCTGACTCCTCCCCTTCTCATGGCAGCCATTTTGTAGCTGACACCTCCCCTTCTCATGGCAGCCATTTTGTAGCTGTCACCTCCCCTTTCCGAGGCAGCCATTTTGTATCTGACTCCTCCCCTTCTCATGGCAGCCATTTTGTAGCTGATACCTCCCCTTCCCTAGGCAGCCATTTTGTATCTGACTCCTCCCCTTCTCTTGGCAGCCATTTTGTAGCTGACTCCTCCCCTTCTCATGGCAGCCATTTTGTAGCTGACACCTCCCCTTCCCTAGGCAGCCATTTTGTATCTGACTACTCCCCTCTTGGCAGCCATTTTGTTGCTGACTCCTCCCCTTCTCTTGGCAGCCATTTTGTATCTGACTCCTCCCCTTCTCATGGCAGCCATTTTGTTGCTGACTCCTCCCCTTCTCTTGGCAGCCATTTTGTAGCTGACACCTCCCCTTCCCTAGGCAGCCATTTTGTATCTGACTCCTCCCCTTCTCATGGCAGCCATTTTGTAGCTGACACCTCCCCTTCCCTAGGCAGCCATTTTGTATCTGACTCCTCCCCTTCTCTTGGCAGCCATTTTGTAGCTGACTCCTCCCCTTATCATGGCAGCCATTTTGTAACTGACACCTCCCCTTCCCTAGGCAGCCATTTTGTATCTGACTCCTCCCCTTCTCTTGGCAGCCATTTTGTAGCTGACTCCTCCCCATCTCATGGCAGCCATTTTGTAGCTGACACCTCCCCTTCCCTAGGCAGCCATTTTGTACCTGACTCCTCCCCTTCTCTTGGCAGCCATTTTGTAGCTGACTCCTCCCCTTCTCATGGCAGCCATTTTGAAGCTGACTCCTCCCCTTCCCTAGGCAGCCATTTTGTATCTGACTCCTCCCCTTATCATGGCAGCCATTTTGTAACTGACACCTCCCCTTCCCTAGGCAGCCATTTTGTATCTGACTCCTCCCCTTCTCTTGGCAGCCATTTTGTAGCTGACTCCTCCCCATCTCATGGCAGCCATTTTGTAGCTGACACCTCCCCTTCCCTAGGCAGCCATTTTGTACCTGACTCCTCCCCTTCTCTTGGCAGCCATTTTGTAGCTGACTCCTCCCCTTCTCATGGCAGCCATTTTGAAGCTGACTCCTCCCCTTCTCTTGGCAGCCATTTTGTAGCTGACTCCTCCCATTCTCATGGCAGCCATTTTGTAGCTGACACCTCCCCTTCTCATGGCAGCCATTTTGTAGCTGACACCTCCCCTTCCCTAGGCAGCCATTTTGTATCTGACACCTCCCCTTCCCTAGTCAGCCATTTTGTTGCTGACTCCTCCCCTTCTCTTGGCAGCCATTTTGTAGCTGACACCTCCCCTTCCCTAGGCAGCCATTTTGTATCTGACTCCTCCCCTTCTCATGGCAGCCATTTTGTAGCTGACACCTCCCCTTCCCTAGGCAGCCATTTTGTATCTGACTCCTCCCCTTCTCTTGGCAACCATTTTGTAGCTGACTCCTCCCCTTCTCATTGCAGCTATTTTGTAGCTGACACCTCCCCTTCCCTAACAGCCATTTTGTATCTGACTCCTCCCCTTCTCTTGGCAGCCATTTTGTAGCTGACTCTTCCCCTTCTCATGGCAGCCATTTTGTATCTGACTCCTCCCTTCTCTTGGCAGCCATTTTGTAGCTGACTCCTCTCCTTCTCATGGCATCCATTTTGTAGCTGACACCTCCCCTTCCCTAGGCAGGCATTTTGTATCTGACTCCTCCCCTTCTCTTGGCAGCCATTTTGTTGCTGACTCCTCCCCTTCTCTTGGCAGCCATTTTGTAGCTGACACCTCCCCTTCCCTAGGCAGCCATTTTGTATCTGACTCCTCCCCTTCTCATGGCAGCCATTTTGTAGCTGACACCTCCCCTTCCCTAGGCAGCCATTTTGTATCTGACTCCTCCCCTTCTCATGGCAGCCATTTTGTAGCTGACACCTCCCCTTCCCTAGGCAGCCATTTTGTATCTGACTACTCCCCTCTTGGCAGCCATTTTGTTGCTGACTCCTCCCCTTCTCTTGGCAGCCATTTTGTATCTGACTCCTCCCCTTCTCATGGCAGCCATTTTGTTGCTGACTCCTCCCCTTCTCTTGGCAGCCATTTTGTAGCTGACACCTCCCCTTCCCTAGGCAGCCATTTTGTATCTGACTCCTCCCCTTCTCATGGCAGCCATTTTGTAGCTGACACCTCCCCTTCCCTAGGCAGCCATTTTGTATCTGACTCCTCCCCTTCTCTTGGCAGCCATTTTGTAGCTGACTCCTCCCCTTCTCATGGCAGCCATTTTGTAACTGACACCTCCCCTTCCCTAGGCAGCCATTTTGTATCTGACTCCTCCCCTTCTCTTGGCAGCCATTTTGTAGCTGACTCCTCCCCATCTCATGGCAGCCATTTTGTAGCTGACACCCCCACTTCCCTAGGCAGCCATTTTGTACCTGACTCCTCCCCTTCTCTTGGCAGCCATTTTGTAGCTGACTCCTCCCCTTCTCATGGCAGCCATTTTGAAGCTGACTCCTCCCCTTCTCTTGGCAGCCATTTTGTAGCTGACTCCTCCCCTTCTCATGGCAGCCATTTTGTAGCTGACACCTCCCCTTCTCATGGCAGCCATTTTGTAGCTGACACCTCCCCTTCCCTAGGCAGCCATTTTGTATCTGACACCTCCCCTTCCCTAGGCAGCCATTTTGTTGCTGACTCCTCCCCTTCTCTTGGCAGCCATTTTGTAGCTGACACCTCCCCTTCCCTAGGCAGCCATTTTGTATCTGACTCCTCCCCTTCTCATGGCAGCCATTTTGTAGCTGACACCTCCCCTTCCCTAGGCAGCCATTTTGTATCTGACTCCTCCCCTTCTCTTGGCAGCCATTTTGTAGCTGACTCCTCCCCTTCTCATTGCAGCTATTTTGTAGCTGACACCTCCCCTTCCCTAACAGCCATTTTGTATCTGACTCCTCCCCTTCTCTTGGCAGCCATTTTGTAGCTGACTCCTCCCTTCTCTTGGCAGCCATTTTGTAGCTGACTCCTCTCCTTCTCATGGCATCCATTTTGTAGCTGACACCTCCCCTTCCCTAGGCAGGCATTTTGTATCTGACTCCTCCCCTTCTCTTGGCAGCCATTTTGTTGCTGACTCCTCCCCTTCTCTTGCCAGCCATTTTGTAGCTGACACCTCCCCTTCCCTAGGCAGCCATTTTGTATCTGACTCCTCCCCTTCTCATGGCAGCCATTTTGTAGCTGACACCTCCCCTTCCCTAGGCAGCCATTTTGTATCTGACTCCTCCCCTTCTCATGGCAGCCATTTTGTAGCTGACACCTCCCCTTCTCATGGCAGCCATTTTGTAGCTGACACCTCCCCTTCCATAGGCAGCCATTTTGTATCTGACACCTCCCCTTCCCTAGTCAGCCATTTTGTTGCTGACTCCTCCCCTTCTCTTGGCAGCCATTTTGTAGCTGACACCTCCCCTTTCCGAGGCAGCCATTTTGTATCTGACTCCTCCCCTTCTCATGGCAGCCATTTTGTAGCTGATACCTCCCCTTCCCTAGGCAGCCATTTTGTATCTGACTCCTCCCCTTCTCTTGGCAGCCATTTTGTAGCTGACTCCTCCCCTTCTCATGGCAGCCATTTTGTAGCTGACACCTCCCCTTCCCTAGGCAGCCATTTTGTATCTGACTACTCCCCTCTTGGCAGCCATTTTGTTGCTGACTCCTCCCCTTCTCTTGGCAGCCATTTTGTATCTGACTCCTCCCCTTCTCATGGCAGCCATTTTGTTGCTGACTCCTCCCCTTCTCTTGGCAGCCATTTTGTAGCTGACACCTCCCCTTCCCTAGGCAGCCATTTTGTATCTGACTCCTCCCCTTCTCATGGCAGCCATTTTGTAGCTGACACCTCCCCTTCCCTAGGCAGCCATTTTGTATCTGACTCCTCCCCTTCTCTTGGCAGCCATTTTGTAGCTGACTCCTCCCCTTCTCATGGCAGCCATTTTGTAACTGACACCTCCCCTTCCCTAGGCAGCCATTTTGTATCTGACTCCTCCCCTTCTCTTGGCAGCCATTTTGTAGCTGACTCCTCCCCATCTCATGGCAGCCATTTTGTAGCTGACACCTCCCCTTCCCTAGGCAGCCATTTTGTACCTGACTCCTCCCCTTCTCTTGGCAGCCATTTTGTAGCTGACTCCTCCCCTTCTCATGGCAGCCATTTTGAAGCTGACTCCTCCCCTTCTCTTGGCAGCCATTTTGTAGCTGACCCCTCCCCTTCTCATGGCAGCCATTTTGTAGCTGACACCTCCCCTTCTCATGGCAGCCATTTTGTAGCTGACACCTCCCCTTCCCTAGGCAGCCATTTTGTATCTGACACCTCCCCTTCCCTAGTCAGCCATTTTGTTGCTGACTCCTCCCCTTCTCTTGGCAGCCATTTTGTAGCTGACACCTCCCCTTCCCTAGGCAGCCATTTTGTATCTGACTCCTCCCCTTCTCATGGCAGCCATTTTGTAGCTGACACCTCCCCTTCCCTAGGCAGCCATTTTGTATCTGACTCCTCCCCTTCTCTTGGCAGCCATTTTGTAGCTGACTCCTCCCCTTCTCATTGCAGCTATTTTGTAGCTGACACCTCCCCTTCCCTAACAGCCATTTTGTATCTGACTCCTCCCCTTCTCTTGGCAGCCATTTTGTAGCTGACTCTTCCCCTTCTCATGGCAGCCATTTTGTAGCTGACACCTCCCCTTCCCTAGGCTGCCATTTTGTATCTGACTCCTCCCTTCTCTTGGCAGCCATTTTGTAGCTGACTCCTCTCCTTCTCATGGCATCCATTTTGTAGCTGACACCTCCCCTTCCCTAGGCAGGCATTTTGTATCTGACTCCTCCCCTTCTCTTGGCAGCCATTTTGTTGCTGACTCCTCCCCTTCTCTTGGCAGCCATTTTGTAGCTGACACCTCCCCTTCCCTAGGCAGCCATTTTGTATCTGACTCCTCCCCTTCTCATGGCAGCCATTTTGTAGCTGACACCTCCCCTTCCCTAGGCAGCCATTTTGTATCTGACTCCTCCCCTTCTCTTGGCAGCCATTTTGTAGCTGACTCCTCCCCTTCTCATGGCAGCCATTTTGTAGCTGACACCTCCCCTTCCCTAGGCAGCCATTTTGTATCTGACTGCTCCCCTCTTGGCAGCCATTTTGTTGCTGACTCCTCCCCTTCTCTTGGCAGCCATTTTGTATCTGACTCCTCCCCTTCTCATGGCAGCTATTTTGTTGCTGACACCTCCCCTTCTCTTGGCAGCCATTTTGTATCTGACTGCTCCCCTTCTCTTGGCAGCCATTTTGTATCTGACTCCTCCCCTTCTCATTGCAGCCATTTTGTAGCTGACACCTCCCCTTCCCTAACAGCCATTTTGTATCTGACTCCTCCCTTTCTCTTGGCAGCCATTTTGTATCTGACTCCTCTCCTTCTCATGGCAGCCATTTTGTAGCTGACACCTCCCCTTCCCTAGGCAGGCATTTTGTATCTGACTCCTCCCCTTCCCTAACAGCCATTTTGTATCTGACACCTCCCCTTCCCTAGTCAGCCATTTTGTTGCTGACTCCTCCCCTTCTCTTGGCAGCCATTTTGTAGCTGACACCTCCCCTTCCCTAGGCAGCCATTTTGTATCTGACTCCTCCCCTTCTCATGGCAGCCATTTTGTAGCTGACACCTCCCCTTCCCTAGGCAGCCATTTTGTATCTGACTCCTCCCCTTCTCTTGGCAGCCATTTTGTAGCTGACTCCTCCCCTTCTCATTGCAGCCATTTTGTAGCTGACACCTCCCCTTCCCTAACAGCCATTTTGTATCTGACTCCTCCCCTTCTCTTGGCAGCCATTTTGTAGCTGACTCTTCCCCTTCTCATGGCAGCCATTTTGTAGCTGACACCTCCCCTTCCCTAGGCAGCCATTTTGTATCTGACTCCTCCCTTCTCTTGGCAGCCATTTTGTAGCTGACTCCTCTCCTTCTCATGGCATCCATTTTGTAGCTGACACCTCCCCTTCCCTAGGCAGGCATTTTGTATCTGACTCCTCCCCTTCTCTTGGCAGCCATTTTGTTGCTGAGTCCTCCCCTTCTCTTGGCAGCCATTTTGTAGCTGACACCTCCCCTTCCCTAGGCAGCCATTTTGTATCTGACTCCTCCCCTTCTCATGGCAGCCATTTTGTAGCTGACACCTCCCCTTCCCTAGGCAGCCATTTTGTATCTGACTCCTCCCCTTCTCTTGGCAGCCATTTTGTAGCTGACTCCTCCCCTTCTCATGGCAGCCATTTTGTAGCTGACACCTCCCCTTCCCTAGGCAGCCATTTTGTATCTGACTGCTCCCCTCTTGGCAGCCATTTTGTTGCTGACTCCTCCCCTTCTCTTGGCAGCCATTTTGTATCTGACTCCTCCCCTTCTCATGGCAGCTATTTTGTTGCTGACTCCTCCCCTTCTCTTGGCAGCCATTTTATAGCTGACACCTCCCCTTCTCTTGGCAGCCATTTTGTATCTGACTGCTCCCCTTCTCTTGGCACCCATTTTGTATCTGACTCCTCCCCTTCTCATTGCAGCCATTTTGTAGCTGACACCTCCCCTTCCCTAACAGCCATTTTGTATCTGACTCCTCCCTTTCTCTTGGCAGCCATTTTGTAGCTGACTCCTCTCCTTCTCATGGCAGCCATTTTGTAGCTGACACCTCCCCTTCCCTAGGCAGGCATTTTGTATCTGACTCCTCCCCTTCCCTAACAGCCATTTTGTATCTGACTCCTCCCCTTCTCTTGGCAGCCATTTTGTAGCTGACTCCTCCCCTTCCCTAGGCAGCCATTTTGTATCTGACTCCTCCCCTTCTCATGGCAGCCATTGTGTATCTGACTCCTCCCCTTCTCTTGGCAGCCATTTTGTAGCTGACTCCTCCCCATCTCATGGCAGCCATTTTGTAGCTGACACCTCCCCTTCCCTAGGCAGCCATTTTGTATCTGACTCCTCCCCTTCTCTTGGCAGCCATTTTGTAGCTGACTCCTCCCCATCTCATGGCAGCCATTTTGTAGCTGACACCTCCCCTTCCCTAGGCAGCCATTTTGTACCTGACTCCTCCCCTTCTCTTGGCAGCCATTTTGTAGCTGACTCCTCCCCTTCTCATGGCAGCCATTTTGAAGCTGACTCCTCCCCTTCTCTTGGCAGCCATTTTGTAGCTGACTCCTCCCCTTCTCATGGCAGCCATTTTGTAGCTGACATCTCCCCTTCTCATGGCAGCCATTTTGTAGCTGACACCTCCCCTTCCCTAGGCAGCCATTTTGTATCTGACACCTCCCCTTCCCTAGTCAGCCATTTTGTTGCTGACTCCTCCCCTTCTCTTGGCAGCCATTTTGTAGCTGACACCTCCCCTTCCCTAGGCAGCCATTTTGTATCTGACTCCTCCCCTTCTCATGGCAGCCATTTTGTAGCTGACACCTCCCCTTCCCTAGGCAGCCATTTTGTATCTGACTCCTCCCCTTCTCTTGGCAACCATTTTGTAGCTGACTCCTCCCCTTCTCATTGCAGCTATTTTGTAGCTGACACCTCCCCTTCCCTAACAGCCATTTTGTATCTGACTCCTCCCCTTCTCTTGGAAGCCATTTTGTAGCTGACTCTTCCCCTTCTCATGGCAGCCATTTTGTATCTGACTCCTCCCTTCTCTTGGCAGCCATTTTGTAGCTGACTCCTCTCCTTCTCATGGCATCCATTTTGTAGCTGACACCTCCCCTTCCCTAGGCAGGCATTTTGTATCTGACTCCTCCCCTTCTCTTGGCAGCCATTTTGTTGCTGACTCCTCCCCTTCTCTTGGCAGCCATTTTGTAGCTGACACCTCCCCTTCCCTAGGCAGCCATTTTGTATCTGACTCCTCCCCTTCTCATGGCAGCCATTTTGTAGCTGACACCTCCCCTTCCCTAGGCAGCCATTTTGTATCTGACTCCTCCCCTTCTCATGGCAGCCATTTTGTAGCTGACACCTCCCCTTCCCTAGGCAGCCATTTTGTATCTGACTACTCCCCTCTTGGCAGCCATTTTGTTGCTGACTCCTCCCCTTCTCTTGGCAGCCATTTTGTATCTGACTCCTCCCCTTCTCATGGCAGCCATTTTGTTGCTGACTCCTCCCCTTCTCTTGGCAGCCATTTTGTAGCTGACACCTCCCCTTCCCTAGGCAGCCATTTTGTATCTGACTCCTCCCCTTCTCATGGCAGCCATTTTGTAGCTGACACCTCCCCTTCCCTAGGCAGCCATTTTGTATCTGACTCCTCCCCTTCTCTTGGCAGCCATTTTGTAGCTGACTCCTCCCCTTCTCATGGCAGCCATTTTGTAACTGACACCTCCCCTTCCCTAGGCAGCCATTTTGTATCTGACTCCTCCCCTTCTCTTGGCAGCCATTTTGTAGCTGACTCCTCCCCATCTCATGGCAGCCATTTTGTAGCTGACACCCCCACTTCCCTAGGCAGCCATTTTGTACCTGACTCCTCCCCTTCTCTTGGCAGCCATTTTGTAGCTGACTCCTCCCCTTCTCATGGCAGCCATTTTGAAGCTGACTCCTCCCCTTCTCTTGGCAGCCATTTTGTAGCTGACTCCTCCCCTTCTCATGGCAGCCATTTTGTAGCTGACACCTCCCCTTCTCATGGCAGCCATTTTGTAGCTGACACCTCCCCTTCCCTAGGCAGCCATTTTGTATCTGACACCTCCCCTTCCCTAGGCAGCCATTTTGTTGCTGACTCCTCCCCTTCTCTTGGCAGCCATTTTGTAGCTGACACCTCCCCTTCCCTAGGCAGCCATTTTGTATCTGACTCCTCCCCTTCTCATGGCAGCCATTTTGTAGCTGACACCTCCCCTTCCCTAGGCAGCCATTTTGTATCTGACTCCTCCCCTTCTCTTGGCAGCCATTTTGTAGCTGACTCCTCCCCTTCTCATTGCAGCTATTTTGTAGCTGACACCTCCCCTTCCCTAACAGCCATTTTGTATCTGACTCCTCCCCTTCTCTTGGCAGCCATTTTGTAGCTGACTCCTCCCTTCTCTTGGCAGCCATTTTGTAGCTGACTCCTCTCCTTCTCATGGCATCCATTTTGTAGCTGACACCTCCCCTTCCCTAGGCAGGCATTTTGTATCTGACTCCTCCCCTTCTCTTGGCAGCCATTTTGTTGCTGACTCCTCCCCTTCTCTTGCCAGCCATTTTGTAGCTGACACCTCCCCTTCCCTAGGCAGCCATTTTGTATCTGACTCCTCCCCTTCTCATGGCAGCCATTTTGTAGCTGACACCTCCCCTTCCCTAGGCAGCCATTTTGTATCTGACTCCTCCCCTTCTCATGGCAGCCATTTTGTAGCTGACACCTCCCCTTCTCATGGCAGCCATTTTGTAGCTGACACCTCCCCTTCCATAGGCAGCCATTTTGTATCTGACACCTCCCCTTCCCTAGTCAGCCATTTTGTTGCTGACTCCTCCCCTTCTCTTGGCAGCCATTTTGTAGCTGACACCTCCCCTTTCCGAGGCAGCCATTTTGTATCTGACTCCTCCCCTTCTCATGGCAGCCATTTTGTAGCTGATACCTCCCCTTCCCTAGGCAGCCATTTTGTATCTGACTCCTCCCCTTCTCTTGGCAGCCATTTTGTAGCTGACTCCTCCCCTTCTCATGGCAGCCATTTTGTAGCTGACACCTCCCCTTCCCTAGGCAGCCATTTTGTATCTGACTACTCCCCTCTTGGCAGCCATTTTGTTGCTGACTCCTCCCCTTCTCTTGGCAGCCATTTTGTATCTGACTCCTCCCCTTCTCATGGCAGCCATTTTGTTGCTGACTCCTCCCCTTCTCTTGGCAGCCATTTTGTAGCTGACACCTCCCCTTCCCTAGGCAGCCATTTTGTATCTGACTCCTCCCCTTCTCATGGCAGCCATTTTGTAGCTGACACCTCCCCTTCCCTAGGCAGCCATTTTGTATCTGACTCCTCCCCTTCTCTTGGCAGCCATTTTGTAGCTGACTCCTCCCCTTCTCATGGCAGCCATTTTGTAACTGACACCTCCCCTTCCCTAGGCAGCCATTTTGTATCTGACTCCTCCCCTTCTCTTGGCAGCCATTTTGTAGCTGACTCCTCCCCATCTCATGGCAGCCATTTTGTAGCTGACACCTCCCCTTCCCTAGGCAGCCATTTTGTACCTGACTCCTCCCCTTCTCTTGGCAGCCATTTTGTAGCTGACTCCTCCCCTTCTCATGGCAGCCATTTTGAAGCTGACTCCTCCCCTTCTCTTGGCAGCCATTTTGTAGCTGACCCCTCCCCTTCTCATGGCAGCCATTTTGTAGCTGACACCTCCCCTTCTCATGGCAGCCATTTTGTAGCTGACACCTCCCCTTCCCTAGGCAGCCATTTTGTATCTGACACCTCCCCTTCCCTAGTCAGCCATTTTGTTGCTGACTCCTCCCCTTCTCTTGGCAGCCATTTTGTAGCTGACACCTCCCCTTCCCTAGGCAGCCATTTTGTATCTGACTCCTCCCCTTCTCATGGCAGCCATTTTGTAGCTGACACCTCCCCTTCCCTAGGCAGCCATTTTGTATCTGACTCCTCCCCTTCTCTTGGCAGCCATTTTGTAGCTGACTCCTCCCCTTCTCATTGCAGCTATTTTGTAGCTGACACCTCCCCTTCCCTAACAGCCATTTTGTATCTGACTCCTCCCCTTCTCTTGGCAGCCATTTTGTAGCTGACTCTTCCCCTTCTCATGGCAGCCATTTTGTAGCTGACACCTCCCCTTCCCTAGGCAGGCATTTTGTATCTGACTCCTCCCCTTCTCATGGCAGCCATTTTGTAGCTGACACCTCCCCTTCCCTAGGCAGCCATTTTGTATCTGACTCCTCCCCTTCTCTTGGCAGCCATTTTGTAGCTGACTCCTCCCCTTCTCATGGCAGCCATTTTGTAGCTGACACCTCCCCTTCCCTAGGCAGCCATTTTGTATCTGACTGCTCCCCTCTTGGCAGCCATTTTGTTGCTGACTCCTCCCCTTCTCTTGGCAGCCATTTTGTATCTGACTCCTCCCCTTCTCATGGCAGCTATTTTGTTGCTGACACCTCCCCTTCTCTTGGCAGCCATTTTGTATCTGACTGCTCCCCTTCTCTTGGCAGCCATTTTGTATCTGACTCCTCCCCTTCTCATTGCAGCCATTTTGTAGCTGACACCTCCCCTTCCCTAACAGCCATTTTGTATCTGACTCCTCCCTTTCTCTTGGCAGCCATTTTGTATCTGACTCCTCTCCTTCTCATGGCAGCCATTTTGTAGCTGACACCTCCCCTTCCCTAGGCAGGCATTTTGTATCTGACTCCTCCCCTTCCCTAACAGCCATTTTGTATCTGACACCTCCCCTTCCCTAGTCAGCCATTTTGTTGCTGACTCCTCCCCTTCTCTTGGCAGCCATTTTGTAGCTGACACCTCCCCTTCCCTAGGCAGCCATTTTGTATCTGACTCCTCCCCTTCTCATGGCAGCCATTTTGTAGCTGACACCTCCCCTTCCCTAGGCAGCCATTTTGTATCTGACTCCTCCCCTTCTCTTGGCAGCCATTTTGTAGCTGACTCCTCCCCTTCTCATTGCAGCCATTTTGTAGCTGACACCTCCCCTTCCCTAACAGCCATTTTGTATCTGACTCCTCCCCTTCTCTTGGCAGCCATTTTGTAGCTGACTCTTCCCCTTCTCATGGCAGCCATTTTGTAGCTGACACCTCCCCTTCCCTAGGCAGCCATTTTGTATCTGACTCCTCCCTTCTCTTGGCAGCCATTTTGTAGCTGACTCCTCTCCTTCTCATGGCATCCATTTTGTAGCTGACACCTCCCCTTCCCTAGGCAGGCATTTTGTATCTGACTCCTCCCCTTCTCTTGGCAGCCATTTTGTTGCTGAGTCCTCCCCTTCTCTTGGCAGCCATTTTGTAGCTGACACCTCCCCTTCCCTAGGCAGCCATTTTGTATCTGACTCCTCCCCTTCTCATGGCAGCCATTTTGTAGCTGACACCTCCCCTTCCCTAGGCAGCCATTTTGTATCTGACTCCTCCCCTTCTCTTGGCAGCCATTTTGTAGCTGACTCCTCCCCTTCTCATGGCAGCCATTTTGTAGCTGACACCTCCCCTTCCCTAGGCAGCCATTTTGTATCTGACTGCTCCCCTCTTGGCAGCCATTTTGTTGCTGACTCCTCCCCTTCTCTTGGCAGCCATTTTGTATCTGACTCCTCCCCTTCTCATGGCAGCTATTTTGTTGCTGACTCCTCCCCTTCTCTTGGCAGCCATTTTATAGCTGACACCTCCCCTTCTCTTGGCAGCCATTTTGTATCTGACTGCTCCCCTTCTCTTGGCACCCATTTTGTATCTGACTCCTCCCCTTCTCATTGCAGCCATTTTGTAGCTGACACCTCCCCTTCCCTAACAGCCATTTTGTATCTGACTCCTCCCTTTCTCTTGGCAGCCATTTTGTAGCTGACTCCTCTCCTTCTCATGGCAGCCATTTTGTAGCTGACACCTCCCCTTCCCTAGGCAGGCATTTTGTATCTGACTCCTCCCCTTCCCTAACAGCCATTTTGTATCTGACTCCTCCCCTTCTCTTGGCAGCCATTTTGTAGCTGACTCCTCCCCTTCCCTAGGCAGCCATTTTGTATCTGACTCCTCCCCTTCTCATGGCAGCCATTGTGTATCTGACTCCTCCCCTTCTCTTGGCAGCCATTTTGTAGCTGACTCCTCCCCATCTCATGGCAGCCATTTTGTAGCTGACACCTCCCCTTCCCTAGGCAGCCATTTTGTATCTGACTCCTCCCCTTCTCTTGGCAGCCATTTTGTAGCTGACTCCTCCCCTTCCCTAGGCAGCCATTTTGTATCTGACTCCTCCCCTTCTCATGGCAGCCATTTTGAAGCTGACTCCTCCCCTTCTCATGGCAGCCATTTTGAAGCTGACTCCTCCCCTTCCTTAGGAAGCCATTTTGTAGATCAATCCTACCCTTCCTTAGGCAGCCATTTTGTAGCTGATTCCTCCCCTTCTCATGGCAGCCATTTTGTAGCTGATTCCTCCCCTTCTCCTGGCAGCCATTTTGTTGCTGACTCCTCCCCTTCTCTTGGCAGCCATTTTGTAGCTGATTTCTATCCTTCCCTAGGCAGCCATTTTGTATCTGACTCCTCCCCTTCTCATGGCAGTCATTTTGTAGCTGACACCTCCCCTTCCCTAGTCAGCCATTTTGTATCTGACTCCTCCCCTTCTCTTGGCAGCCATTTTGTATCTGACTCCTCCCCTTCTCATGGCAGCCATTTTGTAGCTGACACCTCCCCTTCTCTTGGCAGCCATTTTGTAGCTGATTTCTATCCTTCCCTAGGCAGCCATTTTGTATCTGACTCCTCCCCTTCTCATGGCAGTCATTTTGTAGCTGACACCTCCCCTTCCCTAGTCAGCCATTTTGTATCTGACTGCTCCCCTTCTCTTGGCAGCCATTTTGTATCTGACTCCTCCCCTTCTCATTGCAGCCATTTTGTAGCTGACACCTCCCCTTCCCTAACAGCCATTTTGTATCTGACTCCTCCCTTTCTCTTGGCAGCCATTTTGTAGCTGACTCCTCTCCTTCTCATGGCAGCCATTTTGTAGCTGACACCTCCCCTTCCCTAGGCAGGCATTTTGTATCTGACTCCTCCCCTTCTCTTGGCAGCCATTTTGTATCTGACTCCTCCCCTTCCCTAGGCAGGCATTTTGTATCTGACACCTCCCCTTCCCTAGGCAGCCATTTTGTATCTGACTCCTCCCCTTCTCTTGGCAGCCATTTTGTAGCTGACTCCTCCCCTTCCCTAGGCAGCCATTTTGTATCTGACTCCTCCACTTCTCATGGCAGCCATTTTGTATCTGATTCCTCCCCTTCTCTTGGCAGCCATTTTGTAGCTGAATCCTCCCCATCTCATGGCAGCCATTTTGTAGCTGACACCTCCCCTTCCCTAGGCAGCCATTTTGTATCTGACTCCTCCCCTTCTCTTGGCAGCCATTTTGTAGCTGACTCCTCCCCTTCTCATGGCAGCCATTTTGAAGCTGACTCCTCCCCTTCTCTTGGCAGCCATTTTGTAGCTGACACCTCCCCTTCCCTAGGCAGCCATTTTGTATCTGACTCCTCCCCTTCTCATGGCAGCCATTTTGAAGCTGACTCCTCCCCTTCCTTAGGAAGCCATTTTGTAGCTGATTCCTCCCCTTCTCCTGGCAGCCATTTTGTTGCTGACTCCTCCCCTTCTCTTGGCAGCCATTTTGTAGCTGATTTCTATCCTTCCCTAGGCAGCCATTTTGTATCTGACTCCTCCCCTTCTCATGGCAGTCATTTTGTATCTGACTCCTCTCCTTCTCATGGCAGCCATTTTGTAGCTGACTCCTCCCCTTCTCATGGCAGCCATTCTGTTGCTGACTCCTTCCCTTCCCTAGGTAAGCATTTTGTATCTGACTCCTCCCCTCTTGGCAGCCATTTTGTAGCTGACACCTCCCCTTCCTTAGGCAGCCATTTTGTATCTGATTCCTCCCCTTCTCTTGGCAGCCATTTTGTAGCTGATTCCTCCCCTTCTCATGGCAGCCATTTTGAAGCTGACTCCTCCCCTTCTCTTGGCAGCCATTTTGTAGCTGACTCCTCCCCTTCTCTTGGCAGCCATTTTGTATCTGAATCCTCCCCTTCTCATGGCAGCCATTTTGTTGCTGACTCCTCCCCTTCTCTTGGCAGCCATTCTGTTGCTGACTCCTTCCCTTCCCTAGGCAAGTATTTTGTATCTGACTCCTCCCCTCTTGGCAGCCATTTTGTTGCTGACTCCTCCCCTTCTCATGGCAGCCATTTTGTAGCTGACACCTCCCCTTCTCTTGGCAGCCATTTTTTAGCTGATTTCTATCCTTCCCTAGGCAGCCATTTTGTATCTGACTCCTCCCCTTCTCATGGCAGCCATTTTGTAGCTGACACCTCCCCTTCCCTAGTGAGCCATTTTGTATCTGACTCCTCCCTTCTCTTGGCAGCCATTTTGTAGCTGACTCCTCCCCTTCTCTTGGCAGCCATTTTGTATCTGACTCCTCCCCTTCTCATGGCAGCCATTTTGTTGCTGACTCCTCCCCTTCTCTTGGCAGCCATTTTGTAGCTGACACCTCCCCTTCCCTAGGCAGCCATTTTGTATCTGACTCCTCCCCTTCTCATGGCAGCCATTTTGTAGCTGACACCTCCCCTTCCCTAGGCAGCCATTTTGTATCTGACTCCTCCCCTTCTCTTGGCAGCCATTTTGTAGCTGACTCCTCCCCTTCTCATGGCAGCCATTTTGTAGCTGACACCTCCCCTTCCCTAGGCAGCCATTTTGTATCTGACTCCTCCCCTTCTCTTGGCAGCCATTTTGTAGCTGACTCCTCCCCATCTCATGGCAGCCATTTTGTAGCTGACACCTCCCCTTCCCTAGGTAGCCATTTTGTAGCTGACACCTCCCCTTCCCTAGGCAGCCATTTTGTAGCTGATTCCTCCCCATTTAATGGCAGCCATTTTGTAGCTGACACCTCCCCTTCCCTAGGCAGCCATTTTGTATCTGATTCCTCCCCTTCTCTTGGCAGCCATTTTGAAGCTGACTCCTCCCCTTCTCTTGGCCGCCATTTTGTAGCTGACTCCTCCCCTTCTCTTGGCAGCCATTTTGTATCTGAATCCTCCCCTTCTCATGGCAGCCATTTTGTTGCTGACTCCTCCCCTTGGCAGCCATTTTGTAGCTGATTTCTATCCTTCCCTAGGCAGCCATTTTGTATCTGACTCCTCCCCTTCTCATGGCAGCCATTTTGTAGCTGACACCTCCCCTTCCCAAGTCAGCCATTTTGTATCTGACTGCTCCCCTTCTCTTGGCAGCCATTTTGTAGCTGACTCCTCCCCTTCTCATGGCAGCCATTTTGTAGCTGACACCTCCCCTTCCCTAGGCAGCCATTTTGTATCTGACTCCTCCCCTTCTCTTGGCAGCCATTTTGTAGCTGACTCCTCCCCTTCTCATGGCAGCCATTTTGTAGCTGACACCTCCCCTTCCCTAGGCAGCCATTTTGTATCTGACTCCTCCCCTTCTCTTGGCAGCCATTTTGTAGCTGACTCCTCCCCTTCTCATGGCAGCCATTTTGAAGCTGACTCCTCCCCTTCTCATGGCAGCCATTTTGTAGCTGACACCTCCCCTTCCCTAGGCAGCCATTTTGTATCTGACACCTCCCCTTCCCTAGTCAGCCATTTTGTTGCTGACTCCTCCCCTTCTCTTGGCAGCTTTTTTGTAGTTGACTCTTCCTCTTCTCATGGCAGACATTTTGTACCCTCCCACATATATCTCAACTGAGTAACCTGGGAGAGGGGGAAAATGTTCACTTACACGTGCATGCACACACCCACCCCATGTCCTCTCTGCCAGCAAGAATTGCCTATAGAATCAATAGACTTCTTCTCCTATCTGCTTAAATTTTGGGAAGGAGGATCCCTCGGGCGGGAACACCCACTTCGGCAGCCGAAGCACACAATGCTAGTGTGCAGTTTATTCCCCGAGCATTTCATCCTAATTGATGAACCCAGGCAGGGTGCTGTACCTATATATGTGTTTCCAATTGAAATTGACAACTGTCGGATTGATTTCCGGATATTCAGTTTTTGATACTGAGGAATGCTGCTCCATTTGTTCAGCCTCAAAGGGCCTGCCTTGGGATTTCTGCACGGCGCACAGCACCATGGGAGGGCAACTCCTTTCTTGCACAACCTCAAAACGGGCCTGAAAGAAACAAACAATCCGAGCCCTCTTCACCCCCATCTCATGTGTGTAATGGAAAAAAACTAATGAGGATGATTACCCATTAACCCCGGGTTCAATTGTGCAAGCTCTGAGCAACATTTAAAAAGCAGTTAATGATCCTGCTTTGTTTGCTGCAGCCTCTACACGGGAGCAATTTGGCGTCCAAATGTACTTCCCGGCCTGTTTTCACCAGAGTAATCACTTCCATTTCAGTAGGAACTTTCGAAGCTTTGAGAAATGATCCCCATAATTGCAATCCGTAGAAAAATCAGTCTGGATTCCTACCTAAGGAGTAAGATAAGTAATAGTCCAACCAGCATTTCTCAGCAGCAGATGCTTCAACTTAAGTACAGAAGGTTTTGTTGGCTTGTTTGGCTTTTTTGGTCTTTCTAAAGCAGGATGCAGAAAAGAAAATGACAAGAACTGTAGAACCTGAGTGGGGGTCCCCAATGTGGTAGACAGTAGTTGGGGGCAGATGGTGCTTTTGCCCAGCAGAACTTCTGATTGACACCTGGAGGGCTGGTCCTCTATGGGAGGGGCCAGTGGTCAGTGGTAGAACATCTGTTGGCATGCAGAAGATACCAGGTTCATCAAACCATAGAGTTGGAAGGTCCTTCCAGGGTCATCTAGTCCAACCCGCTGCAGAATGCAGGACATTCACAGCCCCTAACATCTCCAGTTAAAAGGGTCAGGTGATATAAAAGACTTACTTAAGACCCTGCCAGTCTCCGTAGACCAAAGTGGCCTTGATGAACCATTGTCTACAGAGAGACTTGACTGGCTGTTGTGCATTTTTAAAGCCATTGCTTCAACAGCAGCTGCCCCCCACAACGTATTTTGTGGCTGGCTGCACCTCCTGCAGCAACCATTTTGTAGCTGCACCCAACATGCTGTGTTAAAATTCCAATCAGGCTCAAACGGGAATGTCTAGAATGAGAGCTGAGTGTTGCCCCCTCTCTGCTGTATCCTGCATCTCTGGAAAAGCAGGTTTAATCACCAAACTGAACATTACAGGAGACATGTGTTGGGGTGTGGGGGCCTGACACAGCTTGCCGTCACAGGTATCAGATCTCGTCATATCATTGGCGCACTGAAGCAGGGAGACTGTGGGCTTCTGCCTTCCCTACTATGCCATCTGAGCCAGCAAAAAGGGCTGTTTGTCCCCTTTTCTATCTCCAGGTGTTCCTGTGGAACCAAGAGGCGAATCTCCCCTCCCCCTGCAGCCCTTTCCACTAGTGAAAACAGCATGGTATAGTAGATGGAAGCCTCAATGCTCCATTGCCCAAGACAGCAATTGACCGATTATGCACAGGGCAGGAAGTCCAGGCAGGCAGCAATGGGGCATTGGAGCCAATCCCGGATTTTGCATGATGTTGCCGCCATCCCAGCTGCTGCCCAGCCCTGGCCTGACTCAGGACCTCGGATGGCCTGTGGTAAGGGAACACAGATACTTCCACATTCCCTGTGTTACTGTGGTCGCCATGCACAGCCCTGCTGGGCCATCCCTGCACATAATGTCCTGCAGGGACACCGCATACCGTGGACAGCTTTGCAGCGCCATGAAGCCAAACGGTGCAGTCTCCCAGCCCTGAAATGGAGCAGGAGTGACATGCCACTCCCCGGCCATTGTGTGGTAGGGCCCCCTGCTCCCCCCTGCTGCTGCCACCATGCAGCATGATACGCTCTTCCAGCCCCGACATTGTGCATTCACATGCACAAAATTGGGGCAGCCCACATGCGCCAGGGGAGTCCATTCCCCATGCGTACTTAGAAAGCAGTGCAGCATGCTACCCCACCACAAAAAACTGGCAGCAGGCCGGTGCACCTGCTGCTGAGTGCTTTTTAAGTGGGTAAACCCACTTCATGTGAGTTGTCCTATGTCCCGTTTCATGTTCCCCACAATCTCTCCCATCCCTCCGAACTCAGTTGGTCCATATTTGCTCTGAATGTGTCCAGATTTTTGTGACGTCTCTGGTTCAGTTTAGAAATTCCCTTTAGCGTTGATCCCGAGCGTCGGCCCAGGACGAAGCTGTCAAAATCCTTTTCCCCGGCCGCATTGATAAATTCAGTGCCTGCATGAACACGCAAAGCTGCCTCTTACTGAGTCAGTCTATTAAGATCAGTGGTATTGGCTCTGACTGGCAGCCGCCCCCCAGGGACTCAGGTGGAGATGTCTGGGAGCAGAAATAGTCCCATTAAAACCGACATCTGTATGGTTTCCATGGCATATATATAGCAAGACACGAAAATCGCTGAAAATAACAAAATAATTTACCCAAAAAATTTGTTGTTTTGATAGGCAGGATCAAAATTGTGCTCCTTAACTCACACAGCAATGAAAATAAACCAGGAAACTCCCCATCTTTGTACATCACCAACTGGCAGTGCAGCCTCTTTATCAGCAGTTCTGCCTTCCATCTTCTTGCGACCAAACTACAATTACACTAGAGATCCATTACGGGGATCTGAGGTGTGCTCGTTTCTTGGCCTGCGGTGAACTTGGGCTGGTGGCCTGTAATTCATGCTCTACCCAATGCCAGGGGTGAGCAAAACTGTGGCCCTCCAGATGTCCATGGGCCACAATTCCCATGAGCCCCTGCCAAGCATTCGCATGGGAATTGTAGTCCATGGACATCTGGAGGGCCAGAGCTTTGCCCACTTCAGCACAATGCCCTTCATATTGACCTGGAAGGACTCTTCATTCCAGATGTTTTTTGTTGATGATTCTTGTGGATGGTTTTGGGGTAAGCAAAGGCAAGTGGTCCCCAAGGCCTGCTCTTCAGAACCATAAAGGAAGTTAAGCATATGCTTCCATCGACCCTGTTTCCCAGGGTCAGTCTCGTACCTCTCCATAGTAAGGCAGATGAGAGAGATTTGTGTGTACAGATGTTCATGAGAATTCTTCCATTTCAGCCCTCTCGCTGGTCCGTTGTTGAGTCACTGAGTGCAAACGGATGTATTCCAGCACGCAGTGAAGGCTTCCAGGGTGGGAAGTGCAGAACATTAAACCCACCAATTTCATCCACCATATGCTGCCAAGAAACAGGGTCTTAAAAACCGTGACCTGAAAAATCTGCTTTCCTCTCCCGTTTGCATTCTGGAACATATGGCCCGATGAACACCCCTAGCCAGTGCAGAAGCTTGTACACTGTTACGTGTAATTTGGTTGGTCTTGATAACATGGCTTATGTTCTTGGCCTCTTATGTTGATAACGTGGCTTATGTTCTTGGACCTACATGGTTGTGACCCTATTGAAAGCCGGGAGCTCCGTAGACTTCAGGTTCTGTGCCTTCCCAACCTCCGTCTTTCCAGGGGTTAATTTCAATGTCTTCACTCAGCACCAAGAAGAAGTTGGTTCTTATATGCCGCTTTTCTCTACCCGAAGGAGGCTCAAAGCGGCTTACAGTCGCCTTCCTGTTCCTCTCCCCACAACAGACACCCTGTGGGGTGGGTGAGGCTGAGAGAGCCCTGATATCACTGCCCGGTCAGAACAGTTTTATCAGTGCCGTGGCGAGCCCAAGGTCACCCAGCTGGTTGCATGTGGGGGAGTGCAGAATCGAACCCGGCATGCCAGATTAGAAGTCCGCACTCCTAACCACTACACCAAACGGGCTCTACACCAAGACAGTGATTCACTGTCAAGAGATACCCAGCCAGAGATTACGAACCTAGATAGGGGAGAGGTGGTCGCTAGCCTACCTCACAGGATTGTTGTGGGTACTGCACCGAGCTCGTTGAAGGAAAGAGAGGATGAAAATGCACCACACAGAAAGCCATTTGGATATTTTATCCCTGCTGCTGTGAAATAAAGATATATGGCAATGCATTGTTGAAGACTTTCATGACTGGAGCCGACAAGTTGTTGTGGGTTTTCCAGGTTGTGTTGCCGCAGTCCGGGAGTTTCAGTTGCTGACATTTTGCCAGTAACTGAGGCTGGCATCTTCAGAGGTAGGACACGGCAGATGGGAATCTCTCACGTGGCATGGATTACCATCTTGCCATGTCTTCCCTCTGAAGATACCAATCACACTTATAGTCAGGGATGAAAACTACCAGATCCTAGCTACACATCCCAGAAAGCCCACAATATTATTCCTATGAGAGCCAGTTTGGTGTCGTGGTTAGGAGTGCAGACTTCTAATCTGGTGACCCGGGTTTGATTACCTGCTCCTCCTCCACATGCAACCAGCTGGGTGACCTTGGGCTCGCCACGGCACTGAGAAAGCTGTTCTGACCGAGCAGGAATATCAGGGCTCTCTCAGCCTCACCCAACTCACAGGGTGTCTGTTGTGGGGAGAGGAAAGGGAAGGCGATTGTAAGCCGCTTTGAGACTCCTTTGGGTAGAGAAAAGTGGCATATAAGAACCAACTCTTCTTCTTCTTCAGTAATCTCAGGGCTCTCTCAGCCTCTCCTCCCTCACAGGGTGTCTGTGGTGGGGAGAGGGAAGGTGATTGTAAGCCACTTTGAGACTCCTTTGGGTAGAGAAAAGCAGCATATAAGAACCAACTCTTCTTCTTCTATTAATAGGCATTATCCCTATTAAGGTGTGACTGAATTACTGGGAGGATAAAATTCAGCATCTCAAGACATTTATTTCCAGGAAGAGAATTTGTGGGCAGATCACCACCCCCTCATTTAGCTGCTCCGAGATTCCTTCAAGTAGTAAACAATGGGGCACACACACACACACACACACACACACACACAAACCCCAGCTCTTCGCTTCTTCTCCTTCTTTCCTCCTTAGTGAGTCCACTTCCTATGTGATACCTACAGAGCTAGGCGTGAAACCAAATAATGAATGTGTAATAAATAGGATCTCACTAATTCATTCTGGCAATAAAAGAGCAATAGCCCTCCAGTTAGCTGAGCCAAAACACATCGCTAAAGTGTGAAATGAATATTCACCACCCCTGCCGTGGAGTCTGCCACCTCAGTAAATCTTCCAAAAGTTTCAACTGAAAAACATAACGCACAAATGCACTTTTAAAGATGATTAGAATGGGCACTTCTTACAGACAGTTCCGTTTTCCATTATTTTAAATGTGAAATTGCAAATATTAGGGGCTTGCATAGAGATGCATTTCATACCAGACCTAACGCAGCATACTAAAAGCTCTATCAGACCTCTTATGCCTCCATCTAGGGCTAGCCACCCATTACAAATCCGTCCTGCTCAGTTATAGATGAGCTTCTCTTGTACTCTGTTGCTCATTCTATAGTTATTCCGACCATATGAAGACCATCCTTGATAATTTGGAGAGTATATAACATATGCAGTTCTTTAATTTTGACTTTCTTCTCCTTTTGCGTCTCCTTTTGCTTCCTTCTCCTTTTCTTATGGAAAAAGATAATTTTTTTCATTCACCAATTTGGTGTAAGGAGTGCAGACTTCTAATCTGGCATGCCGGGTTCAATTCTGCACTCCCCCACATGCAACCAGCTGGGTGACCTTGGGCTCCCCCACGGCACTGATAAAGCTGTTCTGACCGAGCAGTGATATCTGGGCTCTCTCAGCCTCACCCCACCTCACAGGGTGTCTGTTGTGGGGAGAGGAATGGGAAGGCGACTGTAAGATGCTTTGAGCCTCCTTTGGGTAGGGAAAAGCGGCATATAAGAACCAATTCTTCTTCTTTTCCATTTCTGTTATCTTCCGGAAGATTAATGCATATGTGCATTTGTACTGCATCACTGGCTTTGTAGACTTGGATGCATAGAGTTTTCTTGCATCCATAAATTCACTTGCAGTGCTGCATCAGAACTTTAGTAGTCCTAAAACTGCATCCCAAGAAGTAATAATTGATATGTAGGATTTGGATGTGAGAGACCCAGGTTCAGAACCTTTTGTTACCCTGAAGCACAAGAAGGGACCTTAGGACCTAGCCCAGGCTTTCTCAACCAGGGTTTCTTGATGGCCCTGGAAGGGTTTCCCAATGGGATGGAGTTAATTCATTGTTAATATATTTTTGATGTGGAATACATCTACTGCTGCACTCCCTAAAACGGAAATGATAACGGACATGATATCCATTGTTCTGCCTTAGGGAGTGTGGTGGTAGATCTGCGAGGCTTAGAGCTGGGCCTTGGCACTCTGACGGGGCACCACCCAACTTCCAGGCCCAGCCCACCCATAGAACAGTGGGACCAGCCTGGGAAGAGAGGATAGGCTGCCAGAAGAGTGAAGCCACAGCCTGCAATATGGTGTACTATGCTTCTGACTATGACTGTTTCTCTGGCTCCTGACCCTGGATCAGCTTGACTTTGCTCCATGCCCTGTTTGCTGTGAATTCTGACATCCTTGTCTCCCAACCTCCTGGACTGGGCTCTGGACTTTGGAAAACTCTCTGCTCCAGCACAACCACCCATCCGTGCAGGTGCATCCCAGCGGGGCAGAACACCTGTCCTGACAGCCCTGTCAGCTTCCCTCCCTTGGAAACAAGATTTCCCTTCCATTATTCTTTCCTTTTCTGACTGAGCAGTCCTAGTGGCCTGTTTTCATATTTCCTGAAGAACTTTGAATGTCCACTCTGTGTCAGTATTATACTACTGCCTCAGCCCAAGAACATGAGGTAGAGTTGGGAATACCCTTTATCTTAAACTACTGAAAATGGCATTTAAGATGTTTTAAGGTTCAAAATTAACAAAATATTTTATTCAAGAGAGGAAAGGTCAGCCTCCATCTGCTTCCCAAACTTCCTTGCCAACTTTCCCCCAGCTCTCCTGTCAGTGTTAAACCACGCTCAGTCAAGGCTGAATTCCAAAACTGTCAGGACTTGACTCTTCTCAGCTAGGGCCAAAAACAGACTGAATCCTCAGCGTCCATTCCAGAATCCTTTCTCTGATCAGCTGATGATAGCCAATCAGATCCCTTGGAGCAGCCTGTCACTCCAGGCTCTGTGAAGAATTAACCCTTCACAGTCCTTTATCAGTTTACACAGCAGTTCTAAGCTTTTCAAAATTCAGTCTGTCACACCTCTGTCATAGGATTCTTGTAATGATCAAATGGAAGGAAGTGAGATATGACAGATTAGCTAAATGTGCCCTATCCCCATAATGCTCTGCAAATTTCCTCATCATTGCAAAACACTGTTCGGCTATAAAGAGCAGCATGTTCCTGCCTGCTCACAAAGAAAAACTGTCCAGTGTTGATCTACTGGATGTGCTTTAGCTTTCATCCTATAAATAGAAGCTTGTCTGATAATGACATTTATCTAGTAATGGCTTTGTTTTCGAAGGCTGGGCTCATTTCACAAAACACTATTGTCTTATGCAAACACATTTTTCATTAGGTTCCATATTCCTTTGGCCTCGTAGTTTCCAAAAGATCAGGAAAGCCCTTTAAGGGAAGCACAAACAATTGCTGGGGGGGGGGGGAGTGCCAGGTTCCTGTAAGAGCTCTTCCAACTGTTAAAAGGAGTAGCTGAGTTGTGTTTACAATGGCAACTGATACTTAAAAATAGCAATGATAAAAGGCTACAATTAAAGCATCAGATGGTCTTGGTCTGTTTCTAGTTGGCTACTATCTTTCAGAACCCTGCTCAAGTCCATATATTCCATTTCCTTGGTGAAAATATTCAGGCAAGCTGACTTCCACTCCCAACATCTACAGTGAACGCAGAAGATAGAATGTTTGTGAATATTCCTTGCAGTCACAGCAAACATGGGCCAGTGTGAAGGCTCATTGTGAGAAAAGAAAACCAATAAGAAGCACCACTAGAATCATAGAATCATAGAATAATAGCGTTGGAAGGGACCTCATGGGTCATCTAGTCCAACCCCCTGCACTATGCAGGACAATCACATCCCAATCACTCACTGTGCATCCTGATCCTCTGAAACTCAGCCCTTCGAAGACAGAGGCCCTGTGACTGGAAGGGAAAGGGCCATGAGGAAGCACACCCACCCTGTCTGGATAACGTTCAGCTCAGAGCTGTTCACAAAGCCAGGAAATTGGATGTGATCCTTGACGCCTCCCTTACAATGGAGGTGCAGGTCATGAGAGTAACTCAGATGGCCTTTTTCCGTCTTTGCCAAGCCAAGCTACTAGTGCCCTACCTGGCCCCAGAGCATCTAGCCACTGTGATCCATGGGATGGTCGGCCCTAGATTGGCCTTCTGTAACTTGCTCTACCTTACCCTTGACCTGGAAACTTCAACTAGTTCAGAATACAGCTGCTCGAGTCCTCACAGGAACTCCCAGGAGGGACCATAATTATCCCATCCTTCAGCAGCTGTACTAGCTTCTGGCTGAATTGCAGATCACCTTTAAGGTATTGGTTCTTACCTTTAAGGGCGTAGATGGTCTGGGCCCATCATACTTATGGGATGACCTCTCTGCCTAAGTCCCCCTAAGAGAGTTGCACTCTATAAATTCCAACTCATTAGTAGTCCCTGACCCAAAATAAGTATGTCTGGCCTCAGCTAGTGAGTCCCTTCACTTACCAGCATGTCACCCGATCTTGACCCAGCTGAGCTCTTCATGGGCCAGCGCCTAACCATGATGTTGGACTTGCACAACCCGGACCTGACTCCTTCCCATCCTCCCAGCCAGGAGACACAAATGCCACCCAGCTCTAGTCTTGCCCTCTGAAATGACAAAATCCAAGTTTTCCATGGGACAGGATAAAAATATAGAAGACAGAAAAGATCTGGAATTCTGAAATCTAGGAAGAAGCTTCTTTATGCAGCTGTAATCCTGGGAGTACACCCCACTGAATAATATTGCTTGCTTCAGAGTAGACTTGTTTAGGATTACTTCTTCTGTTGCTTTCAGCTTGCTTGAAAGTGCTCCATGGACAACTAGTGTCTGAATTTACCACCTAAATGTAGGGTGGCCCTCCTCTTCATGCAACAACAATAGTATGAACTTGTTGGAGGTCACCAGCCAGAAGGAGGTTCGCCTGGCCTCCCCAGGGTCAGGACATTATCAGTCCTGACCCCGACCTGGTGGAATGAGCTCTCAGGAGAGCTGAGAGCCCTGACGGTGATTTCTCCGGACCTACAAGACAGAGCTCTTTCACCAGGTCTTTGTTTGAGGCCAGGGCAGGTTAGATCGGTGGCCCTCACTGGCTAGCCAGGTCATCAGGCTCCCATGGAATTGCCCTCAAGGCACTGGCCCATCATAGAGTCTGTTTTATCGGGGTGGGTGGGTCTGGGGGTGGATTTCTATAGGGATTTTACTATTGTTTTAGGGAGATTTTATTGTATATTTATGATTGTAACCCACCACAAGCCATGTTAGAGGAGTGGCAGGATATAAATAAAATAATAAATAAATAGTAGCGGATATCTATTCTCGTTTCTGTATTTTGCACTTGTGAGCCCATGTTTAGCACTGATATTCCTGATTCCTGTATTTTCTTCAGAGCAATTTCCCAACATTCTAATGCCCATTATATTCATCTGAAACAGTCATGGACATTAACGCTGTTTGTCCTGAGCCTGAAGAAGCCATCTCTGAATCTAGGGGGTTCACAGCAAATTTGTTCTCAAAATGTGTTTGTTGTTGCCAAACGATCGCAGCCAACTTTTTGGAAGAGCAAGTCTTAGCATTGCTATAAGAACAGAAGAAGAGCCCTGCTGGATCAGACCTGGGCCCATTCTGCACACATAGGATAATGCACTTTCAATGTGCTTTGGCAGCTGGATTTTCCTGTGCGGAACAGGAAAATCCACTTCTAAAGTGCATTGAAAGTGCATTATCTCTTGTGTGCAGAATTGGCCTTGGGTCCACCGAGCCCAGTATCCTTCCTCCCACAGTGAACTACCCTGAAGGGCCAAAAGCTGGAGGCATAAAGGCCAAGGCCTCCCCTTAATGCTGTGTCCTACAACTGGTATTCAAAGGTTTACTGCCCCTGTACATGGATGTTCTCTTCAGTCACCACAGACTTTTCTTCCTCCAAGAACCTGCCTAGTCTCCATTCAAAGCCATCTCTGCTTGTGGACGTTACTCCATTCTCCGGCAACGAATTCCACATTTAAATCACTCACTGAATAATGAAAGTACTTGAGTGGGTAAAGAGCTGAGTAAAGGTGTACTTTGGATAAATAATACACAAATGGACCAGCCTGGATACTCTCTGGCTAAACGCACGTTCTCCGATTAAGGTCCAGATTTCTTCTTCTTTGTATCAGTGGGCTGGAATTCCACGAGATGCACGGATCCTTTTAGCCTTCAAGGCAATTCAGAGGGAAGTCAGCTGGGGGGGGGGGAGGAGAGCATTGGGGCAATTAGCAGGTCACCGGGTCGGTGTCAAGGTGTCAGTTACAGGAGACGGCAACAATGGATGGAGAGGGAAGATGAGCCATAAAACGTGTCAGTTTGTCAGAATGACATTCAGAGCCCCAGCAGATCTGTCAGCTGGCGCACAGCGCCTGCATATTAACGCTCCTAATAAGGCACGGAGGAGAGCGTCTGCAGCCTGCACCCCAGACTTAATTTCTGAAAATAGACTGTTGTGAGCAGCCGAGTCAAGTTTCGGCAGGATCCGTGATGAATTCATCTGCATAATACGGGGCGCGCGTGGCTTGGGAATATTCCAGCCACGGCCCTGGAGGGTGACGGGAGGCGGAAAGGAGAGATCGAACTGCGGGACCAGGAATGTCGAGGGCCGGGGATTCTCCGTCAGGAACTGAGCCTCCATCCAATAGTTAACTTTCGGCTAAGAACACGGGGGGCTGATTGGGATTGCATTGGTTAATCTGGGCAAAGAGAAACGGGGTACTTGAGAAATTGCATGCAATTTGTTTGCTCCTCCCATTCCCCTGGAGATTAATCATAGAATCATAGAGTTGGAAGGGCCATAGAGGCCATCTAGTCCAACCCACTGCTCAACACAGGATCAGCCCTAAGCATCCTAAAGCATCCAAGAAAAGTGTGTATCCAGCCTTTGCTTGAAGACTGCCAGTGAGGGGGAGCTCACCACCTCCTTAGGCAGCCTATTCCACTGCTGAACTACTCTGACTGTGAAAATTTTTTTCCTGATCTCTAGCCTATATCGTTGTACTTGACGTTTAAACCCATTACTGCGTGTCCTCTCCTCTGCAGCCAACAGAAATAGCATCCTGCCCTCCTCCAAGTGATCTCCCCCACCCCTCCATGTGGCTCCCACTGAGGTGTTTCCAGGTGTCTCCTTTGTCCCCCAAAGGAAATAGTTGGTCCCAGCTTTCTTTGTCTCATTAGAGCAGGAGATGCTCAAAAGATCCTTGGAAGCATGGCCTGGAGACGGAGAAGAAGAAGAAGAAGAAGAAGAAGAAGAAGAAGAAGAAGAAGAAGAAGAAGAAGAAGAAGAAGAAGAAGAAGAAGAAGAAGAATTACGTGACGAACTACATGAGGGTTCAAAGTTCAAACCTTTAATGACTGGACTTTTAATAGTGCATTAATGATTGCTATGCTGTTTTACGATTTCATCATATTTTACTTGGTGAGCTGCCTTTGTCTGGACAGATGGGATCTACATACCATCAGGTTCACGAATGCCTCAGGAAATCTACCCGGGAGCTGCCAAGATATGGCTGGGAAAGGTCCTTTTCTGTTTCAGCCCTGGCTACCTGGCCTGCTAGTTCAGCAGTCTTCCATGGCCAACTCTTACTGCACAATCCGCAACAGGTGGTTCAGTTCCAGAATGAACTTTTAGAAATTCCCCTTAAACCAGAATTCAAGAGAAGTGGAATGCAGAGCAGAACATAAGGGATGGACTTGTCTCCTCTCAGAGCCCCAACCTGGCCTGTAGGAGCTTTGGAATGTTGAGAGGCAGTAGGGGATCACCACAAAATGGCTCCCGTGGAAGGCATGGTCAGTCACAAGATGGCTCCCATGGAAGCCATGATCAATCACAAGATGGCTCCCATGGAAGGCATGATCTCATAGAATCATAGAATCATAGAATCATAGAGTTGGAAGGGGCCATACAGGCCATCTAGTCCAACCCCCTGCTCAATGCAGGATCAGCCCTAAGCATCCTAAAGTAGGTAGGATCATATCTGTCACCCTCAGCCCCTTGTCAAATCGGGGCAGGCATCCTATCCCTGAAATCTTCCAGCACTAAAGGAAGCTAAAGTGTCATAAATTGTGGGGGGAAAGCAACACATATAACTACACAAACAAGGGAAAGGTGTGAAATGATTCACATGCAAAACATTTTTGTGCAACCTTCCTCTTGTGCACGAGAAACAACTGCTAAACCGCCGCAGCATCCTTCCTTGAATACTAACACAATTTTGACCACGGACGTTCGATCCAGCCCGTGCTTCACGATTAATTAGCAAGGAGGATATTTATGGAGAGAGGCAAAAGGCACGCTGTTCATGAATAGTTCACCATGGTAGAAATTTCACACCCAGTAAATCTCTAATGAAAATGTCATTTCCCCGCTGAGTTTACCTGAGCCTCTATTAATCTTGCCGTTTCCATTAGAAACAGAATTAGCGTCAGGTTTGTAACAAAGAAGGAAGCTGGTTTTTAATTAGCAGCCCCAATGCTGTAAGGCAGAAGAAAATTGGAGCGGGGAGGTCCCCTCCGTGAGCCCCAAGGGGATATGTGGCACATCTGTTCCGCTTCCTAGTCAAAATGTTCTCCCTTTTTGGTTGGAGAGCTCAGAGTGGTGTGGTGCAGGGGTAGTCAACCTGTGGTCCTCCAGATGTCCGTGGACTACAATTCCCACGAGCCCCTGCCAGCGTTGTAGTCCATGAACATCTGGAGGACCACAGGTTGACTACTCCTGGTGTAGTGGGGTTAGAGCACTGGACTGGGGTCATGGAGGTCAAATCCCTTCTTCGCTCACTGGAAGACTTTAGCCCTGTCATCTCTCCTGAGTCTGACTTACCTCACAGAGTTGTTGTAATTAATTAATGTCAACTACTCTGATCTCCTTGGAAGAAGGGTGAGATCAGATGCAACACAAGAATCAGTCTTATAGCTAGACCAGGGGTAGTCAAACTGTGGCCCTCCAGATGTCCATGGACTACAATTCCCAGGAGCCCCCTGCCAGCAAATGCTGGCAGGGGGCTCCTGGGAATTGTAGTCCATGGACATCTGGAGGGCCGCAGTTTGACTACCCCTGAGCTAAGACCAGGAATCATCTTTCCCAGTGCTTGTTCATGCAAAACAGAGACTCTGTCACTAAACTCTATGTCTTAGAACAGGGGTAGTCAACCTGTGGTCCTCCAGATGCCCATGGACGACAATTCCCATGAGCCCCTGCCAGCGTTTGCTGGCAGGGGCTCATGGGAATTGTCGTCCATGGACATCTGGAGGACCACAGGTTGACTACCCCTGTCTTAGAGCACCTGGCGCAAAAGATAGCACCAGGATACCTGGCACATTTTGACAAGCCAGTCTGCGTAGTTAAGGGAAGAGAGCAAGGTATGTACAAAGTGACTGGAAATCAGCAAGCCTTCGACTCACAAAATGGAACAGCTCTTCCCCCTGTTTGCTCCGATACAGGTCACTAGCCTCAACTGCCTATCATCTTGTTTTCAGTCTCCCCCAAATGTCCCTGAATCGGGTCGGCTAACCCGCGGATGCCGTTGCTATGGAAGCAATTATGGGAAGATAGATTATAGTGTCTGGAAGCATAATAAATTTCCTTTATCTGATTTATGGTCTGTATCTTTTTCCTTTTCCATAATATAATTTATAATGTTGCCAACTGGCTTCCTTCAGTGCACGTGGCGGCCGAATGTTGAGGTGGATTTCCACCAGTCTATTTGGTGGGGATTATTTTCATGTGGGAAAGGGCTCCGAACCTAGCTCCAAACTCTGCATGCATAGGAGCCATAGACCTCTTGAGTGAGGTCCTCTTCGACAAGGGCTGGTCCACTATAATGATATTGGTTTTGGAGACCTGGGCCGATTCCGCACACATAGGAAAATGCACTTTCAATGTGCCATGGCAGCTGGATTTTCCTGTGCGGAACAGGAAAATCTTCTTCTAAAGTGCATTGAAAGTGCATTATCTATTGCGTGCAGAATAGGCCCTGGAAGGAACTCTTCCATAATATCCCTCATAACTCCCGAAATGCTAATCAACCATCTGTGGGTTCAGGGCACCATTCTGCATCTTCCTGCCCATAGCTGCATTTTGCCACTTCATTGCACCATTGGAAGTTACTGTTCCACCCCATTTTGCAGGCAGCCTTGGATTTATGGCCTCAGATTTATGGTCTTCCTACTTAACTTGCTCTGGTTGTCTGGGAACAGTGTCTAACAGCTGCTCAAAGCTTCACCTGTTTGCTCAGTGAAGTCCTTGCTTGTGCACACAGAAGAGACTGGGCTGGAACCAGCAGGCACAATCTCATACAATCATAGAGTTGGAAGGGGCCAGACAAGCCCTCTAGTCCAACCCCCTGCTCAATGTAGGATCAGCCTAAAGCATCCATGATGAGAATCTGTCCAGCCGCTGCTTGAAGGCTGCCAGTGATGGGGAGCTCCCCACCTCCTTAGGCAGCCTATTCCACTGTGAAAAAGAAATTCCTGCTATCTAGTTGGCACCTTTCAACATGTAGTTTAAACCCATTACTACGCCATCTTGATGTAGTGGTTAGGATCGCCAGCTTCTAATCTGGCGAGCCGGGTTTGATTCCACGCTCCTCCCCAACATGCAACCAGCTGGGTGACCTTGGGCTCCTCACAGCACTGATAAAGCTGTTCTGACTGAGCAGGAATATCAGGGCTCTCTCAGCCTCACCTCCCTCACAGGGTGTCTGTTGTGGAGAGAGAAAAGGGAAGGCCATTGTAAGCCGCTTTGAGACTCCCTCTGGTAGAGAAAACTGGCATATAAGAACTATTATTACTACTACTACTATTACCACTACTACTACTGCTACTACTGTGAGCCCCTATTCTCTGCTGTGAACAGGAACCACTCCCTGCCCTCCTCTAAGTGACAACCTTTCAAATCCTTCAAGAGAGCCACCATGTCCCCTGTCAACCTCCTTTTCTCCAGGCTGAACATCCCCAAGTCCCTCAGCCTTTCCTCACAGGGCTTGGTCCCCTGGCCCTGGATCATCTTTGTCACTCTCCTCTGCACCCTCTCCATGTCCTTTCTGAAGTCAGCCCCCTCTGCGCCCGGAGGGTGCAGAAATAACCTCCATTTTGTTCTCTATTTGGTTTAGTGCATTGCTGCTGCAAGCCATTTCATTCCACCCACTTGTTGCTATTGATTGTTGCTCTTTCTTTTCTGCCATTCTTATGCTGGCCACTGAAACACCTTTACATACAACTGATGCAAATACGACGCTAAAGGTAAAGGTATCCCCTGTGCAAGCACTGGGTCATGTCTGACCCTTGGGGTGACGCCCTCTAGCGTTTTCATGGCAGACTCAATACGGGGTGGTTTGCCAGTGCCTTCCCCAGTCATTACCGTTTACCCCCCAGCAAGCTGGGTACTCATTTTACCGACCTCGGAAGGATGGAAGGCTGAGTCAACCTTGAGCCGGCTGCTGGGATCGAACTCCCAGCCTCATGGGCAGAGCTTCAAACAGCCTGTCAGCTGCCTTACCACTCTGCGCCACAAGAGGCTCTTAAATATGATGCTAACATTGCCACAAGAGGCTCTTAAATACGACGCTAACATTGCCCTAATTTGATGGGAAAGTCTTGGGGTAAGGAAACAGAAAACATTTTGCAAATAAAGACCCGTAGGGGCAAACTTGAAACGAGGTGGGGTTCCCATCAAAAAAGGAGGCAATTCCCTGGCGTCTCTACGATGCCCATAGAGTGTCTGCCATTTTAAATACCTCAGCAGATCTATTGTGAAAGCAGACAGGAACTGGATCCCTTCCGACAACCCGGAATCAACAAACCAGCCTTCCTGATGATTTGCACCTCTGCCCTTTTCTCCCTTTAGAAAATTCATTAGAAATCCATTTTTGACGGATGTCTTGAGGCTGCCTCTCATTCTGGGATATATTGTTCACGAGGTTATAAATCGATTATATGCTGTACTTAATGTGCTTATGAGAAAATACATCATTTTTCCTGGTTCCGTCTGACCAATAATCAAAGCCTCTGTGGGCAATTAAATAGTACATTTACATTGTAAGTAATTAAACGACCAGAGGTTTACGAAGAAAATTGTAAACCATGAAACTTCAGGCAAACGTACCGCCAAACTGAGGCCACTTTTTTTATTAGGTATTTCTAGCTCAATAGGCAGGGAAAAGCTGTAGCTTGATCCATAATTTTCAGGGCATAAACCAGGTCTTCTCAAACAGGGAGTATATGAAACCCTTGAGTTTCTTGACAGCCCTGGAAGAGTTTCCTGAATGGATGAGGATTAATGTATTTATTTTCGAATCTGTTAAACATTTATCGGGTGATATGACCATATATCGTCATGTTGACCTGCCCCTCCCTCACAAAATGGCCCATGATGGGCCAAGGAGGGGGTGGGAAGGGGAGGGACCTTGGGTGGGCATGTACCCAGCTATGCTTACCAACCATATTCTGCACAATCTCTCCACTTCAGGGGTTTCTTGAAGCCTGAAGAATGTTTCAGAGTTTTCTCAAAGGTAACAAAGTCGAGAAAGGCTGGTAAAGAAGAAGAAGAAGAAGAAGAAGAAGAAGAAGAAGAAGAAGAAGAAGAAGAAGAAGAAGAAGAAGAGGAGGAGGAGGAGGAGGAGGAGGAGGAGGAGGAGGAGGAGGAGGAGGAGGAGGAGGAGTTGGTTCTTATATGCCTCTTTAAAGAGGAAGAAGAAGAAGAAGGAAGGAAGAAGGAAGGATGAAGGAGAAGGAGAAGGAGGAGGAGGAGGAGGAGGAGGAGGAGAAGGAGAAGGAGAAGGAGAAGGAGAAGAAGAAGAAGAAGAAGAAGAAGAAGAAGAAGAAGAAGAAGAGGAGGAGGAGGAGGAGGAGGAGGAGGAGGAGTTGGTTCTTATATGCCTCTTTAAAGAGGAATGAAATAGGGGCCTCTTGTTCAGCATTACCTTCTCTTCAGCCTGTTCTCGTCTCAATGTTGCCATCCCCTCCTCTAATTCCCTAAGTTCTAAGGCCCGTGAACCCTTGTCCTATATGCTCATTGGTGCTTACTGCTCATCCTTTTTCCTGGCAGAGTCATCTCCCTGCATTATAGGGCTTTTCTTGGCCTCACCCACCCATTCCCACAATTCTAGATCAGCTCTAAATGACACCTGTGCTCTCTCCAGCCCGCTGTCACCCCAGTTAGGGTCTATGCCTGCTCCTGTCCCCAACCAAGAACAGAACACGGAGCTCATCTTAGCGGTTCAGCCCATGAGTGGCGATTTCCCAGGCACCCTCCTGGCTCCCTTCCCCCAACGCTCCAGATCTTTCTCAGATTACCAGCACAGGAGGTGTCCCAGGTGACAGCAGGAGGCCACGTGGAAAGATGCTAATGGCTGCCTCACAGCCATGGACCACTTGGCTCCTGACAACATAATGGTTGGCTGCCTCTTAAATAGGCAGAGAGCAGTAAGTGTGGCACTGTGATAATTTTGGCTTTCAGACGTGGTGGAGACGATTAAGAGCCCTGTAGGCCTCCTAGGTCCCAGCGTCCTGTGTGCTCTGCCTGTAGGGTCACTGTTTGGGGGAAGGAATCCTTTCCACCCACGGTTTGTCCCGCAGTGTCCCATGATTCTCCTGGTCTCAACCAGCAGATGCTTCTTAGTACACCAGTTCCAGTCTGGGAAAAAGGGCAGGTGAATTGGAATCCCAAAGTACAAGGGTGAGTCTGGGTGAGAGGAAAATGGCAGCATTCCGTACTTGGGGCAATCCTGTTCTGTGACATTCGCCGTCTTAAAAACAGCCCTCTCACGATCCTGACTGTTCAGTGATGATCGCTGGCCTTTTGCCCAACATGAGTCCTTCCCAATGATTCCTTGCTTGGTTGTGCTTGTAAAGCTCACTGATCAATCGCTATCAGTTTTGCATGCATGAGCGTTCTCTTTTGTATCCCTCTGTGTACCGAAACATTCGCCCAGGGTTGTTTTGTAATCTTGACCTTCACAGATGATGCTCCGAGTCTGAATTCCCCAGGCGCCACCTTCGTTCTGTCCTGAAATACGTTTACAAAAGTACTTTCGGTTACCTACTGAATCTTCCTGGACCAGTCCAACTTCATCTGCGACTCCAGCACGGCAACAAGGTTATTGGGGTGCCCCAGAGCCACAAAAGATGGTCGTGAATCAGACTGGGTGACTATAGGTGAGTGTCTCTCTCTCTTTCTCTCTGTCAGCCTAGCCTACCGCGCAGGGTGGTTGTTTAAAATGGAGGAGAGAATGACGTGCGGCACTGTGGACTCCTTGGAGGAAGGATAGGCCAACAATCGACAAAATGAATTAATTAAAAACGCAATTTAGCGAAGAAAGAGAGTAGAGAAGAAAGAGAGAAGAGGACATTGTACTTTTGTGTGTAGATAATGAGGTGCTGGATTTAATTCTCTCTGCATTCCTTTTTTAAGTTATTGTTTTGTCTCTTTGTTAACCTGATTTCATTCTAAATGAAACAAAATTTTCACACACAAAAAACACAGTTTACAGGGGGGGGGGAGTCAGTGCAAGGAAAGAGAAAATTAGAAAAACACAGGTTTAGTTCACATCAGGGAATCACACAGAGATGGAAGAAATAACAAAGAGCCATCCAGTCCAGCCCCCCACCTTCTTGGGGGCTTAAAAAAAGCACCCACTCCTGACAGGCACTCATCCAATCTCCTCCTAAAAATTTCCAAAGTAGGAGACTCCACCAGTTTCCGAGGCAGCCTATTCCATCTGCGGACAGCCCTCCCCGTCAGAAAATGCATTCTAATATTTAACCAGAACTTTCTTTCCTGTAATTTCAACCCATTGCTCATAGTCCTAGGTCCATTCTGCATACGTTAGATAATGCACTTTCAATGCACTTTCAAAGTAGATTATCCTGTTCTGCACAGGAAAATGCAGCTGCAAAAGCACTTTGAAAGCGCATTATCCTATGTGTGCAGAATACGCCCTGGTCTCTAAAGCTGCAGTAAACAAGTTCGCCCCCTTTTCAACATGTCTACCTTTTCCATAAACACTCACAGCTATTATATCACCCCACCAAGCTACACAAACCCAACCCTCTCAACCTCTCCTTATAAGCCAGCCTCTCAACCATCCTAGTCATCCTGCTTCTAACTTGTTCTCACTTGTCAATGTCCTTCATGAACTAGTATGCCCAGAACTGAACACAATACTGGACCCAGGGGAGACCCCAAACTGAAATGTGGACTTTTCCAGCTCAAAAAAGCAGGGAGGAACAATTTTAGATCATTAAGTTTCAAAGTTTTTTACATACCTGGGCTCCTGCACACACTTAGACCCACAAGCATGGGTAGAACATTTGGTCTTCTGGCAGAAAGCAAGGCATTCTGAAATGTTACGCATTTCTTTCTGAAATCCAAAACATTCCTTTGCTACTCAGGTCTTAAATACACAATGCTCTAGAAGTTTAGCTGCTGGCTACCCTTTTCTCATCTGCCAGCCCTTGAAAGGAAGGGGCAAAATTACCTGGCTATGGTTATCAGTGTGTTTATTTTAGCCAAGGTAATCCTGAAGTTAAAGATAAAATAAAGGGGATATGCCCAGAGACTGGAGCAACGCAGATAAAAGAAGCGAACAGGCCCTGTTCTAATTTAAATCAGGATCGATCTCCTTAATGAGAAGCGGTGAGGAAAAATAAATTCTATAACTGGAGTTAATCAAGCTGGAGAAGGTCTGGAAAGTAACCTTGCATCGGTGAATCTGATTTAGCTAATCCCGGCCACAGGCGGACAGAATAATATATACTTCTCATAATAAAAGATGCTCCGAACATGTTTATGCTGGTTGTCCTTGAAGCAGATGGTTTATCAAAGGTTGGACTCTGAAGTTTTCACTCAGCAGCTTTCATTCAGGGTTACCAGGTGGGCGTAGTTCTGGAGTCCTCTCTTCAACAAGGAGGAAGAGAAGAAGAGCCTCCTTCGGGTAGAGAAAAGCAGCATATAAGAACCAGCTCTTCTTCTTCTTCAGTAATCTCAGACCTCTCTCAGCCTCCCCTCCTTCACAGGGTGTCTGTTGTGGGGAGAGGAAAGGGAAGGCGACTGTGAGCCGCTCTCCTTCGGGTAGAGAAAAGCAGCATATGAGAACCAACTCTTCTTCTTCTTCAGTAATCTCAGACCTCTCTCAGCCTCCCCTCCTTCACAGGGTGTCTGTTGTGGGGAGAGGAAAGGGAAGGCGACTGTGAGCCGCTCTCCTTCGGGTAGAGAAAAGCAGCATATGAGAACCAACTCTTCTGCTTCTTCAGTGATATCAGGGCTCTCTCAGCCCCACCTCCCTCACAGGGTGTCTGTTGTGGGGAGAAAAAAGGGAAGGTGACTGTGAGATGCTTTGAGCCTCCTTTGGGTAGGGAAAAGCGACATATAAGAACCAACTCTTCTTCTTCTTCTTCTTCTTCTTCTTCTTCTTCTTCTTCTTCTTCTTCTTCTTCTTCTTCTTCTTCTTCTTCTTCTTCTTCTTCTTCTTCTTCTTCTTCTTCTTCTTCTTCTTCTTCTTCTTCTTCTTCTTCCTCCCTCCTGGCTCCCCTGATAGTTGACAGGGCGGATTGAGTCTTTCTTTGTTCCATTCCTAACTTCTATTCCTTCTGTTCTCCTAGGAATGATTCAAAAGTTCCTTGACAGCTTAGAAATAGAAAACAAAACTAATTAGGCAAAGTAGGTATTCAAATAGGAATATCCTCTGCTTCAGGACTTGTGTGACTGCTTAAGCAAACAGATGAGGTGAAAGCATAGAGGGAATACTTGGGGTTCTGCGAGTATCTACCACTGCCCTCTACTGATAGTAGAAACACTTACACTGAACGTAAAACGTTTTCTGCAGTTGTTCTCTGAGGGTGCTGTACAGCAGCGAAATCTTTCCCTGTTGCAGAACTCGTGCACAGGTGTCCCACAACCAAAATCAAAAGCCAGGCCGCCTATGAACATGAAAATCCCATTTATCCGTTCATGAGCCGTGAATCTGTCTATTCACCTTCTAAAACACCTGATGGCTTCCAGCCACACAAGACTGAACACAGAAGTACTTGTGTTTGTGTACCTGGATTCACCCATCTGTTGTCTTGTTTGAGGGCTCCCACCGGCTAGTATTTTGTGTGAATGCAGAAGAAGAAGAGTTGGTTCTTATATGCCGCTTTTCACTACACGAAGGAGTCTCAAAGCGGTGAGTAAAAATAAATTCTATCACTGGAGTTAATCAAGCTGGAGAAGGTCTGGAGAGTAACCTTGCATCGGTGAATCTGATTTAGCTAATCCCGGCTACAGGCGGACAGAATAATATATACTTCTCATAATAAAAGATGCTCCAAACATGTTTATGCTGGTTGTCCTTGAAGCAGATGGTTTATCAAAGGTTGGACTCTGAAGTTTTCACTCAGCAGCTTTCATTCAGGGTTACCAGCTGGGCGTAGTTCTGGAGTCCTCTCTTCAACAAGGAGGAAGAGAAGAAGAGCTGGTTCTTATATGCTGCTTTTCTTTATCTGAAGGAGGCTCAAAGTGGCTTATAATCCACTTCCCTTTCCTCTCCTCATAACAGACACCCTGAGAGGTGGGTGAGGCTGAGAGAGCCCTGATATTACTGAAGAAGAAGAAGAGTTGGTTCTTCTATGCTGCTTTTCTCTACCCGAAGGAGGCTCAAAGCGGCTTACAATCGCCTTCCCTTTCCTCTCCCCACAACAGACACCCTGTGGGGTGGGTGAGGCTGAGAAAGCCCTGATATTACTAAAGAAGAAGAGTTGGTTCTTCTATGCCGCTTTTCTCTACCCGAAGGAGTCTCAAATCGGCTTACAGTCGCCTTCCCTTTCCTCTCCCCACAACAGACACCCTGTGAGGTGGGGGAGGCTGAGAGAGCCCTGATATTACTGAAGAAGAAGAAGAGTTGGTTCTTCTATGCTGCTTTTCTCTACCCGAAGGAGGCTCAAAGCGGCTTACAATCGCCTTCCCTTTCCTCTCCCCACAACAGACACCCTGTGAGGGAGGTGAGGCTGAGAGAGCCCTGATATTAATGAAGAAGAAGAAGAGTTGGTTCTTATATGCCGCTTTTCTCTACCCAAAGGACTCTCAAAGTGGCTTACATTCGCCTTCCCTTTCCTCTCCCCACAACAGCCACCCCGTGAGGTGGATGAGGCTGAGAGAGCCCTGATATTAATGAAGAAGAAGAAGACGGTTCTTATATGCCGCTTTTCTCTACCCGAAGGTGTTTCAAAGCGGCTTACATTCGCCTTCCCTTTCCTCTCCCCACAACAGCCACCCTCTGAGGGAGGTGAGGCTGAGAGAGCCCTGATATTACTGGAAGAGTTCTTATACAGCACCTCTCTCTTTGCCTTGCAAAAGAATTGTTAACAATGGACAGAATCCTTGCGGATGGGAGGGGATGATGACTGCGGAATAAAAAGAAGCCGGTGTAGGTGGGATGAAAGTCTTGGTTGCTTACTAGTTTTCCTGATTCTCCAATGGCTGCAGTCGCTATTGCTCTTTCCTTTGAACAAGGGCAGCCAGTAACAAGCCCTACCTTACAGCATCTCCGCTCGCTTTCTGAAAAGCTCGGCAGGTATCCAGGGAAGTACTGATAAGTGGCCACATCGCCTACGGGCATTATATTGGGGGACTCTGCTCTAATCCTTTAATCAGCTCAGCTAGTAGCTGTACCGCATATCGTAGCGTTGAGTTCTCCTGGTTAATTATGCATCGTATGAATAAATGATCCTTCTTGTCTGCGCTGAATTGGATTTCCATGATAGTTCCCAACATCTTCCACCCGAATTGTTTTCAACTAGAGGCGACAAGGATCGGCTTTTCTGCGTATGAGATGTGTTTTTCCGGTACCAAGAGCATGTTGTCTCTTTCGTAAGTGCTTTTGTCCTTCCTAGTGGAAATTCCGGATGTGCAGGAGCACGAAGGATGTGGGAAGAGACTTATGTATTTACTTGTTTATTTTAGCGCACTTTTCTCATTTGGGGCTCAAGTGTCAAAATCGATGCCATAAAAACAGTTCAGGTCTTGAATTATGCATAAGGGGGGGTTACAAAAATGACAATGCTGTGAAGTAAAAGTAATTGTATTATTACCTGCACCCTCACAGGTTCTGACGATTTGGCCATCCTAACATAGATGTACGCACATTTTACACATGTTTGTAAGGACAGAAACACTTGAATGGAAAACACTGTTTTTTTTCCACTACCCCAAATTGGTGGCATTCTAGTCAGCAATAGATTTGTGATACCAGCTTGGTGTAATGGTTAGGAGTGTGGACTTCTAATCTGGCAATCCAGGTTTGATTCCTCGCTCCTCCTCCACATGCAGCCAGCTGGGTGACCTTGGCCTCACCACAGTACTGATAAAGCTGTTCTGACCAAGCAGTAACATCAGGGCTCTCTCAGCCTCACCCACCTCACAGGGTGTCTGTTGTGGGGAAGGGAAAGGTGGTTGTAAGCTGGTTTGATACTCCTTCAGGTAGAGAAAAGTGGCATATAAGAACCAACTCTTCTTCTTCAGTAATCTCAGGGCTCTCTCAGCCTCACCCACCTCACAGGGTGTCTGTTGTGGGGAGAGGAAAGGGAAGGCGAATGTAAGCTGGTTTGAGACTACTTCAGGTAGAGAAAAGCGGCATCTAAGAACCAACTCTTCTTCTTCTTCAGTAATCTCAGTGGTCTCTCAGTCTCCCCTCCCTCACAGGGTGTCTGTTGTGGGGAGAGGAAAGGGAAGGTGATTGTAAGCCGCTTTGAGATGCCTTTGGGTAGAGAAAAGCAGCATATAAGAACCAACCACGAGAGTTAAAAGCAACCTCCATACCAAGAGTTAATCAACCTCTAAATTCCAGGAGTTCCTTGTTGTGCTGCCTGAAACTAGTTTAAGTTGTGCTACACCTTGCAGCTGCTTGGACTCAGATGAAGAAACCTCTCCCACCCCCCACCCCCCTCACCTTCTTAGGCTGCTCTAGGCTTGAACTTGAACGACAGGGTTTCGAAAGGGGACAACAGATAATTTAAAGAAACGGTTAAGGAAGATGTTCAGTACGCTGAAACTTCCACACTTAGCAATGATGGCTCTTAATCAGTTGTATGCTTCTGGCACTTCACCTTCCGTCATTGTGATCCCACAGAGACATGCATGGCGTTGACAACTACACTGTAGAAGTTTCTGTTGGTCAGATTGATTCCCAGTTGCATCGTGAAAACCTTGGCGTCTATTTGTTTCCTTCTTGTGCAAATGCAAACTGAGATTCTTTTCTTTTGGATAGTTCTCTATTCTTTTGAGCTGATTCCCTTTTCTATGAAATTGCATAGATCCTCGGTCCTATAGAATGGGAGCCTTCTAGAAATGTTAATTGTACATACATTACCAAGTGTGTGAGATAGAGAAACAGAGCATGTGTGTGTGTGTGGGTTTGTATCCAAGAACGGAAAGCAACATGGTATACTCTGATCTTCTCAGATCTTCAGTCCCTTGGGGCAGGGGTAGTCAACCTGTGGTCCTCCAGATGTCCATGGACTACAACTCCCATGAGCCCCTGCCAGCGTTTGCTGCCAGGGGCTCATGGGAATTGTAGTCCATGGATATCTGGAGGACCACAGGTTGATGACCCCTGCCTTGGGGGACCACTAAGAACTACAGAGGAAGGCATTGGCAAACTATCTTTGTTTCACACTAGGCATGTGCACCCAAAAATAAAAAAAATCCAGACTGCTTCTGATCTGGCCTGAACTGATTTGGGCTGAATCCAAAGCACCTGTTGTTTGTTTGTTGCATATGTTCCCCTTCCCAGTCAGTGAAGGGGGGAAGCAGAGCACCCACCGAACAGTCGACCTATCAAATTCACATTTATTTTAATACAGCACTGCGGCCAGATAAAACAGATAGCAAGGGGGGAAAAAACATTTCACAGCAGAAAACTGCACAATCAGGGAGCCAGTACAAAATTTAAAATATATAAAATTGTATCATTGATGGGTACATTATGAAAAATGCATAGTAAAATTCCTCTAAAATTCTTCACTTAAGCTTAAGTTGTCTTTCCTGTGTGCTAAGCACATGCACACAAAATTTGGCAACCTGCTTAATCATATGGCCCCTACTCTTCCACAGGAGGAATATTACTTTTTCTTTGTTTGAGCTGATGGGGGAATTCCTGAGTAATGGGAGGATGAATTTATTTCTTGCAGAGTTGAAGGTAGGGCACCTGAAGAGGACGTGTTCAATTGACTCTATCTCCCCGGAATTACAGTCTTTCAGCTACCTATCATTATCAGCTGTTTGGCATGGGGCTCTTTAAAAAGACTCAACAATCAGTCCCAGCTGTTACCTGGGGTGCTCTTTAAACGACTCTCCAATGCCTTGGCCCTGGAAGTTATTTAAAGAGCTCCCCACGTAACAACTGACAGGTGGGCTGCCTGCAAAGTCTTTGCGAGGCATTTAAAGAGTGCCGCACCTGGTTATCTGTATCAGCTGTTGTGCAGGGCTCTCTTTAAATCACTCCCCAGTGCCTTTTCATAGGCTTTGCAGGAAGCTTTGGGGCCTGTGAATATAGGGGGTATCCTTTAAAGGGAGCAAGTGGCCACATAACAGCTGATAATGACAGGTGCACTGCCAATCCCTTTAAATCCCCCCCAAGCTTGAAGGGAATGTGTACCAGTCATGATCAGCTGTTCAATGCACCACTCCCCCACCTTCTCAGGTGCTGCCTGAGAAACTGGGGGGGGGGGGGATGCATTTAAACGGCCTAAATAAGGACCTCTTGTGGCGCAGAGTGGTAAGGCAGCAGAAATGTTCTCTGAAGCTGTCTGCCCATGAGGCTGGGAGTTCAATCCCAGCAGCCGGCTCAAGGTTGACTCAGCCTTCCATCCTTCCGAGGTCGGTAAAATGAGGACCCAGCTTGCTGGGGGGTAAACGGTAATGACTGGGGAAGGCACTGGCAAACCACCCCGTATTGAGTCTGCCATGAAACTGCTAGAGGGCGTCACCCCAAGGGTCAGACATGACCCGGTGCTTGCACAGGGGATACCTTTACCTTTAAATAATGGCCAAATTACAAATCATGATTTGATTAAATGAAGGGGCTGGGTTGTTTGGCTTGGATAGGTTGGAAAGTACCCAAATCAGCATTGATCCACTCACCCCCACTTCATAGTAGCCTTGAAGTCCCTCACTGGAGTCACGGTAAGTCAGTTGGGACTTGATGCCGCTTACTGACATGGTGAATTGATGGTGCTCACGTATATATCCCGCTGTATAGCCACTAGCAACGAGGATGGATTTATCTTTGTTTTGTTTAGAAGTCCCCGAGTTGAATAATCAACTGCAGCAACTTCTGGAGGCCTCACTTCAAAAAGGACCTGGACAAAATTGAGAGGGTGAAGAGTTGGAGGCTGACCCAGGGCCTGGGGACCAAGCCCCACAAGGAAAGGCTTGAGGGACTTGGGGATGTTCAGCCTGGAGAAGAGGAGGTTGAGAAAGGACATGATTGTTCTCTTGAAGTATTTGAAGGATTGTCACTTGGGAATGGTTCCTGTTGGTACTAGAGGAGAGGACCCGCAGGAACTACTGGCTAGATATCAGGAAAAAAGATGTGTACAATAGTTGAGCAGCGGAATGGGCTACCTAAGGAGGTGATGATCTCCCAATCACTGGCAGTCTTTAAGCATCAGCTGGAAAGATATTTATTCCGGATGCTTGAGGCTGATCCTGCATTGAGTAAGGGATTGGACTAGATGGCCCCTTCCAGCTCTTTGAATCCAGGATCCTATAAGGTGCACAGGGGGGTTGTGAAGCAGCCTGCAAGTGGGCAGCATAGAGGGTTGTTGTGAAAGGGGGGCTGGGAGGGGAGACCCTGTATGTGCTCTGAGAAACAGCCTGGTGTAGTGGCTATAGAATGTCTGGGAAACTTAGGTTTGAATCTCCGTTTCGCCCTGGAAAGTTCTGGATGACCTCGGGCCAGTCGCAAGCTCACCGCCTCACAGGGTTGTTGTGAGAACAAAATGGAGACGGAGAGAATGTTATAAGCTCCTTTGAGGCCTCATTAGGGAGTAAATGAAGCAAACAAAAAATAGACAGGCGAGAGGAGACAGAATCTTATTTGTGGTTATGTTTTTATCCCGTAATAATAGATATGGGAACCGATAAGAACAGATACGGCACTTGATCTTGGCCAAAAGACCGAGAAGGTCTTCTGGCTATCATTTAATAGCTCTGCTAGTGGACCCGGATTTTAATATAACATTAGATGTGTGCAAAGATTTAGCCGCTGAATTAAATGTCATTTGTTTTTAATGAATATTGAACAGCAATAACTTTTTGTTATAGTGCTGTCTCTCTCTGGTTGAACGGCCGGTCGGCCTTAAAATCTAGATGGGATGGGAAATATATGGGAACGGTGGGTATGCCATAGGTCAGAGCCTTAAAATGAACATCATTAAGTGATCCAGAAGGATGGGGAGTGTTGGGCTAGGGCCGGGTGTCCCAGGTTCAAATTCCTCTCTGCCTCGAAACTCATGCTGTAGCTGCTCGTTGGCCTTTCTGTCTCCCTCAGCCTAAATTAACTCATAGGGTAAAAAGGGGTGCAGGCTATAGGTAGGAACGAGATTACGTTTCCACCTGGCAGAATTGAACTTTCCTGTCTCCCCCTGCAGCTTACTTAGAAGAAGAAGAAGAGGAAGAAGAGGAAGAAGAGGAAGAAGAAGAAGAAGAAGAAGAAGAAGAAGAAGAAGAAGAAGAAGAGTTGGTTCTTATATGCCGCTTTTCCCTACCTGAAGGAGGCTCAAAGTGGCTTACAGTCGCCTTCCCTTTCCTCTCCCCACAACAGACACCCTGTGGGGTGGGTGAGGCTGAGAGAGCCCTGATATCACTGCTCGGTCAGAACAGCTTTCTCAGTGCCGTGGCGAGCCCAAGGTCACCCAGCTGGCTGCATGTGGGGGAGTGCAGAATCGAACCCGGCATGCCCGATTAGAAGTCCGCACTCCTAACCGCTACACCAAACTGTACTTACAGGTACAGGAGACCCGTGGAATGACCACGTGGGGGTCTGGATCCAACCCCAGGTCTATATGCAACCCAGCAGGATAAAATCCATCTAACTGACCTCAGCAGGGGTTCCTCCTGAGCAAACAGCTAGTGAAGATTAAAGAGTCGAAAGCCACTCACGTATACTCACATGCGCGTACGGAGCGCTCTGTTTGCTGCCTTAAATACTGAATTTGCTGAAAAGTGGGACATATTTTTTTTTTTTGGCCAAGCTGAGTATAATGATCGTGTAATTCACAAAATATATGAGCCATTAAAGCCCCGTGACATCTCTTTCCTGTGCTAAAGATTGTAAAGGGGATTAATGGGAACCGATAAATCTATTCCCACAGGAAAAAGAACGTAAGACATGCAAAAAAAAAAAAGAAAGGGGGGGGGGAGCAGTACGAAATATAGCCCACCTGGTAGGTTTATGGCCTCCCTGAACACGGTAATCATTTTAAAGAGAGGCTGATTATCACAGGCGACAGAAGCTGAGCTGGCAGCCTCCGTAGCATCCTTTTTGACTGGCGCGCCAGGGGGTCAGCGAGATCCCCCTTTTGTGGCTCTCAGATGGGAATGACTCATCCGGGCGTCTTTCCGTCACGGAATGAAGCAAGCGGGCTCCTCACAAAGAAGCCAGATTTCTGATTTGTCCACCAGGCAGGTGGCATGGCCTGGTACAATTAGAAATGTCACACAGAGCCGGCCTACCGGCTCCCCATTGCCTCACTAGCTGATTCCCCCCAGGAGACACCCTCTGCCACAACGGATGTGCTTTTGTTTTCTGGTATCCTGTGCAGGGACAGGCACAATTGCATTTGCACGCAGGTGGCCCCGTGAGAGCATCTTTTATAGTTGAGCAGAGGAACCCAGAGGTGTGGCTTCTCCTTAGGGTCCTGGCAGGAGAAAGCCAGAGAAGCATTTCTCCGTTTTTTGAAAGAACAATATCTACTGGCCAGCACCTCTCTAGCAGAAATAGGGGCTACTTGAGAGCAGCCCAATTCTCAAAGTAAGAATCATAGCCCAAGTTCCCCTCCCTAATTCCCTGTTATTTATTGGAAACGTTTTTAAGGAGCTCAAGGTCTGTTGATGAAGACTCTGCCATACCTTCTCCCCGCCACGTTTACTCTTCAATTGTCTGCCTTCTACTAATTTAAAAAGGCAGAAAGGTGTGTCTTTGAGGGAGGTCCTCAGTTAGCTAACTATCTGAAGAAATTGAAATTCAGCTGTGTTGAGGGGAAACATTGGATTAAAATGATATTAATTGTGAGGGCCTAAATAGAGCTTCTTCTGGCGCAGAGTGGTAAGGCAGCAGACATGCAGCCTGAAAGCTCTGCCCATGAGGCTGGGAGTTCGATCCCAGCAGCCGGCTCATGGTTGACTCAGCCTTCCATCCTTCCGAGGTCGGTAAAATGAGTACCCAGGTTGCTTGCTGGGGGGTAAACGGTAATGACTGGGGAAGGCACTGGCAAACCACCCCGTATTGAGTCTGCCATGAAAACGCTGGAGGGTGTCACGGCCCGGTGCTTGCACAGGGGATACCTTTACCTTTTTAAATGTGAGGGACTCAGCAATTATTGTAAAAGTACCTAGGTTTTTGTTGGCAATTTTAAATGAAATCCTTTTTACGATGGAATCTACATCTCGAACTGTTTGAAATTTTCGTTTTACGCTCTGCAATTCTATGCCAATAAAGGTATCCTGATTCTGGTGCAGTGAAAAGAGAGGCCCATAAAGCAGCGTCAAAAAGCCCTGAAATGCTGGAGTTGGCAACCAGCCAGATCAGGGGGTGGGCAAGGAAGGGGCTGGGCCTGCAAGGCGGGAGCAGGCTGGTTCCGCCACACCCATCACTGACCATTTTGAGAGGAGGGGAGCAGTCTGACATATCACCTGATAAATGTTTAACAAATTCTAAAAATGTATTAGAAGAAGACTTGGTTCTTATATGTTGCTTTTCTCTACTTGAAGGAGGCTCAAAGTGGCTTACAGTTGCCTTCCCTTTCCTCTCCCCACAATCAGAGCACCCTGTGAGGGAGGTGGGGCTGAGAGAGCCCTGATATTCCTGCTTAGCCAGAACAGCTCTGTCAGGGCTATGACTAGCCCAGGGTCATCCAGCTGGCTGCATGTGGAGGTGCGAGGAATCAAACCCTGCTTGCTAAGTTAGAAGCAGTGGCTCTAAATCATTAAAGGTAAAGGTAAAAGTATCACCTGTGCAAGCACCGAGTCATGTCTGACCCTTGGGGTGACACCCTCTAGCGTTTTCATGGCAGACTCAATACGGGGTGGCTTGCCAGTGCCTTCCCCAGTCATTCCCGTTTACCCCCCCAGCAAGCTGGGTCCTCATTTTACCGACCTCGGAAGGATGGAAGGCTGAGTCGACCTTGAGCCAGCTGCTGGAATCGAACTCCCAGCCTCATGGGCAGAGCTTTCAGACTGCATGTCTGCTGCCTTACCATTCTGCACCACAAGTGGCTCTAAATCATTACGCCTTTAAACGAATATGAAAAATTAATTTACTCTCACCCATTCAGGAAACCTTTCTGGGGCTGTCAAGAATCCCCAGGGTCATGAATCGTAGAATCATAGATGCACAGAGTTGGGAGGGACCTCCTGGGTCATCTAGTCCAACCCCCTGCACTGTGCAGGACACTCCCAACCCTATCGCTCATGAAACCCTGGTTGAGAAAGCCTGCATTAAGAGACGTATTTCCTCAGCATATCATAGAATCACAGAGTTGGAAAGGACTATATAGTTCATGCAGTCCAGTCCCTGGACCAGCAGAGCAAGAGGGCTTATCTAGACGTCAAATCACATCAAGGAGAGCATTGCGCCCTGCAGGACTCCACAAGGCAGAAGCTCAACTGCTTCATCCTGATGTCCCTGACCTTGGAGAAAGGAAATCAGATGACCTCTATATCCCTGCATTGGTGAGGCGGTGTCAAATACTGCTGGGAGGTCTAATAACTCCAGCATCACTGACCCACCTGAGCCCAGCTGCCCCTGGAGAACATCTGTAAAAATGACCAAAGCCAGTCCCACCCCGTGGCCCGGTTCAGAATCCGGAATGGAAAGGATCCAGGACTGATGCTTCCTCTAGGAATAGCTGCAGTTGATCCGCTGCCTAGGAGCACGTTAACTATGCTACATCCCCTCCCTTCATAATAAACAGACACAGCAATATTCCTGAAGGAATGAGAAGAAGATTGTATGTGCTGTGGGTTACATTAGGAAACCAAACTTCCCCCTTTCCCCATAGGCACTGTGAAGAAAATAAAATATATTTTTCCATATGACAAACAGCCCAGGCATCTTACAGAAGGCAGTGATCCCCCACCACCAAAGTTGCATGAAATACAAGAAATCTAGGATGAAGAAGGATCAAAGTCAGGGTTGGCCAAACTGTGGCTCTCCTGCTGGCAGGGGCTCATGGGAATTGTAGTCCATGGACATCCGGGGAGGCATGGTTTGGCCACCGCTGATCTAAGTTCTGTCTGTGACAGCTGAGTGATGAAGATCAAATTTCGGACTTCCCTTTCATTTCCCACAAGAGCATTAACACGCTCTCTCTTTTCCGCGGGAGCATGTTGGGTTGGTGGTTGGTGGTGGTTGAATTGCTAAGCAATTTCCAGCTATGGCTGCTTCTGGGAACATAATTTTCAAGGGAGTGGGGGACGCCATAAGGAGTAAGTATGCATCACTGGGAGTGTTTGGGTGCCAGTGTTAAAACACGGAGAGCTTGGAATCAGATTAGTTTACTGGCAGGATTCATAATTACCAGTCCCAGCTCAGTCAAGTCAAGGGGAGTTCCCTTATGGCTAACTAATTCTATGATAATTAGCCTGAAGTTTCGAGCGTCTTCTGAAAACCATTTGCCGCCAAAGATTTTTAAGTTGCCGGTGGGCATTGAGGAAAATTATCTGCCACCAACCACCGATCTGCAGGGCAGGGTGTTTAGATCAATTGATGAGTCTGATTTCTGAGCTCCCTTTAATAGTTTCTGCCCTCCTTTTACGGAAAAGATTCAAGGAAGGCATCTTTCCTGGGCCAATTTCTGAACAATATTCCTGCTGACAACTGTAATATTTTAATTTTCCTTCCTTTTTCTACTTCTGCCTCATTTCCTTGGGAGGCGTGACAATTAATGGGCTGTGCTAATTTCCTTTGAGACCAGATTCCTAATTGTGGCGGTAATTCTTCACTTACAGTCTTTTAGGCCCTTCCGAGCGGCGTGGACTGGATTCACTTTGCATAGCTTCACACTTTGATTATAGATGCTCCATCAAGAACATTCAGGCAAGCAGTTCCTTACCCTTTCAAAAGCTGTCCGCTGTTTTCGAGAGATATCAGACAGATTCACAAGTGCAACAGTGTGATGGCGGCTGAAAATTAAATCTGGCGGAGGGGGAGGTTGGAGGCACAACAAATCCATCTCCCCAAAATGCTAAGAACCGAAATAATGCTAATAACTAATCTCAGAAAGAATAACATTGAATGGATGACATAACTGCTATCACGAGCTACGGTGGTAATAATATGCAATCATTATGTATTAGGATAAAGCGTGGAGAATACCAATATTCCCAACCCGCACTGGATCAAGATCTGCAATCCAATATAGGCTGCAGTTCTGCTTTTACCTAGATTGGATTATGAATCTTGTTTCCGTCCAAAAAAGAAAGCTAGATGCCGGGGGGGGGGGGACGGGAAACCTGGGCTAAAATGAATTTCAATACTGATAAATGTAAAGTTCTGAATTTAGGGAGGAAAAACCGAATGCAGCATTATAATGGACGCCTGTCCACACTTTATTCTGAAAAGGATGGCGAAGAGTCCTTAGAAAGAATTCATGGGGCGCTTTTTGGAGGGCAATTCGGAGAGGTGGGAAAGGTGCCTTGCTAATTAGAGGAGAACTCAATACAAGAGGACAGGGGGTGGAAGAACGTTACCCAGAGGGGTTGAAAAATCAGGAGATATTTCTGCCCCTCTGACCCTCAGAAATCATTTAGGAAATGGAAGGTTTAGGATGCTTAGGGCTGATCCTGCATTGAGCAGGGGGTTGGACTAGATGGCCTGTATGGCCCCTTCCAACTCTATGATTCTATGATCCTGCGTTGAGCAGGGGGTTGGACTAGATGGCCTGTATGACCCCTTCCAACTCTATGATTCTATGATTCTATGATCCTGCATTGAGCAGAGGGTTGGACTAGATGGCCTGTGTGGCCCCTTCCAACTCTATGATTCTATGGTTCTATGATTCTATGATCCTGCGTTGAGCAGGGGGCTGGACTAGATGGCCTGTATGGCCCCTTCCAAATCCATGATTCTATGATTCTATGAAGGTGGACCTCACTACCAAGGAGAGTCTGGCCAGGTCAAAGTGGCAAATGGTTCTTTTATTAGGATTTGAAAACAATAGGCACACCCATGTAAAGGTAGATTGGTAGTGGTTTATTACTTATAATTAGCAGGCAGTTGCAATATTGGTGTCCCAATTTCACAGCAATCCTACATACCTAACGAGACAGGTTCTAATTTCTAATCAGCCACTGGAAGCCCGGTCAGCAGCAGAAATATGGACCCCTGGCCTGAGGTGTACAGCATCCAGTGCCAGTGTCCAGCCAACATTTTTAAGCTCAAGCTAAAAATCTAAACAAGGGGGGTGGTGGTCTCTTACTACCCATCATGCCATGTAGAGGCTGGTGAAGTCTCCCAGTTATAACGCACTGCCTGTTTTTAATGAGCTGAGATCATAGGAATCTTCACCCAGCTTCCTGTGTCCAAGTTCAAAAGGTTGAGATAAGCATGTTTACACATGAGCAATACTTGCCGCTTACAGCTGCGTTTCAGCAAGATAACTAAAAGCAAGACAGCTAAAAAGCAAGGCTTGTCTCTAGACCCATACAAAATGGAGGGGACATCTATGTGAGGTGAGAAACTGTTGCTTAATCTATGTAATTAAGCCACAGTTGAAAAGACTCACTCATTTTTTAAAGCTTACATTGGCAGAATGAACTGTTTTTACAGATTTCCTCTGCCCCAAATCTATGTTGATTACAGGTGGTTTGCAAACAGGAAACTATGACCTAATAGGAATCACAGAAACTTGGTGGGATAATACAATTGAAATACTAAAATTGAGGGGTATAACCTATTCAGAAGGGACAGACAAGAAAAGAAGGGGGGAGGTGTAGCAATATCGGTTAGGAATCTTTATACTTGTGAAGAAATACAGGTACCCAAGCATGAAAGTTCAGTTGAGTGTATTTGGGTAAATATAAAAGGAGCATGAAATGAGAGGGGTATTGTTGTGGGGGTCTGCTATAGACCACCAAGCCAGTCAGAGGACTTGAATGAGATACTGCTAGACCAAATTATACAATTTTTAAAAAGGGGAGAAACAGTGGTCATGGGTGACTTCAATTACCCAGATATCTGTTGGAAGACCAACTCTGCTAAAAATGCAAAAATGCTAAAAAGTTAAATTCTTATCTTGTCTTGCCGACAAGCTTCATTTCCCCGAAAGTAGAGAGGGGAACCAGGGGCTCTGCTATTTTAGACTTGATTCTCATCAATAGGGAAGAACTGGCAGATGAGGGGGAAGTAGTGGTCACACTTGGTAGCAGGGACCATGTGCTTTTGGGATTTTCAATTGTGGGAAAGAGAAAACCTTTATGTAGTCGTACGTACAGACTGGACTTCCGGAAAGCTGATTTTCACAGAGTTAAAGGTATGTTGCGTAGAGTCCCGTGGTCAGAAAGACTTAAAGAGTCCAAGAGGGCTGGGAGTTTCTTGAAAGTGAAATACTGAAGGCTCAATCCCAAACAATTCCCTTAAAAGAAAAGATGGAAGGAACCTAAGGAAGCCAAGTTGGCTCCATAAGCAGCTGTCAAATTATTTGAGGAATGATTTTAGGAAATGGAAGGAAGGCCTTATTACCAAGGATGAGTATAAACAAATACTCTGGACTGACAAATGCCCTGGACTGACACTCGGAGGGGCCAATCGGGAGCCGCTTTGTGGCTCCCGATTGGCCCCTTCGAGTTTTTATCCCAGACTCGCCCTGCCCCTTTCTCCACCCACTTATCCTTTACTCTTTTATTTTTACCGCTCTTGTGGGAGCGGTTTACAGATTCTACGATTCTATGAGACTTTAGTCCTGTTAGTTCAGTATTCGGTCAGTGGCTCAAAGCAAAAATTCAACACAATTTTGGGGCCCCTCCCAGATTGGGCTGGAGCAGCTGCCTTTCTTGCCCATCAGCAAAGACCAGCCCTGCTTTTAAAAAGTAGCCGAACAAATATTGAGCAGTGTGTAGGGAATGGCAAGGAAAGATGAGCAAGCTAGAGCACATGACTTTGGTTTGAAGCTATGTAGCTATTTGTTCAACCCATTTTGTACTCTGCACATATCCAAAATGCTCCTCAGGCAGCTTCCAGTAATAAAATGGCAACATTTTTTTAAAGATAAACTAATTAAAAGCACATCAACTCAGTAAAGAGGCCAGAGACTAGCAATCAAGCTGTGCAGCAGAAGAAAAACCTGCAACGGAAGCGATTCCGCAAGAATGTTTATGAACACCGAACGTAAACATGCAATAAAAGTGCAATGTGTAGTGGAGTCACACGGATAACAACCCACAGTGCTACCGTGAGCCAGAGTTAAACCCTTCTGCACCTACTGACTTCAGTGAAATTAGAAAGGTAAAACTTTGCATGGGGTGTTATTGCCAGTCAGGCAAAGGCCCAAGAAACTAGTCTTTTTTTTGCATGGCTCAACAAATTTACCAGTAAACCATATATTTTCGGAAAAGACAGGTCACTCCTGACCGGATTGGCCCTTCAGATCTTCAAATCCTTCAGACAGCTTCCAAAATCTGGCTTCATTCCTAATTTTAGAGTCTAGTAGCACCTTTAAGACCCACAAAGATTTATTTGAGGCGTGAGGTTTTGGGTGCAAGTACTCTTCCTCAGACTATGAACTATCAAACTTCTAATTCCTAATTTTGTGAGGGTCCTCAGGACCCTAACTGGCTGTGCAGGCAGGGCGGGAAAATGCCCTCAGTATTAACAGTCATAAAGAACCTGGAAGGATGTTTCGTTTTGTCAGTGATGGCCCCAGAATCTTTTCCCAGGGATATCTTTCTGTTTGGAGAGACGAAGGTGGGAGAGACGTCCTGCTGCATGCTTCTATCCTCAGTCACATCCACCCCTCCGTCCCTCTGCAGCAGGCCAGGGAGGAGGAGGAGGAGAGAAGCCCCAAATAACAGTCATGGAAGCTAAAGTGCAGACATTACAGAGTGCTGGAGCTGTGAGGGAACAGAACGACAGAAAAGACAAGGGAAAACTGATGGGCAAGCTCCATGAACAAATTCACTGCTGGGATGTTGCAGTCGCTGGATGTTGTGAACAGCCTCTCATTTCATCACCCCCATTCCAGCCTCCAGACCATCTATCCACTCATCCTTCCAAGCATCATTATCATCATCGTATCACATTGTCATATCGTCGTCAGTAAACCATATATTTTCGGAAAAGACGGGTCACTCGCTACCTGATCGGCCCTCAGCCAGTAATAGGCCTCCCCTGTAGCTGAGCCCCGATTAGGAGGGAGGCCTCGGCCAGGAAGGGCTGATAAGGAGTCAGCTCGGAACATGCTGGGTGGAAATGGAGACGGCCCCACTAGGTAGCTCAGGCATGGAGGGAGAGGAGAGCAGCAGCAGAAAAAGAATTGACCCCAGTGAGTAGCCCTGGCGTGGATGCAGGGAGAGGAGACCCTCCCTCCCTCCCTCCCTCCCTCCCTTCCACAGGCTTCTGTGCTACAAAAAATATCCCTCTTTCTTCCTCTCTCTCTCCCCCTCACTCCTCTGTGGTCAGAAAGCTCGGGAGCAGGGGTTGCGAAGTCTGTATTGGCATTGGAGATGGGTGTGGGCGCCATTGTAAACTGTGGGTCAGAAACCCAGGATCCCTCAGGAGTGGACCGGGCAACCTCCCCTGAGTATTCGTCCTCAACCTTTGGTTCCACAGGCGGAAGAGTCAGGTATAAACCACATTGCTCTCTTCCACCATTTCCAGCAGCGCTTGTGGAGGGTGAGAAGCGCAAAAAGGCAGCAGATGACAGCGAGACAGCAAGAAGGTGAGAAATGGCCGGGAGGCGCGATAATATTTAGCACTACGCCATTCAGCTGGCGTAATGCTATTTTTAGCAATGTGCGGAAATGCCCTCAGTTTCATGTGCTGGACATGCCTCTCCAGAACTGCTGGTGCCATGAAGAACTTGTTGGATATATTTTGTGTAAAAGCAGCAGGGTTAATATAAAAATGATGAGACCAGACAAGGAAGTATTATTAAAGCATATAAAAAGACTATCAGGGTAGAGAATACTGGAAGCTAAAACAGGCAAAAGACATTGCTTCTGTGAGCTCAGAACTGAAGCTGTTACATGATCAAAATTCAAAAAAATCTCCCTCTGCCTAAGGCAGATCTCTGCTTGAAACAAAGGGAGGAAGGACAAACCTTCTCTTCTGATCACTGTTGCTTGCGTGTAAACAGACATGCAGTCAGTGGAGAAAAAACATTTACATACCAATAAACAAAATCTGTCTCCACCAGTAACCAATGTCAACAAATAGTTAACCCTTTCTTTGATGGTCAGTGGCCAATTCTTGCTGAAAGCCAAAGGCCTAACAGAACTCCAGAGTGTTCTGCCCCAAGAGCATATGGTAGGGCAAGCTAGAATTACCTCTGGCCTCTTTTTGGCCGTTCCACCTGTTGGCGCCAATTCTGAGGTCTCTGGGCTTCATTGGTCGTTGGCTGCTCCCTGGCTTGGGTGTCCTTCCCAGCGATTCCCCTGCCCTCTGTTTGCTGTAGCAGGAAATGCCGAAATGAAACAAGGAAAACTGACCGAAAGGCGACCTGCAGTTCATAAATGAAATCTTCTGTTTTTATTCTTTGTGGTGTCCAATGATTAGTTCACTGACCAGAACGTGCTCGTTTTCATTAGTGTCAGGGCTCTCTCAAATGTAAACGTTGTCTTCTATTAATTACTTAAAATTGTCCAAATGAAGATAATCATATTCATACAGATGTGAACTTAGTCTTAAAGGTGTGCACAGCGCCCTGTAAATTAACAACAATTCCACATAATACATTTGTGGTAACGCCTTGGAGGAGGAGCTGGTCTCATGGCTTAGATGCCACTCAGCGCTAAACACCCACTCAGGGCAGCTGTCCCGCCCCTGAGTGCCTCCTTCTCCAACTGGCTGGCCTCTCTGTCCAGCGGCCAGCCAATCGCCTTCTATCCCCCACCCCTGACCACCCCCTCCTCCTTCCACTTCCCTCCGAGGCTCGGAGGCTGCAGATCCCTGCTGTGTGAGAGCTGCCCCTGCCAGTAAGTTCCCTAACAGCTGCCTGCAGCCTTCCCAGGTCCTGGAGGGAGGGGTAGGCCATCCGCAGAGTACATCCACCCCACCCCACTCCAATCTAGTGCCCATTGTATTCCTGAATGCAACAGGCTTGGTCCTTAGTGTATTTATAAACCCTCATATGAACTGTCCAACATGTACTTAGTATAAGTAAAATAAAATAAAATTGCTGATAGAGAAAATCTTATAATAGTGCTCATACCTTGCAAAAGCTGTGCTTCTCTGATGTTCTCCTGGGGACCCAGTACCTCATGGATAACGCCTACTTGTCTCGAAAGCCCGCCCTGATGCAATACACAGAGCAGGATTAAATGCTCCATGCACATGTATTGCGATAAATTCTGAAAGAGCCAGTCACAAAAAACATGTAAAGTCAAGTACTGAATTAAGTCCCTTAGGGCAGGGGTAGTCAACCTGTGGTCCTCCAGATGTCCATGGACTACAATTCCCATGAGCCCCTGCCAGCGTTTGCTGGCAGGGGCTCATGGGAATTGTAGTCCATGGGCATCTGGAGGACCACAGGTTGACTACCCCTGCCTTTGGGTGTTAGGATTTAAGTTTGAAAACGTAGTAAACTTCCCTCTGCAACAATTCCTTGAAAAGATCAGTTCTGCGATCCATATTTTGAATTATTATTTCCAAATCAAAAGCTTGGAGTAATTGGCTGCCCCCTGGTTTGGGCATCTTTCCCAGCAACCCCCTGGGCTGTCTGTTTGCCACAGCCAGAAATGCTGCCTGCCACAGCCCTGCCTTTCCACGTGGACCCAATTCCTTTCTGGGTCTTCTCTTATCCTGTTGCAGGTTTCTGCTGGGGCATCCTCAGGTTTGTTTGTTTTTTAAGTCTCTCAGCTGCACCCCTGGATGAGTAGGAGGAAAGAAACAATTTTAAAGGAAGCCACCACACCAGAGTTCATTCAGTTAATTAACCGCGGTTCCTCTCCCCCTCCCCGAAAAAAAGTTTTTGCAGGGAAATGTATTCCTCTTTGTCTGTGTCTTCCGTGTAAAGCAGAGAACAGATGAAGTATAACAAAGACTTGCCTTCTTCTTACAAACTTTTTATTGATAAGCTTTTCAACTCGTACAAAGACCGTTTTGTAAAGGCAACACAGACGGTGCTTTTGAAACTAATCACAAAGCAGGACAAAGACAAAAGAGGAGAGAAACGCCGCTACCTAGAGACAATCAATCGTAACATTAGAAGATGGCGTCTCGAAACTATTAATAAGCCAAATTACTAGCAGAGCAACAAGGGTCCTGGATGACTCTTGCTTACAAGATCAGCCTTCAGAAACGGACAAGGAGCGATCATTATACAGTTTTGTATTTTGCACATTGTGAAGCAGACTGCAAATTTAAAAGCCATAAAACCATAAAGGTAAAGGATAAAGGTATCCCCTGTGCAAGCACCGAGTCATGTCTGACCCTTGGGGTGACACCCTCCAGCGTTTTCATGGCAGACTCAATGCGGGGTGGTTTGCCAGTGCCTTCCCCAGTCATTACCGTTTACCCCCCCAGCAAGCAAGCTGGGTCCTCATTTTACCGACCTCGGAAGGATGGAAGGCTGAGTCAACCTTGAGCCGGCTGCTGGGATTGAACTCCTAGCCTCATGGGCAGACAGATTCAGACAGCATGTCTGCTGCCTTAGCAGTCTGCGCCACAAGAGGCTTATAAAACCATAACCCCCCCCCCCAAATTACACAATGCCTGACAAGATTATAGTGGAGAATAACCACATTCTCCTTTAACTCCACAGCCCCTTTGTCCAGCAGGAGGATGAAGTGAAAGTCCTTAAGAGAGAAAGGGGGGGAGGGAAAGCAGCTTACAGCCCTAGCCTTGACCACAAGGTGGCCAAGGTGTTGGGCCCAGACCACAAAGGACCTTGAAGGTCAAAACCAAGACCTTGGACTGAGTTGGAGAACAGTATGGCACGCAACAGCATGGGTATAGTTAGAGGCTAAAACAAAACAAGAGTCTTAGTTCACCTTAGAGGCTTAATCAGATTTTGTCACATCATTATTATTTTCTAGGCATCTATGCCTTGCTTTTTCTCCCTATGACCGTTTATGCACTGGAGGTTTTATGCCGGGCTGCAGGCTGGAGTTTTAGTCGTGGCAGGGTGGCCCACCTCTTCCTGCACCCGCATGGGGGAGCATTTGGCCCAGTGCACAGAAGCAAACCAACTATGTCATTAGAAGGCAAGATATTACGGCCAAAGCTCACTTCCTTTGGACACATCATGCGATCAGACTCACTAGAAAAATCATTCATGCTCGGCATGGTCAGCGGCAAAAGGAAATGTGGTTGCTAAAGGATCTGCTGGCTCAACACGATCAAAGCCGATACAGGGATGACCATGAACCAACTAAAAGAAGCGGTCATTGACAGAGACACGTGGCAGAGACTTTTCTAAGAATCGCCAAGGGTCAGACATGACTGAACGGATGACATCATCATCATCATCATCACATCTGTAATGAATGTCAAAAAACGAAAAGCACGATCTCAGCTTACAGATGCAAACCTAAACAGCACACTCTAGATCAGGGGTAGTCAAACTGCGGCCCTCCAGATGTCCATGGACTACAATTCCAAGAAGCCCCTGCCAGCGCTGGCAGGGGCTTCTTGGAATTGTAGTCCATGGACATCTGGAGGGCCGCAGTTTGACTACCCCTGTTCTAGATTGTTACAGCATGGACGCTGTCTCCAGATTCTGATGCAACCATTCAAAAACTGTCTCCTAAAGGAAATACTTCCAGAGTGTTAATGTTTTTGGCCCGTTTGTGTCTTGAGTCAAAAGAAAATATCATTAGCTGGTTTGCCTATATCCTTTACGAAGTTTCTCTTTCTTGTACCTGGCATTATTACATTCGATGGCACACACGGTCTGGCCCAACCAAGTGACCTTTACGTCAGATCTGGCCCTTGTAACAAATTAGTCCAACATCTCTGCATAAAGGGTGAAACCTTTGTCTGACCAGGGCTGGCCCAGCTGACCATTCAGGGCACCAAACGTCCACTGAGAATGTTTGTAATTATAAAGCCAGTTCCAGAGGTCACCCACCCCTGCAGAGAGGCAGTGCAGCCCCTTCTCTTGCACAAGGCTGCAAGGGTGAGCCCATGCATGCAAATTCCAGGCCATATCTCATCTTGCACATCTGCTGCGGTGCAGCCGGAAATAAATCCGGCGCGGCAAAGCCGGTATCTCTGAGCGAGGACCGTCGCTTGCTTTCCGAGATGGTGTGAAGATGAATGAACATTTGAGGAGCCCTTTGCAAAGGGAAAGCGCTAACTGTTATTAAGAGAAATCAAACCTGACAAAAAGAGCAGCCCGCACATAATTCCTCTGAAAGCTGACAAAGCAATCGCTGTCACGGTCAGCAGATAATATGACAAACAATTCGCCCATATTAAAAGTCTTGGGAGCAGTTCATTTCCTAGCTGTGAAGTTTCATTAAACTCGCTCCTCTGCTCCTTGCGTGCCCCCTTCCCTCTACTCACTCTTTTTTGACCTGTTGCTTCTGCATAAACCTTTGGGGGGTGTTTTCTGGTGCAGGTGGAAAGGATTTGGTGATTTGTTTCTGCTTTCAACTAACCACCTTTCTACTCCTAGTTTCTTTCTTTTGTGAACCTTTTTATTTTGCACCTTTTCTAAAAGAAAAATGGTGTCGTGGTTAGGAGTGTGGACTTCTAATCTGGCGAGCCGGGTTCGATTCTGCACTTCCCCACATGCAGCCAGCTGGGTGACCTTGGGCTCGCCACGGCACTGATAAAACTGCTCTGACCGAGCAGGAATATCAGGGCTCTCTCAGCCTCACCCACCTCACAGGATGTCTGTTGTGGGGAGAGGAAGGGGAAGGCGACTGTAAGCCACTTTGAGACTCCTTCGGGTAGAGAAAAGCGGCATATAAGAACCAACTCTTCTTCTTCTTTAGTAATCTCAGGGCTCTCTCAGCCCCACCCATCTAATAGGGTGTCTGTTGTGGGGAGAGGAAAGGGAAGGCGAATGTAAGCCGCTTTGAGACTCCTTCAGGTGGAGAAAGTGGCATATAAGAACCAACCTATCTATCTATCTATCTATCTATCTATCTATCTATCTATCTATCTATCTATCTATCTATCTATCCATCTATCCATCTATCCATCTATCCATCTATCCATCTATCCATCTATCCATCTATCCATCTATCCATCTATCCATCTATCTATCTGTTTTGATTTATTCCCCGCCACTTCCAAAACCGGCTCATGGCTGGTTACAATGTCTTATAAAACCCCATTAAAACCCCCATTAAAAGACATAAAAACCCAACATGGCGGCAAAACCCCACTCCCAACCCCCAAGACTAGCATTCTGGGGAAGGAGAGCCAAACGATGCACTACTCATACCAGGGGGAGGGGGGGCGTAGATCCACCTCGCCGACCCCAGCCTCAACCGTAGACCTGGCGGAAGAGCTCCGTTTTGCAGCTTCCCTTGGGCCGGGAACGACCAATAAATTTTCGCCTGCAGAGCGTAAAGCCCGCAGAGGCTAGGGGTGAAGCATGCCTAGAATAAGAGCCAGGGGTGAGTCAGGAGAACCCGCCAGGTACTGCCCGGCCCAGGGGCAGAACCAAGAGCAAAAACTGCCTTAAGATGTGTAGATGTCCATATGTTCTCACAAAGCCTCCCACTGCAAGGACTACCTTGAACTCATGCAGCTGTCTGATACCTTTTCGTTGTCGTTGTTAATCGTAACTACTGTGACTGGCAATGCCTCCCCAGGGGCTTGGTCCCTTTCTCTGCACCTGCCACATGATCCCTCTCACTGAAGATGCTGGGAATTGAAGCCGGGCCTCTGTGCTTGCAAAGCGATTCTTGTATCTCTGACTCACAGCCTCTCCCCTTGACAGATGATATAAGGCATGCAAATATCACAATGCAATCCCTGTTAGAGAATCCTAGAATCATAGAGTTGGAAGGGGCCAGACAGGCCATCTAGTCCAACCCCCTGCTCAACGCAGAATCATAGAATCATAGAGGCTTTTTGCACGCCTTCAAAATCGCACAATGGTTGCCAATTGGAAACGCTATTGATTTGCCTTAACGCACGACGTCGTAGACAATCTGCCACACACCTGAAACCAATCTGCAAAAAGCGCTTCGTTGTAGCGCTTTCAGGGGAATCCCAAAAAGTGGATTCACCCTCCGGAAAGCGATACAGTCCTGCAACCAATCTGCAACACTAGCGAAAAAGACCTGTGCGTTAACATTGTTGCGGTTTCTTCAAAGTCCCTCCTCCTGAGCCTGTCCTCCAAACTTCTGGCGAAGCGATCGCCATTTTTTTTTCTCCGAGCGAGCGGGGATAAACGCACCAGCGAGCCTCTTTCTGTTTAGAGGCTTCCCTGGCTTCAGTCCTTCACCTTTAGTCACTAAGCACAAACCACAGAAAAGCCCGTTTGCTGATGTATTTTCCCATTAATTTTTACACATTAATTCAGCCGAAAATCGGGCCCGTGAGGGGGGGGGGTTCACTCGAGGCAGCGTGGCAACGATCATACGATCAAACAACAGCTCAAACACACCAGGCAGCTGGATGGGTCTCTCCGTTGCAACGAATTTACCCAGATTCGTTGCAATGGGTCTGTTTTTTTTTTTTTAAAAAAGCTTTCTTAAAGGGAAAGGGGCTGTTTGGGAGCATGCTAACGGCTGCCCATTGGCTGCTTGACGGCCAGGGGCGGGACGAGCTTGGCAATAGCGCTTCCTTTCTAGCGATTTCTGCCGAGACCGGAAGCCTGTGGGAAACGCTACAAAACGCAACTGGATTCCACTACAAAGGCAGGTATGCATAACGACGAATTCCACTATTTTAAATGGCGATTTTTCATTCAGTGACCAATTTGCGACAAAGATCCCCGTGCGTAAAGGCCCATAGAGTTGGAAGGGGCCATACAGGCCATCTAGTCCAACCCCCTGCTCTACGCAGGATCGGCCCTAAGCATCCTAAAGCAGGTTATGCTTTCTGATGGTGGCACAGGGATATATAGGATGGCAATGAAGTATATTACAGAAACCGGTGTTGTAGTTAACAGTGGCGGCTTCTAATCTGGCAAGTTGAGTTCGATTCCCCTTGGGCTCTTCACAGTCCTGATAGTGCTGTTCTCACCGAGCAGTCTCAGCTCCACCTACTGCACAGGGTGCCTGTTGTAGGGAGAGGAAGGGAAGGCGATCGTAAGTTGCTCTGAGACTCCTCTGGGCAGGGAAAAGCAGGGAATAAAACTCTTCTTCTTCTTCCTCTTCTTCCATTTAAAATAACAACAAGGACACTAGGGTGTGGATTCTATTCAATACGAATTTTAAAAATCGGACCTAAGACTCAGAACTTGGGCTTTCTCTTTTCTTGTCTGGCAACTACTGAGAAAGCAGAACTCCTGCCAAGGGGGTTCTGGTCAGTCGGTGACCCTGTTAGGCGTTTTGGCCTGGAAGTCCACTGTTGACCCAGCAGCTGGGTGTGGCGGCATTCCCCCGTGAGTCATGTGCTCTGGGCATTGTCAAGTGTATCTCCCGATTATCCCATGTCCTAGAACTGAGCCTTGGCAGGACGAAAGAAGCCAAGGGCCAAGCTCTAATGAGCCCTGGCTCAAACAAAACCACCTTCCTGCCCCAGGCAATGAGTGTGCTGGGCGTGTGGCCTGCTAGGAACTGCACAGCAATGTGGGAAGTAGGTCAGGGCCCAGCTCATGGGAGGGGTCCAGCTGCAAATCCTTGCACCATTAGTCATAACAAACAAAGTCCAGCAGCTTTGACCTACAAGAGATCAAGCCTCTGGTGGGACCTGGCTAATTAAGATCTTGGGGACGGGAAGGGAGGGGATGCCGATGCCGTACCACCCGTGGGAACTGGTTTCTGTGCTCTGAAAATCTCTTGTGCTTCTGGCAGAACTCAAGGCAGCTCTTCTTGCTTTAGGATGATTAGGGCTGATCCTGTGTTGAGCAGGGGGTTGGACTAGATGGCCTCTATGGCCCCTCCCAACTCTATGATTCTGTGATTCTATGATCCTGCGTTGAGCAGGGGGTTGGACTAGATGGCCTGTATGGCCCCTTCCAATTCTATGATTCTGTGATACTGTGATTCAGTGGAACAGGCTTCCTCCAGAGGTGGTGGCTTCTCCATCTTTGGAAGAGTTTAAGCAGAGGCTAGAGAGCCATAGGACCGAAATGCTGATTCTGTGAACTTAGGCAATTTGTGAGTGGGTGGGCCGAAAGGGTTGTGTTGGTGTTTGGCTCTTGTGGCCCTTTCTTGCATGTCCAGGGAAACGCCAATCTCCACTCTGCGATCAGAAGGCAATTTTTTCCTTGACAAAACTGGTGTCAGGATTAGACACCAGTTCTTGGGTTTGGGGCCAAAGCTTTGTCCATTCTCCCAGAAAGCCTTGCCTACTTGGAACATCACTCTGCAATTGTGCCTTTTCCCAGTGGGTGGGGGACAGTAGGTGGCCTAGATGCTCCAGGTGTTATGTCTTGGGTCCTGGGCATAGAATGTGTGCTTCCAAGGCTGGGAGGTGTGTGGGAAAGTTTAGCTCTTAATCTTCATTTCTCTTCATTTATAGTGCTTTGTGTTGTCTGTGTTATTCCATAGGTTGTCACGTAACCCTCTGCGCTTCTTTAAGGTTCAAAACATTTAGCATTTTGCATTTAGGTGTCTGCACTTTGATTTGCTCCTTGTAGGTAACAGTTATTCATTTACATTTATAGCGATGGTTAAGTTTCATCTATAAGTGTCATTTACAAGTTAGCTGCGTATCCTTATAGCCTTATTCCTTTATATATCCATAGCCATGCACTTAGCCATCTATGTAAACACGTTAGTTATGAAGTAGAAGATATTGCATTGCATCAGATGGTTGCCATGGGGAGGGCAAGGCCTGCTCTCTGGTCAAGGCCTGCGTTTGGGTTAGGCCTTGGAACCAGGGAGTGGTCTTCTTCACCAAGTAAAACCCCCATGAACTAGGGATGTGCACCCCGGCCCAGCTGCCTCGGTGATCTCCGAAGCTCAAGGCGGTGCATAGGAAGCCATCGCCTTGGTGCAGAGAACAGGGGTGGTGGCAGCAGGTCCTGCCCTCTACTGCCAACAGGAACCTTTCCCTGCCCTCCTCCAAGCAAAAACCTGTCAAATACTTAAAGAGGGCTATCATGTCCCCTCTCAACCTCCTTTTCTCCAGGCTGGACATTCCCAAGTCCCTCAACCTATCTTCATAGGGCTTGGTCCCTTGGCCCCAGATCATCTTCGTCGCTCTCCTTTGAACCATCTCCGTTTTGTCCACATCCTTGTTGAAGTGAGGTCTCAAGAACTGCACACAGGACTAGTCTGACCAATGTGGTATGCAGTGAGATTATGACACCTTGTGGTTTTTTGATGTGATGCCTCTGTGGATACAACCCAAGACTGCGTTCACCTCCTTTACCACCGCACCACACTGTCTGCTCTTAGTTAGCTTACAGTCCACAAGTACCCCAAGAGCTTGTTCACACACACTGCTACCCATTAGTTCTGGAACTTCTAGATCGTTTTAAATAGTCTTCTATGGCTCTCTGGAGACTTCCTACTCCACTGAGCACACTTCCTCCTTGCTTGCCTCCAGAACTGAAGAATGAATGCAAAATAAGTTAGACAGTTAGTTATGTCTCCCTCTCTCCTCTTTCTACACGAATTAAAATTCGTGTCATTAAAATTCTTTCATTCTTTTAAGTAGCCTGGTGCTTTGTCCTTCTTTGCTGCCAACTCTTATCAATGTCTCTTTCCATTGGCGCCACGGAAACCCGGGGCGGGGATGAAGGGTGCAGAATATCTTCTGTTATCACAGGTGTGGATGTTAGTGAAAAGCTTTCAATATTCATTTAAAATGCTTTTTTAGGTGGATTTCCCCCCAAGCTCAAAGCAACTGGCCAAATAAAACCGCATTCCTCACCATCAGTCCCTCATCCCAGCATGGAGGGAGATGTTTCCATTCACTCGTTCTTGCAGCTTGTACTTTCCTTGAAGGTGTAACTGTAAAAGCATCTGACAATTTGCCAATCGCTGCCTGGCGCTCTGTGGGTATGTCTCCTGCGTGGTTTCAGACACGCTGTTTCTCTTTCCGTGATCCCTTGGCAAGAAAAGCTGGCGGAGACGAAAATGTTAAACAAAGACATCCCCCAAAGTCAAATTACGGACAAAAGGCAAACAGTGATTTATCAGGGAGGGAGTGTAGAGAGGTATGAATATGGATTTTTCTTCCCTTTTATATTCATGAGCAGTCTCCTATTTTCATTCTACCTGTTTTCTTTGGCAAATTTTTCTTTTTTTGTTCCTTTTTTGAGAAATTCATTGGCTGCCTTTCCAGAGCCCTGTTTGAGGCAGCCCACAAGGTGAAATGGCAATGAAATAGTTTAAAATAGCATACAATTATCAATAACAAAAACCCCCCAAACAGTATAAATTAGCAGCCTAAAATTATACATATCTATAAAACAGTCCTCAGCTTAGAAGCAAAGTATAAAACTGTTTTTTTTTTTTTTTAAGATGAAACGCCTCAGTTAAAAGCCTGGGTAAAAAACAAATGTTTCGGCCTGAGGCCAAAATAAAGGTAGGTACCAGCAAGTGGCAAAGGCAGTCTTTCTGTCCGTTTTGATTAGTCTGATCAAGGTGAGAGGCTGGTTGCAGTTTCTCCAAGCCTGAAGATAATGTGAATGAGACCTGAACTAGGAAACTGGACCAGCATTTTCATGAAATTCGGTAACTCTGGTTCCTCTTCAGATTGTCTGCCTGCCTGAAATAGGAAGCAGAAAAGAGGCGCCCAGCCCAAATAGGAAGCAGAAAAGAGGCACCCAGCATTTTGGGTGCTCTGGAGCTGGGTGATTCTGGGAAGGCTCAAGGGGGTGGCAGGTGACAGTGGATGAGCAAGAGGGTTGTGAGTGTCCTGCATGGTACAGGGGGTTGGACTAGATGACCCAGGAGGTCCAACTCTATTATTCTATCATGACCTTGGGCCTGTCACAGGCCTGATAGGGCTGTTCTGACCGAGCAGTAATCTCAGGGCTCTCTCAGCCTCACTTGCTCAACAGGGTATCTGTTGTGGGGAGAGGAAGGGAAGGTGATTGTAAAAAGCTTTGAAACTCCTTCGGGCAGTGAAAAGTGGGGTATAAAAGCCACCTCTTTTTCTTCTCCAGCAGGCTAAGTGGAGGCAGGGTTTCTTGTCCTCCTTCTAATTGGAGCACAGAAACAATGCCATTTCTGCCCAAAGGGTTAACAGCCCAATTATAGACAAGAGGGTCACGGATTTAGCAGGAGCTGGACTGAGAAGAGGCAGGAATGGGGAGCGAAATCAATTCTTCCGTGCTAAGGAGCCAGAGAGACGGGTTCAGGAGAGTGTCACCCTGTTCAAAACATCTTAGCTGATGGATCAGTGGATTGATTTAAATCTGCACAAATGGCCTAGGAGAAAAAAGTATTCATGTCAAAGAACGCAAAATACTCCCTTTCTTTTTAAAGGGGCCTGCCTTTGTTGCAGCTGGCCTAATTGTAGACGAGCCAGTGGAAGTCGATGCAGGAATATCTTTTTGGTATAATATGTGTGTCTGCCGGTACAGACCTCCACACAGCTTTCTCAGTCAGCAAGCTCAAGACTGGATTAATTCTGTACAGGACTGTGCTTCAAATCAGCATTTTATGTTCTGTGTACATGTTATACAGATTGAAAGGCTGAACCCGGTCATTGTGTTGTGCTAAGAACGAAGTCTTCCTGGATTGTAAGGAAATTTCCAACAGCAGGACTGCCATACTACAGGTAGGATCTGACACTGTCTGAATACTAACACCTCTCCAAACCAGAGGTTGGTTAAGAAACAGCTGATATGGTAGGGAAGCCCATTGCCCCCACAAGGACGGCTGTAATACTAGTAGAACAGGACTCATTCCGCATGTGTAGGATAATGCACTTTCAGTGTACTTTTGCAGCTAAAGGGCATTGAATGTGCATTATTGTCCCAGAAACTTGGGATCCAACCTCCTAAATCAGGGGTAGTCAAATTGTGGCCCTCCAGATGTCTATGGACTGCAATTCCCATGAGCCCCTGCCAGCATTTGCTGTATTGTAGTCCATGGACATCTGGAGGGCCGCAGTTTGACTACCCCTGGCATGAACATTGTATATGCAAAAGTAAAAGGTGCATCTATAAAATTAACAGGAAAAAAAAGTGGAGAAGCTGAATTGGAGACAAAAATATAAACGAATATAAAAAGACAGAACCAGCATTTGTTAATTTCTGGTTCTCCGCCATAACAATATAGGGGTAAACCGGACCTATCTTAAAGGATTGTTGTACAGCTTACCAACTGAACTTATTTTGAGAACTGCGAACACTCAGATCTCTATATGAATGCTTATCACTACTCCTAAGACGATGAGTCATTCTTCCACATGACCTGTGGGGCTTTGTTTCCAGCCACAGACTACAGAAAGATGTGATGAATGAATGTTCATGCTCCAGTCATGTGGTTTCTGGGGAAGCATGGAAGGTACAAGGGGAAAAAACGCTGTGTGATAATCTTTTTCTCCATACATGATTTTAATCGGTTAGGATTCGTCGGTAGTGTAAGCACAGCAAAAGGAATAAATGGTCCTTATGTCAACAGAATATTGTTTCCAATTGAACTTCAATTATTCCATGTGTTCATGCTGTCACCCATGCTGTCACCCATGCTGACAGCCATGCCAAGTGTTTATGTTTTTTCGTTTAAGGAATTTCACCCAATTTAATTTTCAGGTATGTCTGTAAAACACATAAGCGTTCTCATGGGAAAAGTGTAATTAAAAGGAACGGAAATATACATGGGAAGGCCATGGTTTGTGATGTCACTCAAATATCATCTTGCAACAAAAAGGCACGTTTTATTTGTCCGTTCGTATGCTTATCTTTCCATTTATATGCCACCCTTCCCCAAAGGGAGAAAGAAAGGGAGTGCTGGCATCAATCATGATTGAATCTGAGACGCAGAGCCAAGGGGCAATTCCAGGTTGATGGCCCCAATATTTCCACCCCTGTGAAAACTGCAGCCAGTGCTAAATCACGAGCTGCCCAGCTATCCAGCCACCTTCCTCGGGAGGTGGTGGGTTCTTCTTTGGAAGTTTTTTAAAGATTTTATGAACTTAGGCAGATGGTGAGTGGGTGGGCAGGAAGGGATGTGCCAGTGTTTTTCTCTTGTGGCCCTTCCTTGCATACCCAGGGAATTTCTAATTGCCGCTATAGGTTGGTAGGTGAATTCCCTCCTGGCCAAGCTGGATTCTGGAGATTTGGGGGGGGGGGGTCATTTGGGCAAGAAATTGGAGTCACTGTGGGTGGGCAGGTAGTTGTGAGTTCCTGCATTGTGCAGGGGGTTGGACTGGAACACACATATCTGCAGGACTGCCTGTCATCCTATGCCCCACACAGGGCCTTGTGCTCCACAGATACCAACATGTTGGTCATCCCCAGAGAAGTTTGACCAGGGCCAGGGCCTTTTCAGTCCTTGCCCCTACCTGGTGGAAAGAGCTTCCCAAAGAGCTTCCCAAAGAACTGCAGGCCCTGGCAAAAATCTCAGCATTCCACAGGGCCTGCAAGACAGAGCTCTTCTGCCAGTTCTATGGTTGAGGTCAGTGCAAGGTTAGATTTAGCCTCCTCACCCAAGGAAGATCTGCCACCAATCCTGGAACATCATTGAAGGTGGCCAGCCAAGGCATGATCAATCCCTCTTTAGGTAGGTGTACCAGTGTGGGATAGTTTATTTTTATACCATGCTTGTGCTTGTATTTTTATGTGTATTTTAGTGGAGGGTTCAATGGGTTTTATGTATTGAGGTTTGCTCTGTAACCCCCCACAGGCCAGCTTGCCAGAAGTGGCGGGCAATCAGTCATCTACTACTACTACTACTACTACTACTACAATAATAATAACAACAACAACAACAGATGACCCTTCCAACTCTATGATTCTAAGGGGGAAGGCCTTAGAAATATGTGCAGGTCCACTGTGCTGTTCATGCCTACCACAGAATCTAGGGCCCCTACTCCAGGTGAGTCCTCCAAAAAGGAATGCATCTCTGGACAGCTGGCATGAAACAAGGGAGACCTACTGTAAACAGTGCCTGCTAACAGGTCCAGAAAAGCCCATAGCAAGATCCCAGTGTGACTATACATGGAATAATTTACTCTGGCTGTAACTGGATTTTCATTTACTGTACAGTGGGGAAAGGCCTGGGAATTTACCGTAAGAAGCTCAAAAGGGCTGTTACATTTGCACAGCTGGACAGAAATCAAGCAAGGAGAGGGGCTGCATTGCAAGTGACTGTATCTGTGGAAATGGGGATTGGGGACCATTGGGAAAGTATTGAGCTAGTGCTGGTTCATGTTACCAAATATCTCCTTGTGTTGGGACTGACTAGAGAACCACAACCCAGGAATAGACTGGAAGAATTGGATTTTAGTCTTCCAGGAGCCCAGCTTGAAAGCCCATTGCAGAGGAGGTAGGGCCTCCAAGCTAGCAGTGAAGAGACACCAACCACACTCACACCCCAAACAGGGATGGTGGTTTGACCGGAGTGGCACTGAAGGACTTGGAGAGTCTTCCCAAGGCATATTGGGACTTGCAGAAATTGTTTGCTGAGAGGGATGGCAATAAGCTGCCTCTCCACCAGAAAACTGACTTTGCAATCAAGTTAAAGCTGGCAGAGGCATTGCCAAAAGTGTGACTGTCCTCAATGATGCCCAAAGAAATGGCAGAACTTAAAGTTCATTGATAAAAACCTGAAATGAGGCTTTATTCACCCTACTTCCTCCCACATAGTAGCTCTGTGATTTATGAAAAAGGATGGCATGCTAAAGTTATATACTGACCTCCTCAGGCTAAACATGATTTCAATGACTAATGTTTACCTTCTCCCTTTGATTAAAGAGTTGCTGGGATATCTAGGGAAGGGCAAGACCTTTACCAAGCTGGACCTGAGGGAAGCTATGCATTACAGAGGTGAATGAATGGAAAACAGTGTTTAATACCCCTCTGGGACAATTTAATTACCTGGTTATGCCCTTCAGGTTTAGTGGTGCACTAGGAGTGTTCATGACCTTGATCAATGAAGTGCTACACAAATACCTTTATAAAGGGGTGGCTGTTTACCTCAATGTTTTGATTTATTCAGACAGTTGCAATGAGCATATGGAAATAGTGAGAATTGTGTTAGGGAAGCTAAAGGACATCCATCTTTATGCCAAGTTGTCAAAATGTGAATTTGACAAAGAGTAAATGTTTTTTTCTGGGTTATGGGATGTTAAGCCAGGGGCTAGATAAGGACTTTGTTAAAGTTAAGGATGTGTTGGGGTGAGCTGCACCTTTTACCCAATGCCAGCTGCACAGTTTCTTAGGCTTTGTAAATCTTTACTGGGAATTCATTCCTAATCTTGCCCAAGTGGTATATTGTCCTTACCTGTTTAGAAAGTTTAATGAGACTGAATGAAACTGGACTGTGTAGGAGAAAGAGGACATGGTCATAAAACTCATGTTGTCTAACTGGCACCATTGACTAGAGGGGCAGATTAACACTACAAGGTCTGGACTGACTATAAGAATTTAGAAGCATTGAAAGAGCCCAGGAGACTTAATGCTAAGCAAATCCAGTGGGCCGAATACTTTTCTTAGTTTAATTTTGTGTTAAACCATTTGCCAGGGAAAACAAATCTCCTGGCAGCTGCTTTATCTCACCTCCCTCAACATGGGAGTAGGCAGGAAGAGATCACCGACTCAGCAGATGGAGTTGATGGTCATTACCTTTAGTGAGACTAGGACAAGCAGCAGGGAGCCACAAATACAGGCTCTCCTTAAACAAGATCTATTGTATGCTCAAGCCCATGACTATTCCAGCAAGATGGAATCATAGTAGGGGAAGGAGAAGCTAGGGAAGAAAAAGAAAAAGGTCAAGAAATGGAGGGCAGGACAGAACTCTAAAGAAGAGTAGCTGCAGGTTACTAGGCACTTTAGGTCAGCCCTCAGAAAGTCTGTAGGTCAGCTGTCAGAGAGGCTGCACTCTCTGTTGAAGAGAGTTGTTGAATTGTTGAATTGTTGAATTGCATCTTGTTCTCATTTGCCCACTTTCCCAGCACATTCAAAATTTATTGAACTCTATCTCTATCTTCTGGGGTGTTCATTCCTCCTCCCAATTTGGTATCATCTGAAAACTTAATGAGAAGTCCCTCCTCCAGATCACTGATAAAAATGTAGAAAAGTTTCAGGCCCAGGATGAAGCCCTGTGGGAATCAACTGCTCATTGACAACTACCCTTGGGAGGTGGTTTTCTAACTCATTCCCTATCCATCTAACCATCCTGTCTGAAGGATGGTTGACTTATCAGTTTACCTGTTTATCAGAACATCATAGGGAACCTTCCCAAAAGTCTTATGGAAATCCAGGTCAGCATCCACTGAATTTCCACGATCTAGTAAGCATGTACTTAATCAAAGAAGGAAATCAGGTTGTCCTGGCAGGGTACAGTTTTCTGGGATGCTTTAGGATGCTTTGGGCTGATCCTGCATTGAGCAGGGGGTTGGACTAGATGGCCTGTATGGCCCCTTCCAACTCTATGATTCTATGATTCTATGATCCTGCATTGAGCGGGGGGTTGGACTAGATGGCCTGTATGGCCCCTTCCAACTCTATGATTCTATGATTCTATGATCCTGCATTGAGCAGGGGGTTGGACTAGATGGCCTGTCTGGCCCCTTCCAACTCTAGGATTCTATGATTCTATGATCCTGCATTGAGCAGGGGGTTGGACTAGATGGCCTGTATGGCCCCTTCCAACTCTAGGATTCTATGATTCTATGACCCGCTGGAGACAAATCTGTGCTGACTTCCCCAGGTCAACAAATTGTCCTTCAGATGTTTGCTGATTGCCGCCTTTAAAATCTGCTCCATTATCTTCCCTGCAGCAGAGGTCAGACTCACTGGTCTGTAGTTTCCCAAGCCATCTCTCCTCTCTTTTTTTGAAGATTGGGATAACATCCACTCTCCTCTAGTCTTCGGCACATCTTCAGTTCTCCAAAAGATCTGAAAGATATGGATTTCTGTGGAGAGCAGCTCACGGCAGATCGAAACTGATATGGTGATATCCTGATATTACGTTGAAAGAAGCAAGAGGGAAAATGCGAGTGCCTCGCTCAAGTTGAAAAAGAGACCAAGGAGAAAGCTTCAGGTGACCCGATCCAAATGAGGGGATCTGAACGTGATGGTGCAGATGAAAAGAGCCATTAATAATGTCTGGGCTGAGAGAAGAGAAAAGCAAGCCAGAGGATATGCCATCGGATATTTGAACAAAGGGTGGGTTTTCTATATCAGAAATAAGTGGCGTTTACACAACTACCTTCCAAGCAAAAAAAAAAACGTTCTCTGCATTTCAGGTTGGAGAAATAAAACAAAACGTACTATGAAATAATCTTGAAAAGCTAAATGCTACATACAGTAGCCCATGAACTGTCTGTTCTACTACATTTTGCCACAGTTCTGAGTCACATTTTCAGGACTACAGATATGCTCAAAAGAACAAGCCGCATTTTCCTACATGCGTCCCGCACCTGTCCAGGTGTTGTCTGCCATCTGTTCAAGATCTTATAATTAGCTCCCCTGCGAGAAGCACCTAAAAAGAGTTAAATTTTCCTGTTGTCGCAGCCCAACCCTTCTCTGTTAATTCCCACCCCTCCAAGTCTTTCTCCCTTGAGTATTTGTTTTCTTTTTTACTACCTAGTAAAGTAGTCACTGGCAGTCTTCAAGCAAAGGTTGGAGACCCACTTTTCTTGGATGCTTTAGGATGCTTAGGGCTGATCCTGCGTTGAGCAGGGGGTTGGACTAGATGGACTGCATGGTCCCTTCCAACTCTATGGTTCTATAATTCTATTCTATGAAGTAGGGGACCGGGGAAGCAGAAACAACTGCCCGACATCTCCCCCCCCCCCTCCAAGGCTCTCTAAATTCCCATTAATCCTTCCCCTCTTTCATCCAACTCTCAGCATTCCCAGTCCTCTTTAGCACATTCTGGCCTCCTGAGTTTATTTTATGAGCTTTTATTCTTTTTCTTTTGGCAAACTGATAGAGGTGTCTAACACAGATTAAATGATGCAAGACATTTAATTCCTAACCAAAGCACTTGTTTGCATGATTTATAGAGATCATGCATGCTGGAGACCACACCTGGAGTCCTGTGTGCAGTTCTGGAGGCCTCACTTCAAGAAGGACGTAGATAACATTGAAAGGGTACAGAGGAGAGTGACGAGGATGATCTGGGGCCAAGGGACAAAGCCCTATGAAGATAGGTTGAGGGACTTGGGAATGTTCAGCCTGGAGAAAAGGAGGTTGAGAGGGGACATGATGGCCCTCTTTAAGTATTTGAAAGGTTGTCACTTGGAGGAGGGCAGGAGGCTGTTCCCATTGGCTGCAGAGGAGAAGACACGCAGGGATGGGTTTAAACTACAAGTACAATATAGGCTAGATATCAGGAAAAAAATTTCACAGTCAGAGTAGTTCAGCCGTGGAATAGGCTGCCTAAGGAGGTGGTGAGCTCCCCCTCACTGGCAGTCTTCAAGCAAAGGTTGGAGACACACTTTTCTTGGATGCTTCAGGATGCTTAGGGCTGATCCTGCGTAGAGCAGGGGGTTGGACTAGACGGCCTCTATGGCCCCTTCCAACTCTATGATTCTATGATTCTGTTCTATGAAAAGAACATTAAAAATTAAAGCGTTCCTGCCTCCTTCACACTGCCCCTTGTCTGAGGCTGACTAAAGTAGGAGAGGCAGCCCCCAAGCTATCAGCCCACCAGGACCCCTCCCAGCGTTCAGGATGGCGATCCAGTCTGATGTTTGTGTGGAGGGGAGGTGAAGGCTTTGAAAGCTGCAATATCTTCCATTCCTGTCTAAGATGCCCTGGGATGCCCTCTGCTAGCTCACAGATGTGTCCCCGAGAAGTTCCTGGCGTACTGTGCCAGAAACCATAAGTACTGTTAGTCCTGGAAGAAGTGTTAAGAAACATGGAAGCCAAGTGACTCATTGTGTTTCTGAGTTTCCTGGCAAAAACAGAATGTGCTGAGGGAATCCATTCTTCTGTCAAGTTTCGAGACATTTTAAAGAGCACCACTTAAGGCTCAGAGAGCAGTTTCGGGTATTGTCATTAGTTATACCCCATCTCATTTGAGGCTGCAAAGAACCAGGTCTCTGTATGCTGCCGGAGGAGACGCGGGAAATCTTTGGTCAAAACGGGAACTATGATCAATCTCGGCCTCACACAATAATATTAAATTAAAACCGTCTTGGAAGGGTTGGAGATATATAATTAGTTCCTCTGCTGAATTTGCCTCCCACCCATGAGAAAGCGTCTAGAGCAGGGTTAGTCAAACTGCAGCCCTCCAGATGTCCATGGACTACAATTCCCATGAGCCCCTGCCAGCATTCTGAAATCACTGAAATGTGTGAATGGCCACCTTTTTGAGTGTTACCCATTTTCCCCTCTTTGCTATTTGATTTGTATCTAGGGGATGCCAGATTCCCCGCTCCTTCCCATGCTGCCAGCTGGGTGACCCTGGGCTCATCACAGCCCTGATAGAGCTGTTCTCACATAGCAGTGCTGTCAGAGCTCTCTCGGCCTCACCTCCCTCACAGGGTGTCTGTTGTGAGGAGAGGAAGAGTAAGCAATTGTAAGCCGCTTTGAGCCTCCTTCAGGCAGCAAAAAGTGGGGTATAAAACCAACTTCTATATCCAGTTATGATAGCTCCAACCTTCCTTAGCACCTGAGATGCTATAAGGAAAAGCTGCAGAATTTCTATCTCCAGTGGCTTGGCACCATTATTATTGTAAATCACAGAATTATAGAGTTGGAAGGAGCCACACAGGCCATCTAGCCCAACCCCCTGCTCAACGCAGGATCATAGAATCATAGAATCATAGAGTTGGAAGGAGCCACACAGGCCATCTAGTCCAACCCCCTGCTCAACGCAGGATCATAGAATCATAGAGTTGGAAGGAGCCACACAGGCCATCTAGTCCAACCCCCTGCTCAACGCAGGATCATAGAATCATAGAATCACAGAATCATAGAGTTGGAAGGGGCCATACAGGCCATCTAGTCCAACCCCCTGCTCAACGCAGGATCATGGAATCATAGAATCATAGAGTTGGAAGGGGCCATAGAGGCCATCTAGTCCAACCCCCTGCTCAACGCATGATCAGCCCTAAGCATCCTAAAGCGTCCCAGAAAAGTGTGTCTCCAACCTTTGCTTGAAGACTGCCAGTGAGGGGGAGCTCACCACCTCCTTAGGCAGCCTATTCCACTGCTGAACTACTCTGACTGTGAAAATGCAGCAAGAAGAAGAAGAAAAGTTGTTGTGTGTGGGAGTAGCAGGTCCTATTGGATCCTGGAAAGGGAGATTTCAGCAGAGGGGTTAGATTTTGTTCTCACCTCCTGTGGTTCTTCGCAGAACCGCACCCAGCTTGTAATATTTAAAATCCCCTTTGACTGATCCAGGGATCGGCGTGCTTAGTTTGTATACGCACGGCAAGACAAATTGGGTATGCAGAGATGAGCGCTGAATGTGCGGTACAAAATAATAGCAGACTCTATCGCCCCTAGTCAAAAGCCTGCATACTAAGGACCCTGCCTGCATAAGGTGGATGCTTTCATATGCCAATCAATAAAACGTTCGCATTTTTCCAGGCATGGAGAAATGTTGCACTGTGCAGAAAGAAGCACATTGACCATTTACGCACTGGGGATTTCATGCCAGGCTGCAGGCTGGATTTTTAGTCGTGGCAGGTTGCCCCACCTCTTCCTGCACCCACAGGGGGGAGCATTTGGCCTGGCGCACCTCATCCGCCTCCTATTTGTGCTCCTGCACAGGAGCTGGGGCAGTGAAGTTCCCAGTGCGGAAACGGTCATTCCGCTGCACCATAACTTCCATTACCTGGGCACAGACCGGTGTGATTTCATCTCCTTTTTTCCCGCGGAGGGGCCTTGAGGACGCTCACTTTGTTTCCCTGATTGAGTTTCTGTTTGTTTTTGCAGTTTTGGAATTCTCATCCCACCCACCGGGTTTCCGGTCCAAAGATGATCAGTTTGGGAATGGCAAGAGAAAGAGAGAGGGAGGCATTACACTTAAGAAAATGTTTTGCGACTCATCTGTAACGCTAGCTTGACGAACGCTTGGCAAGCCTGCAGCCTCCTCCATGAAAATCCTCTAATCTGATACAGATGTTTATGCATAATAAGATGAGGCATCTCGTCTGGAGGAGCTAATAGGCAACTTGCTGTGCCAGATGTCAGCCTGATCCAAAACTCACTAGGTTCTTGTTCCCCAGGGATCCTAGGGCAGCCTAAACGGAGCATATTTAAGTTACACGGGCTTGGCCTGAGAGAAGGTTGTATCAACGGGGGCATCACATCAAAATCACAAGATGTCATAGTCCCGTTGTATACGGCACTGGTCAGACCACGCCTGGAGTACTGTGTGCAGTTCTGGAGGTCTCACTTCAAGAAGGACGTCGATAAAATTGAAAGGGTACAGAGGAGAGCGACGAAGATGATCTGGGGCCAAGGGACCAAGCCCTGTGAAGATAGGTTGAGGGACTTGGGAATGTTTAGCCTGGAGGAAAGGAGGTTGAGAGGGGACATGATAGCCCTCTTTAAGTATTTGAAAGGTTGTCACTTAGAGGAGGGCAGGATGCTGTTTCTGCTGGCTGCAGAGGAGAGGACACGCAGTAATGGGTTTAAACTTCAAGCACAACGATATAGGCTAGATATCAGGGGAAAAAATTCACAGTCAGAGGAGTTCAGCAGTGAAATAGGCTGCCTAAGGAGGTGGTGAGCTCCCCCTCTCTGGCAGTCTTCAAGCAAAGGTTGGAGACACACTTTTCTTGGATGCTTTAGGATGCTTAGGGCTGATCCTGCGTTGAGCAGGGGGTTGGACTAGATGGCCTCTATGGACCCTTCCAACTCTATGATTCTTTATGATTGAAGGTACAGCCCCGTGGCTGTCCTTTGTATGTCTCCTCGCAATTAAGCCCAATGACAGTGCTTGAGGCTTCCCCCCAGGGAACCGTGCCTAACATTGCAGCCTCAGTTTGAATAGTGCCCAGCCACGGTCAGGCTCAGCACACACCTCCTCCCCACGGCAGCAATATGGACTCATAATACTGACCAAGCTGTCCAGGTTGCTGGGAGTGACTGTAGGAAGCTGCAGTCTCTGAAGTGAATTTGGACACTTGGAAAGCATTTTGCAAATGCTGTTTCAATGGGGGAATGAAGCATATGATTCAGTAATACAACGGGCGCTAGCTCATGGTTTGGTGTGGGTTTAGTGCCTCACCTGGAAGCTCGTAACCCTAAGGTCTATTATGCAGAGCCGCTGAAACGGTGGAATGGAGAACGAGGAGGAGGAAGAAGCGAAGCAAACCGATTACGCATGGGACAGAACGCAACGGCGGCAAAACCCAGAGTATCTAATTATGCACGCGGATACTCCTGAGCCGCTTCTGGTTGCGCCCTGGTCCCGGGAAGCTCCACTTTCTTCCACATCTCACTAATGTGGTTTTTTCGGCGGCATACGTTGACTCTGCGCCCGGTTGCCTCCTGCGGCGTGCATAACTGGTGATTTTAGCTGCCGGCATTCCACCCCGAATGCGGACTTTCCACTCCGTGCATAATGGGCCTAAGAGGAGGTCTCTCTGTGCATAGCAGTCTTGACCCTAGTCAAGTTTATGCATATCTAGGTAGTGTGGCATTCCAGAACATGAACCTGCACCAATATGCCAATCTTACCTCCTCTCTGCAATGTTTTCTTGACCTGAAATAGGTCAGGGGGGGCTATTTGGCTGGTTAGGTGGCTGCGGAGGCAGAATACACTTTTGAGGTCCCTCTTCCATACTTCAAGGAATATGTTCAGACCAGGGACAGCCAGCCTCCAGGTAGGGCCTGGAGATCTTCTGGAATTGCTGCTCATCTCCAGACTATAAAGATCAGCGCCCCGGGCAAAAATGGCTACTTTAGAAGGCTGGACTCTGAGGCATTGTACCCTTTTGAAGTCCTACCTCCCAACCTCAAGGAATATTTCCAACCCAGGGGTATCCAGCCTCCTGGTGGGGTATATAAATTGGTGAATGAATGAATCAGTGAATGAACAATAAACCTGTGTGTGTTTATTTGGTCCTGGTAAGTCAAATTGCTTACTAACATGTATGGGGGTTAAAAATTCAGATCCTCTCCATTGTAATCAATGCCATTTAAAACGGTTGAATCATACACTATGGAAAATGGGAAATAATCATAGAAATACCCTTGATTACGACTTCTTTAGCCCCACCCTATGGGAAAACCACAGACAGCCCACAGAATCTGCTGTAGAGCTTTGCAGATGAAAGAAAAGCATTTTTTTTCCCATTTCAAAGCTAAATATTCAACAATATAGTTCTACCAGGGTAATTATACAGTGTGTTCCTAAGTCAATAAATGGGTCTGTAAGTAATTTTTTTCCTGGTAGACTTAAAAATGTACAAGGATGAATTGTTTGAAGTTTGCATAATAAATAACTACTGGCTCAAGTCGATGAAATACAGGAATACCCATCATGTTAGAATTGGGGCGTGTCTGAAGAAAAATATTTGGTATCCTTAGATACGGCAAAACTGAGGGAGTAATTTTGAAGGGGACATTTTAGAAACATCTCTTCCAGTAGAGGCTGTTCAGTGTAAAATCCCTTAAATTCCCCCACTGTTAATGTGTGTGGTCATCAGCTCCTTAGAGGTCCACTCGGATACTTAAATAGCATTTGCCATTAGATTAATGTAAAGTGCTTTGAATTTCTAAAATGAGAAAAGAGAAATCTTAGTTCATTTTATCATTGGGTTTTCAAAAATATTTTAATGGAGAGTGTTGGCTTCTAAACGTCTCTTCCTTGACTCTTCAACCAAATTGGAAAAACTGTCTGATAACAGATCAGTCATGATGTTTGCATGCATGACTGAGGCCTACCAAACAGAGGTCTGTACTCATCTATTCCAGGGGTAGTCAACCTGTGGTCCTCCAGATGTCCATGGACTTCAATTCCCATGAGCTCCTGCCAGCAAAAGCTCATGGGAATTGTAGTCCATGGACATCTGGAGGACCACAGGTTGACTACCCCTGATCTATTCCCTGTAGATAAATGCTGTCCAACCCCTTTAACATGGCCCATTCCGTAGTCTCTTGCCACAGAAAGTCCAGACACCTTGTCTGATTGTGGGCCACCCACAACCATTCATTCAGTTCCCTGTCGGGATTCTTGTTTCCCATTATGACTGCCACAACAGGGCCGGCCACCCCATTGTTAGCAATAGAAATGTCCAGCACTTCTCCAGACTTGGCTGTGACTCATGAAATCCAGGTTAACTGCACCGTGAAGAGAAAGGGAATTTCAGCAGACTGTCAGATTCTCCTTTCCGATGAGAACACACAGCATAATAGCAAAGGTTATTTGTCGAAGAAGAGATGCAAGGCTCATGATTATTCCTGCTGAAACTTATTTGACAGGTAAATATATTGAGTATTATAACCCCAGCGAACGCTGGCAGGGGCTCCTGGGAATTGTAGTCCATGGACATCTGGAGGACCACAGGTTGACCACCCCTGCTCTAAGGCACTAACCCACATGCAAGAATGCCCACACGCCTAAACAGAACACAAGCGAATCCATCAACAGAATTGGACGTTATTTTTTTCACGCTGAGTTGTTCTCCAAACCAGGAACGCGGTGAGCAAGGGAAAGATACTTTGTTTGGACTTAGCGGTATAATTCGTTTCCTCAAACCAGAATCATCTTTCTTCTTGTCAGATTTCAAACTTCAATATTTCCCCCACAAAGCGTTGCATGTCACTTTCTTCTTGGTGGCAATGTCAAAATAAAATAATTTCATGCATGGCGTAGAATGCTCTGCCGCGTTCTGCTCAGCTAGAGACTATTGTGAGGAGAGAGAAGAATGACGCAAGGGCTCCCAAGAATACTGTCACTCACCTCCACTCAATTTACCTGTCAGGACCAGCCGAATGGGAAAATCTCTTAATCCCGTCCCTTAAATGCTCATCCCAGGCTTTCCCAACCTTTTCCGAGCTGTGTGTAGTGATAAATTCCCCTTGCTGCAACTCAGAACTGGATTTGGCCTGTCTTTAATTAGAAGACTTCTCTGCCACCCCACCAGAGTCCTTCTTCAGGTGGCTTACAGTGAAAAGAAGTTCTCAGTCTAAAAACATCAAGCATTAAAGAGCGCAGAACTATCCATAAAACAGACCTCCCACCAGAAGACACCTACGGGGGCGGGGGGGGAGGAATAGAAACAGAAGCACCTTAATAAGCACCTGGATAAAACAGTGCATTTGGCCTTGGCACCTAAAGGAGGCGTCAGGTGAGTCTTAAGGGTCTTCCACGGCTTGGGCCCTACTTACTTACTTACGGGACCGTCTACTTCCTTATGCCCCCCGCAGGGCACTCCGCTCTGCAGGTATGAATCTGCTGAGGGCCCCGGGGCCTCAAGAGGCACACCTGGCCTCTACCAGGGCCAGAGCCTTTTCAGTCCTGGTCCCTACCTGGTGCAACAAGATCCTGGATGAGCTATCAGGACTTCCACAGGGCCTGCAAAACAAAGCTCTTCTGCCAGGTGTTTGGTTGAGGCCAGGTAGGGACCCCAGGCTATGTGACTGGGTCCCTCCTCCTCCCTAGTCTCCCCCCTTGCACGGTACTAGACTGTGCTGGGAGCCTATACCATTCTTATCTGCCACACTTTGAAAGCTCAGAAGAAAATGTACACTATCTCTGTTTCTGGACTTCCGGAGGTCCACAGAGAGCCCATCTGCCAATATATTTCTGGTCACTACAGGGTAGGGTTCCCATTCTCCCAGCTTGGACCGGGAGATAACCTGGAATGCAGCTGATCTTCAGAATACAAAGGTCAGTTGCCCTGGAATAATGGCTGCTTTGGAGGGCAAACTCTATGGCAGGGGTAGTCAAACTGCGGCCCTCCAGATGTCCATGGACTACAATTCCCAGAAGCCCCTGCCAGCATTCACTGGCAGGGGCTTCTGGGAATTGTAGTCCATGGACATCTGGAGGGCCGCAGTTTGACTACCCCTGCTCTATGGGGTCGTGCCACGTTGAGGGCCCTCCCTTCTTTAACCCCACCCTCCTTAGGCTCCACCCACAAATCTTTAGGAATGTGCCACCCTAGTCTGAGATCTTTGCAACAGGAGTTGATTTCATGTTAAACAAGCTGCTGATCTATTATTGACAACTGTCTTCGCCACTCTGCGGACCAGAAGTCCAGACGGCACACTGCAGATTCCTTTATGCTGGTGTGTTCAAAACAGTCGGTGGCACGACTTGCAATCCCTTCTGCCCAGCAGTGGGTGTGTTAATGGGAGGCAGGGGGATATATCTGGAATTGACTGCTCTTAATGTTGATTAATTCCCTACTACCAGATTCACTAAGGGCTAATCTGCACTTCTAAAAAAATAGCGTTAAGCCAGCATAATTGCTTAATGCTATTAAAAATCACGCCCTCTGCTATTTCTCACCTCCTCACTCTCCTCCCGCTTTCCCATTCCTCCAGGCACTACGCATGCTGATTGAAATGGCTGCGGAGACGGACTCACAATACCATCAAGTCTCCCCCTGCCTGTCAATCATGGCAGCCAGCCAATCAGCTTTCTCCTAGCTTTAAAGGGAAAGCGATCTTTTTTAAAGTAAAACTTCTCCATTGCTATGGCTATGCATATAATCATCGATGCATGATGCATAGGTTAGCCTGCCCGTTTTGGACGTTTGACACTTGAAGATGAACAGAAGTAATTTATTTCCAGATTTCTTTTGGGGGGGGGATTGAGTGGCATGCTTGTGTGCCAACTAGTGGGTGGAATTTTTTTTTGTTCTGCCTCTACAGACCAATGCATATTCGTTGCTCCAGGCAGCTTGCTCCAAAAAAAAAAAAAAGCCCCATTCCAGGGAGAAGCGAAAGGGAGGCGGCCACAAGGATGGGCACTGGAGACAGAGATCACATTACTTCTGGCCCCTTGGGTTATGCACAGCCATTTCACTAGTGGTTGCTGGTTGCTCTCCTCCTGCTCACATATAGTTTGGGGAATTCCCCAACTGCTGCTTTAAAATGGTAGCTGCTGGTTTTCTGCTGGAACACTGGATGCTGACGACAAAAAAAAAACCCCGTCTGCAAGATGTAACCCTTTCACTACATTTTCTGCGTGCGGCATGGCCCCCGGTATTCTTCACCACCTTTCCCCTGCCAGCGGTTCAACCGTCCACCAGCAGCAGCAGAACTGAAAGTATGCAACTAGCAAGCCAGTACGCGACTGGGAACCCAGAATACTCTCCTTTAACAATGAGCCTTTTTAAAATTGGAGGCTGCCGTTGGCAAGTGGTACGTGGGAGGGGTGGTGGTGTGGTGGCTCCCCAAGCTGCCATCATTAGGCAAGAAAGTGGCGTAATTGTATGCGATTGACACATCAATATTCACTCCTTTGGCTTCTCCTGACAGCTACCATACCCATGTGCATTGACGAAACACTGCTACCCAAGCACATGTGTTGTGATTTGTATGTGTGGCCGTGTCAAGATTCGTTTTGCATTATGTTTTAACAACTGCTTAAGGAAGCGCAAGTGCACACCTCTGCGGTTGTGAAACCGTGTGCAAAGAATCCTGGCACTGCTGTATGCGCCTTTACACTAGGAGTGATATCTTGCAGATTTTTAGCAATGTTAAAACATCTATTTATAGGACTGATGGTGTTGGAGACGATGCGAGTGAACTAAAGCAGGGGTAGTCAAACTGCGGCCCTCCAGATGCCCATGGACTATAATTCCCAGGAGCCCCTGCCAGCGAATGCTGGCAGGGGGTTCCTGGGAATTGTAGTCCATGGACATCTGGAGGGCCGCAGTTTGACTACCCCTGAACTAAAGGGACCTAAAATCGCACAGCATCATGTACAGGGTTCGAGAACAAAAATACTCCACTTTAGAAACAAGAACAAGTCATTCAGAATTCCAAACTCTGGAGAGAAATTCAGTCTAGGAGAATTTGGAAGATGTGTGTTTGAGGTTTGACTTGTGTACAGTGACCATTGTGATCAGAAGTTTGTAGATAATCGAGATTTTTAGAGATTATCCTGGACAACTTGTTCACTTTTACACGTTATCGAGACTTGTTGCATTTTTTGTTGTATTTCAGTCATTACCAAGGTATATTTTTAATTTGGATCGGGGTAAACGGTCATGACTGGGGAAGGCACTGGCAAACCACCCCGTATTGAGTCTGCCATGAAAACGCTGGAGGGCGTCACCCCAAGGGCCAGACATGACCCAGTGCTTGCACAGGGGATACCTTTACCTTTACCTTTATGTCTGCATCAGAATTTGATAGTTGGATCCAGGAGACGTCTGTGCTGCTTAATCTTGAGAAACTCATGTCCAACCACAAAATGAAGTCAGCTACTTGCTTTCCCCATCTGGATTAAATCTCAGAAAACCTTTCTATGATTTCAGTCTTCAACGCTGCACATTTTTGGTCACATCATTATTCTTTTTTTAAAGATAATCAGACATGAACATGAAGCTTTGCCCAGCCATATGGATCTCACCAGGGGCAGTGGTGGAAAGAATGAAGATGATGAAACCAGCATTATTAAGGCAACCTAAGTGCAGAAGAAGAAGAAGAAGAAGAAGAGTTGGTTCTTATATGCCGCTTTTCCCTACCCGAAGGAGTCTCAAAGTGGCTTCCAATCACTTTCCCTTTCCTCTCCCCACAACAGACACCCTGTGGGGTGGGTGAGGCTGAGAGAGCCCTGAGATTACTGAAGAAGAAGAAAAAGAAGAGTTGGTTCTTATATGCAGGAATAGTACACTTTTGTGGCTTGGTGGAAGCAGGGGTGCATCACTTCCAGCTGATCCAAGAGTGATGTAGCACCGCTGTCCATTTTCCATGGGCTGGTCTGTGGCTCACACCATGATTTTGTGTTATGTCTGGACCACACTCGACTCAGCAAGGAATATGGCAAAGTTAGGAGATAACAGGAGCCAACAACTGAGCCCCAAGTGTGCAGAAAGTTCTCTTTAGCCTTCATGGAGCTCCATCTGCAGATTAAAGCCACAGGAGCTAACAGATGTCATGTTCAAGTTGTCCCCCAATAAGTAGACTCTTGGATGAAGACATTTCGTTATTAAAGGGTTAATGAAACAGGCACATGAAAAATCTTTGCCAAAACTAAGGAGAGCAAGAATCCACCTGGCTTTATGCTACTGCCAGCCTCCCTCCCCCCCCCCCCCCCCAGATGCCAAACCCCAATTGTGTTTTCCGCGCAACAATCCCACAAGGGAACGGGAAAAGGAGTGACGTCTGCCACACAAGGTCACGAGACAGCAAAGTGGTACCAAGGAGCCTCTTGGAAATGTACGGTCAGCCTCCCTAGAGCTCTAAAGTTAGAATAACACGGTTCACGTTTCCCAATTACCCCTGTTGTCTGGTCAAGCACAGCTGGCTCTAGCAACGGCATAGCAGGGGATATACAACATGGTTAGAGATTCAGAACACAAAATCGATATGGCATGAATACATGACAGCAGGTTCTTGACAATAGCGGCTGCATGCGAATGTGTATTTATCTTCTTCGATATAGAATAAACTGTGCAGGATACTTCTGACAACATGCTGGGCCTCTGATTGGCCCTCAGGGGATGTCCCTCCCCCAAATATAGATGGATGGATGGATGGATGGATGGATGGATGGATGGATGGATGGATGGATGGATGGATGGATGGGTGGGTGGGTGGGTGGGTGGGTGGGTGGATGGATGGATGGATGGATGGATGGATGGATGGATGGGTGGATGGGTGGGTGGATGGGTGGATGGATGGGTGGAATGGGTGGAATAGATAGATAGATAGATAGATAGATAGATAGATAGATAGATAGATAGATAGATAGATAGATAGATAGATAGATAGATAGATAGATAGATAGATAGATAGATAGATTAAACCTGGTTATCATTTCAAAAATCCTAACTTAATTTCATTATTTCAAAGCTCCATTCAACTGAATATTGGAGCCACTGTAGAAAGGAAATGGTTAAGATAGGAATTTCATGTACCACCAACTGAATGGTGTAAATATCACATATAAGTAATGACAAGAATTTCAGACACATACACTTTTTTGTCTTAAATCAAAAAGTACTTTGATGTGAAATGATAAAGGGTTGAACTTATCAAAATGGAAGATGGAGCAGAATTGTTCTCTCTTGACCCAGAGGGACAGACCAGAGCGAATGGGATGAAATTAATTCAAAAGAAATTCTGTCTAAACATCCGGAAGAAGTTCATGACAGTCAGAGCGGTTTCTCAGTGGAACAAGCTTCCTCGGGAGGTGGTGGGTTCTCCATCTTTGGACATTTTTAAGCAGAGACTGGAGAGCCATCTGACGGAGAGGCTGATTCTGAGAAGGTTCAAGGGGGTGGCGGGTGACAGTGGATGAGCGATGGGGTTGTGAGTGTCCTGCATAGTGCAGGGGGTTGGACTAGATGACCCAAGAAGTCCCTTCCAACTCTTATTATTCTATGATTCTATGATTCTAGGGTTGTGAGTGTCCTGCATAGTGCAGGCAGTTGGACTAGATGACACATGAATTCCCTTCCAACTCTATTATTCTATGATTCCAACTTCTACTTAGGATTTCCAAGAGGCACTAAAAAGTTTGCTGAGGTCACCAGGTACCAAAATAAAATTTCTAAGGCACTGGGGATTTGTTGAGCCCAGCTCTTGCTCCCGTCTTGCATGCCAGGCAATGTAGCACAGTCATGACCAACAGACTGGAGCTGACCTTAAGCAAACGGTGGCCATTTTTGGCATCTAAGCTTCTCATTTACAGAGTGGAAATTTCCTAATTTTAACGCCAGGCATTTTAATTCTAGAATCAAGCCATGCAGCTGGGTGACAGATTTTGAGCGGAGTATCGTTTCCCTTGGCAAGTCAAGGAATGTACGTTTGCTCAAATGGTGCTTGTTTTAACAAGCTGCACCAAAAGTAATGTCTTTCAGATTCAAAAACTTATACTAGAAAGCTTTTGACATATACCATGCAAGGTGGTGGTGGTGGAGGGGGGTTTATGTGTAGAATCAAGCAAGCATTTCAAATATGTCACAAATGTGTGTGCTTGTAAACAACACTGGAAAGCTATTCTGCCAAATACTGACCCCTGCAAAGGTCAGCTGGCCAGGATTCAGGATCAGAAGGTTCATGATCAGATCATTTGAGGGCTTCAGTATTATTTAAAAGCAGCTGCTGGGGTGTGGGTAATCCGGAACCCAGCAGTGGAATAGGAATATTTGACTCCGTCCGTCCCCACCGTGATCTAAAGCCCACCCACCTAAAAAAGAAAACTATTTTTTTCCTGCAGGGCAACAGTTTCATTTGGGCAACTGGCACAGGGTTTTGCTTCCTCTTCCCCAGCACAGATGCTCCAGTCCCATTCAGCTTCCACGGCTGATTTAAAATAAATGTTGGGCAGTCAGATTTATTTGATTTGAGGGGGTCCTCTTCCCAAGATCCCCAGGGTCACATCCGTAGTTCTCCTCCCTGCAGTCCATGAGAGGAAGAAATTATATCCCGCACTCATTTCTCATTCTGGTGGTGAGGAAGTCCAGGGCGATCGGGTTATCTGGGTTTGAATAACAAGCGCGTGTGGTATGTATGTATTTTTTTAATGCCGTTTATATGTCTCAGAGGGTTGGATTCAAAGTCAGCCACTGTTTCTTGGCATTACCTCCCTCGCAGGGTTCTTGGGAGGACAAAATGAAGGTGGGGAGGTGTGTAAATCATGAGCCACTTGGAGGAAAGCTGAATCAACAGTCTTTTTCTTTCTTTTTTTTTTGGAATTTTATTGTTTATTGTTATTATATAAAGTACAGAAAGGTGAAAGAGAAAAAAGAAGGCGACCAGCTGATAGGTAATTATTATTACATAGTCAATACATCGTCTGTACAAATATACCTTACATAGTACAGTCTGATATTATCTCAAGAAATATGTAGTCAGTTCCCATTGCATATTAGTCCTAGCCTAGCCGTTACTGCTGTCTTTCTTAAGTAAGTCCAGGTAATCGCTCCACTGTTTGTCATATTCTTCCGGTGGTTTCTTATTCACCATGATAGTGAGTCTTGCCATTTTTGCTAAGTCTGCTAATTTGTCAAGCCATGTAGAAATAGTTGGGGTCTCAGTCGCCTTGCAGTGCTTCGCCCACACCAACCGTGCCGCTGTAGTTGCATGGAAGAAGAGGATTCTAGAAGAAGTTGGTAAAGCACTTAGGTGGAAACTTAGCAACATAGACTCAAGCTTCATTGGGTATCGCATTTTAAATATTTCCTGTAACACCATATGTATTTTAGCCCAATACTTTTTTGCTTTCTCACAATTCCACCACATATGATAAAAGGAACCTATTGCTTTATTACATTTCCAGCCTTTATTATCAAACCTATCTGAAGTTTTTGCGATAACCTTTGGAGGAATATACCATCTATAAAACATCTTATACCAGTTTCCCCTTAATATCTGGCTGTTGGTTTGTTTAGGCTGAATCAACAGTCTTGATACATTTTATGGGGACAACTCAGTGCCAGGAACAAAGCAGTGCAAAAATTTTACCACACTTTCTATTCTCATAAGACAGAAGAATGGAGATTTGGGGGCGAAACCCCATGGGTGAGAAGTTTGGGATCATTCCGCGAAAGGACCCTGCTGGCTCTCTCTCCCCCTCCTGATTATGATCCTTGATGTTCGGAACTACTGAATAATTAATCTCATAAGAACATTTTTTTTCCCTTCAGGCTACTCATGACGATTACGAGCAACGCTGTCCATTACTCACCTTCCAATTATTTGTGTTTTAGCGTTGGTGGGCTGGATACTGGAAGAAGATGCAAAGAGGCAACAGGATAGGAAATTCCCTTGTGCATCCACACACCGGACTGAGCTTTCAAGAAGATGGGAACTGAGATGTGTTTTTCTAAGGACAAATCAATACGGCCATTTGGTTTCCTTTGGCTTGTGGCATCCCACTGATGGAGTTGAGCAGGGGGTTGGACTAGATTGCCTCTGTCCCCTTCCAACTCTATGATTCTATGATTCTATGACTAGATGGCCTGTATGGCCCCTTCCAACTCTATGATTCTGTGATTCTATGATCCTGTGTTGAGCAGGGGGCTGGACTAGATGGCCTGTATGGCCCCTTCCAACTCTATGATTCTGTGATTCTATGATCCTGCGTTGAGCAGGGGGTTGGACTAGATGGCCTGTATGGCCCTTTCCAACTCTATGATTCTATGATTCTATGATTCTATCCAATCAGGGGGCTCTGCTTAGAGCCAATCACAAGCTTTGGCAGGAACCTCTGAACTATGGTGGGCTGTTGTGTTTGATCAATAAAGAGCTGATGTTTTGGCACATGAGCGACTCCATGCCTTATCGAACCCACTATTCAATAAATGTTTGGTTTCTTTTAATGCTCTTATGCACACATGCAGATTTTATACCATTGCCTCATAAATGATATCATGAAATGTACACACTTTTATAGGGGTGCAAAGGGGAGATAGGAGAACTGAAACGGGGTTATCCAAATCAAACCAGCAAGCTGGCAAAACTGAGTCTCATTCTTAGATTTTTCAGAGAGACCACCCAGCACTAGCCAAATCAGCCCCCCACCCCACCCCCAACATCCTTCCACTTCTTAAATTGCACCTGGGAATTCTCTTCCCAGTGGGAATTAATGGAAAAAAATATCCACTGACAGCTCGTGAAGATTTATGGGAAAGTCACCTTTTCCAAGAAGGGCATAAACTGGCAAGTGACTAACACTGACTTGGCTGACAATCTTCATGACCTCCCTTTTGTGCAGCATTCAAGAGAGCTGGGCCTAAGGGCCTGGAGTGCCTTCTTGTTTGGCAGGGCCCCCCTAACCAGGCCTCAACTTCTAATACGCTCAGATGGGTGTAACTCTGATTAGGAAACCTCTGTCAGAAACTGGCCACAAGCTGCTGCGATGAAATTTGAAAGGGACATCTCCAGCTCCCCTTTCCTCAAATTGAAACTCTTCCATTTGTGTTGTTCTCGGTTGAAGAGACCTGGTTGGATAGGAAACAGAAAAGGAATTAAGGCTGACCTGTAGACTTTCCAATGGCCCCTGTTCTCTCAAATATTTGAGAGGTACTTATTTCCTTACCTAAATGACTTACTTTAAAGACATGAGCGGAACAATAGAGTTGGAAGGGGCCATACAGGCCAATGCAGGATCAGCCTAAAGCATCCAGGATAAATATCTGTGCAGCTGCTGCTTGAAGACCGCCAGTGAGGGGGAGCTCCCCACCTCCTTAGGCAGCCAATTCCACCACTGAACTACTCTGAATGTGAATTTTTTCTCCTGATATCTAGCTCATATTGTTCTCCATGTAGTTTAAATCCATGACTTCAGGCCCTGTGCTGCCAGCAAGAACCTTTCCTGCCCTCCTCTACGTGATAACCTTTCAAATACGTAGACAGCAATCATGTCCCCTCTCAACCTATCTTCATAGGGCTTGGTCCCTTGGCCCCAGATCATCTTCGTCGCTCTCCTCTGTACCCTTTCAATTTTATCTAGATCCTTCTTGAAGTGAGGCCTCCAGAACTGCACATAGGACTCCAGAAGGGGTCTGACCAGTGCCGTATACAATGGGACTATGACATCTTGTGATTTTGATGTGATGCCCCTGTTGATACAGCCCAAGACTACATTCGCCTTCTTTACTGCCGCATCACACTGTCTGTTCATGTTTAGCTTACAGTCCACAATTTCCTTCCCTCTGGTTGCATGTGGATATCCATGTTTTTAGGAGATTGCTCAATGGCATGACTGTATTTGAGACACCCCATGAGGGTGCTTGTTTTTGTTCAGGGAAGATCTCGTTGTGCTTTATTACCTTGTTGATGATTAATGATGGTTATATTGTGTTTTATGCATTTGTTTTGTTGGCTCATTGAGTCTAAGTAGTACCAATGCTAAACAGAGAAGATTTAAACACACCATGTGACACCTTTGTTGTTGGGTCAGGCAGATCAGATCAAGGCCAACATATGACTGCAGGGGGAGAGAAACTCCTTTGAGTACTAGTTATCGTGACACTGGGTTACTGTGTCACCAAGACCATCCTCAAGGGTAAATGAAGGACCTTTGAGGGACCTTTGAGAGCAGGGAGGGGCCGTAGCTGAATGGCAGAGTATTTGTTTTGCAGGTAGAAAACACCAGATTCACTCTGTTGCATCTGCAACTTGCATCTTCAGGAGCAGACAGAACTGGGGGGGGGATTTTAATTGCCTTAGTCTTTCGAGAGCAACTGCCAGACAATAGCGGGTGAGGCAGACTAGTGTTCTAACTTTGTCTAAAGTAGCTCTGTGTGTGTTCCTATATATGTAACCTTTGCTCCGTAAACCGATATTAAGGAGCACAGCATGAAATGTTTAGATCCTTCTGAGAATCTGTAAGTGCTCCACTGTTCTTGTAACGCTGGGTTTAGCTGTTCATAAAACATTTCAGTGGCATACGAGCATGCATGACATTTGACTTGAAACAGCAGCAAGGAACACTGCGGTACTTTCCAAGAGAGAGATGTTGAAATGGGTTTTGCAGATTCCCTGCCCTGCTGTGCTTCCTTTTAAAAGTCTTGCAAAACTAAGAACACCAGCAAAATGTTGGAATGAGGGCTATGGCCTCACAGGCAGTTTTTAAGCCGTAGCTGAACAGATACCTATCCTGGATGCTGCATTGAGCAGGTGGTTGGACTAGATGGCCTCTTACAACTCTGTGATTCTAGGTCTCCGTGTATGAACTGGGGTACCAGTTCAGGTTCTTGCTCCTTTCTGAACCCATTAGCTTGGTGTAGTGGTTAGGAGTGCAGACTTCTAATCTGGCATGCCGGGTTCGATTCTGCGCTCCCCCACATGCAACCAGCTGGGTGACCTTGGGCTCGCCACGGCACTGATAAAACTGTTCTGACCGGGCAGTAAGATCAGGGCTCTCTCAGCCTCACCCACCTCACAGGGTGTCTGTTGTGGGGAGAGGAATGGGAAGGCGACTGTAAGCCGCTTTGAGCCTCCTTCGGGTAGGGAAAAGCGGCATATAAGAACCAACTCTTCTTCTTCTTCTTCTTCTGATGGATCCCTCTCTCACATCAGTTCAGCGGTGGAATGGGCTGCCTAAGGACATTATGAGCTCCCCCTCACTTACGGTCTTCAAGCAACAGCTGGACAGATACTTATCCTGGGTGTAAACCACACGGAGCTTTTATTCCAACCCCAGATCGATTCAGTCCCTGCCCTCTACACAGAATTCGATTTCAGTTTGGATTTGGGGCGATTTTAATTTTCCTTCTGCAGCAAGAAGGATTGGTCCAAAGTGACCCTACCTTTGTTGTGCGATATCTTAGAGTGCTTTTAATCCTCAATATCCGGATTGGGAAACCAAGCTCCATGGTAGAGAACCTCTGATAGGCTACACCTGGTCATGTGACACGTTTGCCTTAAAGGAGAAGCCCCTAATTTCTCTCAACTTCTGTCGGTCCTGGATTTTTCCTCCCTCCTCTGCCTTTTTCGATCCTCTCCCCCTCCCCTCCAAGAAAAGAAAGAGGCTCCCTGCCTGGCTCCTCTCCCCCCCCCTTCAAGAAAAGAAAGAAAAAGGCTTCAAGAAAAGAAAGAAAGAGCCCCCCCCACCTTCTGAGCCTCCCTAACCACATGCAGAAGACTTTCCTGTTTCAATGGGGGGGGGAAGGAAGACCCGAGTTCAAAGCGATCTGAATTCAACAGGATTGACAATGGAATAAAGAAAGTAAGAGCAGACTCTGCCCTGGATGCTTTAGGCTGATGCTGCATTGAGGAGGGGGTGGGACTAGATGGCCTTTATGTCCCCTTCCGACTCCATGATATTGTTACAAGAGGATAAAAAACCCGCCCTCGTTAATGGCTGCGCATGGTCCTAGAAACCAGTGCTTCCTCTTAGGAATGTTCATTTATACTTTGTTGTGAGCCTGTCACTTGAAGCATGCACAGAGACACTCTGGGTACTTTGCCCCAGTGTGCTTAATTTACAGGAGTATGTGTCACCCTGACCCTTTCATTTTGGGGTGTTACGGATGGGGTGGGAGCGGCACGGGACTTTCTGGAAGAGACCCCATGATGCATGTTATGTCAAATGACTCATGACGGGGAGGTAAAACCAGGTTGCAAGAGCCCAAATGTTGCTTGTTCTTCATGTTTATCTCCCATCTGATGTTCTTCACATTGTGAGCGGCATCAGACAAAGAGGTCCCTTCAGTGCTTGTAATGGATGGAGGACCCAAATTAGTTTGAGGCATATGAGTTTTTCAAGAAGTTCCATTAAGCCATTGTATTTCTTTACTGTTGTTCTGCTCCTTAACGGCAGGCAATAAAGAAAGGCATTTTGACGTCCATAAACATGTCCTAGAGATAAAACGAAATCATTGTTTCTCAATCTGCAGCCTGTTCAGTCTTCCCTCGTCTCACCCCCTGCAATTTCCTCCTCAGCAGACTTAGAATTAAGCCAAATAGCTCGCAAATGTGGTTTGGTGAAACTGGCTCTGTATTTTTAAGAAAGTTTTAATCAGAAAGTGAAATAATCCTTCCCTAAATTAAAAAAAAAACCCTATTGCCTTGTTCCCTTAAGAAAATACATGATATCTCTAAATATAGAGGAAAGGATGGTACGTCCCTAGATTTGACCTAAATTTGCCAGCTCTGGGTTGTGAAATACCTGGAGATATTGGGGGGGCAGGGGTGGCTAAAGAAGAGGATGGATTTGGGGAGGGGGGGAGACGCAGTCCACCCTTCAAAGCAACCATTTTCTCCATGGGAACTGATCTAAGTGACCTGAAGATAAATTTGAAATAGATCCATTTCATATGAATATTAGAGTAAATCTGGGGAATGAGAACTGGAGAACATCAGCCAGGCAATAGAGTTCAGTTGCCTTGGAGAGAATGGCTAACTTGGTGTCAGTCCCATGTGATAAAGGAAATTGCTATGCCTTCCGTTGCTATGGCCAGGTACCCACCATGTTTGCAGGTGGGCTTCTCACCTAGCTGTGATAGTGAGAGGCCTTTGTGGGAAAGCCTGGGAGATTGATAAGGAGAAGCTGCAAAGAAATGGGCGGTATAGAAATCTAAATAAATAAATAAGAAAGAAAGAAAGAAAGAAAGAAAGAAAGAAAGAAAGAAAGAAAGAAAGAAAGAAAGAAAGAAAGAAAGAAAGAAAGAAAGAAAGAAAGAAAGAGACAGCCAGTGCCAGCTGAACAAACTGAAATTCCAGGTAGCTATGGGATCTCTCTCTCTCTCTCTCTTTCTCTTTCTCTCTCTCTCTCTCTCTCTCTCTCTCTCTCTCTCTCTCTCTGGATCTGATAGGGATTAGTGGATCTACCACCCAGTGGGGTGAATTCTTTACCTCCCCGTGCCACCTGTGTATCTGCAATTGAAGCAAACACTAGAAAGATCCTTAGGGCTGATCCTACGTTGAGCAGGGGGTTGGACTAGATGGCCTGTATGGCCCCTTCCAACTCTATGATTCTGTAATTCTGTGATTCTATGATTCTGCGTTGAGAAGGGGGTTGGACTAGATGGCCTGTGTGACCCCTTCTAACTCTATGATTCTATGATTCTATGATCCTGCGTTGAGCAGGGGGTTGGACTAGATGGCCTGTATGGCACCTTCCAACTCTATGATTCTATGATTCTATGATCCTGCGTTGAGCAGGGGGTTGGACTAGATGGCCTGTATGGCCCCTTCCAACTCTATGATTCTAGGATTCTATGATCCTGTATTGAGCAGGGGGTTGGACTAGATGGCCTGTGTGGCCCCTTCCAACTCTATGATTCTATGATTCTATGATCCTGCATTGAGCAGGGGGTTGGACTAGATGGCCTGTATGGCCCCTTCCAACTCTATGATTCTATGATTCTATGATCCTGTGTTGAGCAGGGGGTTGGACTAGATGGCCTGTATGGCCCCTTCCAACTCTATGATTCTAGGATTCTATGATCCTGTATTGAGCAGGGGGTTGGACTAGATGGCCTGTGTGGCCCCTTCCAACTCTATGATTCTATGATTCTATGATTCTATGAAAGATACTACAAGGGTCTGCCCACCTTTTTCTCCTCCAGAGAAATCAACAGATTAGTCTCAACTCCTGGGATTTCTCAGTGTTCAGAAAAACATGATGATGATGATGATGATGATGATGAAGAGTTGGTTTTATATGGTTTTATATTTTATCCTTCCGAGGTCGGTAAAATGAGTACCCAGCTTGCTGGGGGGTAAACAGTAATGACTGGGGAAGGCACTGGCAAACCACCCCGTATTGAGTCTGCCATGAAAATGTGTCACCCCAAGGGTCAGACGTGACCCGGTGCTTGCACAGGGGATACCCTTACCTTTACCTTATATTTTATCATTCCTATTCGTAGGTTGCTGCTGTGGACCTTATTGTTCCACACATTTTTGTTGCTAATATATTTGCCTCTTAGTTTGTGGCGTGCCCTTTTACATTATTTATATGATGATGCCCAAAGGTCTTGACCTAGATGGCCCAGGCTAGCCCAAAGTTGTCACATCCCGGTTGCTAAGCAACCCTGGGTCAATCCAGGTCAATACTTGGATCGGGGAGCATCCAAGAAGTCCATTGTGGAGAGATGCAACCGTAAATCACCTGTGCTTGTCTCTGGCCTTGAAAATCTCCCAAAGGCACCATAGGTCAGCATGTCTTTATGGCATTTTCCACCCTCATCAGATGCCCAAGTAGAGTAAGAAAATGTATTAACTTTGACGAAACTAGAAAATGGCAAAAATAAAGATTCCTGAGCTCAGTTTGCTCCAGGGAGAAACAGAACTGAAATGAGGATTTCTGCTCTTTTTTCTCCTCTCTGCATTGCTGGTATATTCAGAGGCTGCTGCAGGGCTGTCCAGAGCATGAGGAGGTGTGCACCAGGCCTTCTCCTTCTTACCTGGGCAGCTGCCACTGAGGCCTGGTGAGGCAGCAGCGTGGCTGTTTGAGGCAGCATGGCTGGTCAGGTATGGGAAGCCTTCCTAGTCCCCCTTCACCTGGATGGTCACTGCCAAGGCCCAGCGAGGTAGATGCGGGGTAGTTCAGGGCAGTGGGACTGTTTGGGCCAGGAGGACTTCCTTCCCCCACCCCAACATGGGCAGCCACTGCCAAGGCACTGGTCTCCCTAGGGCTGGCTGACCGGCTTCGAGACTCCTTTGGGTTAAAAAAAAAAGTGGCATCTAAGAACCAACTCTTCTTCATCTTCTTCATCCATTGGGTCTGGATATGGTGCCAAGGAAGCGAAGGGCAGATTGCACAGAAGAGGAGAAAGTGTGATTCTAGTCTGCTTTGACAGATCCGGTGGATTAAGCTCCAGATGTTGCCCCCGCCCCTCTGAACTTCAGGCTATGATGAGCATTCAAGCTGCTATTTTAGCATATTAGTTAAACAATTTGACGTTGGGGACCTCGTCTTGCTTGGAATAGGCTGAGTCGTTATACAGGCTCTAAATACATGGTTCACTTCCTCTGGAAAGCATTATTGTAATACAGTGCTGACTCTTTCTCTCTCCCCCCCTCTTTGTAGCCATAGTATTAAGTCCCGAAATTGATTTCACCTTGTACAGACAGGACTGTAACCAGAATTTATTGCCTGGTCATACTGCACTAGGAGATTAAACAGTCTTGGTCCCAGTTCCCAGGTATATCCACTGAGTAGCACCAGCCATAATGTAGAGCTCTGCATGTGCTTCCAATCCTGTATGGTCAACTCTGTAGCATGAAAGTCCTCTTTCCCACCTGTGCTCTCTGTGTCCTCAACCTTCAAAGGTTAGGTGGGTTGTGACCAGAGACAGGGCTTTTTCAGTGGTGGTGCCTTACCTTTAGAACGTCATCTCCCTTGAAGCTCAACTGGTCCCTCTCTTATTTTCATTGAGGTGCCTGGCCAAAACATTTGCCTTCACACAGGGTTTTATCTGAGGGACTCCATCTGCTTTGAAAGGCTGCTCTTATGCCTCAGATCGATAAGGTTTAGGTGTTCGGTTTTAGCTGAGCAGTTCTCTGGGGAGATGGTCACATGCATTTTCCAAGTGGATGGATGGATGGATGGATGGATGGATGGATGGATGGATGGATAGATGGATGGATAGATGGATAGATGGATAGATGGATAGATGGATGGATAGATGGTTGGATGGATGGATGGATGGATGGATGGATGGATGGATGGATGGATGGATGGATGGATGGAAGGGTGGATGGATGGATGGATAATAGATGGATGGATGGATGGATGGATGGTTGGATGGATGGATGGATGGATGGATAGATGGATGGATGGAAGGGTGGATGGATGGATAATAGATGGATGGATGGATGGATGGATGGATGGATAATAGATGGATGGACTGGGATTGTTTCGTGCACTTCAACATTTGGTATCTTGACTTCTACAAGCGGTTTAACAAAAGACCACCCTCTAAAGATAGTTCTGGAAGCTACTTTTCCTGCTTTTAAAATACCGAAGGAGCTGGTATGATTTGCAGCTCTTTCTCACTTCTGGGGCTAGCTCTGGCTTGCAAACACAGCTTGCCTCTCTGTCTCTTCCAGCGTCTGGAAACTGAAACGTGTCATGCACTGGATAACAATTTTTCAAACAAATTTAGCACGCTAATTTCGCTGGGATGAAGCCCAAGCAGCTTTCTGTTCGGGATGCACCTAGAAGGCAACATGCTCGCATTACGCTTACTGAAACAGAAATGACAGAATGTCAATTTGCTTTGTAACAGCATGCCGTATCTGAATATCAAATAAGCAATTACACCGGGCTAAATTGAATTTATTTCGGAATCCTATTTGTAGCCCACTCGCCGCTTTCACTTGATTGAGATAAAATGCCCCTCCACCCAAAACAGTAAACATGCTCTTGTCATTATTTCACAGTTAGCAGATGAAAAGTTTGACGTTTTCAACATGGCCCTTAGACGAGCTAGTTCCAAGCGATATTTGGTTGTGAGATGCCAAGAAAAACCCATTCAGAAATCTCGCATGCCTGATCAGCCACATGAGAAGCTACCATAACCTTCCTACTAAAATAAAAAGGCCGATAAATCAATGGAAAAATTTCCCAGCTTCTCAGGGTCTTTTGATGCTCGCTCTGATCAATGCTACCCACAACAAAAATCTCAAGGAGCTCAACATCTTTGCGTAGAAATTGCCATAGCTCAACCAGGAACAGATTCTTGGCTTCATTTATACCACATTACTTAACAGATAATTTAATTGTGAAATTCATATCCAGTGGATAATCACGGCCATGAGCATAGATGCCTTTAGCACAGGATTAGTCTGATTATCGTTCGAAGCGGCGGATGCAGCCGTAAAATCAAACGGCAAATAACACCGGGCCGGAACACAATGTTAGGCATGAACCGAATATGGAAGAGGAAGGATATCAGCCTTAATGCAAAGTGCCGGCTAGTCAACGCCGTTGTCTTCCCCATAACAACCTATGGATGCGAATGCTGGATCATGAAGAAGGAATCCTAGAATCACAGAATCATAGAGTTGGAAGGGGCCATACAGGCCATCCAAACCCCTGCTCAATGCAGGATCAGTCCTAAGCATCCTAAAGCATCCAAGAAAAGTGTGTATCCAACCTTTGCTTGAAGACTGCCAGTGAAGGCAGGAAGAGAATAGATGCTTTCAAATTATGGTGTTGGAGACGAATGCTGCGAATACCGTGGACAGCCAAAGTTACCAACAAGATAGTTTTAGAGAGAAGCAAACCAACTAAGTCATTAGAAGTGAAGATATTACGGCTAAAGCTCACTTCCTTTGGACACATCATGCCATCAAGCTAGAAAAATCATTCATGCTCGGCATGGTCCATGGCAGAAGGAAACGTGGTCGCCAAAGGATCTGCTGGCGCGACACGATCAAAACCGATACAGGGATGACCATGAACTAACTAAAAGAAGCAGTCAGAGACCGGGGTGCATGATGAAGACTTTCCTATAGAATCGCTGAGGGTTGGATACGACTGAATGGATAACATCATCATCAGTTCAGCAGAGGAATCTACTGCCTAAAGGAGGTTGATAGCTCCCCCTCACTTGTAGCCTTCAAGTAGGAGCTGGACAGATACTTATCATAGATGTTTGAGGATGATCCCATATTGAGCAGGGAGTTGGACTAGGGCTTGTATGGCCCCTTCCAACTCTATGATTCTATGATTCTATGGTTCTATGACTAGATGGCCTGTATGGCCCCTTCCAACTCTATGATTCTATGATTCTATGGTTCTATGACTAGATGGCCTGTATGGCCCCTTCCAACTCTATGGTTCTATGATTCATGACTATAAGCCACAGTGACTAAACAGCTCCTCCAGGTTCAGAAGCCATAAACCAGAATCAGCAGCAGCCCACTAAACCCTGTTCATTTGGCCCTCCAGGCCTACTCACTGGTGACTGTGTGAAAGAGACTACCATTAGTCTGATGTCTACTAAAGTTTACACCTCGAATAAAACTTTGTTGGTCTTAAACAGGGGTAGTCAAACTGCGGCCCTCCAGATGTCCATGGACTACAATTCCCAGGAGCCCCCTGCCAGCGTTCGCTGGCAGGGGGATCCTGGGAATTGTAGTCCATGGACATCTGGAGGGCCGCGGTTTGACTACTCCTGGTCTTAAAGGTGCCCAAGGTAGCCTCCAACTTTGTCCTTAAGATGTCATGAAGAACTCAAACTCCCCCGCTCACTGCTGCTACATTCACCAAGAAGCCTGAATTTCAAAAGGTGCCAAACAACAAGTCACCGAAGGGCTTTTTTAAATCTATGCAAGAAGAGCGGGGAGGGGAAAAGGAAGTGAAACCAGCGACAACAAGCAAAAAAGGGGAAGCAAAGATGGGAACAGCAATCACTACGCAATCGTTACTTCAGACCAAAGCCACCTTTTCGTGTGTTAAAGACAAGCAGGGCAATGGACAACACAATGTTTAAAAAGGGGCAAGGAACTGAACTGAAGGTGGGTCCAGGGGCCGGGCCAGGGGCCGGGGCTGTTGAGGTTCCCCATGACAAAGGACCTCTGCCAGACCCACTGGCAAAAGATCTCTCCCGTGCCCACCCACCGGCCACCCAGACCAAACTCAAACATCATGTGACTCGCTCACTTTTAAACATGTCCCCACAATTCCCCCCCCTCCTCAGCAGTCCTGAGCACCCCAATTATAACACATTGGTCTATCTTTGATCTATCTATTTATCCGTTCCCTCCCTCAAAGAAGTTAGCTTTTCTGTGAAGAATGGCAACAGGTTCAAACTCTTCCTGCACAAGGAAATTGTTGTGAGATCATGCACTGTACAGGGAGTTGGACTAGATGACCCTGGAGATCCCTTCCAACTCTATGATTCCATGAGTCTATGAACTGCTAGCAATTTCACCTTTCTTCTTGCAGGGACTCTAGTAAGTTTGTTTGTCTGTTATCTCTCCCCCATTTGTCCTTTGTACCATTTGGTTGAAGAGCCTCTTGTGGCGCAGAGTGGTAAGGCACCCGTCTGAAAGCTTTGCCCATGAGGCTGGGAGTTCGATCCCAGCAGCCGGCTCAAGGTTGACTCAGCCTTCCATCCTTCCGAGGTCGGTCAAATGAGTACCCAGCTTGCTTGCTGGGGGGTAAACGGTCATGACTGGGGAAGGCACTGGCAAACCACCCCGTATTGAGTCTGCCAAGAAAACGCTGGAGGGCGTCACCCCAAGGGTCAGACATGACTCGGTGCTTGCACAGGGGATACCTTTACCTTTACCTTTACCATTTGGTTCCGCTTTGATCTCGGCCCCCCATCCACCTTCATAAGTTTGTTCCACAGACAGCTTTGTGGCCTTGGTTCTGACCCACTGAAGCCTGTTTTAATTGTTGCAGCATTTTGTCTTGTCTTTCATGTTGCAGGGCTCTCTTTCTGCCAGATTTTGGAGCTAAGGGGTGTGGGTGTGTGTTGGTGCGGGAACTCTGATACAAGCCTGTTTTCGTTTCTGTATCTCAGCTAAGATGGCTTACCCGACGGTGCACGCCGCTTGAAGAATCTCTACGTAAAATTTCAAAAAACATGCCTATAGCAAAACTGATCAATGAGGAGAGACCAACCACGCCACACCCCCAAAAAAACCCCAAATCCTTCATTGCTGCAACACGATCCAGTTTTTTTTCTCAGAACTCTGCAATTCCCAAATCAAAATTCAGTTTTTAAAAATGGTGCAGAATGCAGGCCCAGGGTTCAAAGTAAAGTCATACTGACTTGAATTCAGTGATCATTTGAATCAACCAAAAGGGGGTGGTGGGGAGAAATCTAAGACTTGCAGCAAGTCAGGTCAAAGGCATTTGATATTCTTGTTTGCAAAACTTTGTGCCGCAATGGACTGTTGTTTCTCTAAGCAGTCACAAGGCTTTTGTTGTGATTGTGTTAACTGCAATAGACTAACATAGTTTACCCCTCTGGGATGTAAAGAACTTGATTTTTTTTTAAAATCCTGATGCCCTCTCCCACTCCGTTCTTTTCAAAACGCTTATTTTAGGGATTTAATTCCTTGTAAAAGGCAGGCGAGATGTGAAAGGGGGAAGAATATGATTTTTCCGGCATCAACAAGCATGTCCCAGAGTGATTGCTCCGTGCTCATAAAACAATTCCGTCTCTTAGTCTCCGGCACTAAATCTTAGAGTATAAAACAAATTGTTATTTCGAGGGGGGGGGGGCAGCCAATGTTACAAATTGCTCCTGTATGAAAACAAACAGGCTATTTACCGAATATCATAATGCTCTTTTTAAGGTCAAACACAAATTTGTGGAGGAAAGCAAAATGGAACTGTTAAAGACCCGCAAAGATCCTTAAGCTTCAAAACCCTGCCTTGAGAATAAATGTGAAAAATGAATGCCACCCATGGCTGGACTCATATTTATGGGCTCTTTATTTCAACTCCCAAAGCAAGCAGGTTTCACGAGCCTGAATTTATATAGAAAATACATGCACTCTGGTTTATTTTTGGCCTTTCTTGGGATTTATGACGCCATATAAAGAGCCTAGGATTGCACAACCCAAAATATCTGTGCTAGGGAGTGATTCCCTCCCCTGGATTCTCCCCACCAGCGGTAGCTTCCAAAACCAGAGAGAGAAAATCTATTTCAGAAAGCACAAAAATAATTTTCTCGCAGTGGCTTGAGCATGCAATCATGAATGCCATGAAAATTTAGAGCCACGTTTCGCCACACACTAGCCTGAGAAAGTGACCTAAACATCGCTCCTACTTAACGGCCACTCCACCTTTGGGGGACGTACGCTAACCAGGTTTGGGGTCGATTTGGTGCTTGAATGGGATCTATGCTGCCTTGCATTCCAGGATGGAAGAAATTTGGGATCTCAAGACCCTTACAGGGTTCTCGTGTTTGTTGGCTGACGGCACAAGGGGTTTGCATCACCCCTAGTTCAGCACATGGGAAGTAGCCGTTTCAGCCAAAGCTGGCCCTGAATCTCTCCAGTTCCATGGAAGAAAGAAGAAATGGACCAGAGACTGGGACACATTGTGAGATGCAACAAGGTGGATCGTAGACTTACAGAGAGACTTGAAGTGGACCATTCCTAAGAGTGGGATTATTGAGAATGTTGACATGTATGTTCCATGTAGAAAATGCTATCTGGGGCATTTATTATATTAGGTAGGAGAGATTCACTACGGGTCAACCTCAGGGAAAAGGATGTGCTTCTGCACAGAATTGTGAGGAGGGGGAGGAAAGACAAAATGCCTCCCTTGTTATTTCAAAAGAACAGTTTTCCCCCCCTCTGGGCTGGGGAGAGGAGGAGGGGCTGCTAAACCCCTGTTCGCCTTCCCTTTCACTTCTTAATTGACCTGGCCAGGTAGCAGGTACCTGGATTGGGGGGAGGGAGAATTTCTTCTTCACAGGATTGCTAGGCGAAGGGCTTCCTGTGGTAGGGGACAGAAAAAGCATATAGGATTGTGACCAGATAGGCCTTTTTGCTCTATTGACCTGGGGTCTCTTGCAGCTGAACATCAAGGACGAAACCTGCTCTTGGGAGAAGAGGTGAGCAGCCATCTTGGACATGTGAGCAATGCAATGAGACTTTGGGACCTCTTTAAGTAAAGATGTAAAGGTGCCCTGTATTTAACATCAGATAGGGCATGTTTAGCAGAGGGACAGAAAGACTGTTTCATCCAGTTTCTTTGGGTCTCTTTTGCTTAACTCTGTGGTCTGCTAAAGATTGGCTTTTTAAACCTTGTTCTTTTAATAAATCTCTTATAAACTGGAAGGGGGGCATGGTTCTCTGATCCATTTAGTGCTCCCCCACCTCAGAAACGCTAGCAGAAGCGCAAAGGGAAGACCCAGAGGGGTGAACCCTTGCAGTGAGTATCTCATCCCCCACAGAGCTCAGGAGCTAGGGCTGTGGGAGACCACAGAGGCAAGGCCTCAGGTGTGGAAGAGGCAGCTAGGGGTCCTGGCTCTCCCAGCTGCAACCTTGTACCTGTAGCCAGGTGGTGGCAGGGGTTACCCGGAGAGTTTGTTTTGCTACCTGCCTGGAGTTGGAAACCATCTAGATCAGGGCCGGGCAAGGACGGGACTGGGTCTGCAAGGCTTCCAGTAACTACATATTGTTACTGATGGAGATGTTGAGCAAAACCAGAACACGCACACACAACCCGAATCCTATTTGGCATGAATGAAGTTTTGCCGGCTTGTCAGTAGATCTTGGCATGAGAGAGAACCGTCATGGTGAGACAACAAGAGGAGCTGGTGGAATGACTGTGGGGGTCGAACAACAGAAGGGTTTTGAGAGCCTACACATCTCGAAGCCTGAAGTGACCATCATCCCAATTTCGTCCCCCTGTTGAAAGCATGATCAGTTGTTCCAGGGCGCCTCGAGATGGTGCGGTGTGTTTGGCTTTCAGGTGTTTGCACAAATGATTTACTATCTGCCAAACAAAGACGAAATTGCGCGGATGAATTTATTGAACTACCGATTGCTGTTATACCGCTCAGGAAATTCTCTCTCCCCTTCTAAAAGAGTAAACTGAAAACACACCATGATTGATTCCAAACAAAAGCAGCACTTTCTGCAAAGATACCATCCCGTGCTATGCCTAGAACGTGGTGGCCAAGAACTCTTCTAACACACCGTGGGAAGAAACCTGACTAGGGGAGGGTGAGTTTCGTACCTTCTTGCTGGTTACTGGGGATTGATAACAAGGGATTTTAATTGTGTTTGGAAACATATCAGCAGATTCTAGAGAGGGTAAGACATGTTCGAATATAACTCATGTCTGTGGATAGTTTCGCTGCTGTGTTTTGAATCAACCAGAACAGCCTTTCTTAATTTTTCCTTGAGAAACCCCTCAAACATTCTTCAGGCTTCGAGAAACCCCAGAAATGGCACAATCGTGCAGAATAGGGTTGGGAAGCACAGCGGTGTAAATGCTTATTCAGAGTTCCTCTCCTTCACGCAACCTTCAGGCAAATCTCAGGCAGTTTGACATGACTATATAGAGTTTAAAGTTTAAAGATATATTAAAAAAATTAATGAACTCCCACCCATTCAGGAAACCAGTTTGGTGTAGTGGTTGGGAGTGTGGACTTCTAATCCAGCAAGCTGGATTTGATTCCCCGCTCCTCCCCCACGCGCAACCAGCTGGGTGACCTTGGGCTCCCCACAGCCCCGATGAAGCTGTTCTGACCCAGCCGTAATATCAGGGCTCTCTCAGCCTCACCCACCCCACAGGGTGTCTGTTGTGGGGAGAGGAAAGGGAAGGCTTTGAAACTTCTTCAGGTAGAGAAAAGCGGCATGTAAGAACCAACTCTTCTTCTTCTTCAGTAATATCGGGGCTCTCTGAGCCTCCCCTCCCTCACAGGGTGTCTGTTGTGGGGAGAGGAAAGGGAAGGTGAATGTAAGCCACTTTGATACTCCCTCGGGTAGAGAAAAGCGGCATATAAGAACCAACTCTTCTTCTTCTTCTCCTTCTCCTTCTCCTTCTCCTTCTCCTTCTCCTTCTCCTTCTCCTTCTCCTTCTCCTTCTCCTTCTCCTTCTCCTTCTCCTTCTCCTTCTCTTCTCCTCCTTCTCCTTCTCCTCCTCCTCCTTCTTCTCCTTCTTCTCCTTCTTCCAGGACCATGAAGAAGCCCCAGGGCTCCACAAAACCCTAGTTGAGAAAGCTCGAACTCGACTCTTCAATGGCAAAACCTTACAAAGCTTTTCTGCGTATTCTCACAATTAGAAATGATTCCTCCCCCCCTCGCCCCCCCCAGCCACATTTCTCCTCTTCATGGGACATGATAATAACTCGGAAAGAGCTTGGTACGCCCCTCCTTGGTGTCATATCCTTGCATGTGTCAGCAGCTGGTTTCAAGGATTTATCCACCGCCTGAGAAACGCTTTGCCGCGTCCTCCAACGTCAAACCTTCCGTGGGATTGCTTCCGCACGAGAAAGGAAGAGCCGAGGTCTCTGCGTAAGCCAGTCCCTTCCTGCATTTGAAATCAGTGTTGTTTATCAGCAAGGTAGAGGAGGAGAGCGGGAGAACCGCAGTCGCCGTCAGCTCTGTGTGCTCTGAATGATAATCTGTTTACGCCGTGTGCTGTTAGCAGCCCACAAACGCGGCTGCCGCTAAAAGACGCACTCAGGGTCCATTACAATACGGAGACCAAGGGCGATTCCACACCATTAAAAACAATTTAAAAAAAAAAAAAAGAGATTAATGCCACGTTTTATTGCAGGTCTCATTATGAAGTCTTGGCCCATCCTTTTCTTCTTTTCGAAGGATGAGGACGGAATGAGAGGAGGGAGCATGAAAGTGTGCAGGGCTAGATCTCATGGTACAGCCCTGGTGCGCATGAGAGCCCTTTGGTGGCCCAAGCGCCTTTAAAATGTGCTCTCAAGTCCGTTTTAATGGTTAAGGTCAGAAATTAAAAAGCGAGACGGACATCGCGGGATAAAACAGCCTCCTGATGTTTGTTGTTGTTGTTATGTGCGAAGTCGTGTCCGACCCATCGCGACCCCATGGACAATGATCCTCCAGGCCTGTCTAAACATCCTCCTGATGTTTAGACTGGCTATTTTCACTGGCTCTGGAGCCTGTGGCTGTTTGTTTTGTAGCTCTTAGGCCTGGTGAACAGGGCCTAAGTAGCATCCAGGCTGGGTACCGTGCAAAAGGTCAGAGGACGCCAGTTCTTCCAGAAACAAAAAGCAGCATCCATTCTTCAGCACAAGCATGCTTAGGCTGACATAAGTTCTGTGTTTTCTGGCCTGAAGAGCAAAATACGATTTAATCCCATAACACATCTCTGTTTGACCAGCCGCTTTGTCATTTAGTCTGGATTCCAGATGACAAAGGAGTTCTCTGAATTGTCCTCAGGGAAGCTGGCAACTGTGGTTCAAAATTCACAGAACTATGGTAGAGTTGGAAGGGGTCATACAGGCCATCTAGTCCAGCCCCCTGCTCTATGCAGGATCAGCCTAAAGCAGGGGTAGTCAACCTATGGTCCTCCAGATGTCAATGGACTACAATTCCCATGAGCCCCTGCCAGCATTTGCTGGCAGGGGCTCATGGGAATTGTAGTCCATGAACATCTGGAGGACCACAGGTTGACTACCCCTGGCCTAAAGCATCCAGGGTTAAGTATCTGTCCAGCCGCTGCTTGAAGACCTCCAGTGAGGGGGAGCTCACCACCTCCTGAGGCAGCCCATTCCACTGATGAACAACTCTGTGAATTTTTTTTCCTTGACACCTAGCCGATATCATTTGACATGTAGTTTAAACCCATTACTGCAGGTCCTCTCCTCTGCTGCCAACAGGAACCTTTTCCTGCCCTCCTCTAAGTGACAACCTTTCAAATACTTAAAGAGGGCTATCATGTCCCCTCTCAACCTCCTTTTCTCCAGGCTGAACATTCCCAAGTCCCTCAACCTATCTTCATAGGGTTTGGTCCCCAGGCCCCAGATCATCCTCGTCGCTCCCCTCTGTACCCTCTCAATTATGTCCACATGCTTTTTGAAGCGAGGCTTCCAGAACTACACCTAGTACTCCAGGTGGGGTCTGACCAATGCGGAAAAAGTGAAACTATGACATCTTTTGATGTTTATGTGAGGCCTCTGTTGATACTGCCCAAGACTGCATTTGCCTTCTTTACCTCTGCATCACACTGTCTGCTCATATTTTCCTCTTTAAGGAAGTTTTTACATGCAATCTTTCCAACGCAGCCGAAACAGACTTAACCATAGGAATCTTAATGATTCTTAATACTTGTCTGTCTGGTAAACCAGTGATATTAGCACCTCTTGCCTGATCATTTTTTGGCATCTGATGTAATCCGTTCTCTGTCTTCAGATGGATAATCAGACTGGATAACAATTTACAAGCCTTTTTCAGTGAGATGGTGCTTCATTCTTTCTCTCCAGTGATCATGTTGTGTACCATAGGAGGTATATATATCTTTGTTCCTTTGTTCTCAATTTTTCATGTCAAAAGCCTCTGGCAATCTATCTACCTATAATCAGAGATGCGTTTAATCCGGGCCACCATAATCCCTGTTGGCATAATAATTAACACACTAATGGTGCACAACCTGATTAAAGAGTAGATTAAAAACTATATCTCTGAGAGACAGAGGCCTGAACGAAGAACTTCAAAGGAGGAGGAAATTGCCTTAACATTAGCAATCTGGAGACAGACAAGAAATTACATTGAACAGAAGAGAAGGTTCTGACTTTGGTATCCTATCTAATTGTCTTTCTGCTTCTTCTTTTTCTAACAAGAGAAATCTTACAGTGGCCTCCTCCACCTCTCAAATACCTGATCAACCTGTACAGGTATAAAAGAAAGCAGGCTGGAGGAGAATGTTCAGACAGCTCGGCAAGCAGAGGTCAGGTCAGCATAGCTTTCCTGCCACAGAGTGAGGAGAGCTTCATTCCATAAACAAAACACATATTTCCTCCAGATCCCATTCTGCTCTTGATTGGCTCAGAAGCTCCCAGACTAATCGTTCAATGAAACGATACTGCTTGTTTTTAAAGTTTAAAAATAATCCATTCTTGCCTGGAGGGTTGTGAAGAGAGTCTTGCGAGGTGTTAAAAATAAACCTTTGACTAAAGGAATTCTTGCACATCTTCTCTCAGCTAAGCAAACCGGGGAAAATTTAGCAAGGCAAATATGCTTGGGTGGTTTGCCTCCCTTTCAAAATCCGTCAGAATGTCTCTGTTTACCGACACCTCTTGGCTGAACCAAGTAAACATTATCATCTTGTACTCTTGCTCTGTACCATGACAGTGTCCCTTATCTACTATTCTTTCTTCTTATTTGCCATCCCACACAATAGCAAGGCCGTAGTTAATTAGTGGACTGCTTATGAGGGTATTTGGCCGGATTCTCAGCTCTAAAATAAATTGCTAGCGATACACCCGTCTACACCAGCAGAGAGCCAACGCCCTTGTCTTTTCCCAGCAGCAGGGAGCTTGCTTTTAGAGATTTGATTCATAACCTCTGCATTTTCAGGAGTACATCAGTTTCAATTAATTAAAAAAAAAAACTAGGACATTTCAGGACACATCAGAAGAGCCTTGCTGAATCAGGCCATTTCCGCATTTGAGAAATATCTTGTTTTAGCCTCGTTTTGGATTTCCATTTGATGCTGCAAGTTAGGATAGAATCATAGAATCATAGAGTTGGAAGGGGCCAGACAGGCCATCTAGTCATAGAATCATAGAGTTGGAAGGGGCCATACAAGCCATCTAGTCCAACCCCCTGCTCAACGCAGGATCAGCCCTAAGCTAGGATGCTAGGGCGTTTACATTTTCGGCTACACACACACACACACAAACACACACTGTTTTGCATCATCTGTTTTCTGCATCTGATTCAAAAAGAGGGACCCTCCCATCATGCTTTGCTCACTCCCCCTTCTCTTTTTTTTGCAAAATGGTGCCTGCTTGTGCCTTCCTTTTTTGTTGTGCCCCTTAATTCTGCCATTCTGTGTCCTCCCTACAAATCCCCTCCCCCCCCCAAAAAAAATACTGGAAGTGAATTTTTTAAAAAGAAAAAAACCTTAGATTATTGCATTACAATGCTGTGTTACAATCAAGAGTGACTGCTGGCAATTTCTTATAGTTAGAAAAAGCATTGTAACATTATCACATTTTAACAAAAATCAGTTGTTTCAAGAAAGACAGATGGAGGGGAAGGGAGGATGGTGATACATGTTAAGAGGAAGGGGCATATACAAATGAATAAAAATGGGGGCTCCTTAAAAATGAAATCACTGTTACCGGGGAATCTTTAACAGTGGGGAGAGTGCACAATTCGGGACTACAGATGGAAAGCAAAATTACATGCAGAATCATACAATCATAGAGTTGCGATTTCCATTTTGGTTTTTGGGCGATTTAAATTTTCCCTCTGCAACAAGCAGGACTGATCTGGAGTGACCTTGGGCTGGCCAGCTGGCTGTATATGGGGGAGTGCACAATCGAACCCGGCTCGCCAGATTAGAAGTCCGCAATCCTAACCACTACACCAAGCTAGCTCACTGTTTCAATGGGGAGGGGGGGAGATAGAGGAAGACCCGAGTTCAAATTGATCAGAATTCAGCAGGATCCAAAATGGAAAAAACTCTAAGTGCAGAATCAGCCCAGGTTAAACAGACCAAGCGCCCTCAACCTTTCCTCATACGACTTGGTCTCCAAACCTTTCACCATTTTCATAAGCCTCTTCTGGACACACTCCAGCTTCTCAACACAGTACTCTACGTGAGATCTTACCAGAGTGGAATAAATTGGCAAGATAAGCTTGCATGATCTGGACACTATACTTCTTTCAATAAAGAAAGTAGTAGAAAGAAGTATAGTGTTTGCCATTTTAGCCACTGAGTCACACTGCTCACTCATGTTCAATGTATGGTCTACTAAGACCCCCAGATCCAATTCACCCATCCTATAGTGATGCATTTGATTGTTCCTACCGAAATGAAGAACTTAACATTTATTACTATAGAAACTGATTTTAGGCCAGTTTTCTATTTGGCTTCTGGCATCTGGCGTGTTTTCTACCCCTCCCAGTAAATCATCAGTAAGTTTAATAGGTACCCCCTCTATTCCTTCCTCCAAATCATGTTGAAAAATATGTTGAAAAAAAAAACTTCTTTGGAAGTTTTTAAGCATAAGCTAGATAAAGATCTTACAGAAAGGCTGATTTTATGAACTTAGGCAGATTGGGAGTGGGTGGGCAAGAAGGGATGTGCCAGCGTTTGTCCCTTGTGCCCTGTGTGTAGGTAAATTTCTTCCAGACCACGCTGGATTCTGGAGATTTTGGGGTAGTTGTGCGTGTCCTGCATAGTGCAGGGGGTTGGACTAGATGACCCTGGAGGTCCCTTCCAACTCTATGATTCTGTGATCCTAACTAAGTATAGCTGCAGTAGTTTTTATCTCTTGGTTCATCTGTTTTATTAACCATTAATTTTTACTCTCTGTTTACTGTTTTATAGTTTTCTGTTATGGCTGGCAATTGCTGCAATAAAACTTGATTTGATGTGATTTGATTTGGTAGAAAAGCCGAGAAAGGCTCAGTTAGACGGTCATATCAGGATCTGGAAGAACCTGGTTTGAACCCCCATTTAGCTTTCCCTGCTTGGTCTCCTTCTCTCCTCCCTAATAAACTGACCCTTAATCCCTTAATTGTCAACCTCTCAATCTCTATTGCCACCCCTCCCCTCCATTGACCCTCCTTTCTCCCATGCCCTTAGTGGCCAATTTACGCTCCCCATTTACTCCTTTCTCCCGTCCTCCTTATGTATCACCCTACCACTCATTGCCTTTGCCCCCTCCCATCCAACCATCTACCCAAGGCCTTGGCATTCATCCCCCTCCCCCAGACTCTCTTCCCACCAACCCCCCTGGTATTCCACTACCCCCCCCCCCACACTCACTTTTGTTCCTCTCCCCGCCTACCTTCTATCAGGTTTGATGGGGGTGGCAGCAACACAATAGGGTGGGGCTGCGAAAACTTGCAGAAGGAATCACATTTCCCCTCCGTTTGCTTTTTGTGTCTGTTGTGGCTCTCAGGCTGCCACCGTGACATGAGCTTCGACACAGCTCCTTACCTGCCAGGCTGCTGGGTTGCACTTTTTAATTTTGGGGCGGAAGGGGGATTTTAAACCCCCACTGTTCTTCTAAGATCTTCTGCAAATGAGGGGGTGCCCCAAGTTTACACAAACACGTTTGCCATCTGCGTGGACCCAGATCACAGATTTAGCTATCTGCATGTCACATATTGGTGAAGAAAAATAGTATCCCAAGCCTAAAGTCTGTGCAGGGAGTTATTCCCTCCCCTGCATTCACACATACAAGTCTGATCTTTTGAGGTGGTGTTGTCCATCCCACTGTTTCAGGGCTCTGGCACTGCCTTCCCTGCCTTATTCCACAAATCTGATCCACTCCTGGTCTTTTATTCGGGTCCCCTGCTGGAACTTACACGTGTGCTAAAAACTGGATTGCATCTTTCACTGGGTGCATCACATACACAACCCCACCCCCTTGAACTTGCCGGCTTCACGCAGCATCATTTCAGTCTGCTCTAGGGCAGGGGCAGTCAACCTGCGGTCCTCCAGATGTCCATGGACTACAATTCCCAGGAGCCCCTGCCAGCGAATGCCCCTGCTCTAGAGCAGACTGCTGGCAGGGGCTCCTGGGAATTGTAGTCCATGAACATCTGGAGGACCACAGGTTGACTACCCCTGCCCTAGAGCCTCTCAAAAGCATAGGAGGAGTGCTCTTTTACGCAGAAAGCGAGCAAGTTATCAACCGCATGTTCCAAACACATCCTAGGAGCGACAGCAACACAGGAAGCTGCCCACTGCACGGTGCCCTGGTGTGCGGAGAGAGATGGACCTCTCTATCCCTGCCCACAGAACCCCGAAGCAGCTGCCTTCCCGTCAGCCTCACAACCCCCCTGCGAGGTAGGCCAGGCTGCAGGCGCTCCTCTGTGCAGCCCGGGAGCGGCAGGCGCGCACGTGCCTCCAAGGGAAGGCTGGCAGGCGGTCTCGCGCAGGTCCCGGACCAATCCGCGCCGTCGGGGGCGGGGCCACTCCCTCCCTCCCTCCGCTGCTGCTGCTGAGGCCCCGCCCCGTCTGGCCGCCTCCCCCTGCTGGTGACGTCGCGGCCGTCTGAAAAACTCCCGGCGGCGGCGGCGGCGCGAGCGAGCAGAGCGCAGCGCGCGCGAGGATGGGCTCCCCGTCGGCGTCTCCTTCTCCTTCGTCGTCGTCGTCCTCGGCCGGCCCTTGCGGGCGCCGCTGCCTGGCCCGCCGCTCGCACTCGGCGCTGCTGCTGGCGCTGAGCGTGCTGCTCGTGCAGACGCTGGTCGTGTGGAATTTCACCAGCCTCGACCCCGGCGACGAGCAGCAGCAGCAGCAGCGGCGCAGCGGAGGAGGCGGGCGAGAGAAGCGCGATCTGGGCAGCAGCAGCAGCCGCCGCCGCGACGCCCCCCAGGCGCCCCCGCCGCGCAGAGGAGGACCGCCCGCCGCCGCCGCCAGGGTAAGGCTGAGCGTCCTCCGAGCAGGAGGAGAGCGCAGGATCGGGGCTGCAGGAGGAGGGGAGGGGGCTTGGCAGAGGGGAAGATCTGGTTGCCCGGCGGGAGCCTCCCGGGCAGGAGTAGTCAACCTGCGGCCCTCCAGATGTCCATGGACTACAACCCCCATGAGCCCCTGCCGGTCCTCCAGATGTCCATGGACTACAATCCCCATGAGCCCCTGCCGGTCCTCCAGATGTCCATGGACTTTAGCTGGCTTTAGCTGGCAGGGGCTCATGGGGAGTGTAGTCCATGGAGGTCTGGAGGACCGCAGGTTGACTACCTCTGCTCCTGGGTGCCCAGCTGCCCTGGCATGTTGCAAGAGCCTCTCTCTCTCCCCCCCAACCCCTGCAGAGAAGTGAAGGGTGCCTTGCACCCCAGGGAGGGTGCTTGGTGCCTCTGCTGAGACCGGTGGGTTTTGCTGTCCAAAGCTCATCTTGCTTGTTTTGCACTGGGAAGGCGGCCTGTGGGCGCAGAGTTGTGGGTGGCGAAGGTCTCCGGAGCGATGCACCGCAAAGGCGAGTCAGGCTGCTTCCCGCTTGCTTCCTCCTTCCGTGTGGAAATGGACCTCGCTGAAATGGAAGGCCGACCAGAGCTCAGTTGAGGGAAAGCTCTGGACTGGTCTGACTGGAAGGGGGGGCCTCCGATGACACCCTTGGGGGCTCTGAGCAATCGCTGGGAGGGCCGGCTTCCCGCTCAGCCCGGGACTGTGCCCTTGCCCAGGATCCACAAACTTTTTGAGCCTGTGGCCCCTTTTGGGGCCAATTCCAAATTGGCGGCTGCAGGTGGTAGAACAAGCGGTGAAGGGTTGTTTCTTTATTATATTTGAGGATTGCTTGATGATTTTCATGCTAGCCCTTCCTCCAAGCGGGCTCAAGGCTCTTTTCAACAGAATTAAAAACATTGTTAAAACATAGTTACAAACCGGGGCCTCCCCATGGCCTTTAAACACATCCGTAGTGGACAGCGGGAGTTATGTCCGACCGTCTCCCTGATAGTAGATTTTTCTACCTCTCAAACAGAAGCTTTGCTGAACCGGACGCCTTGTTTTAGAACACATTGTTTAAAAGTGTTTTCTTCGACTCAGCTTTCCTTCGGAGACGCAGGGAAGGTCTTTGTGCGGAGGTAGCAGCTGCTCTTGAAGTAATTTTTAAAAAATCTGCAAAAAAATTTGCAAAACCACTCGGTGGTCGCCAGAAAAAGTATCCGGGGAGTGCCGTGGTACACAGGGGCAAGATGGGGACCCCTGCACCAATCAGAGAGGTCTGTGTATTGTCTTGTCAGGGTAGTCCAACGGCGGCCCTCCAGATGTCCATGGACTACAATCCCCATGAGCCCCTGCCAGCGAATGCATTCGCTGGCAGGGGCTCATGGGGATTGTAGTCCATGGACATCTGGAGGGCCGTCGTTGGACAACCCCTCTTGTGCTTTGGGAGGAAACATTTCAGCGCCCTGAAGTTTTGTGTAGAATTGCTTCTTGTGTCTGCTGTGTGAGCTAGAGACCCACCATGTCTCAGCCAAGCCCCCCAGGAGTCTCCATCTGTGGCAGAGATCTGGAAAAGGGCGGTGCTGAGCCAGGAACGGTACAAATCCCGCGCCCCTCGGAACGGGGCTCTGCAGACTATCGGGGATGGTCAGGAGGATGCTGAAGAAAAAGTGACTTGTTCTGGTCACTGGGCAGCCTGCATGCAAGACCTTTGCTTTCTTCCGCTAGGTCGGACTGCTTGGTACGTGCTTGAGATCCTCAAGCTTGTGGTTACTCAGCGGGGAAGGAAACACGCTCTGTCCGTGATCAAAATCCATATTCTTATAGCTCCTCTTTTTCCAGGATAAGCTGCTGGGAATAGCCACTTCCTGTTAGATCCCGGAAAGCAGGTATTGGGGGAGAACCCTGAGACCTATAGAGCAAGGCTGGCCAGACTGTGGCTCTCCAGGTGTTCATGGGCTACAGCTCCCAGGAGCCTCTGCTGGGAATTGTAGTCCACAAACATCTGCAGAGCCACCGTTTGGCCATCCCCGACACACAGGATGATAACTGAGATTAGGTACTTTGTATCAGGCGGCTTCTTACATTAAAGATTTATTAGGCTGCCGTCAGTGGCTCTTCTGGGAAAGATTCAGCTTAGCCTCGTTGCTGGAGAGACCGGGAAGAATTCCCGCCAACTTGAAGGAATAGTTGCCCGAAGAACAGTCAAGGATTCCCAAATTCGTCAGGATCGTCAATGTGTCGTGGTCCAATAAATCTTGAGTCGGTGTTGGGTGCAATCTCCCTTTGCTGTGGGTCAGTAAGAGCAAAAACATTTTCAGCGGACGAGAGCTTTCCATGTGTGGGTGCTCCTGTTATATCCTGGCTGCCTTGGAGGGCAGAGTCGAGCTTGGCATGTTTCTGAAACAGGCACTGAATGCTTATCTTTCCGTAACTTCCTCCATCCGTGCTCACCTGCCTTCCAGGTGACAGCCTCTTGTCTTCTCCCTCTCCCAAAAGAGCCTCTGGCACTCCTGTTGCCTTTCCCTTCAGCCGTCTGTCTGTCTCTCCTTTTCGAAACAGGAAGGTTTAGCGCAGGGGTAGTCAAACTGCGGCCCTCCAGATGTCCGTGGACTACAATTCCCAGGAGCCCCTGCCAGCATTCGCTGGCAGGGGCTCCTGGGAATTGTAGTCCACGGACATCTGGAGGGCCGCAGTTTGACTACCCCTGGTTTAGCGCATGCTGGTTGTGTGCGAGCCCTTTGCTGCTGCACCCGCACAAGAGCCTTCAGCTGCTTGTATACCCTGCCGTCTTGCCTCATCTCCTCCAGAGCCCTTTGGCACTTGTGGAGCCAGGGAGGAAGGAGAGAGCGAAAGGTTTGCTCTCCTCCCGGGGAGATTTGTGCCTCCGTCTGCCGTACAGAATCCTCCTCCCGAAAGAAAATGGACCGTCAGCAGGGGAGCTAGTTAGAAAGTAGCAACGTAGGAAAAATACTTTAATCGTCTATTGTTAGCAGTTCCCTGGGGAGATTGAGTTATTTTTGGAATGTCTCCGTTGCTGAATATTTCAGATTTCCCCACCTGTGGAGGGTGCTTCCCCCTCAGGGTTTTGCATGCGGGTTTAACACCCTGTGCGCATCTCTCCCGTGGCAAGCCAAGAATATCCGTACCTTGCAGGGCAGGTGGAGGGAAGCAGCATTGCCACGGCTTTTAATCTCGCAAGGACGTTGCAAAGGTTCTCTTGTTTCTCTTTTGTGCCTCATTTAACTGTGGGAGGGTGCCGTTGGACGAACCGTGGAGGGGAACCGTGTTGGGAAGAGGCCGTGTTGGAAAACTGCAAGGAGTTGAAGCCGCACATTGGTGCACGTGCCAGCTCATATGTGCCCGAGGGCGATTTGGATGTCTGCAGGCCCCTTTGGGACCTTTTAGCTCTCCTGCCCAAAAACAGGCACCTTTCATTCACAAGTTTTTATGGCGCTTGCATTGTTCCGTGGGTTACTAGTTTGGAGAGCCAGCGTAGATGGTGGTTAAGCGTGGTGGCCTCTAAGCTGGAGCTTTCCTCACGCCTCCTCCACATGCAGCCAGCTGGGGTGACCTTGAACCAGTCACAGTTCTCTTAGGGCTCTTCTCACAGAGCAGTTCTGTTAGAGCTCCTCCAGCTCCACCCACCTCGCAGGGTGGCTGTTGCGATTGTTGTGAAAGGGAAGGGGATTGTAAGCCGCTTTGAGCCTCCTTCGGGTAGGGAGAAGTGGGGTATAACCCCCCACCAGCTCTTCTCTTCTGCCATCCGTGGCCTGTGAAGTAAAAACTGCTTCCAGTTTATTGAAGACGACAATTTGCTTTTGATTTAGGGAGCCTAAATCATGTGTGCTTGCTTGAAGCATAAAATAAAAATAATTTTTAAAAAGCGTTTGGGGCCATCATGGCTGAATCTTCAGTGTTAACAGGTTTTCTCTCCAACATAGGTATATCATCTTCCAGATTTGTGTGTGTGCTTTTTTTGCTAGAACAGTTAACATTCAGCCTTGAGACGTATTGCAGCCGGCACATGCAGACCTCTCTTCCAGCGTCCTGAGACCAGCTGGATCGTAGAAGGGGGACCTCCAGGGTCATCTTGTGCAGTAGTCAACCTGTGGTCCTCCAGATGTTCATGGACTACAATTCCCACAAGCCCCTGCCAGCATTCGCTGGCAGGGGCTCGTGGGAATTGTAGTCCATGAACATCTGGAGGACCACAGGTTGACTACCCCTGATCTAGTCCATCTCCCTGCTCCGTGCCCTCTTGACTTGATTCACGATGAATGGAGTGCAAATTGCTGTGTGAGGGCTTTCCCAAACCTGTGAGCCAACACTTGTATCTTCATCCCACCTCCATGTTATGTGAGTTGACTGTTCTTCCATAAAATGGAGTCTGATTGGAGTACGGCCAGCTGGGTTGCAGGACAGTCGGGCCTGATGCTCCTGAGCCCTCTGTAAGAGATTGCACGGAAGGCAAAGGTTACTGCGGGGAGCTTATCCATGTATTCCTATGAAGTTGCTGACCCTACCACCCCTCCCACGCACCAGATCTCATTCAGAGATCCAGCAATGGAGTTAAAAGGTAAAGGTATCCCCTGTGCAAGCACCGGGTCATGTCTGAGCCTTGGGGTGGCGCCCTCCAGCGTTTTCATGGCAGACTCAATACGGGGTGGTTTGCCAGTGCCTTCACCAGTCATTACCGTTTACCCCCCAGCAAGCTGGGTCCTCATTTTACCAACCTCGGAAGGATGGAAGGATGAGTCGACCTCGAGCCAGCTGGTGGGATCGAACTCCCAACCTCATGGGCAGAGCTTTCAGACTGCATGTCTGCTGCCTTACCATTCTGCGCCACAAGAGGCTCTTTTTAGCAGTAGAGTTACACTGTGCTAAAAGATTCACAGTTACTCGGCAAAATTACTGAGGGTCGCTTGCTGGAACGATCGCTGAATATGTCCTGTTGATGCTTATGCTTATGGTTCGCTTATGCCCCTCCTAACGCAATTTAACCCTCTTGGGAAAATGTTCATACATGCTGTGGGCCTATTACCAAGACATCTTTGGGATGGCAGGCATAAGGGAATCTCACTAAAGCTTGCAAATTCATTTTAAATATATATATTATATATTATTGTGTTTTTATCAGAGCCTTTTCAAAACTGTTATTTGGCACATGTTATTTAATCTTATGCAGGGGTAGTCAAACTGCGGCCCTCCAGATGTCCATGGACTACAATTCCCAGAAGCCCCTGCCAGCATTCGCTGGCAGGGGCTCCTGGGAATTGTAGTCCATGGACATCTGGAGGGCCGCAGTTTGATTACCCCTGATCTTATGTATCTTTCCCTGATTGATTTAATCCCAGTATTGTCTAGTGTTAAGTTTAAACACTGATTGCCTCCATTTGTTGGAAATTGCTGGCCAAAGGACCATAAATAAACTAGTTGCTTACAGTTTGCTTCAGTTCTGGGTTGAGAATTCAAGTTGGTTCTGCAACCTCATTGCTATTGCCTTGTTTATTGCACTACAACTATCGGTTTTGTTGACTCACTCGGTGTAAACCCGCCTCAAGTCCAAGCGAGACAGGCGGGGCTATAGATAACATAAATAAAACAAATTTAATGTTTTAAGATGGAGACTAAATCCACAGCGAAATGGTGCTTGATTTGTAACTTGGTTTAATGTGACCAAGTGGGAAGGTGGGTTGGTTGTGAGCTTTGTCCTCCTTGGAAGAGAGGCATAGTAAAATGACTTCATTTTGTGCCGCTCAGTCAGGATGGCTTCAAAATCAGAGAAAATGTGCCTTTAGTACTGCAGATGTCAGGATGTGCCAGCAAGGTGATGGGTTGAAGGCAGGCAATCCCCTGCTAAGCACATCTGGACGGTGCCAGATGTGGGTGGGGGACCGCTGAGGAAGCTGGCGTACACTGCTGTGATGACAGAAAAGCAGCATAGAAATGGACCAAGTCGGAGCTGAGTAGGGAGCAATTGAACAAGTTCAGCATTGGGGCATAGAATCATAGAATCATAGAGTTGGAAGGGGCCATACAGGCCATCTAGTCATAGAATCATAGAATCATAGAGTTGGAAGGGGCCATACAGGCCATCTAGTCATAGAATCATAGAATCATAGAGTTGGAAGGGGCCATACAGGCCATCTAGTCATAGAATCATAGAATCATAGAGTTGGAAGGGGCCATACAGGCCATCTAGTCATAGAATCATAGAACCATAGAGTTGGAAGGGGCCATACAGGCCATCTAGTCATAGAATCATAGAATCATAGAGTTGGAAGGGGCCATACAGGCCATCTAGTCATAGAATTATAGAATCATAGAGTTGGAAGGGGCCATACAGGCCATCTAGTCATAGAATCATAGAATCATAGAGTTGGAAGGGGCCATACAGGCCATCTAGTCATAGAATCATAGAATCATAGAGTTGGAAGGGGCCATACAGGCCATCTAGTCATAGAATCATAGAATCATAGAGTTGGAAGGGGCCATACAGGCCATCTAGTCATAGAATCATAGAATCATAGAGTTGGAAGGGGCCATACAGGCCATCTAGTCATAGAATCATAGAACCATAGAGTTGGAAGGGGCCATACAGGCCATCTAGTCATAGAATCATAGAATCATAGAGTTGGAAGGGGCCATACAGGCCATCTAGTCATAGAATTATAGAATCATAGAGTTGGAAGGGGCCATACAGGCCATCTAGTCATAGAATTATAGAATCATAGAGTTGGAAGGGGCCATACAGGCCATCTAGTCATAGAATCATAGAATCATAGAGTTGGAAGGGGCCATACAGGCCATCTAGTCATAGAATTATAGAATCATAGAGTTGGAAGGGGCCACACAGGCCATCTAGTCATAGAATCACACATTCAAAGAGTTGGAAGGGGCCATATACAGGCCATCTAGTCCAACCCCCTGCTCAACGCAGGATCAGCCCTAAGCATCCTGAAGCATCCAAGAAAAGTGTGCATCCAACCTCTGCTTGAAGACTGCCAGCGGCAGATTGTGGGTGGGGAAGCCTTGCACAACTCCAGCAGTCCAGGTTCTCTGGCAAGCGTCTGGACTTGGGTCAGAGGACCAGAGAGGCACATCCCTGGGCTGTGCTTGACATAACTAAAGCACCTGATCTATCTAGGAGAGGGGTGGCCGAGCTTTGGCTCTCCAGACGTCCATGGACTACAATTCCCATGAGCCCCTGCCAGCTTGCTGTAGTCCATGGACGTCTGGAGAGCCACGCTTGGCCGCCCCTGGTCTAGGACACCCTCCTCCAAGCTTCCAAGCAGTGGGGTTTTAAATCTGGGTGCTAGTGCTCCGACAGATGCACCCTTCTGGCACCCTTCTGATCCCCTTAGGCTTTCACTGACTGTGGCTCTTTTAATGGGGATAATGAATCACTGGCGGTTTGCCAGGGTGATTTTTTTCCCCCCTCCCAAGGCTCCTGTCAGTTCAACAGGTAGAAAACGAGCAGGGGAAATGTTTCCCGTTCAGGGGGGGGAGCGGCAACTGTTGAATTTTTGCCCCTTCCGCTGCGCCAGCAGCATTCTGGCGGAGGATGAGAAGCGAGGGGAAAGACAGGTGTCTTTTCCTGGAGCGCACGCTTCTGTCGCCAAGAAAATGTGACAAGATTAAGTTTGCCGGCCAAAATATAATCCTCTTTTCTTCCCTCTTCTCCCCCACACCCCCCAGCACTTTCTTGACAATTTTTCATTCACATGGCGTAGATTTGAAGGGCTTATAATAAGCACAAGTTGGGATCAGCAGTCGTCAAAGGCTCCTCGGCTGCCCTCTTGGACCATCATTCAGGGCCTTGTGGAAACTTATTCATTTTCCGTTTTAATCCTGAGCGGCTGCAGAGTCCTCTGATTGGAGGCTCTCCAGAGCTAATGGCTTTAGCGGTGCCTTCCCACCTGAATGGTGATGCGTCTGAGGGGGTGAATTGAGGGGGGTGGGCGGCCGGGCTAGCTTCAGGCTTCTCCTCCCTGCTGGTGCAAGCCAAGAAAATCCCCGTTTGCATTTTGCTTTTCGCCTGTGCTCATCAAAACCTGTTGCGCTTACCGGGGTCCTTGTGTGTTTTGTTTCCCATTACAGCTTTTTCTCATGTAAGGCCAATATTGCGTAAGGCAGCATAAATAGCAAATTCCCTGTTGATAAATCAATGCTCTACAGATACACTGAATGGGAGATTATCCTGCCTTCTTCAGAGCAGGGTATGTGGTTCTCCTTTCCCCCTTTTTATCGTGACGACAGCCCTGCAAGGTAGGTGATACTGTGTGTTTGGTGTGGCCCCTGGCCGGGATAGTAGCGATATGAGGAAATGTAATCAGTCTTCGGCGAACGATAAACCGGGCAGGAGGAACCTGAGGAGACCAGGGACACAGGAGCACATTCAGTTGAGCCCTAGCCATGTCAAAGAGTGGTCTTAAATAATGCATACATTAGCTCTGTGGCTGAAAGTGATTTGCTTGTTGTATTAAGAGGACACTGGTTGAGCAAGAGCGTGCATTCCCTTCACCCTAAACCAGGGGTAGTCAAACTGCGGCCCTCCAGATGTCCATGGACTACCATTCCCAGGAGCCCCTGGGAATTGTAGTCTATGGACATCTGGAGGGCCGCAGTTGGACTACCCCTGCCCTAAACAATTGTTCTGTCCCACCTCCTTCCCAATCCCCCGTTCTTGCTGTGGAGTGATCAGTGGCTGACCTTTGGAAGAGAGATTAAAGCAGCCCCCTAATCCTATCAGGCCGGTGTTCACCTCAGCCCTTCCCCAAATGGGGAGTCCCTGGGGTCCTCTGAGCCCTCCCACCCCGTGGCTTTTCAGGAAGACCTGTTGCCTGCATGGAGAAGGAGGAACTGGGCATTGGTATTATTCTTGTTGTTGTTATTATTGTTATTTAGATTTCTAGCCCGCCACTCCCAAAAGGCTTGTGGCGGGTTACAAAATATAGATGCATAAAATCCCCAATAAAATAGCCCCTAAAAATAAAAAGTATCACACAATCTACAAAAGTCCCAAGATGTACCACTAAAAACACCCCATACTATCACCTCTGGGGGTAGACATAGGAGGATATCACAGAATCATAGAGTTGGAAGGGGCCCTACAGGCCATCTAGTCCAACCCCCTGCTCAACGCAGGATCATAGAATCACAGAATCATAGAGTTGGAAGGGGCCATACAGGCCATCTAGTCCAACCCCCTGCTCAACACAGGATCATAGAATCATAGAGTTGGAAGGGGCCCTACAGGCCATCTAGTCCAACCCCCTGCTTAACGCAGGATCATAGAATCACAGAATCATAGAGTTGGAAGGGGCCATACAGGCCATCTAGTCCAACCCCCTGCTCAACGCAGGATCATAGAATCACAGAATCATAGAGTTGGAAGGGGCCATACAGGCCATCTAGTCCAACCCCCTGCTCAACACAGGATCATAGAATCATAGAGTTGGAAGGGGCCATACAGGCCATCTAGTCCACCCCCCTGCTCAACGCAGGATCATAGAATCATAGAGTTGGAAGGGGCCATACAGGCCATCTAGTCCACCCCCCTGCTCAACGCAGGATCATAGAATCACAGAATCATAGAGTTGGAAGGGGCCATACAGGCCATCTAGTCCAACCCCCTGCTCAACACAGGATCATAGAATCATAGAGTTGGAAGGGGCCATACAGGCCATCTAGTCCAACCCCCTGCTCAACGCAGGATCATAGAATCACAGAATCATAGAGTTGGAAGGGGCCATACAGGCCATCTAGTCCAACCCCCTGCTCAACACAGGATCATAGAATCATAGAGTTGGAAGGGGCCATACAGGCCATCTAGTCCAACCCCCTGCTCAACGCAGGATCATAGAATCACAGAATCATAGAGTTGGAAGGGGCCATACAGGCCATCTAGTCCAACCCCCTGCTCAACACAGGATCATAGAATCATAGAGTTGGAAGGGGCCCTACAGGCCATCTAGTCCAACCCCCTGCTTAACGCAGGATCATAGAATCACAGAATCATAGAGTTGGAAGGGGCCATACAGGCCATCTAGTCCAACCCCCTGCTCAACGCAGGATCATAGAATCACAGAATCATAGAGTTGGAAGGGGCCATACAGGCCATCTAGTCCAACCCCCTGCTCAACACAGGATCATAGAATCATAGAGTTGGAAGGGGCCATACAGGCCATCTAGTCCACCCCCCTGCTCAACGCAGGATCATAGAATCATAGAGTTGGAAGGGGCCATACAGGCCATCTAGTCCACCCCCCTGCTCAACGCAGGATCATAGAATCACAGAATCATAGAGTTGGAAGGGGCCATACAGGCCATCTAGTCCAACCCCCTGCTCAACACAGGATCATAGAATCATAGAGTTGGAAGGGGCCATACAGGCCATCTAGTCCAACCCCCTGCTCAACGCAGGATCATAGAATCACAGAATCATAGAGTTGGAAGGGGCCATACAGGCCATCTAGTCCAACCCCCTGCTCAACACAGGATCATAGAATCATAGAGTTGGAAGGGGCCATACAGGCCATCTAGTCCACCCCCCTGCTCAACGCAGGATCATAGAATCACAGAATCATAGAGTTGGAAGGGGCCATACAGGCCATCTAGTCCAACCCCCTGCTCAACGCAGAATCATAGAATCATAGAGTTGGAAGGGGCCCTTCAGGCCATCTAGTCCAACCCCCTGCTCAACGCAGGATCATAGAATCACAGAATCACAGAGTTGGAAGGGGCCCTACAGGCCATCTAGTCCAACCCCCTGCTCAATGCAGGATCAGCCCAAAGCATCCTAAAGCCGCCAGCAAGATGGCCCAAAAGGGCGGGTCAGATCTTCCTTAGCACGCCGGCCTCAACCATAGACCCTGCGGAAGAGCTCCGCCTTGCAGGCCCTGCGGAACGCCGGTTCCTAGAAGTAGACTATTCCCCTACGTAAGAAGTCCCTGAAGTCTCTTCCCCGAGAACCCAAAACATCTACCAAGCGGCTCCTAACGAGCTGCTTTTAAAGACTCTGTCGAGTCTGTAAACCAAGTCCAGGTTCGTGCTTTCAAAAAAAAGAAATGCTCCAGCTATTGATTTTCCAATGGAACATAGAATAACAAACTGTTTGCAGGTTCCAATTAGCCGTACCGCGGGAAGCACTGAAGCGAGAGAACGCAACTCAAGGAATCTATCCCCGAATCTCAGGCTCCTCCAAGTCCACGTGGCTCCTCTTCCTGGAAAGGTGTTTGAGCTGGCCCCAGGGCTTCTTGCTTCAGTCTCCCTTGGAGAGCTGCGTGGGGAGCTGCCGCAGCTGTTGGAAAACAGGGTTTTTGGAAGATAGCAAAAGGGGGGGGGGGTTGCTCATCTGTCTAGTGCTGCTTGGGGAGGGTCGTGGCTTGTGGAGATCCGCTTTGAGTGCAAAAAGTCCCAGATTGGAAGCTCAGGTGTTCGGAAACGACTTTCTCTGCCTGAGACCACAGAGAGCTGCTGTCAGTCAGAGGAGGCAGTGCAGAGTGGCATGGTTTGATTCAGTTTGACACAGCTTCATAGGTTGCACACCGTGGTTCAGTGGGAAGGCTCATGTTTTGCCGGCAGGGAATCCCAGGGTCGGAGTTCGGCTGGAGGGAAAGGCTTTTCTCTGCCCTAGGCCTTGGGGAGCACCTGTCAGAATAGGCAGGAATAAGCTGGGTGGATCAGTGGCCTGAACTGGTGTAAGGTGGTGTCATGCGTTCATTTTTCAACTTTGCAGTAGGCTGTGACTTGTGGGGAGGGGACACACTTTCCAAAGAGTTGTTTAGCATGTGCTTTTACACCCTCTGTTTTCATATGTGGACATCTGTAGGCTTTTTGTTCCAATCTTTCCGCCGGTTTCCCCGTTCTGTTGTTGTTTTTAAACTGTTTATTTGGGGAAACAGGACTTAAAATTAGCTGGCCGGTTCAGTGCAGGGAAACAGAAAATGTTCTCGAGTTTGGGCCACACGAGGCAGAAACGCAATCAAAATGGGGGTTTCCAAGTGAAACGAAAAAGAGACGAAGGAAGCTGGAAAATCCGTTTGATTGAAAGCGTCTTGATCCGCTCTGAACTTTCAGAACAGTAGAGAGCCTGTTTGGTGTCGTGGTTAGGAGTGTGGACTTCTAATCTGGTGAGCTGGGTTTGATTCTGCACTCCCCCACATGCAGCCAGCTGGGTGACCTTGGGCTAGTCACAGCACTGATAAAACTGTTCTGACCGAGCAGTGATATCAGGGCTCTCTCAGCCTCACCCACCCACAGGGTGTCTGTTGTGGGGAGAGGAAAGGGAAGGCGACTGTAAGCTGCTTTGAGACTCCTTCGGGTACGGAAAAGCGGCATACAAGAACCAACTCTTCTTCTTCTTCAGTAATCTCAGGGCTCTCTTAGCCTCCCCTCCCTCACAGGGTGTCTGTTGCGGGGAGAGGAAAGGTTAAGGTGGTTGTAAGCCGCTTTGAGACTCCTTCAAGTAGAGAAAAGCGGCCTATAAGAACCAACTCTTCTTCTTCTCAGTGGTAACAATTGTTGTTTTTAGCCAGGAACTGGCCTAAGCTAGGATATATCCTCCGAAACCTCTATATCAGTCAGGTGACAGTGACCAGTAGCTTCCACAACTGGCCCCAGCTAGATGCTTGGGGAAGTCCTGCATTGCTACGGTTGGTCTCCTGAAATCACTGCCACTGTCAAAATTCATGTTTTCTTTGGGGGGGATCCATAATGTGTTTTTAATTAAATGCAAAACAACGGCAGGAGACAGCCTGGTGAATAATGCAAGCTCCAGCAGCAGGTGGTAGACTTCCCCTCCCCTGTCTCCTTCCAGCTACCTTGTCGGTTTGCATTCGGTTTTCACCAGGTTAGAATTACAGTATTTTCATCCCGATGTCGTATTATTCCACTAACAGTTTTTCCCCACCTAGTGCAGAGTTATTTCATTCGTCAGGTGCCGTGACTTTTTAGAGGCACCGTTAAGGATGCTCATGAACCTCTTAAAACTCACCCTACATGCTCACAACGAAGGCGGGAAGGTTTTGTACTCAGGGTAATTGGCGGACAATCCCCAGTGCGTTTTTTAAAATGATGGTTTCGGGTTCCCATTTTTCGGCGCTGGTTTTGAAGGTATGTTTGCATCCGGTGTGCCTGCTGCAAGATTTTTTGTTCAAGACGGGTTAATTCAATGTTTTGAGGGCTGTTCGAAGAGGCTCAGCTCCTGAGGGATTGGAGCATCAAAACCCACATGTGTCTGCTGCCCTTCCACTGCAAAATTCCCAGCATCCTTGGTATCTGCCTCCGCACTGTATGTTTGTGTAATCCTAGATTGTTCTCAAGGATGGTCAAGACAGGGTAGTTGTGTTCAGGGTCATGGCTTTCAAGAGAGATTGTGTGTGGGATTGGGGTAGAATTTGTGAGACGGCCTTCAAAGAATGTTAACAGTTTTTCGGGGGAAATGAGTTTCAGGTACTGCCTGTGCCGAACCAGAGCATGTTTATTTTCAGAATCTGTTTAGCTGAGACAAGTGCAACCATTAAACAATGCTCAGCTTGGTCTTCAGCCTGGCTCACCCCAAGTCCATTAGAACAGGGGTAGTCAACCTGTGGTCCTCCAGGTGTCCATGGACTACAATTCCCATGAGCCCCTGCCAGCAAACGCTGGCAGGGGCTCGTGGGAATTGTAGCCCATGGACATCTGGAGGACCACAGGTTGACTACCCCTGCATTAGAAGAGATCAAGGTCTGCGTTGCTCGGTCACGGAGTTGCCAAGGGGATGCGAAACTGCCATAAAGCATGCCTGCTGAAAAAATACAGCAAGAAGGAACATGGAAGAAGAAGAACAACAACAGAAGACCAAGAAAATCACAGAACAAGTGTTGCATCGTTGATTGGAGATTGTTGATTCTTCGAAGGGATGCAAATGCCCGTTTTTGTATGGTGCGTAGCCCAGGGTTTTATGAAACCCTGGGGTTACTTGATGGCCCTAAAAGGGTTTCTCTAATGGGTGGGGAGTTAATTAATTTTAAATATATTTTTAAAATTTGTTATTTACGGCTGATGTGACCATATATGTTAGATTCAAGTGGGTAGCTGTGCCGGCCTGAAGCAGCAGAACAAATCTGGAGTCCAGCGATCTTAAAAGTATCACTGGACTCTAAATTTGTTCTATGACCATATATAGTCATGTCAACCTGCCCTTCCCTCCCAAAATGGCCAGTGATGGGCCTGGAGGGGGTGGGACGGGGAGGGACCTTGGATAGGCCTTCCTTGCTTGCTTGATCTTCAACCATATTCTTGTTTGATGGATTTTCAACCATCCTCTGCATGATTATGCCACTTCTGGGATTTCTCAAAACCTGAAGAATGTTTCAGGGGTTTCTCAACAATTAAAAAGTTGAGGCTGGTGTAGCCTGTGGTGACTTTTGCTCTTCTGAGTAGTAGAAAGGGCTCAGTGATTCTGCAGCTTGGTAGCAAATACAAAACTCTGTGTACAATATGCAACACCTCAGGAATATTACAAGGCAGTTTTATATTTAGCTGCTGCCAGACTCCTGCTAGGCCGTTGCTGGAAACCACAGTATGAAACCTTCAAAAGAGGAATGACTTTTGAAGGCACAAAGAACTAACCACGTTAGGGAAGCTAAGAGCTCTCTGAAGATCTGTTTTCCAATTGCAAACCGTGAATCCAACTAGGAGGAAAATAAGTCAGTGCACAATACTGGATTATGGGCTGGTTGGCAATTTATTATTTCATAGAATCACAGAATCATAAGAGTTGGAAGGGGCCATACAGGCCATCTAGCCCAACCCCCTGCTCAACGCAGGATCATAGAATCATAGAGTTGGAAGGGGCCACAAAGGCCATCTAGTCCAACCCCCTGCTCAACGCAGGATCATAGAATCATAGAATCATAGAGTTGGAAGGGGCCATAGAGGCCATCTAGTCCAACCCCCTGCTCAACGCAGGATCATAGAATCATAGAATCATAGAGTTGGAAGGGGCCATACAGGCCGTCTAGTCCAACCCCCTGCTCAACGCAGGATCAGCCCTAAGCATCCTAAAGCATCCAAGAAAAGTGTGTCTCCAACCTTTGCTTGAAGACGGCCAGTGAGGGGGAGCTCACCACCTCCTTAGGCAGCCTATTCCACTGCTGAACTACTCTGACTGTGAAAAATGTTTAAGAGACCTACCTGTTGTAATCATTGAACATGCTTGGCGTTCATTGTTGAGTATACCCACTGTCACAGATTTTGAAACATTTAAAACCAAGTGGATCAGGGTGTGTGGCTAATGCCTTAATTTGTGCCACACTGCCACATGAACACATTTGGACAATTGTAGCACATGCATTTACTGTTTAACTAAGTGTACTTTGAATTATATGGAACAGCCAGGTCTGGATGCCTTAAATGTTTGCAGTATTGTTTTCCTGGTTGCAGTGTTTTCAGCTTACTAATGTGACAGGATTGACTTTTGCTTATGTATTACCACTGTCAGGATGGAAGTTCATAGTCTGAGGAAGAGTGCTTGCACTCGAAAGCTCACGCCTTGAATAAATCTCTGTTGGTCTTAAAGGGGCTACTGGACTCTGATTTTATTGGGCTACTTCAGGCCAACACGGCTACCCATTTGAATCCAGGCAGGCAGTGAGAGGATAATATTTTAACTCAGGGAAAAGTAGTTTAAACAAGGATTTAGATCCAGAGCCCAGCTCAGGCAGGTCACAATAAGTTTGACAACTGTGAAATATCCTCTCCCTGACCGTTTACGCACTGGGAACTTCACTGCCCCAGCTCCTGTGCAGGAGCACAAATAGGAGACGGATGAGGTGCGCCAGGCCAAATTCTCCCCCGTGTGGGTGCAGGAAGAGGAGGGGCAACATGCCACAACTAAATCTCCAGCCTGCAGCCCAGCATGAAACCTCCAGTGCATAAATGGTCCCTGTGAGAACCTCCCTACCCAGTAGAACAGAAGACCCAGTTCCAGGAACGCAGAAAGATGAATCTCTGGAAGCAAATGGGAGAGGGGTGTTGGCTGCCAGCTTTTCCTCTGGAGTGTTTAGGCAAGGCTCCCGCATGCCAGTTTCCTGCATGTATGCGTGCGCACCCACAGATGCACATTTCTCCTTGCCCAGTATAAGTGATCGCTCTGCAGATGTCCCCATTTGAAATTAAAGCTTATTCATTCTTCTACTGGCACAAGAGTCCCAGCTGTTCTACAGAAGATAAGCCTCTTAACATCTACCTTTCCTGTCTAGTATTACAAAGAGTGTCAAACAGCTGTTCTCGTGCCTTCCGTGTTGCCCTCACCATCCCGTCTGTCCCAGGCTGACTTGGGCGTGTGATGTTTCTATCAGCATCTTTGGTTCCCTCGCTTTGGTGCAAGGTGACAAAAAAAGCCCTGAGGAACCAGAGAGAAGTTAATTCTGGATGTGGCTTGCAGATGCCGTCACCTGCTGTGATCTTGTGGATGAGCTGAGAATTCTCCCGAATGTTCTTAGCAAAGCTATAGCTAGAGATGGCTGGTGCCAATCACACAAGGTGGGACTGGTTTATTTTTGGCTGCTGTTTTCATTATGGCACAATGACAAAGGTTTTCCTTGTGATTTCCTTTTTCACTCCTCCCCCCCCCAATCCCTCAAAGCAGGTAATTGTCTTAAATCCAAGTTCAGAGGACCACCAGACAGGCTGGAGGTGGAATCTGTTTTTGCTTTTGGAAACAGATTTTCTGCTTCCTCTCCGATTGCAGAGTGGGGCCGTAGAATGGCCCCTGCTCCAGCTGGCATCTTCTTCTTGCTCTCAGAAGGAGGTTTTAAATGTAAAAGAGAGCTTTTGATCTGCAGAGGTACAGTCCACCTGTGCAGGACTTGACCACCTCATTGTATGGCTCCTGTAGTAAGTTCTAAGGAGGATGTGCACAGGTGGGCAACTGAGCCTCTAGAAGTCTTCTCTCCGTGGTCTCCTGAAATTATTCTTTGTAGTTCATCCCTTTGAGATGTAAGTCCTTTCTGTAGCTTCTGTTTATATGGAAAGCAATTGTTCCAAAAGGGGTGGGGGTAGATTTCACAGGACAAGGGACAGGTAACTTTTGCTGCTGTAGATTCAAATGGGTAGCCAAATCCTTTGGCCACCTCATGAGAAGGAAGGACTCCCTGGAGGAGAGCCTAATGCTGGGGGCGATTGAGGGCAAAAGAAGAAGGGGATGACAGAGAATGAGGTGGATGGATGGAGTCACTGAAGCAGTCGGTGCAAATTTAAATGGACTCCGGGGAATGGGAGAGGACAGGAAGGCCTGGAGGATCATTGTCCATGGGATCGTGATGGGTCGGACATACATGGGTCGCAACTAACAACAACAAGCACAATAAAATCCAGTCGCACCTTTAAGACCAACAAAGCTTTATTCAGGGCGTGAGCTTTCGAGTGCTTGCACTCGAAAGCTCACGCCCTGAATAAAGCTTTGTTGGTCTTAAAGGTGCGACTGCACTCTGATTTTATTTTGTTGCTGCGAACATGCATGTGCAGTACTACATACGTGATCCCTGTATTCATATCCTGCCAAACCTTTGCATTACAAAGCCTGCAAGCCAGGCTTTTACTAACTGTAAACAGGCAGGTCTCCATTATGGGCTGTTCTTTCCCCCCCTCTTTCTGAACACCAGCTGAGTATTCTGGCTTTACAAAGAGCAATTACTGTTGTTGTCATGATAGCATCAAACAAGTAATGATTATTCCCCCCCCCCCGCTCTTTTTATTTTCAAACGGGAATGCGATTTCCTCTTTTTGCATCGGTGCAAACTTATAAAACACACTGTGGGCAATAACAAACCAAGAACAGCTAGGAAAATTGTTGATATTTATCTGGTTGTGCCATCTGTTTGTTGGATGTGTAGGGAACAAGGAGGGAAGGGGGGGCCTCACCTTGAGACTGTCCTGATCAACATATGCTGAATGTATGGAAACGTGGCCAAGAAAAAGCCCGTGGACAAACATGGAGCAACACAAAAACTTGCTACTTATAGGCGATGTTGAAGATTAACTTGATGGTGAACAGGGTTACTGCAGTCCACTCTTAGACCATTTCCGCATTAGGAAACATACCTTGTTTCAGCCTCTCTTTGGCATTCCTTTGGATGCTGTGTCGACTCTTAGCTTTTCTGCATTTGAGCTCTCCCCCCCTTTATTTCCAAGAATAAAATTCGCGACATGCTTTTTGCTCTCATTCCGACAGAGGCAGCTTCCCATCATGCTTTGCTCCCTTCCCCTGTACAAAAAAATTGTGGGTTTTTTTGCAAAACGGTACCTGCTTGCTCCTTTGTTTTCGTTGCTCCCCGCTTAATCCCACCATCCTGCTCCCCTTCCTCTCCCCGTGCCCTCCCGAATGTTCTGAATGTGTATATATTTTTAAAACCCCGAGTTATTATAACTATAACCTGACACTCCTGTGAGAGTCAAATGGGGAGCCGTGTCGGTCTGATGCAGCAGAACAAATTTAGAGTCCTGGGCCACCTTTAAGACCGATAGAGTTCTTTTCAAGGCATGAGCTTTCGTGCGCATGCACGCTAGGGTTGGGTGCTTCGGTGTCCGAAGCACCCAAAGCGCCCAACCCTATTGCACACTTCCTCAGATAAGTCTGCAAGACTACTTTTTAAAAAAATGTAGAAACAGCATTGCAATTTGTTCTTTGGAACAGAGGGAAGGTGGTGACGAGGGAAGGGCTGTCCCCAGTGACTCAAAATGGCAGGCACAGGGAAAAACCTGATTGCCTGCATTTCGGCGGTGGGCCCATAAAATCCTGCTTGAAGAGATGCAATTCCCCGGTGAAGGGGAATTCAGGACTGAGCCCATCCATGTATTTAAAAGGTGGGGAATCAAACCCGGCTCGCTAGATTAGAAGCTGGCAAAGATGGCGAAGGGTTTGGAGACCAAGCCGTGTGGGGAAACGTTGGGGGCGCTTGGTCTGTTTAGCCTGCAGAGGAGACGACTGAGAGGGGATCTGATAGCCCTCTTCAAGTATTTCAAGAATCGAACCCGGCTCACTAGATTAGACGCTTGGCAGCCCCGTTTGGTCCTCCCTCTTTAGTGCCCTGTGCTTGCTCCTCTTCCTGCTGCGGGGAGATCTGGACCATACCCAGCAAGGCCAGAACGGAGATTGGCTCAAGTGAGAGGAGGGTACGATGGGACACTAACCCTGCGCCATCTTAATTTTGCAGGAGATCAGAGGGTTCCTCCGAGGACTGAACTGTTTGTGCCATGTCTACAACTGGCCCTTTTTTCTCTTTTTGAGATGGGTGTGATTGCAGTGAGCTTAATGACCGAAGTAAAATGATCCGGGGGGAGACGGGAGGCCTTCGTTGAATACCGCAGTGTGGCTCAGTTCATCTTTCTTCCCTTGGCGTTTTGCTGTGTCCGTGTTGCCGCCGTATTATGCCAGGGCAGGAATTCGGTGAAAAGGACCTTTCTTCTCTCAGACAGAGGTTGAAAGGAGCCCACAGTGGAGTGGCTGGCTTGACAGCAAGGCTTGCACCCCTGGGCTGTAGGTGGTTATTAAACTTCAAATGGGAACAGCTGTCTCCCTTGTCATCAGAGGCATCATTTCGGCTTAGTCATACTTGGTTATTAAAGGCCAATTGATCATGTGGTTTTAGATAATGTAGCCCTCACAAGCCTCCTTTATGTGCTGGGGGCATAAATGGCCTTTCTCTCTTGCTGGGGCTTGGCAGATTTCTTCGTCCTTGAGCTAGTCGCTTGGCTCACGTGGTAGCTGCATGTGGGTCCCAGTGCATGGGCCTCCGCGCTGATAAAATGGGAATCAGATGGCTGCGTCTCCTCATGAGGCTGTCATGGAAGTTTCCTCTTTTCAGCTGTTGATCTAAAGACGGACAGACTTGGCCCTGATTCCGGGCACGTCAAGCTTTGGACAACTGCTAATGTGCTCTGTGGCTGTTTCCGTACCAAGATTTTGCTCGGGTTTCACATGGGAGTGGTTTCTTTTGGCGCATTCATGTTACGTTGCCCACTAATAATCTACTTTCTTGGTTTTCTCTGCTTTGAGCCAGTTTGGCGTCGTGGTTAGGAGTGCGGACGTCTAATCCGGCATGCCGGGTTTGATTTTGCACTCCCCCACATGCAGAAGAAGAAGAAGAGTTGGTTCTTATATGCCGCTTTTCCCTACCCGAAGGAGGCTCAAAGCGGCTTACAGTCGCCTTCCCTTTCCTCTCCCCACAACAGACACCCTGTGAGGTGGGTGAGGCTGAGAGAGCCCTGATATCACTGTTCGGTCAGAACAGCTTTCTCAGTGCCGTGGCGAGCCCAAGGTCACCCAGCTGGCTGCATGTGGGGGAGTGCAGAATCGAACCCGGCATGCCAAATTAGAAGTCCACACTTCTAATCACTGCACCAAACTGGCTCTCATATGAAATGAATAAAATTGTTGGCGTGGACACGGGGAGAATAATGTTGTTACCTTACCGTCCTGCGGCGCCTCAAATTGCTTACGCTTTGGCATTTTGTCTCCGTTGAGCTTTAGCAGCTGGCGTAAATGGAATGCTTCTTGACATCCCGGTGTAGGCAGACTGTGGGAGCTCAGATCCCTCTGCCCTGTGCAAATCCACCCTTCCTCCCGGCAGGTTTGCAGGAAGCAGCCGAGCATGATATTTGGGCACAGTCACTTGCTCTGATTTTTGTTTCCGAAAAAGCTGGTGCTGATTCGAAGACGCCAGCCGTGGTGCGGAGTTAAATCCTTCCTGTGCGTAAGTGTTCGATTGTTGTTCTTGCTGCTCCTGCTGGGATGTTCAGAACCGCAGGATGTGGGGCCAGGCAGACAGCGGAGGGGGGCGGCGGGACTCCCCCACCCACTCCGTAGAGCCTCAGTTTATTGCTTGGTATTTTTGGCATCTGTTCTGGTTGCCACTTTTCACTGTTGGCTTTGAAGCTTCGTTTGCATTATATATGCATGTTGATTATCGGGTTACTCTATTCCAGGGGTGGGCAAACTGTGGCCCTCCAGATGTCCATGGACTACAATTCCCATGAGCCCCTGCCAGCAAACGCTGGCAGGGGCTCATGGGAATTGTAGTCCATGGACATCTGGAGGGCCACAGTTTGCCCACCCCTGCTCTATTTTCATCCAGTGGTAAAAGTACCCTTCTGGGACTCACAGTTCTTATAACATCGACTAAGAACTTGGTCTCCCTCGATTTCCATGTCCGCCTGCAGCTGTGATGCACCTTCTCCTGCTGACCCTCCCTTGCCAGGGTCTGTCTGTCTGTCTGTGACCTTGAAGCCTGCTGCAGGGATGCTTGGCCCCCACATCTCCCGTTTACCGTCATGTTTGGGGTGCTGCTTCCTTCTTAGAATCATAGAATCATAGAGTTGGAAGGGGCCATACAGGCCATCTAGTCATAGAATCATAGAATCATAGAGTTGGAAGGGGCCAGACAGGCCATCTAGTCATAGAATCATAGAATCATAGAGTTGGAAGGGGCCAGACAGGCCATCTAGTCATAGAATCATAGAATCATAGAGTTGGAAGGGGCCAGACAGGCCATCTAGTCATAGAATCATAGAATCATAGAGTTGGAAGGGGCCAGACAGGCCATCTAGTCATAGAATCATAGAATCATAGAGTTGGAAGGGGCCAGACAGGCCATCTAGTCATAGAATCATAGAATCATAGAGTTGGAAGGGGCCATACAGGCCATCTAGTCATAGAATCATAGAATCATAGAGTTGGAAGGGGCCATACAGGCCATCTAGTCATAGAATCATAGAATCATAGAGTTGGAAGGGGCCATACAGGCCATCTAGTCATAGAATCATAGAATCATAGAGTTGGAAGGGGCCATACAGGCCATCTAGTCATAGAATCATAGAATCAAAGAATCATAGAGTTGGAAGGGGCCATACAGGCCATCTAGTCATAGAATCATAGAATCAAAGAATCATAGAGTTGGAAGAGGCCATACAGGCCATCTAGTCCAACCCCCTGCTCAACGCAGGATCAGCCCTAAGCATCCTAAAGCTTCTCCTACCTGCCAGGGATTATTCCCCTTCCCAAATTCTGCAAGTCACAGAATGGCCCTAATCACCACAGCAACTAGAGGGCCTTTTGTGTAGAATCCCAAAATATTTTCAGTCCATAAAGAAGGCCTTCATTTTCTAAATTGTGGGTTTCTGTGCCTTCTGTCTGTGGTCGGGTAGAAGCAGCTCTGTTATTGGAACGGGATGTCATCTTCTCTCCGCCACGATCAAAATTATGTGGGGTCGTGATGGAATAGGATGGAAGACACCTATTAATTTTATTTGAGTGTAAATTTAGGAGTGGAACGTGAATCGTGTTTAACTTTTTGCCCATGGGTTTCCTTTGCTTGCCAGCCGATTCTGAACAGTAACACACGATCGAATAAGATCTGCAAGGAGGACGCTTACAGAATGCCTATAAACGTACAGATGTCCTTGGGGAAAGTGGGACTTTTCGTTGCTGTCATGTTAAATTTGGAAGGTGGCTTGTCAGTTAAGGAGTAACTAAAACTGTGGCGCACTTAGATGAAGCCGTTCATCTGTCCCCATCGTGTCCTCTCGAGTTTGATTTGCACAAGGGAGAGGTGGAAATATGAATGGGGATGCTGGTGGAGGGAAATGTGGTGAAAATTCTCTCCTTTCTGTTTGGATCGAGAACCAATACGTTAGTCAGTGAAATGTCAGCGATTGTGTGGGTGACAGGGGCTGATCTGGTCCTAGTTCCCTCTGCCCATTCTTGGTGGACAGGTAAGAAAGCAGGTCGTACTTCTGCCTTGCTACAAGTAAAATTGGAGGTTCTCTTTGGACGCAGTGCAGAAGAGAAGGGCTCTGTGTCTTGGGGAGGTTCTAGGGTGGTGCGGTTCGGTGTGGTTCGGCCACCTCAGTAATCACCGAAGCCCGAAGCGGTGCGTGGGAAGCCAGTGCCATGGTGCGGAGAGGAGCGTCAGCGCGTCAGCTGGCACGCCCTCACTGCCCTTCCTCTCTGCGCTGCAGTGCTGGCCATCATTGGTTTTGGTGATTGCCAAGATGGCCGAACCACACCGAACCGCACGACCCTAGTTCAAATCCTTTGGCACCTTATTTGGAAAACCATTCTCTGCAGAGGCCAAAGGGTCAGCACAGCTTGCTTGCAATTATTGTCTCTCTTCCCCCTCCTTCCCGCCCTGTCATATAGCAAACTTAATAACATGCTACTAAAAGCCACCAGTTTAATTAACACAGTCATTAGAAGCCTGTTGAGGCCGGCATGTCTCTTGGAAGCGCACTGGCTTTTTAGTTCTCCTCCATCCCGGATATTACGGGCAAACTGGGTCCTCCTCCCTTTAGTGCCGGACTTTTTCATGCATGATGGTGACATTCAGGCAATTTTTACGAGCCCTCTTTCAAGAGTTTTTGAAAAAGATTTTTATGAGTGAAATGTGCTGTGATATCACATATCAGCTCCCTTTTTCTGTAGCGGATGGCTTTCCTTTTCCTTTCTGCGAAGGCTCAAGGGGGTGGCAGGTGACAGTAGATGAGCGAGAGGGTTGTGAGTGTCCTGCATAGTGCAGGGGGTTGGACTAGATGACCCAGGAGGTCCCTTCCAACTCTAGGATTCTATGATTCTAAGCAGCCCGAATTTCCTGGCCTGTAATACCTGTAACCCAGCGTCTACACGTGTTCTGTGGGTCTTGAAGGCCCAGGACTTGCTCTGGAGCGACTGAGGGGTGGCTTAATAGGAAAGGGGCAAGGGGGAGGGCACATGACTCATTCTCCCAGCCAGCAAGGTAGATGGATTAGCCAGGGAGGGAACGCGATGGCAGCTTTTGAAGTGTCAGTGAAATTCCATAATGAGGATTTGCCAGGCAGATAACATCATGTAAATGTGTTCTGTTTGATCTATTTTTGGGAATGTGCATCATTTAGGAAGAGGGGAAGGGAAATGGAACACAGCATCAGGACTTCGGTATAGAAACTCTCAAAGTTGCTACAGTCCCTGGCTGGTTTAGCCTCAAGGGCAGCGGCAGTTCCCTCCCTCCCTCTCTCTCTCTGGCCCCAATTTAAACAATGTTCCTTTGGCTGTTCCTTGGAAGGAGCATTGGGGTGGGGGTGGGGGCTGCGCTGCTTGGGAGGGGCTGGGTCTTCTCCAGCTACATCTGCTCCAGCAGCTGTGTTCAGTTGGTGTTATTCTTAAAGTCCACCCATGATCTGAACTAGAACCAGTTTCAGATAAAATGGAATGGAAGAAGAAGAGTTGGTTCTTATATGAAGCTTTTCTCTACCCGAAGGAGTCTCAAAGCAGTTTCCTTCCCTTTCCTCTCCCCACAACGGACACCCTGTGAGGTGGGTGAGGCTGGGAAAGCCCTGATATCACTGCTCGGTCAGAGCAGCTTTATCAGTGCCGTGGCGAGCCCAAGGTCACCCAGCTGGCTGCATGTGGGGGAGCGGGGAATCGAACCCAGCTCGCCAGATTAGAAGTCCACACTCCTAACCACAACACCAAGCTGGCTCACTGCTCATCTCTGCAATTCTGCCACGGCTCAGAGATGTGGCCCCTGACAGGGCACCCGCCCCACCGTGCCGCATCTCCAAAAGGAGTCAAACGTTTCCATGTGCTTTCCCAACCAGTGACGCCCACCCCTGCTGCGCTCGGCACAAAGTAAAAGTGCTTTGCTCCAAAATGGGTGGGATGACGGAACGTGAGCAAGAATCAGCCCACTGGAAACAGGGTGAGAAATGAAGCTCCAAAGACCAGACTTGGAAAGCCTAAACAGCAACAATGCAGAATCATTCATGCTTGACCAACCCTGCAGGTATAACGAGGCGACAACCAGTTCTTCTCCTCTGCATTTTTAAAAATGCTGCGCAGAGCCAGGGTGGAGCAAGGCTTGGACCAGGACTTGCATCAAGCTTGAAGCCCACATCTCCCACGAATCTCACTGGAGGACCATGAGTCAGTTGCCACCTCTCAGGGCTCACCTACATGTTGCTCTGTTTGCAGGCCTGCCCTGGCTCCTGTCCATCCAGGCGTGTGCTGCTGAAGCTAAATTCTGAGGCTACCGGAGCCCAATTCAGATGAGGCTCATAGAATCATAGAATCATAGAGTTGGAAGGGGCCATAGAGGCCATCTAGTCCAACCCCCTGCTCAACGCAGGATCAGCCCTAAGCATCCTAAAGCATCCAAGAAAAGTGTGTCTCCAACCTTTGCTTGAAGACTGCCAGGGAGGGGGAGCTCACCACCTCCTTAGGCAGCCTATTCCACTGCTGAACTACTCTGACTGTGAAAAGCTTTTTCCTGATATCTAGCCTATATTGTTGTACTTGAAGTTTAAACCCATTACTGCGTGTCCTCTCCTCTGCAGCCAGCAGAAACAGCATCCTGCCCTCCTCCAAGTGACAACCTTTCAAATACTTAAAGAGGGCTATCATGTCCCCTCTCACCCTCCTTTTCTCCAGGCTGAACATTCCCAAGTCCCTCAACCTATCTTCATAGGGCTTGGTCCCTTGGCCCCAGATCGTCTTCGTCGCTCTCCTCTGTACCCTTTCAATTTTATCGACGTCCTTCTTGAAGTGAGGCCTCCAGAACTGCACACAGTACTCCAGCAGTACTCCACACAGGCTCACAGCAGACAGAGAGAGGGAATTTGTAGAGCGCTACATTTAGGCCCATCAGGGTAAACAGGGGCTCCCCCAGGCCGTTTTAGGTCTTGTGCTCATGTTTCCTGTCTGGTCCATTTCTTTCGTGCCATTTTTGGTGCAAAAAAACCCAGGAATCTATTCTGATTTCCACTTTATGATCTCACGTTGTTGGTTTGACTGCAAATCTGCCCCGCCAGCTAAGAACAGCAGTGTTCAAGTGGAGAAAAAGTAGGCATTCGTGCTCCTTCCCACCGCCGCCAAATTCAGCCGTAATGTTATGCCGTCGCTTCTGCTGGTTTTTCCCCCCCTCCATCCCAGGTGTGACTGCAATGTCTGAAATGAGCAAGTGCGTGAGAGACGGGACGTGACAGAGCATCGCGCTGTGCGGAAAAGCAGAGGCTTTTTACAGATAATGGCAGGAAGAGCGCTTTGAGATGATCGCCACCAAAACTGTAAGGCAGCTGCCGAAACAGGAAGCACGAGAATCTAGAGCAGAGCGACAGAGACGATAAAGCTTTAAAAGCCTCTTGTGAAATAACTGCGTTGGCTCAGCCTTGAACCCTGTGGAGGCTTGATGACACCTTGGCACGTCTTTAAAAAATCAGCCTTCAACAAGCCGGGGTGCCAGCTGCAAGCTAAACAGCAGAGGGATCCATATTCAGACAGGGCGGTGGTGGATTCAAACAGTGCCCTTCCCTCCTGATCTCGTCCAGAAGGCCGCAAAACTGCTCCTCGAACCGTTCTCCGGGAGACAATCAAGAAGCATCGGAGACGATAAAGGGACCACTAACGGGGGCGGCAAAGTCAGCCATCCCAAAGGCCCTGCTTCGATACAAAGGAAGCATCCACATTGGGCTTCAAATAATTCACGCCCATTTTACAAGCATTAAAGGTTTTGCACAGCTGCACGTTCAGTGCGGGGAGGGGAGGGGAGATGTGGACAGGGTGAAGGATGCAGAGAAAGTACAGACTGGCTTGCTTTTTCTCAGATATCCAAGGAAGGGCCCACAAGGAGAAAGGTGGGACCCAAACTGAAGTTCTCCCACTGGCTTCCGAAGAAGTCCCTCAATACAAGGAAGCCAAGCCCAGCCACGTCCGGGTTACACCAAGGAGTGCTGGCGTTGGATGGCAGAAATTTATCATTTTCCTCCTGATATTTAGGTGTATCTAGGAGGTCCTTTAAATGGACTCTGGGGAATGGTAGAGGACAGGAAGGCCTGGAGGATCATTGTCCATGGGGTCGCGATGGGTCGGACACAACTTCGCACCTAACAACAACAACAACAACAAGGAGGAGGTCCTTTAGCAAACATGAGTGGCAAGAACAGTTTGGATACTGTGTTCTGCACAGAACTGGGCTATGAGGTGTTGATCCCTACCAACATCCCCCCTGTGGTGTAGGCATCATCTGCATGCTTCCCAGCGCCAATGCAGTTTGGTGTTATGGTTAAGAGCGGCGGCCTCTAATCTGGAGAGATCTGGGTTGTATTCACCGCTCCTCCTCCGTCTGAAGCTTGCTGGGCGACCTTGGGCGGTTCTCTCAGAGCTCTCTCACAACCTCATCTACCTCACAGGGTGCCTGTTGTGGGGAGAGGAAGGGGATCGTAAGCCACTTCGAGACTCCTTCGTGTAGTAACAAGATGGGGGACAAAAAACAGCTCCTCCCGAATCGCAGAGACAATGGGCAGCAGCATATGGGGGCCCCCAAAATCTCCCCTCCTTCAGGATCCCTATGGGGTCCCCCTTGCAGGCTGTTTAGAAACCACAATGCAGTAGCCAGGTTGAGTCCTGACGCTCTCTAAAAGGAGTCCGCTCCTTCCGTCTTGAAAGAACTCTGCTCAAGCCACCATTGCATATCTGGGATAATTCAAAACGCTGGTTCTTATCTTGAAGGCTTTAAGCTGAGATAGCCATGAGAAGGCTTTCTTAAGTTTTAAGACACATGCAAACATTTTTAAGGGATTTACTGACATGCCCTGCTACCAAATTTTGCAACAACTCTGGGCTGGCCTCAAAAGTTCATGTTTCTTTTAAGGGTTCACAACACTCAGGGTGAATGGGCTGTTCTCCCCTCCACAACTACATGGATGTAATCTGAGAGAAGGCTTGCCATTAAAATATACTTACAGTATCAAAATTGGGAGTGGGGTCATGACTCAAGGCAGAGCATCTGCTATTTTTCATGTTGAAAGACGGTTCACACAATTAGAATCATAGAATCATAGAGTTTGAAGAGGCCATAGAGGCCATCTAGTCCAACCCCCTGCTCAACGCAGGATCATAGAATCATAGAATCATAGAGTTTGAAGGGGCCATAGAGGCCATCTAGTCCAACCCCCTGCTCAACGCAGGATCAGCCCTAAGCATCCTAAAGCATCCAAGAAAGGTGTGTATCCAGCCTTTGCTTGAAGACTGCCAGTGAGGGGGAGCTCACCACCTCCTTAGGCAGCCTATTCCACTGCTGAACTACTCTGACTGTGAAAAATTTTTTCCTGATCTCTAGCCTATATCGTTGTACTTGAAGTTTAAACCCATTACTGCGTGTCCTCTCCTCTGCAGCCAGCAGAAGCAGCATCCTGCCCTCCTCCAAGTGACAACCTTTCAAATACTTAAAGAGGGCTATCATGTCCCCTCTCAACCTCCTTTTCTCCAGGCTGAACATTCCCAAGTCCCTCAACCTATCTTCACAGGGCTTGGTCCCTTGGCCCCAGATCATCTTCGTCGCTCTCCTCTGTACCCTTTCAATTTTACCTATGTCCTTCTTGAAGTGAGGCCTCCAGAATTGCACACAGTACTCCAGGTGTGGTCTGACCAGTGCCGTATACAATGGGACTATGACATCTTGTGATTTTGATGTGATGCCCCTGTTGATACAGCCCCAAATGGCATTTGCCTTTTTTACCGCTGCATCACACTGCCTGTTGTGGGGAGATTCAGCTAACATCCCCAACAGACACACACACAGACACACAAACAGACACACAGATACTGAGAGAAAGAATGGCCAACTTGAAAGCTTCCACAGAAATTACAGTGACTTGTAGAACTGCTAAAAAAATAAAATAAAAACCCATAGCTAAGCATAAAGGGTACAGAGCAAGCTTGATGCACCTGTGAGCTGCAATTAAGCTCCCCCATCATCCATCACACAGCAAAATGCAAGGCTAATTACCTTCCGCATAAGCATCTTTAGCAAAGCAACAGGAGGAACCTATAAAAACAATGTAATTTAAAACAAGATTGACATACTCAGCAGAAATACATATTCATGAGGTTGCTCAGGTTCTTACAAATAAATTGCATGCATTACTAAGTAAGCAGTTCCCCCCCAAATTAGTAATGGACAAACTTATTTATTGGTATGGCCCTCTAATAAAATTAGGTTGGAACTGTTGGAGACACTAAATGCTGGAGGTGGGGGGTGGGATCCTGCCAGCGTTGGTTTTAAAAGTTACAGAAATTAGGACATTTCCGCACCCGTTAAATGTAGCGTCATGCCAGTCTATTGCAAGCTGAATATCCCAGCCCCTGCACATGACGTCGCCCACATCCAGCTGACAGCTCGCTACATCCTCCCTTTTAAAGCTCTTCTTGGGGAATCACATAAAGTGGATTCACCAACCTAAAAACTGCTAGCTACCGGAGAATAACCAGCAGAAGGAAGGTATGGAGGCTCAAACGCGTTAAAGTTGCCTGCTTTATCCCACCCTCACCTCCCTCTCCCCTATTCCCAGGGACAGGAATTTCTTTTTTAAAAGGGCAACGTGCCTGGAGCAACGAATAAGTGGAAACGCATGTAGGCAGTGTCAGAAATAAAAGAAAATTGTATTCAACAAAGCATGCCTCTTGAAAGTTTTCTCTCCCGCTCCCCCCAAATCAGGAACGTTATCAAAGGACTCGTGATCCCATAATGGGTGGTGTCCAAAAAGCACAGGCATTGCAATGGAGAAGTATGAATTAAAAAAAAAATAGCGAGCATTGCGCGACCTTTAAACTGTTGGAGAAAGGGATTGGTTGCCCAAATTGACTAACAGGTAGAAGCACGATGCATATAAGGTGCGTTGCTCTCTTCCGCCTTTTCCAGCAGCAGATGAGGAGGGTGAGATGCATTAAAAGAAGGCAGACAAAGGCGAGACAGCAAAAAGGTGAGGAAGGCCTGGGAAGTGCAATATTATTTAGCGCTTTGCCATTCCATGGGCATGACGCTATTTTAGCTAATGTGCGGAAATTCCCGGAAAGTCAATAATTTATTTCTAGCACGTTTCTGAAATCACCACAACACACTGCTAGCAAACAGGACTATGAAAGTCAGGAACTGGCTTCCTTTCGGGGCTGCATTGCTTTACACAACCGGCAAAAGGGTCACAAAGTAAGAGTTATGCTCTACACAGACACTCTCCTCAGAGTAAGCCAGTATGACAAAGAAGAGTTCCAAACCGGCAGACTCCTCCTCCTCTCTGCGGGTATGAATTTACTGGTTGTCCCAGACCCACGGAATGTTCGCCTGGCCTCGACCCGGGCCAGAGCCTTTTCAGTCCTGGCCCCAACCTGGTGGAATGAGCTCCCAGAAGAGCTAAGGGCCCTGCGGGATCTACCAGCTTTCCGCAGGGCCTGCAAGACGGAGCTCTTCCGCCAGGCATATGGTTGAGGCCAGGGCAGCCCTCCCACTAATCCATCGGAGGATCCCCTCCAATATTGAGATCTCCAACCTCGAGATCATTGTTAGATCCATTGCATTGGTGCCACCCTCTTCTGAATATTATTCTTCCCACCAGGCTGAACTTGGGGGAAGTTGGGTAAATACCATCAGAATTGTGACCACCGCCGCTTATATGTGACTTGTTGTTGATGTTAATAGGGGTTTTTATGGGGATTTTATTGTGTTTTAACTGTTTACGTTGTAAACCGCCCTGAGACCTATTTGGAGAAGGGCGGTCTAAAAATTAAAAAATAATAATAATAAAGTGAAGGGATTCTCACAGGTACTACCCTCCCTAGCGCGGGCCGCTCCGCCAGAGAGCCCCACTCTCCCTCTCCCCCCCCCCCAGCCTGAAAAAGGTTGGGGACCACTGCCCTAGAGGAACCCTCAACCACCTACTGTCTGAAGTGATACCGCTTTATAGCCAAGACCCTGCAACCAGTACAAGATGGCACCCTTCCCCTCCCATAAACACCACAGGTAGCTGTCCAAGCTATGAGAAAGCATCTGGCCCAAGCCAGCTTCATGGCAGAAAGGGGCACTGCACCTTCAGACTCTTCAACCAGGCATCTAGATGGCTTTGAGTACAAAGGAAGGGCATTTCTGAGCCTTTGTCGGAATGGGGGCTCTCTCAGCCTCACCCACCTCGCAGGGTGTCTGTTGTGGGGGAGAAGAAAGGGAAGCAGATTGGAAGCCGCTTTGAGACTCCTTCAGGCAGAGAAAAGCGGTGTATAAGAACCAACTACTACTGCGGTTACTGCTGCCGCCATTGCCGCCTCTTCCTTCTCCATCTACGTTGCCCACAAACTGCCCAGTTTTATTTATTTTTTTCTTTATTTTATTTATTTATCATACTTCTATACCGCCCTCCCCGGAGGCTCAGGGCGGTTTACATTATAACAGAGAACAATACATAAAACAGTCTGTAGAACATGTATAACTGATAACTAATAATTGTAACCAAATAACAACACAGTATAACAGTAAACAATATAGTAATACAAACAGGTCCAGCGCTGGGGATGCCCTGGAGGGCCAGGACTTGGTGCTGGGGAGCGAAGCACAGAGCATGTTCTGCTGGCCACTCCCTGGTTTGTCTGAGGTCCCTATTTGGCCCTTGGGGTTTGAAAGGGCCCCTGCTGCACATTTGCATCGGGGTGAACCTCCTTCTGAGGTGCTGGTGTCTTCAAGGCATTTCCCTCCACCCCCCAGGCAGATCTCCTGCACCGTGGCAGACCCGGCAGCAAATCCCAAGGAGGGGCCTGTATTCTGTGCTTGTAAGGGGACGAGCTCCCTTACGTTGGGGACCCCACATGAGTGCAAGGATTGAATTCCCAGTGGCTAGCAAGGAGGGTGGGGGCTGGCACACCCATCCCTCTTATTGCACCTTTGATGGTTGTTTTGAGACTTGTAAGAGAGGGTGCCCATTTCGATGCATGCGCCTGAGAATCTGGGCAGGAAAGAAATGGTTCTGAGTCGCATTCTCCGTTGAAAAAAGGTTAAATTTGGCTTCCGAGGGTCGCGAAGAACAGAGATGGCAGGGTGTTTCTTATGTTCTGGCAGGTGGACGGCGTTTCTGGTTCTTAAGGTTGTTCTCGCACTGGTGTCATGCGCAAGAGTCAGGGAATTCAGAGCTCCTTTGTCGTGCCGTTCTCTTCCAGTTTAGGACAATGCTAAATACTGACTTCTTCACAGTGGATCTCTTAAATATATATATATAAGCCCCGAACGCCCCTCTCCCCAGCGCTGTCACAACCACCTCATCACGAAGCCCTGCACCGACGGAGGAGGACGGCGGACAGGCACCTTCGATGTGCCGGCACCCCCATTAGCGCGCCATCCCTGCGGATTGGCTTTGGGGAGGGAGAAGGAGATCCTCGTAATGGGCTCTGAATGAGCCCCGCTGGCAGATGATGAACAGGCCGCGGAGGGGTCTCGCTTGTGAGTTACAGCAGGGGCTGTCTGACGCGGCATGACGGATCAGGGTCAGGAGGCAGCTTAACACGGCATCAATCAAGGGCCGCCACACAGAGGAGACCCGCTGAGGCAGGGGAGAATTCCCAGGGCCCACGCCACGGGGAAGGCGAGGCTGAAACAGAGGCTGTCTGCAGGATTTGGGCTGATGCCGGCACAAAGGAGCGCTTGATGAACGGAGTGGGGCTGGGGGAAGGGGGAGCAACCGTCTGGCCCCTGGACCAGAAGGCCGGGAGAGGGGCTGGGACGCAAAGGCCGGGACGGGGGTAATGGTGAAGGTAAAATGGAGAAGGGGGGCCCTTGATCCCAGCATAAACCTGGCATCAGCTCTGGTCTCTGAAATGTTGACTGAATAACTGGGCCAATGTTTAGCAGCCTTCTGTACTTTGCAAGTCGTAGATGTCTGACTGCCTACCTGTGTCTCTGCCGTCTCGGATAGGATGTCAAGTTTGCTGATCGTGGCGTTTCCAGCACTGCCTTGGCAGGACGTCTTGTGCAGATGTGTCCTCGTGTGGGTCCCTTGGTCAGCTCGGGCTGCGGTGTCCGAAATGCATCCGCTGAGGGTCCACCTCCCCTGGAACCAGGGAATGGGACTGCTAGAAACTGAAATGGAGATCATTGATAGGACACAAGGCCTCTTTCATCAGCCAGTGAATATTCAGGAAAGCCAAACGACCTGGTTGTTCCAGCACAAAATGTTCCAAAAAAAAAAGTAAAAATCAAAGCTGGGTTTTAGGAATCATGAATTTCAAACACCGCATAACCAAAAGGCCTTTGTGTCTCTCTCTGCGTCCACTTTCCTCCTGCCTGACACCCCATGCTTTTTAACTCTTACCTTGACAACTGCGAGAAGGTGCCATTTATTCTTTCTTAAAAGTGGCTTTTAGAGAAACTTTTTATTTTGGTGGGATCGGTTGTCTTGTTCAGTTCCAGGCTTCCCAGGATATCTAAGAGGTCTGCCGCAGGTTGATGGACTAGCCCTAGTTAGATCAAGTGGTTAGAACTCTAATTATCTTTCTGGTCCTGTGCTTCTAAAATCTGATTTTTAAAACAATAGTTCAGCCATAAGTGATACAGTTCCCTGTTCCCCGAGAGCCAGTTTGGTGTAGTGGTTAGGAGTGCAGACTTCGAATTTGGCATGCCAGGTTCGATTCCCCGCTCCCCCACATGCAGCCAGCTGGGTGACCTTGGGCTCGCCACGGCACTGATAAAACTGTTCTGACCGAGCAGGAATATCAGGGCTCTCTCAGCCTCACCCACCTCACAGGGTGTCTGTTGTGGGGAGAGGAAAGGGAAGGCGACTGTAAGCCGCTTTGAGCCTCCTTCGGGTAGGGAAAAGCGGCATATAAGAACCAACTCTTGTTCTTCTCCTCCTCCTCCTCCTCCGGATTCTTGGGCGATTTTTAAAATCAAAGTGCAGCTTCTAAATACCTTTGGATTTAACTGCTCTGGTTTTTGATTCTGAGTAGAATTCCAGCACAACATTTTCCCCTTTCCTTGCAGGCCGGGGGGCTAGAAACCTAGCGTCTGAAGGCTGCAAACCAGGGGTAGTCAAACTGCGGCCCTCCAGATGTCCATGGACTACAATTCCCAGGAGCCCCTGCCAGCGTTCGCTGGCAGGGGCTCCTGGGAATTGTAGTCCATGGACATCTGGAGGGCCGCAGTTTGACTACCCCTGCTGCAAACATTCAAAGGAGGAGGGGCCTGGAACACCTTGGCTGGGAGCCCCTCTGTGATAAACCTGGTGGTGGGCCAGGTGTCGGTGATCTTTGCATGGCGAAGAGAAAGGGGAGGCCAGATTTATAATGCCTTTCTCACTTGCCAGCATCTCTCCTGGTCAGCATGCAGATGGTGGTATTATGCCGCGGCTGGTGCTAAGCAGAGCCTTTACAAACCCACGGTCAAGAGGCCTTCCCCCCCCTCATTTGCTCCCCCAAATGTGAGTGATATTGTACTTAAAAGCAGTTGAGCTGACGCGAGTTATTTATGCAGTAATGATCTCGGAAGCGCGCATTTATCATCCTTCTCTAAACACACGACACACAGTTCTGCCCTCGAGGAATACAGTTTAAAAACCAATATAAACATAGCTCCAGACTGCCTGATTCCATTCGTCTTTGCTGTTCTGGGCGCATTTTTCAAGGATTTCGGAGGAGACAGCGCAGTGCGGGGCTTGGGGGGGTCTCCTGGGGGTGTGGAAAGGAAGAGCCCATCATCATGCACCTAGGCATCACAATGGCACATTGGTGATTCAGTGACATTGGGCTATAGCCGTTCTGTGTGCTAACTTTGGCCACATTTTCTACTTAGTTTCTAAAATGCAAAATCCTGGCTTTCAAGATTTTGCTGAAAGGTGAACCACGGAACCTGTTTTATGTCAAAGGGTGTTCCTCAAGGGGGTTGGCTGTGTTGATTCTCTGTAGCTGATGTGTCTGTGGACACAGAATAGCTGCAGTCCAAAGGGGACGTTCCCCTACATTTCCCCTGCCCCAAATCCCTGTGGCACCTCCCTCTACCTTGCCAATCTCCAATCTCCTCTCCCCACAATAGACACCCTGTGAGGTGGGTGAGGCTGAGAGAGCCCTGATATTCCTGCTCGGTCAGAACAGTTTTATCAGTGCCATGGCGAGCCCAAGGTCACCCAGCCGGCTGCATGTGGAGGAGCGAGGAATCAAACCCGACATGCCAGATTAGAAGTCCGCACTCCTATCCACTACACCAAACTGGCTCTCACTGCTGACTCATGTTCAGTGTCTGATCTACTAAAACCCCCTCGGATCCCTTTCACACATACTACTGCCAAGACAAGTCTCACCCATCCTATAGTGGTGTCTTCCTACCTAAATGAAAAAAATGTTGCATTTACTATTGAAATCCCTTTTAGCCCAGTTTTCCAGGCTCTCGAGGCCATCCTGAATTCTGATTCTGTCTTCTGGTGGGTTTGCCACCCCTCCCAGTTTAGCGTCCTCTGCAAATTTAATAAGCACCCCGCTCTGTTCCTTCCTCCAGATCAGCCGACTGTCATCGGCAGGTCCCGTTTCCTCAGAAAAAGCTGTGCTCCTCAGCATGGAAGGAAGAGGCTTTAAAAGAGTGAAGTAATTTCCTTGTGCAGGAAGAGTTTGACCCCGTTGCCGCTTTTCCATAGAAAAGCAATCTTCCGTGAGGACCAAAGCTTGTGTGTTATAATTGGGGTGCTCAGGACTGCTGAGGATGGGGGGCAAAATGGTGGGGACATGTTTAAAAGTGAGCGAGTCACATGATGTTTGAGTTTGGTCTGGGTGCCAATGGGTGGGCACAGGAGAGATCTTTTGCCAGTGGGTCTGGCAGAGGTCCTTTGTCATGGGGAACCTCAAGAGCCCAGGCCCCTGGCCCGGCCCCTGGCCCCACCTTCAGTTCAGTTCCTTGCCCCCTTTTTAAACATTGTGTTGTTCATTGCCCTGCTTGTCTTTAACACACGAAAAGGTGGCTTTGGTCTGAAGTAACGATTGCGTAGTGTTTGCTGTTCCCATCTTTGCTTTCCCCTTTTCTGCTTGTTGTCGCTGGTTTCACTTCCTTTTCCCCTCCCCTCTCTTCTTGCATAGATAAAAAACGGTCCCGTGCTTATTGTATATGTATAACAATTGCTGAGATCCAGTGATTATTGTACGTGCAACTTAAACTTTATGCTCTGAGCTTTTATTTGCCTTCCATGTACATTTCTTAACCTTAGGTTTCTGTGCACTGTGTAATAGCTGTATTTTATTTCATGTTTTAGCTGCTCAGCCTTTTAGGTTCCTGACTTGAGTTAGGTTCCTTTATTAGTTATTGATTTATTTGTTTTTGAAACCACCCTCCTGGCAGCTCAGCTCAGCATTGTTTAACAGGGGTAGTCAACCTGTGGTCCTCCAGATGTTCATGGACTACAATTCCCATGAGCCCCTGCCAGTTTGCTGGCAGGGGCTCATGGGAATTGTAGCCCATGAACATCTGGAGGACCACAGGTTGACTACCCCTGGCTTATCAGTTCCATACTAGGTGAAATTTTCATTCTGCTTTTGCTTTACTATCTGTGTGGTGCCAGTTCAGGAATGCACTGAGCTTGATAGTGCTAGTTTGATGTGGAAGTTCAAGTTTTTTGTCCAGGACTCATTCTGCACAAGGAGGATAATGCACTTTCAATGTGCTTTTGCAGCTGGATTTTCCTGTGCGGAATGGGCCCTGGTCTCTTTTCCCTGGGGAAGAGACTTTTTCTCCTCGGTGGTATTAATGAAGCTGAAGAAAAGTGTTGCCTGTTTTTTTTTTGGGGGGGGGGGTTTAAATGTCAGTGGCATCTAACAGCAAAATGACATGAGAGTGCCAGCCTGAAAAACAAACAAGGGTGGGAAATATGCCAAAGAACCCAAATGAGATGAAAAAGGTCCTTCCAACCATGTACAGAAATGTCCAAAAAACAAACAAAATGCAAGTCTGTATATCCCTTGTGCTGATTTTATCTGCTATGCAAATTTTAAAGTGATCCCCCCCCCCTTCATTTCTATACTGGGTTCTCTCCCCCTGCTCTTGTCTTCCGTAAAGCAGCGCATTTTTTTAAAGTACTCTGAAAAAGCCATTTAAAATGTTGTTAAAGAACATGTTATGCTAATAGGCTTAAAAATAATTCCCCCTGAGGAAGGATTGGGCAGTGTTGATTAAGATGCCTTGCGTTTGTTGCCGGATTGATATTTTATATTCTAAAGTAGTTCAGCAGAAAGAAAAGCTGAATTGACACATCTATAAACAAGTTATTACTTTAGCGGCAGGATAATTGGCTAGGAAAGCTGCGTACAATTTCAGATACAGTGCCCTTGGTAGTTAGATTTTTTTTTTTCAAAGGGGGGTACATCACATAAGCAGGCCGATGGAGTGAGCTTTTTTTATTTGTATAAAGAAAAGGGAAATAGCACTGACATAAATGTATTATTGCCAACTGGAGGTAAAATCACATTGGCATAAGGTTGAGCGGACCAGTGGCTGAGCACTGAACAAACTATCCATGTAGTGAGATGGGTATGGTGAGATTTTTGAACTGCAGGGCAGGAGTTCTCTGATATAGAGGATGGAGCAGAGTTGTTCTCTCTTGCCCCGGAGGGACAGACCAGAACTAATGGGATGAAATTAATTCAAAAGAAATTTCATCTAAACATCCGGAAGAAGTTCCTGACAGTCAGAGCGGTTCCTCAGTGGTACAGGCTTCCTCGGGAGGTGGTGGGTTCTCCATCTTTGGAGATTTTTAAGCAGAGGCTGGATAGCCATCTGACGGAGAGGCTGATTCTGGGAAGGCTCAAGGGGGTGGCAGGTGACATTGGATGAGCGATTGGGATGTGAGTGTCCTGCATAGTGCAGGGGGCTGGACTAGATGACCCTGGAGGTCCCTTCCAACTCTATGATTCTCTGATTCTGTGAATTATATAAGAGAGCTTTTCTACACAGGCAACAGACTTGCTCTGCACTAAACGATTCACAAAATTACTTAGAAATCTTATTACTACTCTGTATGATTTTACACCAGCTAATTTGTCACGTTAAAACTTATGCTTTGCTTCGGCTCTGTTTTTAGACTTCTGGTTGGTTTCCGCAGCCTTGATCTATAGCATTGTTTATTTCTCCTTCTTAATTACCGTTTCCACAGCAAAAGGCATAAACAGTGAGCCGTCACAGACTAAAAGGGAAGCCTGTGATTTGCTTTACCAGAGTTACAACGTGGTTTTACTACAGCCGCCCCAAATTTAGCCACACGCACTTACTTGTTTATCTTTAGCAACAAAGACGACGTCGCTTCTAAAGGGAGAAGAGTCCTGCTTCAGCAAAGGAAAATCTGTTCAGCTGTCCAACCTGAAAATTCAGGGCAGTTCTAAAGAACATGATCTATAGATCAGGGGTAGTCAACCTGTGGTCCTCCAGATGTTCATGGACTACAATTCCCATGAGCCCCTGCCAGCGAACGCTGGCAGGGGCTCATGGGAATTGTAGTCCATGAACATCTGGAGGACCACAGGTTGACTACCCCTGATCTATAGAGTCAATTCGGTTAGTACCACATCCACAGATTCTCCAGCACACATCGACCACTTTGGCGAGCACCGCAGCCCGAGGTGGCCAGCGCTGCAGCATGGACGGGTGGTGCCGGCGTGATAGCCGGCATCCTCACGCAGGCGCAGAGCTGGCACACCGGCGCCTCCCCTCCTCAAGCACACAACCCTAATTATAATATAGAATTCCGTTCCATTTTGCTAATACCACCAAGGTCAGGACATTCAAATGTGCAAGGATAAAGGCCCTTCTGTACTTTGGATAATTCAGACTGGTTGTTTGGCATTAGCATCACCCCGAGATGTCAAGTGAGGAGCAATATAGAAGCGGAATGGATGAATAAATACATATCTGGAGAAGAATGGCAGCTGAAATGTTGGCCCTACTCTGCACCATCTGATCAGCATTACTGTCAAAATCCCCATGATTTTATTCTGTTTGTTTCTATTGCTTGTTAGAGTGGGCTGTTATGCCCTGATGTAACACAGATGTTGTAGTTTGACAACCCAAGGTTGATTTCCTGCCACTATAGTTTATGCCTCCTCAATTTCCTTCCACATTCCTTCCACTCCCTTTTTTTAGTGACCCGAAATCCCCAGACCTTGTGTTCCCAGTGGCCAAATGGTTATCTCTATGTTTTGACTCCTTTGAACTGTGCCTGGTTTAAGTTCCCAGGGGAGGGGGGCACGAACCCCTATATTACTTGTTCTATGCTTTGTATCTCAGTCCTGACTATGCCTTTGTTGTAGATGCTTTATTGTTCTTAAATAAGGTTTCATTCTATGAGGTTGCTTATTTAGAAATCGAAGTTCCTGACACATACTCTTATAATCCCTCATACATCTTTTAATTCTGACTCAGATCACAGCCAGTCATACTAATAGGTTGGCCTGCTACCACTCACATTTCTTCATCAGTTTTACTAAAGAGAAGAACCTTGGATCTAGAAACATTAATACCTTAAATGTAGCAATGCTCTGAGAAGGAAGCTATGAGTTTACACTAGGTTAGCGATCCCCAACCTGTGGGCTGCTGACCACATGTGGTCCTTCGACTAATTGGAGGTGGGCCCCGAAGGACGCCTTCTCCCCCCCCCCCCGGCCCTTTACTTCATCCCCCCCCTGACCCTTTACAACACACTTCGGGTGTCATTGTCTCCCATCACTCCCAGATGGGACTATCTCGTTGCAGAGAAACAAGCTCAGGGTTCCCATTGATTTGTCATTGTCTTTATGTTCATTGTTGTGGCGTGTCTGTATCTTACTTTGAAGGGATGTTTAAACATTACCATAATTATCAGAGAGCGCTAGGGCAGTGGTTGAGAGTAGAGGAGTAAACTACCCCCCCCCCCAATGGGCCTCAGTAAAAGGTGTTGAGTAGTCCCCCCTGAGTGGTCCCCGGCGTTGAGTGGTCCCCGGTGATAAAAAGGTTGGGGACCACTGACTAGGTAACTATGGACCTTGAATGAAGAGCTGTATAATTCACATACAAAGGACCCGGCAGTTTAACATGAACAAGACAAGGCAGATGGAATTCATCTCTGGAAATATATAAATTTAGATGACTGATATACAAGTGAAATAACCGAGAGGTGAAGATATATAATTGCTTCACTCCTTTGCTCAATACAATATCTCTAGTTAGTTCACTGGGTGAACCGCATCTTACTTGAACTGTAGACTGATCATATAATGGTTGAATCATGACATTTATTACGATGGTCATTAAAAACAGCAATTAAAATTCAATCACACAATGCAATACAATATATAAGACATAAAATAGTCTACGTAACACAACATTAGGAGTTAATACAAAATAGGACCAGTTTTGATAAAACATACATAATGATGTTTCATGGCTTCAGGCAGCTCTCTTTAACCAAAGTGGACAAATTGCTGGGGTCAGTAAAGGCGGCCACTTGCCACCTGGATCCCTGCCCACCCTGGTTGGTCAAATTGGGCAACCGACGGAGAGGCAGCCTTTTGAGGGATATTGTCAACTTCTACCTGGTATCAGGAGAGTTCCCTGAAGGACTGAAGAAGTCAGTGGTTGCCCTTCTCCTGAAAAAAGCATTGCTGGATCTGCGGGACCCCGCCAGCTACCGCCTGGTCCCGCATCTTGCAATTCTGGGAAAGTTGAAAGGGCTGCTGCAGATCAGCTCTTGGCATTCTTGGAGGAAACTTTGGCCCTTGACCCATACTAGTCGGTCTCCTGTCCTGGCCATGGGGTGGAGATTGCAGTGGTTGCCCCAATGAACGATCTCTGGCACCAGCTGGATTGAGATGGTTTGGCTATTCTCATGCTTCTAGATCTGTCAGCCACATTTGATGTGCTCAACCACAAGCTGTTAGCCCACCACCTCAATGGGGCAGGGACTGGGGGGGGGCGAGACCCTTTTCCCCTAAACTCTTTCCTAATTTGCGAGACCAGCCCACCCATATTTCGCAACTTTCCATGCCTGCTCCTGATTGTTATCATCAGCTAGCATAAAGGAAAGAAAGGTCCTTCTGTTTCAACCTGGATAAGAACCCAAAATAGTAGATGTTTGTCCACAGATGATTTCTTAAGTTTATCCCCTAATCTTTCCCTGAGCATCGAGTCAAAGGCAGCTCTAAGATCCACAAAGACCACAGTCAACATGCCATCCTTTGAGTCGGCATATTTATCTACAATAAAGAGTTCGGCAGGGGTCATCTCCACTGCTCTCATCCCAAATAACTTTGTTCTCTACCCATGATAATCTCTGATAAAGCAGGGGAGCATATAACTTGCCCACCACTGGCAGCAGACTTACTGGATACATGGATCTGCCAGATCTCTTTTTCTGTAATGGGGACTACTATTGCGTATTGCCAAGAGGTAGGCATGATACCTGTCTTGTTAATCCAGGGGTAGTCAAACTGCGGCCCTCCAGATGTCCATGGACAGAATGCTGGCAGGGGCTCCTGGGAATTGTAGTCCATGGACATCTGGAGGGCCGCAGTTTGACTACCCCTGTGTTAATCTGAACAAAAATAGGTGATAAAGTCTTGGCTCACCACTTAGCATTTACTATAAATAACTCTGGAGGTACCAGATCAGGTTCTTGGGCTTCACCACATTTCACTGAGAGAGTAAAGATTTAAGTAGAGGCCATTTCTATTTCTGAGAAGAGCATTGATTGAAATGTACCACTGTCGGCAGATGATGTGGCAAATAAGCCCATAAAATATTCCTCCCAACATCTGGCAGAAATGTGACAACTGGAATTCAACTCACTCAACAGATGTCTCACCTGAAATTGGAGACGCTTGTTTAGCAAACCTTTCGTCTCAGGGGCAGGATAACCTTGTCCATTGCAATTAGATTTTGTAAAAAAATTCCTCTCTGTTCCATGAATACTTTAATCTTCTCAAATACTTATTGGCTGGGTTCCTGAAATTAAAAGCACTTGGGATGCTAGGACAGCTAAAACCTCTTATATTGAACTAGCTTCAAAGCCCGTTCCTAAGATCGGGCCTAAAAGGGTCCCCTCCCCTGGGCCCTGGCCAGGCAGCTTAAGGTGGCTTTGGGCTGTAGCCCACAGCCAGATCAAGTGGGGGCTGGCCAGCTTGTTAGCAGGGCCGGGACAGAGCTTCTTAGCAGGCCCTTGTTAGCAGGCCCTCCACCACGATCCTTTGCCCAGGGCCTTCTCTTACCTGCTGCTGGCTCCAGACATTGAGGCACACCGGAGAGCAACGGGGCTAGAGTTCAGGGATGGAGGGCAGGAGCTGCAGGGGCAGGGCCAATCAGGGTGCAGCCAAGACTGTGCCCCAGAACAAAGTGGGTGGGTGCAAAAAGTGAAAACAAAGGGTTGGTTAGCTAAGCCAGTATACGAAGGACAACCACTTCCTAACCTACAAACAAGCTTCAGACTACAAACAAATATGGGATAAAGCCACACGCACACCTCCGACATCATCCCACTGCAGCCTGGTAAACCTGATAAAAAAAACTACCATTAGAAATAAGAACTAAAATCAGATAAAAGAGAGCTTCACACGGCTGCAACACGGCCCACCCCTTGTTCAGGGAATTTCCCGTCCCTCCTTTGTATCGATTCCCTCTGCGGAATCTGCCTTGAGTCCAAGTGGAAAAGGTTTTCTATAAGTACCGTGAATAAATAAAAATAAATCTAAGAACAAACAGGTTGGGTAGGTAATTGAGTTTTGGAGACTTTAAGGTGAGGCATTTTCGATTACTGTGTTCCTTTTCTTGACTTTGACCCGGCTCGCTTTATCAAAGCTTCTTTTTAAAGCTCACGAAATTAAAAAAAATAACACAAGCAATAGCCACGTTTGGAAAAATAATCAGCAGAGAGTCTTATGAAGCCACGTAAGGACTCAGTTGAGACTGGAAAATGAACACAGCACTGGCCAAGTATTCGTGGGGAGCTTGCCCCATACGTGGTGTGCCCCCACAGCAAAAAGATCCTGTCTTGTTCACATTATAATGATGGTACAAGGGCTAGGGCCTTAAGCCAGCATTGGACAGGTTTCTATGGGAACAGGAGGTTCTTCATATACCTGGCCTCAGAGCATTAAAGATCAGAGGTGGCACTTTGAATGGATCCAGCAGTGATTTGGAAGTCTGTTTTAAAGGAACGGGGAAACTAGACTGACAGCTCATGGTGGATTTTCAGTCAACGTTGCCGAGGAAACAGCACAAACTTTCATAGGCCAGAGCACTTAGAATCATAGAACCGCAGAGCTGGGTCGTAGAGGCCATCTAGTCCAACCTCCTGCTCATGTTTAGCTTATAGACCACAAGTACCCCCAAGATCTTGTATCTCCCATCCAGCATGCATGGTTCCCATTTTTGTGACCCAGATGGAGATCTCTGCACTAATCCTTATTGGATTACATCTTGTTCCCCTTTGCCCACTTTTCCAGTATGTTCAGATCGTGCTGAACTCCATATCTTCTGCGGTGTTGGCTACTCCTCCCCGTTTGGTGTCATTTGCAAATTTAATGAGAATCAGATACGTGAAGTGTCATACCCGTGTGGCAGGAAGGCATAGCAAACAGAAGTTGGAGGTTGGATGCACACTTTTCTTGGGTGCTTTAGGATGCTTAGGGCTGATCCTGCGTTGAGCAGGGGGTTGGACTAGATGGCCTGTATGGCCCCTTCCAACTCTATGATTCTATGATTCTATGATCCTGCGTTGAGCAGGGGGTTGGACTAGATGGCCTGTGTGGCCCCTTCCAACTCTATGATTCTATGATCCTGCGTTGAGCAGGGGGTTGGACTAGATGGCCTGCATGGCCCCTTCCAACTCTATGATTCTATGATTCTATGATCCTGCGTTGAGCAGGGGGTTGGACTAGATGGCCTGTGTGGCCCCTTCCAATTCTATGATTCTGTGGTTCTGTATTCCAATCCAGTCGGAGGGTGCTGTTGGCATGTCCGATGGATTTGAACAAGGTACATAAAGTGTAAAGTGCTCTGCCCTGTTCCCTCCGTTTGATTGACATTGCCGAGGTCAGATCTGCATCTGAATTCGGTCTCGTCAACTTTTCTTGGGAAGTCGTCTTCTGAATCTCCTACCGAAGTATTGCAACCGCTAGGTCCGTGATTTGAACTTTCAGGGAAATTGAAATGCGTGCTGCATCAGCTGACTTCCCTAATCTCTGATCTGACTAATAGAATCCTAGAGTTGGGAGGCGCCAAATCAGCCTAAAGCAGGGGTAGTCAAACTGCCCCTGGCCTAAAGCATCCATGACTCTCTGATCCCAGGCTAAGCCAGTTGGCTCAGGAAGACAAGGGGAGGCCCCTTGGACAACAGCCCACCTTGTGGTTGTTTGTTTCTTCTGCCCTAAATGTTAAGGGCTCTCCAGTTCTTCTCCCCGTCCCCGGGAACCGAAACGGATTGCACTGTTTTGCAAAGCGATGTGTCTGATGTTAGTGTCTGGATTTCGACCAATGTGAACCGAGGGCAGAGTCCAGCTGCGAGTTAGCTTCTGTTCCTCCGTGGGAGGTGGAAAAGGAACAGCAAGTCTGCGATAGTCCTTGAAGAGATGGAATTGAAACTGTCTCGCGTCCGGCTAGTAGTTCTGTTTTTTCCTCCAAGAAAAAGTTTTGCAAGAAGGGAAGTTGGATACCACCAGTTTTGTTCTATTATTTGCTTATCCTACTAGGGTTTCTCAACCAGGGTTTCCTGAAACCTTGGGGTTTTCTTCAAGGCCTTGGAAGGGTTTCCTGAATGGGTATAAGAGCCTCTTGTGGCGCAGAGTGGTAAGGCAGCAGACATGCAGTCTGAAAGCTCTGCCCATGAGGCTGGGAGTTCGATCCCAGCAGCCGGCTCAAGGTTGACTCAGCCTTCCATCCTTCCGAGGTGGGTAAAATGAGTACCTAGCTTGCTGGGGGGTAAACGGTCATGACTGGGGAAGGCACTGGCAAACCACCCCGCATTGAGTCTGCCATGAAAACGCTGGAGGGCGTCACCCCAAGGGTCAGACATGACTCGGTGCTTGCACAGGGGATACCTTTACCTTTACAAGGCCTTCTCAAACAGGGTTTCTTGAAACCTTGGGGCTTCCTGAATGGGTGGGAGTTAATATATCTTCACGGGCTCCAGTCATGGGCCAGGAGGGGGTGGAAAGGGGAGGGGTCCTGGGTAGGCATGGACCCAGCTGTTCTTCCCAGACATATTCTGTGCAATTGGTCCACTTTTGAGGTTTCTCAAATCCTGAAGAATGTTTTGGGGATATCTCAACAGTAAAAGAAAAGCTGTTTACACTTTCCTGAGTCAAAAGTCTCAATCGTGGTGCACTCACCGCTACTCCCTGTTGCACTTTGCGGGCTTTTGACTATCCTCCATGGATGTTAGCCTGTCCTCATCTCAGTTTGAAGGCCAAGTTGAGCTTGGCCTGGCTGATCAAGGGCTCAGTTGAGCTTGGACTGGCTGATCGACGGCTCAGTTGAGCTTGGACTGGCTGATCAAGGGCTCAGTTGAGCTTGGATTGGCTGATCGACGGCTCAGTTGAGCTTGGACTGGCTGATCAAGGGCTCAGTTGAGCTTGGACTGGCTGATCAAGGGCTCAGTTGAGCTTGGACTGGCTGATCAAGGGCTCAGTTGAGCTTGGATTGGCTGATCAAGGGCTCAGTTGAGCTTGGACTGGCTGATCAAGGGCTCAGTTGAGCTTGGATTGGCTGATCAAGGGCTCAGTTGAGCTTGGACTGGCTGATCGACGGCTCAGTTGAGCTTGGACTGGCTGATCGACGGCTCAGTTGAGCTTGGACTGGCTGATCAAGGGCTCAGTTGAGCTTGGCCTGGCTGATCAAGGGCTCAGTTGAGCTTGGACTGGCTGATCAAGGGCTCAGTTGAGCTTGGCCTGGCTGATCAAGGGCTCAGTTGAGCTTGGACTGGCTGATCAAGGGCTCGAGCCGAAACCCAGCCCCAGCCTTTCTCCCCGGAGCCATTCCAGCTCTCCGGATTCAGCTAGGCGATGCGTTGCGCTCTTGTCAGGACCGTTCCGCTTCTGAACCGCGACGTTGGGTATCACCGCAGGCCTATTATGTGCCTGCTACTTGAAAGGAGAGACGAGCCTATTCATTAATAAATGAAACCGTTCCTCGTCATTCAGCCCGTAACCAGCGAGACAACATGTCTGACCTTGTGTAACGGACAAGTTCAAAGATCTTGTGTGGAGGGTTTGCAAATGACTCCAACTCCGGCAGGTGTTACGACAAAGGCGGAGGGGAGGGGAGGGGAGGGGAGGGGAGGGGACAGGCTGCTTTGAACGCTCGCTCAGAGATCCTGACGGGAATACAGAAATCCGGAAAGAGCCTGCAGCAGCGTTTGCTTTTCCAAGGTTGCTGGCAGCTTTTTACTTGGGACTTCGGTGTCGAGCATTATTTTAATTTGGAAGTCGGCGTAGCGATTTATAGGCATTTGGATCGGTTGACTCGCTCAGGACAGTGTGTGACGCTCAAGTCTAGATCCTGGGGGTTCCCAATCTTTTGGGGGCTTTGGAGATTTGGGGGGGAGAGGGGGCGGGCACCAAATGGCCTGCCACGTGGCATTGTGGCCAACTGCTCCTGAGTTGTTGTTGTTATTTTATTTCGATATCGCTCTCCCGACATGGCTCAGGGCTTTGTACAAAGTGGGTTGGAATTAGCAGTAAATTAAAAACCAACGCAATGCATTGACATTAGCAGTATAAACCTAACCAAAAATGTAAGGGGAAAATCAGCAGCATGAAGCACTAGCAGCCTCCAGATCAGGGGTAGTCAAACTGCGGCCCTCCAGATGTCCATGGACTACAATTCCCAGGAGCCCCTGCCAGCAAATGCTGGCAGGGGCTTCTGGGAATTGTAGTCCATGGACATCTGGAGGGCCGCAGTTTGACTACCCCTGCTCCAGATATTCACTGCCCATAAGTCTCGCGGCTCGATGTCACTCAGTGGGGGTGTTCTGGAGGAGACGGTCACAGATGTTATTAAGCCACAACCAAAAGCCTGGTGGAAGAGCTCCAACCAGCAGGCCCTGCCGAACTCTGCCAGCTCTGGCAGGGCCTGGATCTCCTCCAGGAGCTCATTCCACCACATACGGGTCAGGACCCAAAACGTCCAGGGCCTTGTTGAGGCCAAACATACTTCCTTTGGGCCAGGGACAAGCAACCAGTTGGAATTTGCAGAGAGGAGTGCTCTTTGGGGGTCACAGGCAGAAAAATGTAAGAAGATGTCATGGAATGTTCTCTACTAGTCCCCTCTTTCCTCACTCTTCCCTCTTTCTCACGACAGTAAGAAAAAAATGACAGATGCATGAATCCCCCCCTTTTTTTTTCATAGAATCATAAAGTTGGAAGGGCCTCCTGGGTCATCTAGTCCAACCCCCTGCACTATGCAGGACACTCACATCCCAATTGCTCATCCACTGTCACCTGCCACCCCCTTGAACCTTCACAAAATCAGCCTCTCCGTCAGAGGGCTATCCAGCCTCTGCTTAAAAATCTCCAAAGATGGAGAACCCACCACCTCCCGAGGAAGCCTGTTCCGCTGAGGAACCGCTCTGACTGTCAGGAACTTCTTCCGGATGTTTAGACAGAATTTCTTTTGACTTAAATTCATCCCCTTGGCTCTGATCTGTCCCTCTGGAGCAAGAGAGAACAACTCTGTTCCATCCTCTACATGGCACCCTTTTAAATACTTGAAGATAGTATGCTGTTGTGATCTGCTTCGCTCATTTTCGGGAGGTTGGTTGGTTGGTTTGATGCCTCTAACACAAAAGCAGACCCCCATTCGATTGGTTTTCATTAGAATGAGGGGAGGAGGAAGAAGCCACAGGCTCATCCTTGAGTAGAGAGAATGTATATATAAGTGGCTTTGATTTCAAAGTTCAGTGAAATGCTAACAAAATCCGGTAATGTCCTGTTCACTGATCTAGATCCCAGGTCCAGACCCAACCCCTTGAAGAGCTGCCTAGGAGGGGTGCGGCGCTGGTAGACTTTGGAAACGTGGGAGACTTAACATGTCCTTTTCTAAGGCGGTTGTGGTTTCAAGAGACATTGTGGTTTTTAAAAGGAGAGGCTTCTCTTTTAGCTGCTCCATATATATTTTGGCCGCGGTCCAGGACTGAATGCGGAAAGTCCAAGAAGGAGTCATGATCTATTTCCACGCCTGCAAGTTCTGCAAACCGTTTTCGACAAGAGGCCGGAGTGCCGTGTTAGGAAGAGACACGGGCTTCTTTCAGCGAACGAGACGTTTATTTGTTTACTCTGCAACTCACTTCCCTTTCAGTTAGAGCTCGGCCGAACAACCTCAGACTGCCACGCTGTTTTTGACTTCATTTACATGGCTTCCCCATCATTTATCTCCATTTCAGACCGAACTGTCAGCTCCTCCAGCCCTAAACACAACGTTGAAAAGACACTTGAAAAGACCACACTGAAATGGCTGGCCCTGACAGAACAACTGAGAGAATGTGGAAATAAACAAGCCATTGAATCTTTCCTCTTCTCTTGGACTCCACGCTGTCAAGATGCTGGGAGATCTGGACCAGTTTCCAAGCTTCAAACTCTACAGGATGGGACGGGTTAGAGCCCCCACCCCAAATGTGACCCTGATCTGCATGGGACCCTCAAAGAAGTAAAATCCCCATTTAGAAGGCTGACAAAAGAGAGGATTTGTCCACGCAGTAATGGGTTTAAACTACAAGTACAACGATATAGGCTTGATATGAGGGGGGGGGGAATTCACAGTCAGAGTAGTTCAGCAGTGGAATAGGCTGCCTAAGGAGGTGGTGAGCTCCCCCTCACTGGCAGTCTTCAAGCAGAGGTTGGATACACACTTTTCTTGGATGCTTTAGGATGCTCTGGGCTGATCCTGCGTTGAGCAGGGGGTTGGACTAGATGGCCTGTATATGGCCCCTTCCAACTCTATGATTCTATGATCCTGCATTGAGCAGGGGGTTGGACTAGATGGCCTGTATGGCCCCTTCCAACTCTATGATTCTATGATTCTATGATCCTGCATTGAGCAGGGGGTTCGACTAGATGGCCTGCGTGGCCCCTTCCAACTCTATGATTCTACGATTCTAAGTTGAGCCATAAACTCAATGTTAGGGGTTGCTAAAGTAGTTTTTAAGAAACAACCATGATATTTACTTTTGGGTCAGAAAAATGAGAAGCATGCATACTGGACGGGAGATATACTGTGTGCTTGAACGAGATCTTGGGGTACTTGTGGACTGTAAGCTGAAGATGAGCAGACAGAGCGATGGTGTGGTGAAGAAGGCAAACACAGTCTTGGGTTGTATCGCATCCAAGTGCAATTTCCTACTGTCCCCATGCCGTCTTCACTCTGTCTTTGAATTTGCTTAGGTTCTTCCTCTACCCTCAAGTGCTGCTCCCATCTCCTCTGCAAGAGCTTAGAATCTCTTCTTGAGCTCCAGGAGCTCCCAGTGTCGTCTCACTCGAAGCCTTCGGGCTCCTGTTGCAGCAGCAAAGGGAGGCTTTGTAGGGAAGTCAATACCCCCATCCCCCTTTGGACTGTTCTCCTCCTCCTCCTCCGTATGCAGGTTTGCTCTGCTCCTAGCCATGAAACCCTCTCCTTGCTTGATTGCATGCAGCGTTGTAATCCTCTCCTCCGGGCCCTTAATTTTCTTCAAACGAGTGGGCGTTGCCGTCTCTCATCAACCCCTCCTTTTTGAAAATGTTTCTTTTAGCTCGTGCACGTGCAGCAGTGGAATAGGCTGCCTAAGGAGGTGCAGCCACACAATCGCACAGCGACGTAATTAAAAATGTCAGCCACAATGACGTAGCGTTGAGACCCTCTGCTTGAAGCACCGTTTTGTGGTCTGGTTTTTTTAATTCCTTTCCCGCACAAGCCCAGACTTATCTTGTCGTCCCCCCCTACACACACACACACACACATTCCCTAGATTCCCTTAGCACTCAAATCACACAAACAAGGGGGGGTGTCTCACGTCGATGTGTGTGCTTGTGACGACAAAGCTCATTGCTCACCGTTACACAACAATAGGGTGTCATGAAATAAACTTCACAAGATTGAGCATTAGCCTAACAAAATTCCAAATCAGGGCTCAGCTGTGCACCGACTTCTGTGAAACACCCATTTCACAGTACTATTTACTTAGGAAATAGGAAAACTGCAGCTTTGGTCATGTCTCTTAAACGTCATGGAGTTTTGGTGGCAGGGAGTGTGGTGAGAAAATAAAGTGCCCAGTTGTGCCATCAATCTTGAAAGGGCTTTTAGATGCTGGAGGGGGAGACAGGGGCAGGAGGCCTAGTTTGTGACAGCCTTACAACCCCGAACGACTGCCAGCGTAGGTTCCTTCTTAAATGAAAATTTCTCCGTGTCATATCAAAGGTCAAGCAGAAAACAGAACTATGTAGGATAACATTCTGGAAGGTTCTCCAAAGGTGGGCACTGTTGTTATTGCAAATTTGCGTTGTAACGCAATCATGTTACAAGAGCAATCATGTTGAAATTAAATATACCTATATATGGAGGGGAGAGGGGGATAAGAGGAGGAGTTCATACATAGCTATGATGACATCATGGGAGGTGGGAATGGAGGAGAAACAGGTTCCCCATTGGATAACCGTGAATTGCCTTTTGTGTTGGGGGGGGCTGTGGTTTTTGATGATTGGCAGATTGCAGGGCAGACAGGGATCAGATTTGGATCTACTCCCCCCCCCCCCGCTCCTCCCCTCTCCCCCCTTCCTCCCAGAACTCCACCAGAGCGCTCTGGACCTGTTGTGGTATTGCACTGTTCCATCGTTATATTATTTTATTATATTGTTATACTGTTACATTATTCTGTTATATGGTTACAACCACTGTTATTAATTGCTGTATGTTTTTAACGAAGACTGTTTCATGTATCGTTGACTAGTTTTAATGTAAACCGCCCTGAGCCTTTGGGGAGGGCGGTATATAAATCTAAATAAATAAATAAATAAAGAGCCATACAATAGCACCGTTAAGACCAACAAAGATTTATTCAAGGTGTCAGCTTTCGAGTGCATGCACTCGAAAGCTCACACCTTGAATAAATCTGTGTTGGTCTTAAAGTTGCTATTGGACTCTGGTTTTGTTAAGCTGCCTTAGACCAACATGGCGACCCACTTGAATCTATCCATAAGAGCCAGATTTCGGCGTCAAACCTTTGTTATTCCCCAGGACTTTAAGAATGCTGAAACGGAATTTTGCTGGAGTGCGGAAAAGGTCAAAGCTGGACAATGCATCTTGGCAAGGAATGTTTTGACGGACTCTGACACTCCTGGTGTCAGCCTTGACTTAATCCAAAAGTGGTCTTAACTGAATGGGTGGAGTACAATACGCCGGGATAAGAGTATTTTGAAGATATTGCCTATGATATGTACAGGGGATAAGATCAGGAATTCTGAGTTTAGGCTGTAGCAATGTAATAAGGTTCCCTGTTACTAGAAAGGAGACTAATCCGCATTCCTTTGAAGCTAAGATCAGCTTTTGGCAGCCCAAGTAATTTTTACCCAGACAGATGAGGTCAGAGGATATCCCCCAAATCTGACCATCGCAGTGTCGTGCTGTCTTTTCTGAACACCTGCGGTTCGCTGGTTTCCTGAATACAGGAAGTAGGAATTCTCAAATCTGTGAATGAACTAGAAGCCACAGCTTGATTTGGTTTAACCAGAGCAATTGTTTGGCTAAAGGCAGTTGTGACTTGCTGGTGAACAGCTGACGTGCTGACAGAGAGATGTCCTGTTTTGTAAAGCGGCAGGTGAGCTCTGGCATAAAAATCGAACGGCACAATTAAAAGACGTCATCAGATGTGTAAATCCTAAAGATTTGACACCAGTTGTACAAAACGCAACATGCAGTTATAGACCTACAACACAAGAACCTGCACACTGGAATCTGGGCCTGTGTTTGTGAGCCCCAGGCCATACACATCAGATTTGCTAGACTAGCCAGGGATTCTGGGTTTTTGGGGGCAGGGCATAATCTGGGCATGGAATTGGGGTCACTGTGAGTGGACAGGTAGTTTTGAAGTTCCTGCATTCTTCAGGGGGTTGGACTAGATCAGGGGTAGTCAACCTGCGGTCCTCCAGATGTCCATGGACTGCAATTCCCGTGAGCCCCTGCCAGCATTTGCTGGCAGGGGCTCGTGGGAATTGTAGTCCATGGACATCTGGAGGACCACGACTACCTCTGGACTAGATGACCCTGGAGGTCCCTTCCAACTCGAGGATTCTATGTATGGATTTCTGATGGACCAAGTGAGGCTCTGGTCAAAATGAGATAAGATAGTTGATGGCCAGGCTGATTTCCTTTTCTCTGGCCTTCTTGCTTGGACCTTTAGCTGCGAGGACAAAGTAGAGGGTGCCCTTTCCCTCTCTTCTGTAGTTGCTATGCCAATTAAGGTGTCTTGAGTCTCTTCTATAGTCAGGGGAGTTAGAGCAAATCTTTCGGGTGGGCAGGAATCTTAGGCCCCCTGAATTTGCTGCTCCTTCTTTGGCTGATGTTCTGAATCATGCCTGTCTTCCCTTACCGTGATGTTCTTTCTGGGAGCAAGGTCCCTATTTCCCTGGCCAGGGACTAGAATTGACAATGTTTTCCTAGTCGTTGACTGTAGCTCCAATCGTAATTCACCTAGGGAGGCACGCACACATACACGCACCCTGACATGTGTACTGCCAAGGGTTAAGGTGCACCCTGGAACATCCTGGAACCATAGAATCATAGAGTTGGAAGGGGTCCTACAGGCCATCTAGTCCAACCCCCTGCTCAATGCAGGATCAGCCCTAAGCATCCTAAAGCATCCAAGAAAAGTGTGTATCCAACCTTTGCTTGAAGACTGCCAGTGAGGGGGAGCTCACCACCTCCTTAGGCAGCCTATTCCACTGCTGAACTACTCTGACTGAGAAAAACTTTTTCCTGATATCTAGCCTATATCGTTGTACTTGGTTTAAACCCATTACTGCGTGTCCTCTCCTCTGCAGCCAGCAGAAACAGCCTCCTGCCCTCCTCCAAGTGACAACCTTTCAAATACTTAAAGAGGGCTATCATGTCCCCTCTCAACCTCCTTTTCTCCAGGCTGAACATTCCCAAGTCCCTCAACCTATCTTCATAGGGCTTGGTCCCTTGGCCCCAGATCATCCTCGTCGCTCTCCTCTGTACCCTTTCGATTTTATCTACGTCCTTCTTGCTTCCCCAGATGTTCAGCTCTTCTGGCTGAGGCAGCTGCTGCAGGACCTCTCCTTGCCCCCCCCCCACAACAAGTTTTGTTGCTGAGCTCTCCCAAGATGCCAAGTTATTGCTTCTTGGAAACAAAGCAGCGGAAACAGAGTGAGGGCAAAAGAGATCCTCCCACGGAATTGCTTCAGTCTTCTTGACGTGTGCACTCTTCAAACGTGTTTCCCCCACTGCAATAATCTCGGGGGATGCCCCGTACTCCGAACTGCTTCTTGGAAAACAAAAAAATTGGCTTTTCTGTCTGCAGGAAGGCGGAGGCTTCTTCCGTTGTTTGTTTGGATGAAAGGATCTTCTCGTAGCAGTGGCGTGAGCAGCAGTGAGCTTCTGCACCCTGGGCTGTTTCTTTTGGCTTGAGAGCGGCGATAACGTCCTCCTTGACAGCCACACAAGCGGCTCCTTGCAGCACACTCCGGGTTGCACATGAGGCAGGAAGTCCAGCAGCTGGTGCCAAGGCTACTTCAGCCTCTTTGCTGGGGAGCAGGAAGGCTTCCAGATGCAGAGAGAAGAGAGTGGTTGGTGCTCTTGTCCGTCCCCTTCTTCTGCTTTCTGAAAAAGGGCCTTCTTTCAGGGAAGGAGGCCCTGTTGCCGGATTGGCAGGCAGGAGGGCTGGACTCGGAGCAGCGCTTGGGGCTGGGTACCGAATCCGGGGCGGAGGTTAAAGGGAGAAATTCTCACGTTGCATACAGAAGTGAGCTGTTCCTCTGGCACTGTTTCCCAGCTGTCAGTTGTATGGGAGGGACAGAGAGAGAGACAGAGAGGAGAGGGATTGAGGGAGGGGGGGAAGGAAGGAAGGAAGGAAGGAAGGAAGGAAGGAAGGAAGGAAGGAAGGAAAAGACTGAAAGAGGGGAAGGAAGGAAGGAAGGAAGGAAGGAAGGAAGGAAGGAAGGAAGGAAGGAAGGAAGGAAGGAAGGAAGGAAGGAAGGAAGGAAGGAAGGAAAAGACTGAAAGAGGGGAAGGAAGGAAGGAAGGAAGGAAGGAAGGAAGGAAGGAAGAAAGGAAGGAAGGAAGGAAGGAAGGAAGGAAAAGACTGAAAGAGGGGAAGGAAGGAAGGAAGGAAGGAAGGAAGGAAGGAAGGAAGGAAGGAAGGAAGGAAGGAAGGAAGGAAAAGACTGAAAGAGGGGAAGGAAGGAAGAAAGGAAGGAAGGAGAAAAGGGAGAGGGGAGGGAGGAGAGGAGAGGAGACAGACAGGAAGGGGCTCATGGGAATTGTAGTCCATGAACATCTGGAGGACCGCAGGTTGACTACCCCTGGCTTAAAGGAAGCACTGGGAGGCCATGTGTATGGGGTGGCATGGCTAATGGAGACCGTGTAGGACTTGGAGCCAGACCTGTGAATTCCCCTCTAAAGAGTTGTAGCCTTTGCTCAGCCTGTGTGGGCCGCGTTGCCATAGTAATCCTGCTCAGTACGAGAGGGACCGCAGGTTCAGGCATTTGGTGTCTGGATTTCAGGATGGGCACCGCAAGTGGAAGGTGGAGCAGACAGGGAAGAATTTTCGCATTCCTAAATCTCCTATCGGTGTGGAAGGGCTGGAAAACTATTTTGCGAACACCGTCTGAGATGCTTGCACTGAACAGTCTCCAAGGGAATAACCTTGGGAAAAACACCTGTTGCGTAATTATTTTTATAGCGTTGCCATTTCTGAAAACTTGGGAGCAGATGCGTTTTTCACAAACGGCTGGCCTTTTACCTGTTGGTGCCTAATTTCCATCTGTTTCCTCAGTGGCCGAGTGCCATTTGATGTCCAAGGAGCTGGACATAAAAGTGGCAGATTGATTTGGGTTTTTTTCCGCCTACTGTATTCTGCGACCTTTTTGTTAACAGTAAGGAGATTTGCTTTGCTGAGCCCTTCTTTCTTTTCTTGATGACGCCGTTTGTATGTTCCTTTTCCTGAAGCTCACAGAAAGAGGCTGAAACACAAAGGGGAAATAAACAAAAGAAGGGAATCCCAAGCTGTCCCTTTATCGACCAGGTTGTCGAACACGGGCCCCTGGCTGTGAGCCATGGGTTAGAATCATGGAATTATAGAATCATAGAGTTGGAAGGGGCCATAGAGGCCATCTAGTCCAACCCCCTGCTCAACGCAGGATCAGCCCAAAGCATCCTAAAGCATCCAAGAAAAGTGTGCATCCAACCTTGAAGACTGCCAGTTAGGGGGAGCTCACCACCTCCTTAGGCAGCCTATTCAGGTTGAGAGCCAAGCCCCTAGTTTCATGCTCAAGAGCAGGCATCCCTGATCATTCCTAGGCTAAGGACCTGCTAGATGAGGAGAAAGCCCAGATGCAAATAAGCTCATGCTGGCAAACTAGTGGGATATTTCCCACTCTACCTGCCAAGGATACCTCTGGCCCTCCCCAAATTGCAGAGTACCAGCAAGGAGAGGAAGAGAAGCTACTACTATCCAGGAAGATCTTCCTCGTGCCTTCCCCCACACCCAGCTACACCCAGGTATTGCAGATTTTTGGACTGCACAGCACTCTTGTATATGTTACCTGAGAGACCTATACCCCTCAAAAAGCCTTACGCTCTGCCACCGCTGCAGATCCCTGGCCCCAGAGAAGCACGTTGGACCTCAACAAGAGCCAGAGCCTTCTTGGTCCTGCCCCCACCTGGTGGAACGAGCTCCCTGAAGAGATCGGGGCCCTGCCCAAACTTCAACTTCTGCAGGGCCTGCAAAAAGGGAGCTCCTCCACCAGGCATTTGCTTGAGGCCGGCCAGTTGCAATGTTCTATGTCAGGGGTAGTCAACCTGTGGTCCTCCAGATGTCCGTGGACTACAATTCCCATGAGCCCCTGCCAGCATTCGCTGGCAGGGGCTCATGGGAATTGTAGTCCATGGACATCTGGAGGACCACAGGTTGACTACCCCTGTTCTATGTCATTATCCCACGGTGTTATATGTAAACCGCCCGGAGCCGTATGGAAAGGCGGTATACAAATCTAAAATAAAATAATAATAAAAATAAATACTTCAGATTTCTCGGTGCAGTTGATGAAATGTGCAGCCGGGATTATTGCTGTGATTTCGCCATGCGTCAGCCCTCCGTGCGCGTTTTCCAGTGTGAAATAGACTTTTCCGCCTCTCCCGTCTTCTTCCATTTGAATCAGCAGTTCTGCGGCTCAGCGTCGAGTTGGGCGGGCGCCAAGCCTCACCAGGGCATTGAAGGTTTCTGGCAGGAAACCCATACGTAGCTTCCACCTATTTTCAGCGCGGCCTCCCAGAATCCAGTTATCTCACAGCATGTTCCGCTAACACTTTTCAAAATGCGATTCCCTGCCAAGGTTGTAATGCCGGAGCCCTGGGGAGGAAGGCCACACATTCATCAAGAAGCACCAGCATGTTTTGGCTCCTTCCCTTCTTGTTGTCTTCCCCTTTATCGCTCTAAACTAGGAGTGAGCGGTTCGCTGCGGTTCGGCCGCTCATCGTGCCCGAGGCGGCCGAACCGTGCCGAACCGCTCACTCCTAGTCTAAACTCTGCTTGAAGTGGGAAGGAGAGGCCCTTTTCCCCTCTGTTAAAGAGACTGAAAGGGCTGGCTCTCTATGGGCTTCAGCGCCAGGATCAGCTGGGAAGTGGATGGCAGGTCAGCGTGATGAGCTCATGCACTGTTGCCTCCTTGGCACATCCCAATATACCCTCTTTTTTGCCACAAGCCACGGTTTGCCATTGAGTTCAAGCGGAGGCTTGTGCTGCATATTGGAACTGAAAGCCAAGCTCAAGCTGTGGTTTCCGTTTCCTGTTTGGAGAGCAAGAACAAGCCTCGGTTTGCTGCTTGGCCCGACGTGACAAACCGTGGCTTGCTCCCAGCAGAGCAAGGATCCATCCAGGCCAATGAAGCTACCATCTATTGAGTCCAATCCCTGGCCTGTGAAAGTCAGGGCTGCCTTTTGAGACAGGGTCAGACAGATGGAGACCTGCCACATCTAAACCGGCTTTCAGTGGGTTATTTGTACTGGCTATTCAACTTGCTGGAGAAGAAGACTCTTGCGAGTCCCTTGGACTGCAAGGCGAACAAACCTGTCAGTCCTAGAGGACATCAGCCCTGCCTGCTCCTTAGAAGGCCAGATCCTGAAGATGAAACTCAGATACTTTGGCCACCTCATGAGAAGGAAGGACTCCCTGGAGAAGAGCCTAATGCTGGGAGCGATCGAGGGCAAAAGAAGAAAGGGACGACAGAGAATTTGGTGGCTGGATGGAGTCCCTGAAGCAGTCGGTGCAAACTTAAATGGACTCCGGGGAATGGGAGAGGACAGGAAGTCCTGGAGGATCATTGTCCATGGGGTCGCGATGGGTCGGACACGACTTCGCACCTAACAACAACAACAACAATTCAACTTACAGGGAAATGTCAAGGTGGGCCATTAGTGGCTATGTACAAGCACAGCCAAAATCGGACAACTTTGCCAGAGGACATGTGGCCCAGATTATCAGCCCGTCCTCACCCATAATCTCCAGTAAGGCTGTCTGACTGGAGGAAGAAACACTTTTTTGTGGCGGCACAAGAACTACTCAGCTTGGTTTCTTTCCCTTTCCGGTGTGCTCCTGGTCCGATTGCCTCCGAGTGGATGATTGCAGGCAGAGAAGGCACCAGGAGGAGCAGATGTGGCTGAAGCCGGCAAGTGTGCTGACAGGTCAGTGGGACAATCTCAGAGGTCTGAGGGGTGCATCTGGCTGTCCTAAGACTCCTTTTACAACAAGAGCCCCTCAGATTCCATTTGCATAAATTGGTGTATGTGCTAATGTATGCAGGCTGCATCCTCTTAACTCTCACCAGTGTAGAATTCTGTTTCTTCCCTTCTGCATGCAAAAAGGAAGCTGCAGGGGATTCCGGTGCATTGAAGCTCCTGCAGCCTGATTCTAGGCCTCCTCAAGTGGAAACCGCGTCTGTGCTTATTTATTATTGACGGGTTTACTCACTTGCAGAGTCCCCGGTTTATTTATTCAAGGCCCAGCTGGTTCCAATCCAAGCTGGCTTCCTCCACAAGTGCTTTCACTGGCCGTAGGTAAAGCCTCACGTCCACCAGCTAAGTTGTGGGGAGGATCTCAAGCTGGTTTTCATCAGAAGACCACCTCTGAAGAACTTCGGAAAGCAACAGAGAAATGCTCATCGTGCGCGGCTGTTACCGGTTCAAGCTGCGAAATCGATACGAATTGCCGAATTTGTTTTTTGCGGGGGGGAAACACACTGAAACGGAAACTGCTGGCTCATAGAAATCAGATTTGACACCAGGGGTAGTCAAACTGCGGCCCTCCAGATGTCCGTGGGCCACAATCCCCATGAGCCCCTGCCGGCTGGCAGGGGCTCGTGGGAATTGTGGTCCACGGACATCTGGAGGGCCGCAGTTTGACTACCCCTGTTGGATTTCGGGTTGCCTCCAAAATGCTATGGTGTATTGCAGGCGTCTCCTTCTTGGCACCAGGTTCAGGATCAAATTAATGGTTAATAGTTCCTGACAAGTTTATGATAATAATATAACAGCAATCCCTGGTACAGCGAGGAATCTAATTACTTCTCCTTTGACAGGTGAATTTGCTGCCAGGAGCCAAGTGCAGAATGATTATTCCTGCGTTCTGAAGCCACTTTAATGCACCCAGCGGGGTCCCCCCCCTCCCTCTGCTGCCTTCTTTGGCTGTCAGGTGAATAAAGACACTTTCAGCTGGAGAGTTTCATGATTTTGCTGATCTACAAACAACGCTGAGTTCCTTTTCAATAAAAATTGCCCAAGGCGCTATGCACAAAATGTACAATGCAACGCAAAGCCACCCGTGAAATTGATACAGCCTAAATAGCAACTTACAGGAGCAGCAGCTTCTAAAAGGGAACCGTGACATGCCGGCGTACAATTAAACCCTCCAAGAAATAGGAGGCAAGCGGTGAGAAAATAAAATAAAATCAGGATTCCACAAAATCGGAACTGCCCCTGAAAAGGCACTTGCTGAGCTAATTTCACAATTAAGGGGAGCAGAGCGCCGTCGAACGACCTGGTGAGATTTGTATGTGCTCAGCCAAGTAAGTTTTGGGGCCCTTGAATGACAAGATGCTGTTCTTTGGATTTACTTTGCTTGTCTCTCTCACTGTGGCTCCGATCTGCCATCCCACCAGATGGTGTGAAGGAACCTTAAGTAGCATTCACAACAACAACAATACTCTGGTTTCTCTTCGGATCGCGTAACTAGCATACAAATCGGAATCCAGGGGCACCTTTAAAACGAACAAAGATTTATTCAAGGCGTGAGCTTTCGGGTGCAAGCGCTCTTTGTCAGGCTAGCATTCAAGACTGTCTTTTTCTGGGTTCCGTCAGCAAAGATTAGTGCACAAGCGTGCAGGTGATACCAAAAATAAAAGTATTTTTTTCCAGAGTTGTGACACAAAGCATGCCTCTTTCAAGTTCTCTCCCCCCAAAAAAATCAGGAATGAGATTAATGTTTAAAGGTATCTAAAGACTTGTGATCCCATAAGGGGTAGCGTTCAAAAAGCACTATTCATCTATGCACCTTTAAAACACGGAGAAAGGGGATTGGCTGCCTTGATTGACAGGTGGGAGAGAGTCGCACATAAAGCACGTTGCTCCCTTCCGTCATTTCCAGCAACAGTTTTGGGGGGTGAGAATCATGAAAAGGCAGCAGATGAGAGCGAGGTGAGGAATGGCCAGCAGGCGCGATAATATTTATCGCTATGCCATTCAGCTGGCGTAACGCTATTTTTACCAACGTGCGGAAATGCCCTGGGTATAAAAGAATGGCGTGGCCTGAAAGAAAGAAATGCATGCAGACCTCAAGCGGTGGAGGCAGGCAGAATGTAAATGCTTTTTGCAGAAATAGGCTTCTTTGTCCTTCCCTCCCAGTCGTGGAGAATTGTACAAGGACAGAGGCTGCCAGGCCCCGGAGCCAGAGGTTCCCCATTTATCCGCAGAGTGTGCATGAAATGACTTTGCCCCTGCCCTGCCAATTTGCTTTTCCCCGACCGGGATACAGTTCAGTCTTCACGCTTATTAATGCCGCGCTAAGCTTGTGCCAAGACGAGCGCCAGCCGGCTTTTAAAGTCTCTGCGGTTCTTTTTTCGGAGAAGGACATAAATATTTCCAGCTGGCAAAAGCAACGGTGGTTGGGGGGAAAAAACCTAAATAATTAAGATGGAGATTCAGTGTATAGCTCTGTGCCTCTATGCCAGGGGTAGTCAAACTGCGGCCCTCCAGATGTCCATGGACCACAATTCCCAGAAGCCCCTGCCAGCGAATGCTGGCAGGGGCTTCTGGGAATTGTAGTCCATGGACATCTGGAGGGCCGCAGTTTGACTACCCCTGCTCTATGCTGACCAGGAGCAATGCCGGCGGCTTTTCCAGATCTCGGTTGTGGCTCTGCCTCTCTTGCCAGCTTCTTCTGTTGATGATATGATGGGGGCGGGAACAACTTGGAACGCCGGCTTTCTGTCTTGCAGACCCAGGTGGGCGGCCGGGTTGGCTTGGCTTAAAGCAGCAGAGCAAAATTGCAGCCCAACGGCACCTTGAAGACCAACTGAGTTGTATTTCAAGGTGTGAGCTAGGGTTATAATAAAACCAGAGCCCAGCGGCACCTTTGAGACCAACCAAGATTTATTCAGGGTGTGAGCTTTCGAGGGCAAGCACTCTTGGTCAGACTTGCACTCGAAAGCTCACGCCTTGAATAAATCTTTGTCGGTCTTAAAGGTGCGACTGGGCTCTGATTTTATGGTGCTACTTCAGACCAACGCGGCTACTCATTGGAATCTGAGCTTAGGGTTCTGTGGTTCGGCGTCCGAACCGGACATGCCGGCTGGAACGGCTGCTTCGGACGCCGAAACACACAACCCTAGTGTGAGCTTTTGTGTGCACGCACGCTTCCTCAGTTTAAACAGGAGCATGGAGATCCAGGAGAGCTGTCTGGGGAGGCAGAAATCAAAAGGCCGACTTTTGCATGGGAGGGGGAGTCCTGAGTCCTAGGAGAGTGAAAGGAAGGCTTGGTTTTGCTGCCAGGTTTTAGGGAAAACTGGCTGGGGAACGAGGGCAGGCTGATGTTACGTTTTTCAGGGCTCCTCAGCAAAGGCCGGATTGGATCCCGACTGGAATAGTATCGTCCTGATGTGGAATAAACTGGCTGGATACACACAAAGGCTGGATACACACTTTTCTTGGATGCTTTAGGATGCTTAGGGCTGATCCTGCGTTGAGCAGGGGGTTGGACTAGATGGCCTGTATGGCCCCTTCCAACTCTATGATTCTATGATTCTATGGTTCTATGACTAGATGGCCTGTATGACCCCTTCCAACTCTATGATTCTATGGTTCTATGACTAGATGGCCTGTATGGCCCCTTCCAACTCTATGATTCTTTGATTCTATGGTTCTATGACTAGATGGCCTGTATGACCCCTTCCAACTCTATGATTCTATGGTTCTATGACTAGATGGCCTGTATGGCCCATTCCAACTCTATGATTCTATGACTAGATGGCCTGTATGGCCCCTTCCAACTCTATGATTCTATGATTCTATAAAGATGCTGAGGTGTGTTTCCGTTGCATTCAGGCCAGGCAACAAGAAGCCCTGAAGCCAATTTTGGCCATCGTGGGGCAAAGGTGGGCCACGTGGGGGGGGGCAGGTAGGGAAGGGGCTTCACACCTCCCAACTGGTCAGTCCTGGGGTAAGGGGCCAATCAGCAGCCGCGGACTGGCAAGCGGAAGGCCCAATCGGGAGGCGCTCCTCTTGTCAGTCTGGGGCCAGGGGCCAATCAGTGGCCCCCGCATCCCGGGCAGCGCCCACCCCCTCGCCCCTTAGCGGAGCGGTTACAGATTAAACGTGGTGAAATCTTTGCTCCCAAGTATAATAATCTGTAATTTCTGGCTTCTGTGCCTTTAAAAGAAGGTCTGCTGGATTCCGTTTCCACTTGTTTAGTTCAAGCAACAGGGGGGTTCGTTGAAAATTAAATATTTATGGAACATTCCGTATCACTGGAGCCAATGTTTGCAGTAAACAGAACAGTTTTCCTTTTTTAAAAAAAAATCCAATATACACTTTGGAGTGTTTGTAGTATCACACCAGCTGGGAGACAGGTTACTATTCGGCGTTGCTTGCTGGTTAGTGAGCTCGCCTGTCACAGTTTTTGAGAGAGATTCGCTCCAACTCCTAGGGCCCTTTGGTGGCTTTGGGGCATCCAAAGATGTGTTTTTTGTATCTAGAAGTCTTCTTGGCGCTTGATGGGCCACATGTGGTTTCGTTTCTCTCTTGAAGAAACTGAGGGAATGCTCAAACCAAGAACTGCAACTTCTTAAAAAGTTCTGCCTATGGCAGAAAGACTGAAAGACGTCTCTTATAGCAGGGCTAGTCAGCCTGTGTGGCCTCCAGATGTTCATGGACTACAATCCCCATGAGCCCCTGCCAGCAAACGCTGGCAGGGGCTCATGGGGATTGTAGTCCATGAACATCTGGAGTCCCACAAGTTGACTAGCCCTGTCTTATAGGATGTTTCTAGGTCTGTTCTCACTCAGGTGACCTCTCAGATCCAGAGAGGTCTTTTTAAGCAGAGGGTAGTTCTGCAGTTGGCAAAGTGGAGAATGCTCCTTTGAGTTTAAGCAAACTGGCTGGGTTGAGACTAAATTAAAGGTGTGTTTGATTTGCATTCAGTCGAGCTGTTTCTGCTTGGTCAGAACATGTGGCAGAGGTCATTTTGGACCATGGATCACACTACCGGTCTATCAGGAGATGGTTTGCATCTCATGAAAGTGTGGGGGGGGGGGAATGTCTTTGCAAAGAGTCTTACGAACCTGGTGAGGAGGTCTTTAAACCAAGTCCAACGGGGGAGCGAGATGCACATTCAAAGCCTAGTTTGACGACGATAACTGCAGATGGGAACGCTGCAGATTTAAAAGGAATGGCACATATGCAGGGAACTGTTAACTTACAGGAAAGTTCAAAAACTAAAAGCCTGGGGTACTCATATGATGGATCACTGGCAGTCTTCAAGCAAAGGTTGGATACACACTTTTCTTGGATGCTTTAGGATGCTTAGGGCTGATCCTGCGTTGAGCAGGGGGTTGGACTAGATGGCCTCTATGGCCCCTTCCAACTCTGTGATTCTATGATTACGATGTCTCTACACTAGTGTAGTATGGGAAAGAAGCGGAATGAACTAAAAGCCCAAACAAAGGAAAGGGGAACAGGATCTAATAGGCAGCAAATCTTCTCCAGAGGGTCTGCCAAACCTTTGTAAGGACAGAGGGCAAAAACCTTCTCATGGCATCTGACTAGTGTGAAAACAGACCCCTCTCCCTTTTTGAGGACAGGAGCAGAGAATATGCATCTCAAGGGGTGGGGAAGGGGAACTGGCTTAGCCCTCTTTTCATGGGTGGGCCTCATAGAGTTCCTGCTGACCACCCTCACCTAATTTCGGGATCATTCCGGAGCACCAGCTAGAGACAACCCTGACTAGTTGATAGAAATGTCTATCTCAGCCCTTAAACTCTAACTCAGGGGTAGTCAAACTGCGGCCCTCCAGATGTCCATGGACTACAATTCCCAGGAGCCCCTGCCAGCAAATGCTGGCAGGGGCTCTTGGGAATTGTAGTCCATGGACATCTGGAGGGCCGCAGTTTGACTACGCCTGCTCTAACTCATTAGCACCCGGGTCAGATTCACACAGAGCTGGAAGAGATGGCAAAGGGCCATCCAGTCCAGCTCCCCACTCCCACCTTCTTGGGGACTTAAAAAATCACACGCTCCTGACAGGTGCTCATCCAGGCTCCTCCTAAAGGCTTCTGTGATTCAATGATTCTCACCTGGGAGGTGCCACCTGAATGCAGTTGCCATAGTTACTTCTGGCATTAAGGTGCGCCTGTTTTTGTAATATTTTGCAATGTGGAGGATTTTGCCAGAGAGAGAGAGAGAGAAAGACCACTCTGTGTCCACGACGGTTTCCAGCCGAAAATCCAGGATTCGCATGGCACTTAAAAAAAATAAAATTATAAGCAGTTCTGAATTTTTTTTTCCCCAGGTCCTTTCCCATCCCTGTTCTGCTGGCTTCTAGCTAGACATTATTAAACAAAGAGGAAAGTTTTTACTGCCTCTGGTGCAAAGTCCCTTCCAATCAAGGGATGTTTGGACCTTGGATCAGGGCCTTTTCAGGTGTGTCCTGATAGAATCACCTGCCCTCTGTCCTTTGTATATGCAATAAAAACCTTCCCCCCCCCAAACTTGTTTTTGAAGTATAGATGATAAGGAGTCTCAGTGTATTGTTGAAGACATGAAAGGACAGAAGCCTTCCCGGGTCATCTCCGGCTTTCGGTATTCTTTTCGAAAGAGGCTGCCCAGTATCTGCTGTCAAAGGAAGAGGGGTGGGGTGGGGGGCTTGTGTGCAAACCATGGCCTGTCTCCTGTGCCCTCCATCACATGGCTTTGCTAGCTGCAGACTCTGCTTTGAAATGTCCAGTTTTTAAAGTGTGGTGTTGGAATATCTCCTTCCTGTTATTGAAAAATTACCAGGGAAGTATTGTACCGTAGACCAGGGGTAGTCAACCTGTGGTCCTCCAGATGTTCATGGACTACAGTTCCCACGAGCTCCATGGCAAATGCTGGCAGGGGCTCATGGGAATTGTAGTAGCACAGACCCCACCCTTCCTCCGAACAGTCACTGCTTTAAGAAGTGAGTTGTCACCACCATGGCTTGTGGTTCCAGCCCTTCCTCTTAGGGAGAATATTGGATCTGGGTAATCAGCTAAATGTAGCATTTACAGTGCCTTTGGCCAGCGGGTAGAGATGGTGGAATTACAGATGGATTCCTCTGCATGCCCTTTCTGACTTCTGGAACGTCTGCAGCTGCGTCCTTTAAAAAGATAAAGCCGAAATAGGAAACAGGCACGCACAAGCTCATATATTTTTTGCAGCAAGACAGCAAAGGTCACCACCTCACTCTTTGGAGGAATGCAGCCAGGCTGGAAGGAATTCCCGTGAAAACTTCAATTGTGAGGGTTTGGGTTTTGCTCTCCCGGAGCACCAGAGCTGACCCTTTGCCCCCTGCGCCTTCTCTCCACGACTGCGCAGAATATAGTTCTCCCAGAAACAAATATACAACTTTTTGTTGTTCTGGAATATTTGGTTCCGTCTCCATAAGTGGTCATCCCAATGCCTAGGCAGGAAGGAAAGCTGGAATGGGGTTGAGTTCGGACTTTCTTGCAGGTTAAGTGAAGGAAGAGCAGACCGTTGGGCCTGGGAGTGGCTGAACATAGAATCAGAGCTGGAAGGGACCTCCAGAATGCAGGAAGTCCACAACTACCTGCCCACCCACAGTGACCCCAATTCCACACCTAGATGATGCCCCCCCCTCCAAAAACTGCTGGATCAAACAGAAGATCTATCTAGAATCACAGAATCATAGAGTGGGAAGGGGCCATAGAGGCCATCTAGTCCAACCCCCTGCTCAATGCAGGATCAGCCCAAAGCATCCTAAAGCATCCAAGAAAAGTGTGTATCCAACCTTTGCTTGAAGACTGCCAGTGAAGGGGAGCTCACCACCTCCTTAGGCAGCCTATTCCACTGCTGAACTACTCTGACTGTGAAAATTTTGTCCTGATATCTAGCCTATATCGTTGTACTTGAAGTTGAAACCCATTACTGCGTGTCCTCTCCTCTGCAGCCAGCAGAAACCCTACCCTCCTCCAAGTGACAACCTTTCAAATACTTAAAGAGGGCTATTATGTCCCCTCTCAACCTCCTTTTCTCCAGGCTGAACATTGCCACGTCCCTCAACCTATCTTCATAGGGCTTGGTCCCTTGGCCCAGATCATCTTCGTCGCTCTCCTCTGTACCCTTTCAATTTTATCTGCGTCCTTCTTGAAGTGAGGCCTCCAGAACTGCACACAGGACTCCAAGTGTGGTCTGACCAGTGCCGTATACAATGGGACTATGACATCTTGTGATTTTGATGTGATGCCTCTGTTGATACAGCCCAAAATGGCATTTGCCTTTTTTACCGCTGCATCACACTGCCTGCTCATGTTTAGTTTACAATCCACAAGTACCCCAAGGTCTCGTTCACACACAATATTACCTAGAAGCGTATCCCCCATCCATCTAATTTGGCTTTGTGATTCCACCCGTGGTCCAGATATTTCTGGAAAGCCTACAAGGCAGGTCTGAAGAGGAGAAACGTCCCCGTTGAGTATTTGCAGCACGTGGTACGGAAAGGACCACTGCCTCTGAACATGGGGGTTCTGTGTCACCCACCTGGCAAACATCTGATCCTTCATGGACGTGCCTGCTCTCCTTTTGAAGTCCAGCGGTGGTGGCTTCAGGCTTTGCAGAGGATTCCGTAGCATCTGCAGAAGTATTTCTTCTGGGCTACATCTCCTGCTGATGTGTTCTCTTTTTCATCTCGGCACCGTTCGTAATATTACAAACCTATGTCCTGTTTGATTTCAATTAAAAGCAAACTTTTCAAGGTTGACTCAGCCTTCCATCCTTCCGAGGTCGGTAAAATGAGTACCCAGCTTGCTGGGGGGTAAACGGTCATGACTGGGGAAGGCACTGGCAAACCACCCCGTATTGAGTCTGCCAGGAAAATGCTGGAGGGCGTCACCCCAAGGGTCAGACATGACTCGGTGCCTGCACAGGGGATACCTTTACCTTTACCTTTATGTCCTGTTTCCCCCGGATCTCTGCCTCATCGGGCCTGCTTCGCTCTCCCTGTGTGAGTTCACAGTCACAGGACCTCGGCTTGTTCCATGGCCCCAGAGGTTAAAAGGAAGGGAGCTGCATTCGCCTTGGAGGAAAGATGGAATAAGAATTCCTGACCCTCTTCTCGAAGGGAAGCCTGCCATCCTGACCCGGCTGTCTTGCTTGCATCCTCTATGAATGCGGCCGCTCTCAATTTGTAGCTCTCTTTGATCTGGATTGTATGGCTTGACCCTAAAAAGAAGGAGATGGAAATCCATTTGCCGAGGGCTGTGAAAATGATTTTGGATTTCCAAAGTCCTTCTGCAGGTTTCTCTATCTGGCTGTACAGTGAAAAAATCTTCTCATCCTTCTTCTCCTGGTAGATTGATGTGGGTCAGTTTCTGTTTTCCGCTGTTAGAAAAGGAGAACCTGTTGTGATACTGAATTGCAGGTGAGGCGTGCCCCAGAATGTGTTACAGAAGCAGTGAAGCAAAGTCTCTCTCCCAAACACACACACACACACACACACACACAAACACACTTAGGTCACCTGACAAAAAACAGGGAGAGGCTAATATATGATTTCAATTAAAAGCAAACTTTCATAGAATCATTGAGTTAGACCTTCAGGAACCTGCCTACCCACAGGAACCCAATTTAATGCCCAAGTGATCCCCACCCTCCCAAGATTTCCAGAATCCAGCCTGGCCTGGCGGAAATTCACCCACCATCCCACAGTGGCAAGTAGCAACTCCCTGAGTATGCAAGGAAGGACCACAAGAGACAAACACTGACACATCCCGTCCTGCCCACCCACTCACAATCTAAGTCCATAAAACCAGCATTTCTGTCAGATGACTACCTAGCCTCTGCTTAAAAGCTTCCAAAGAAGGAGAACCCAGCACCACCTCCCAAGGAAGCCTGTTCCCCTGAGGAATTGCTCTAACTGTCAGGAACATCTTCCGGATGTTTAGCCAAAAATTCTTTTGAATTATTTTCAACCCATTGGTTCTGGTCCGTCCCTCTGGGGCAAGAGAGAACCACTCTGCTCCATCTTCTACGTGGCAGCCTTTCAAATACTTGAAGATGGCTATCAGATCCCCTCTCAGTCGTCTCCTCTCCAGGCAAACAGACCAGGCTCCCCCAACCTTTCCTCATACGTCTTGGTCTCCAAACCCCTCACCATCTTCGTTGCCCTCCTCTGGACATGCTCCAATTTGTCTACATCTTTCTTTAGTTGTGGTGCCCAAAACTGAACACAGGACTCCAAGTGAAGGATCACTTGGGCATGAAATTGGGTCACTGGGTGGGCAGGTAGCTGTGAGTTCTCCTTCCCTGTAAGCTGCCTGGAGACTTTCTGGAGTTGGGCAGCATAGAAATCCAACAAATAAATAAACTAAAATAGAGATCATGGCCTTTTCTCTCACCTTTTCTCTTTCTTTGGTTGTCTCCTCCTCTAACAGATGCCAAACCTGCAAACCCCGTTCCCTTTTGGCTTTATTTTTGAGGTTGCTGAATACGTTTGTCTCATCCCTACCATGATGTATATTGTTGCCCTGATATTTAATTGCAGCAATGTATATTCATGGGAGTTTATATACTTCTTACTACTGCTTCTCTTGACTGTCTTTATGGTGGCTGAAGTCGGATTGATTTTTCTGCTGGGGTTTTGTTTGCATTTTTATGTTGCTGTCTTACGCTAGCAAAATAAAAGACGAAATAATAGCATTGAAAGTACAGTTTCCTGCAAGGGCATTTATACCATAATTGTTTTCCATTTTCTCCTCCGTCTCCTAATAATACAATCCTTTAATACATTTATATTCTCTCGTTAAACTTATTACATTTAATTTTCAAAGCCTTCAGTTGGTGAGTCATTTTGGTCTCTCTGTCGCAAAAATTCCAATCGGGGCTTCCGAATTTGATTGTTTGCTTTTTATATTATCCTTCTAATGGGCAGGCAGCCTTGAATTTTTTACTTGAGAGTGGGGCTACGGTGCAAACTGCCTCCATCAAAAAGTATTGAAATTTGGAACGCAGTAATCTTCCATCTGCGGTAGATCTTTCAGTTATCTAGTTTTTCACTTGAGGGTAGAAGTCCCTGTGCAGTTGCCATGTATATGTGGAAAGGAGTTGAGATTCTGTTCAGACAAGATTCTGGTTTAGGGATGTTTCCAGGACCATTTCCGCACTGGGAACTTTGCTGCCCTGGCTCCCCTGCGGGGGCATAAATCCGGGACGGACAAGGTGCACCAGGCCAAATGTTCTCCCATCTGGGAGCAGGAAGAGATGGGGCAACCTGCCCTGGCTCAAACTCCAGCCTGCAGCCTGGTACAAAGCCTCCAGTGTGGAAACGGTCCACATCTTGTGAATACACCATTTTGGTTTTTAAAAATTCCATTGATCTCAACAGTGCTGCGTTTATCTCCCCCTTCTCCCCCCTCCCTCGTACTAATGAAACATGATATGAATTCTGCTCTGGATCCCAACTCAACGCAGAGTGGCATATTTGAGACAACTAAAATACGGCACAAAAAATGGGGCACAAAAACATCCAATCTTTGCATTTAAGAGCTTGGATCCAGATAGGAATCCCATATAATAATTGCAGAATCGCCCACCTGGGGAATCTGGATTGCAGCTGGCACAAACTGGTGCCCACTTTGGTAGTGAAAACAAGAAGTGGCTAATGCTTGATTTTTTGCTACTGACATGGAGTAGGTGCCCGCCATCTTGGTGAACCAGGAACAATTACACATATACTATTAATTTCCCCACTACTGCTCAAATAGTGGTCATGCCCAATTGGGCTCACTTTGCAAGCCCAAAACTGCAGATGTGGCACAGTATTTATTACCTGATAAGATCCCCCAAATGACAGAGCGTGGAGTGGAATTTTAACTTCTGTTTACCGGAGAAAGATTCCGTTACATTGACTGAGGCCTTGATTATACATTACTCTTATCTTTTACGTCTTAAACGGAGGAATGTCTTAAGTTTTATTTTGTATATCTGTTTATATATGGTGTTTGGCAATAGTTGGCACTGATCATTCACTATTCATTTTTATTTTAGTATGCCAATAAAGGTACTGTGCTGCGTGTGTGATACCATTTCTGCCATTAAAACTGCCAGCTGGTTTTGCATCTTTCATATTAGGCAGATCAGAATATCCCTGAGAGGGAGGCCCCCCAGGGCACAGCTGTAGGTTTCGGCAGAAACCCCAGCTTTGCAGGTGAAAAATGAACTGTGGGGATATTGATTTATCTCCCCCTCCTCCTTCCTCCTCCTTTTTTGTGCCATATTTTAGTTGTCTCATATATGCCACCTTGTATATTGAGTTGGGACTGCACTTGCTGGAAATCAGAGTAGAAATCATATCATGTTTTGTTAGTACAGGGGAGGGGAGGGGAGGGGAGGGGAGGGAGGAGGGCTCTCTCAGCCTCACCCACCTCACAGGGTGTCTGTTGTGGGGAGAGGAAAGGGAAGGCGACTGTAAGCCGCTTTGAGACTCCTTTGGGTAGAGAAAAGCGGCATATAAGAACCAACTTCTTCTTCTTCTTCTTCTTCTTCAGTAATCTCAGGGCTCTCTCAGCCTCACCCACCTCACAGGGTGTCTGTTGTGGGGAGAGGAAAGGGAAGGCGAATGTAAGCCGCATTGAGACTCCTTTGGGTAGAGAAAAGTGGCATATAAGAACCAACTTCTTCTTCTTCTTCTTCTTCAGTAATCTCAGGGCTCTCTCAGCCTCACCCACCTCACAGGGTGTCTGTTGTGGGGAGAGGAAAGGGAAGGCGAATGTAAGCCGCATTGAGACTCCTTTGGGTAGAGAAAAGTGGCATATAAGAACCAACTTCTTCTTCTTCTTCTTCAGTAATCTCAGGGCTCTCTCAGCCTCACCCACCTCACAGGGTCTCTGTTGTGGGGAGAGGAAAGGGAAGGCGACTGTAAGCCGCTTTGAGACTCCTTTGGGTAGAGAAAAGCGGCATATAAGAACCAACTCTTCTTCTTCTTCTTCTTCTTCCTCTTCTTCTTCTTCTTCTTCTTCTTCTTCTTCTTCCATGAATGGTGTTGAAAGCGTCACCTTCTCCCGAGATCTCGGCTGCCATTTTGTGTCGCCTTGGCGATCCCGAAGCCAGGGTGGAGTCACGGAGCCAAAGAGGAGGAAGGGCTCTTGTGGGGGAACCATGCTGTGTCAAGGAAACAAGCTGGGAATGTCGGCAGTGAAAATCGATGGAGAGGAACAGGCTGGCCCTGCCAACACCCAAAGCCAAAAAAGGGCATCTCCATCCATCCTTGTCAGAGTTGTACGATGCGACTCTGTTGCCCTTCATGCCCACCATTTGGCATTTAAAAGGGTGCTACTGGGTGCTGGATTCAGAAGTGGCCGTCTGCTGGACTTCAGTCCAATAATTTGCAGTTCGGCGTATTCCCCCCCTCCCCCCCAAAAAAACCCGTCTTTTAAATCGGTTAAAAGCTTCTTTAAGCAAAATTGGATAGACTACAAGGAGTTGAGGTTTGATGCATTTTTGTTTGCAGTTTAATCAGCATGATCCAGATGCCCATGCGAGGAAACCGGCGCTCGATTTTTAATTATCCCTGCTTTGCCGGCGTTAGGAATTCCCAGCCGCGCTCTCCGCAAGAAAGATGCCAAAAAAAAAAAAAAAACCCGGCATTGTTCTTTAATTAGCCGCCGTAATTGTTTCAGTCTAATCTCCATGATTAGCAGCAGCATTAAATACAGCAGCAAGAATAGGCCAGTCCCTCTTTGTGCTGCCCTGGTAAACACACTTCTCCTCACTTCTGGTAAGGGCTGTAATATAAAATCAATTAGGTGCCAACTGGTCTTGATTGGAAAATGATAAAGACCAGCCACCATGAAGCACAGATTGCTTTGCAAAGCCGGTTCAGAGGCATCCCGTACCGCGGTGTTGGCTTTATGGCTTTTGGGCAAGAGCACAGTGGGGTAAATGACCCGTTAACGGGGGAAGCACACAGAAGCCCTGACAATATTTTCTGCTTCCATAAGTGTCAGAAGTCGACAGCAAGTGGGTTTGGCTCTCTCTGCGGGCGGGGAAAGCTGAACTCGGAAGAGCCCGGCAGAAAGAAGGTCCCTGCAGGCCCCGCAAGGAGGCAGGGGAAAGCCCGGGTTTGGGGTTAGTGGGGTTAGTGGGAGGGGGTGGGGTGGGGTCACGAGGAACCCGCAGCCCATAATAGGTCAAGTTGTTGAGGAGACACTTTTGTTGCTTGCATTGTATGTTGCGTGTTTGGAGTGGCAAATTGGGGGTACACGTTATTTCATTTTTTTTAAACTTATATCTGCATTTAAGGCCTTTTTCCTATTGCAGCAAGCATCTCAGGGTGGCTTACAGCGATGCAGTAAAGCCAGCATTAGAAACCAATAAAAGCATTGGATTACAGTGCTACTAAATATTAATTTTTCATTCATTCAATTCATAGTCCGCCTTCCTCCTTGGACTCAAGGCAGATTACAAAATAAAGGTAACGGTCAAGGTATCCCCTGTGCAAGCACCGAGTCACGTCTGACCCTTGGGGTGACGCCCTCCAGCGTTTTCATGGCAGACTCAATACGGGGTGGCTTACCAGTGCCTTCCCCAGTCATTACCGTTTTCCCCCCAGCAAGCTGGGTCCTCATTTTACCGACCTCGGAAGGATGGAAGGCTGAGTCAACCTTGAGCCGGCTGCTGGGATCGAACTCCCAACCTCATGGACAGACAGCTTCAGACAGCATTTCTGCCGCTTACCACTCTGCGCCACAAGAGTACCCCATAAAACCCCATTAAAACTCCCAACCTTATAGAGGGTTAGGAACACCAATCCTGGTAGGGGAGGCCCGTATGATATTTTGGTTCTTTGGGGCATAGTGATCTCAACCATATGCCTGGCGGAAGAGCTCCATCTTGCCCTGCGGAACTGTGTCAGTTCTGTCAGGGTCCTGATGTTCTCTGGGAGCTCATTCCACCAGACAGGCCTGGGCCCCGGTTGAGGCCTGTCACATTTCTTTGGGGCTGGGAACTACAGATGGGTTCTCTGAGTAAAGAATTCCCTTCCTGTCAGGAAATGAGAAAACCTGTGTTGTGTTGTCCAGTCTCCCTGTAACATGCTTTTTCTCACTTGTACACAAGAAAAGCCCTGCTGGACCAGACCAGTGGTCCATCTAGCCCTGCCTCACACAGTGACCAAGAGGTTATTCTGGAGGACCAACGCAGATCTTAAGAAGAAGAAGAAGAAGAGTTGGTTCTTATGTGCCACTTTCTCTACCCGAAGGAGTCTCCAGGTGGCTTACATTCGCCTTCCCTTCCTCTCCCCACCACAGACACCCTGTGAGGTGGGTGAGGCTGACAGAGCCTTGATATCACTGCTTGGTCATAACACCTTTATCAGTGCTGCGAGGAGCCCAAGGTCACCCAACTGGCTGCATGTGGGGGAGTGGGGAATCAAACCCAGCTCACTAGACTAGAAGTCCACACTCCTAACCACAACACCAAGCCGGCTTAAAGAGCCAGGCCTTCCTTCCATGTTGACTGATAGGTACAAATCCTGTTTAGGTCATAGTAACTGCACACGGTCTGTAACTGATGCACTGGATGGCAGATTTGGATGTATGACCTTCTGTCACGGGATCTGAGATTTCCCTGCACATTTCTTGACCGATTTGCATTTCTGCACATTTCCATGTCAGTGTGTTTTAAAGATTTTTAGCACGACCCAGGCCAGAACTTTTCAGAGGGCTCTGTTTTTCCGCCTTCCAGGGAGCCAGTTTCCCTCGGCCGTCCTGTGGCCCTGGAGCACTGCTTCATTACCACCTTGGGCATCTCATGCGAAATGACGTCCAGGATGTGCCAAAGGGAATTGGAGGGCTGCGGTTCCCCCCTAGCCCCGCCCCAGCTACGGTGCTCAAGAATGATTTTGTAATTTCCTACAAGGTAATTGCAACCAAATCAGACCTCCTCGGCTAGCTGGGCCGTGCCGGGGGGGGGGGGGGCTTTGGCTCCAGCCCGTCATCTCTTTGCTGCAAAGCAGTGGTGTGAATTAGTCATCTGGCCGGGTTCTTCAAGAGAAGCAGCTGCCTCTTTTTCCAAATCTCTTCTGCAAAGCTCAGTGGGCTTGCAGAGGTTATCATAACAGTTTTGGCTGTGCATGAGTTTCCCGTTAGCGGAGGAGAAACCAGAGGGAGCTGGACGGAGCTCCTCGCAATCTGGCCAATTCCGGCGCAGTCTGGCCCCGTGCTGGCAGTGGAGGAATGAAGGAAGGCCACTTCCCTCACTGAGCTATGATTAAATCAGAGCCCAGTGGCACCTTTAAGAACAACAAAGATTTTATTCAAGGTGTGAGCTTTCGAGTCTGAGGAAGAGTGCTTGCACTCGAAAGCTCATGCCCTGAATAAATCTTGGTTGGTCTTAAACAGGGGTAGTCCAACTGTGGCCCTCCAGATGTCCATGGACTACAATTCCCACGAGCCCCTGCCAGCAAATGCTGGCAGGGGCTCATGGGAATTGTAGTCCATGGACATCTGGAGGGCCGCAGTTGGACTACCCCTGGTCTTAAAGGTGCCAACACGGCTACTCATTGTAATCTGAGCTACGATTGAGAAGCTAAAGGAAAAGTCAGCCATAGGGCAGGGTTAGTCAGCCTGTGGTCCTCCGGTTGTCCATGGACTACAATGCCCATGAGCCCCTGCCAGCGTTTGCTGGCAGGGGCTCCTGGGAATTGTAGTCCATGGGCATCTGGAGGACCACGGGTTGACTACCCCTGCTCAAGGGGAAGAGGATTAATCCGTCTCTTCACAAACAGATTGGAGCTTGTTTATGGTGCCTGAGTAGAGGAAGGAGGCCCCAAACAGAACTGCTCAAGGTGTAATTTTTACAAAGATTGCATTTTACACGTTTTTATCTCTGTGAGAATTTTCTCGATGGGTTTGAAGTGCATGTCCTGTGCTTTTGTACACATGGCTTTTGAGGAGAGGACACGCAGTAATGGGTTTAAACTACCAGTACAACGATACAGGCTAGATATCAGGAAAAAATCTTCACAATCAGAGTAGTTCAGCCGTGGAATAGGCTGCCTAAGGAGGTGGTGAGCTCCCCCTCACTGGCAGTCTTCAAGCAAAGGTTGGAGACGCACTTTTCTTGGATGCTTTAGGATGCTTAGGGCTGATCCTGCGTTGAGCAGGGGGTTGGACTAGATGTCCTCTAGGGCCCCTTCCAACTCTATGATTCTGTGATTCTTTTAGGATTTGCTCCTTAATTATTTTTAAATAAAACTTCCAAGTCTATTTTAGAAAAGCCAAAAGGAAGCTGAAGCAACTGTACTTTTGGAGGTGACTTGGGAATGGGTTTTGGTGTAACAATTCTACAAGCAGATGTTCCCCAATCTCTGGTCAGGGAAACTGGGGCTAACTGGGGGGTGGACTCCAGACCAGAACTTCGTTGGGGGCGGAGGATGAATAAGTTTGGCTTCCCTTCCTTTCGACAATGACCGGTTTGTGCAGGGGAGGCTGGCGGTTAGCTGATTTTTGAGGGAGGTTTTTTTAAAACAAAATTAAAAGAGACTTCCTGTTGATCACAAGCCGGGCTCTGTGCTCCAGGAAACCACACGCGGTGCGCTAAACGCCGCACTGTAGCCTTCCACAGATGCCTTTTTGTCTGCATTGTGTTTCGGACCTCCGGTGAGGGCGGTCCGGTTGTGCTTCGGCAAAGGTTTATTCAGGCCGGCTGAATGTCGCAACACAAGCCACATTGAATTTGCAGCTGCCAGGGACAGCGTTGTGTTGGTGTGTCTCCCGCCCCGTCACACACACACACACACACACACACACACACACACACACACATACATATACACAGAGGGCTTGATCTATAAATGTTACACTGCTCTACTTCCAAAAGGAGAGCAAAGCACTCTTGAGATGAGAATGGGCCCATTTTTCAGTGGGGTCTCTGGGCTGCACATCTTCCCTGTGAAGGAATTTAGTTCCAGAGGTGGAAAAGCCCTCCAGGTCTCCCCCATTGTTTATACCAGGGGGTAGTCAGACTGCGGTCCTCCAGATGTCCATGGACTACAATTCCCAGGAGCCCCTGCCAGCGAACGCTGGCAGGGGCTCCTGGGAATTGTAGTCCATGGACATCTGGAGGGCCGCAGTTTGACTACCCCTGGTATACACCCTGCACGAAGAAAGGCAGCAAGAGAGGAAGTGAGGCAAGGCTATGGATCTGTCGTTCTGGATTTCTGTGTGAATGGGATTTGTTTAAACACATCTTTATCCTACTTTTCTTCCCGGAGATTCAATGCCCTTCCTCCCTGTTATTCCCAGAGCATTGCCACGAGGTAGGCTGGAGTTAGAGAAGACCAATACATTTTGCAACTCTGCGTTCCTCCATTTTTACCCACACAACAAACCGGTGATGGAGAACAAACGGCCCCAGCTTGCCCAGTGAGCTTCGTGGCTGAATGGGGGTGAAGCCAATCCGTGTCCTAACCCAACACTCTGACCACTATCCTACTTGATTAAACAAGGAGACCCTCCGTGATCTGACGTGGCACAATCCTAAAGCCCTCCCCTGAGAACTCTGCCTGCCATGCAAAGCCAGGAGTCACGGCTGGAATCTGCCCAGTGGTGGAGAAACACACAGAATACTCTCATGGACAGAAATGCTGGGCATCCCCTTTTCCCCTGCCCTCAAAACAGACTCTGTTTTGGTCAGTGATGGGTACAGTTTCTGTGGGTTTGGCCAAGAGGAAACGCTGCTGCCAGACTGTATCACTGATTCACCAGCCTGATTTATTTAGCCAGCCAGGAGTGCCTCTAAAAGAAATGCCCAGAAGGGCAGACGTGGGCAGTTTTTCTTCCGTAGATATTTCCAGATTGATAGTGCCAGCTGCAGCCTGGCATTCTCCTTTGCCCCCAGTGGAGCACAAGCTTTGGCACTGCCTAACGCCAGCTGTGGACAATATGGATATGATGCATTTGTTCAGGGCCGGTAATCCACAGCCAACTTACAGCAACCTGTAGGGTTTTCCATCAAGAGATGTTCGGAGATGCGTAATGACCCCAGACTTCTTCGGTGGTGTCCCACCCAAGTACGAACCAGATCTGACTGATCAGTTTCCAAGACCTGATGAGTTCAAGCTCTCCTGGGCCATCCAGGTCATGGAGAACATAATACAACGTCTGGATTCCTCTCAAATATGATTTAACGCCTGTCCCCTTGAATGAGGAACATGAGTTTGGCTGTTAGTTGGCTGTCAGCTGTCGGTCTTCTTATGACTCAGCTTTGCAATTAAAAAAAATATTTTTTCCAGTGTCCATTCGGTTGCCGGCCCTGCGTCCTGCTTTTCATGAGCTGCAATGGTTTCCTATCTTGTTGGCTCCATGGCTGGGCATGGAAGGAAGAAAGCCCCGATTTGGTCCTCGGCATCTTAGGTCATTGGGAAAGATTTCTCTCTGTGGAGCAGCAACCAGCCGGGAGAGTCGCCAGGGAATGCACAGGCATCTGGGTTATGCTGAAACCACCAGGCTCACTTTTGTCTATTCAGAATGGCAGTGGTTCACCAGAACCTGAAGCTGAGGTCATTCACATATCCTGGGGATTGAACCTGGGATCTTCTGCATGCTGAGCAGATGTTGTACCTCTGAGCCATGGTCCCTCCCCGTTGAACAGAACGCTACAGTAGTCTGACTCAGTAGCCATGAGCCCTCAAGGCATTGAGTCAATGTGCATAGGGCAAACACGAATATGCTGGCTTTAGTCCTGATAGCTGGCTCCTGAGCATAGCATCTTTGCGCACAGGAACACTCCCACCTTTTGAGCCAAATCTTTCAAAAAAACAGTGTCACCAACGATGGAGAGGACGCATATGCTTCCTTCAAACATGGGCTCTGTGCTTACAAGCTCCCAAGAGGATGCAGTTTTCCTCTCTGTTCCTTGAGGTCACGTGCAAAGGGCTAGTAAAAGGCAGCTTCAGGTTCCTTGGTTATAAATTGTTACTTGGTTGTTGGGATGTTGTATTGAAACTGGTATGCTATAGATTAGATTATTATAATCCATGTAAAATCACATGATGTTCCATGTAAACCGCCCAGAGCTGTAAAGAATGGGTGGTAATTCAAATTCAAATTTATTTTAATACAGCACTGCGGCCAGATAAAACAGATAGCAGGAAAAAACATTTCAGAGTAGAAGATCAGGAAGCCAGTACAAAATTTGAAATATATAAAATTGTATCATTGATGGGTACATTATAAAAAATGCATAGTAAAATTCCTCTAAAATTCTTCACTTAAGCTTAAGTTGTCTTTCCTGTGTGCTAAACACATGCGCACAAAATTTGGCAACCTGCTTAATCATATGGCCCCTACTCTTCCACAGGAGGAATATTACTTTTTCTTTGTTTGAGCTGATGGGGGAATCCATGAGTAATGGGAGGATGAATTTATTTCTTGCAGAGTTGAAGGCAGGGCACCTTCAGAGGACGTGTTTGATTGACTCTATCTCCCCGGAATTACAGGGGCAGAGTCTTTCAGCTAGGCGGTATAAAAATCCAAATAAATAAACGTGTAATTCTCAAGGGCTGATTCAGTGGCTGAGCTCATGCCAGCCATACAGTCCTGGGTACCCTCAGTTAACGGGGTTTCTCCTAGCAGAGTGGGAAAGACCTTCCTCGGCCCATAGCCCTGAAGAAGCCGTGCCAGATGGATTAGGCCTCGTTGAGCTAGTTAGGCTGAGGATCCCGGCCAGCCTGGCATTGCCTTAACTCTTAAGTTCGTAAGAGCTTCCGCGGATATTTGCT